>NW_027464586.1:20630000-21830000 GCF_043290135.1 Rhipicephalus microplus
AGTGTTCGGCAGTTTCTTCTTCCTCTTCACGCGCACTGCATACCGTGTCTACGCCTTCATGGTCAGGGTCATGCGCCCCTACCGCCGACGAGTGGCGAAACATACTCCGAAACTCTCCTATTGTATTCGCGTAGGGTTAGGAGGCCGTAAGGAAAGAAGCACGCGCAGGTGCAGCTTAGCCCGGCCGTCGACACTGGAATGCAATGGTGACTGCGTGTGGCAAGAATCGAAGCATGACATCACAGCGCGTACCTCAGAAACTGCTCGCTGAGATGTCTAGGGCGTTGAGGCAGCGGAAATTTAGCTACAGTGGCTAGAATAGAGAAGTGTGATGAAAACGACGGCTAGCGCGCAACGCCTTGGGAGAAAACCGTAGGTGGCACTGGCACACGTTAGCAGTTTGCAAACGTGTGCCAGTCTTGTGCATGAGGTCTTGTGTAATGCGGTCTTGGGCATTAGATCAGAAGTTCAAGCAAGATTAGAAATTAAGCAACGTGGAATAGGTAGGCTTGCCTTAGGAGCTCACGGGAATACACCAAATCAGGGAGTACAATGTGATATGGGATGGATATCATTTGAGGGCAGCGAAGCTAGCAGCAAGAGAAAATTTGAGAACTGATTGAGAGAAATGGGGGAGGAGCATTGGGCTAGGAAGGTATTCAGCTACTTGTACATGAAGAATATCGATACAAAATGGAGGAAGCGAACCAGAAAATTGACTGGTAAATACTTCGAAAACAGCAGGGGGCCAAACCAAAAAGACTTATCGGTTAAGAAGAAGATGAAAGAAGCGGAGACCGACATGTGGAGAATTGGCATGATTAAGAAGTCCACACTAGAGATCTATCGAACTTCTAAGTAGGAAATTGCTAAGTAAAGGATCTATGATAATACTTCGGGTAGTTCTCTACTGTTTGAGGCCAGGACGGGAGTACTGCGAACCAAGACATATCGGGCCAAATACGAGGGGGTAGACACGGTATGCTGTGCGTGTGCAGAGGTAGAAGAAACTGCCGAACACTTGATAATGTTCTGTAAAGGGTTTCACCCGATAGTTCAGGATGATGGCGCAGAGTTTTTCAAAGAACTGGGGTTCAAGGACTGGGAGGGCAAAATAGACAATAAGCGGGTAGAATTAACTAGAAGCAGGTGATCTGATTGGTGGCTAAAGTCAAAGCACGAGTGAAAATTAACCCCTTCACTGTAAAGTACGAATCCTCAACCTCGCTATTTAAGGGGAAAAATAAATCTAGTTTTTTGGTTCATGAAGTATTACGGCTTAGTGGCACTAGGCACCACCCGATCTAAAGGGTACCGTCATATCCATCCATCCATCCATCCATTCGTCCGTCCATCCATCCATCCATCCATCCATCCATCCATCCATCCATCCAACCATCCATCCATCCATCCATCCATCCATCCATCCATCCATCCATCCATCCATCCATCCATCCATCTATCCATCCATCCATCCGTCCATCCATCCATCCATCCATCCATCCATCCATCCATCCATCCAGCCAGCCAGCCAGCCAGTTTCACGAGGAAAACATCCGCCAAACATCACACGAAGAAAACATACGCCAAACATCACGCAAAGCGACCAACGTCATGCGCAAACGAAGTCTTTGGGGCTGTAACCGATTCCTGCTGGTTCGGGAAATGTGATAGTGTGTGCATGTTTCATACTTGTAGTTTGCCAATGCTGTACTAACCTTCCAACCAGGAACCAGACAGTGACTGGAAGGAACGAGGGCAGCGGGAGGTTGGTCAACTGGCCTTCGGATGCCATGGACGAGTTGCTTTAGAGGCCATTCAAGGAGACGTTGGATGGTCTTCGTATGAGGCCCGAGAAGCCAGGAGCAAGATAGCCTACGAGGGCCGCCTGCGTCTCATGAATGGCAATTGCAACACGCTTGTTCTGATACACCAGCCTGACAGGAATAACGACACAGTGGACTGCACGGGGGTACACCCTGCGCCGAAAGTTTGTTTCTTCGCAAAACCCTGAAGGCAAGCGCAGAGTGCGGATGGACCCGTGCCGTCCAAGAACAGGTACGAGAGGAAGAGAACGAGCAGTGGCGGAGGGCGATCCGTTCTAAGGCAACCTTGACGGTATATCGAAGTAGCAACAATGAAATCGAAAAGGAGCGCATGTGCGACAACAATGGCGGTAGTGGCCTTCTGTTCGTAGCGCGGGCTGGGCCACTACGAACCCTAGTATACCGTCGCTGATTCGACGAGAATACCGATGACACGACTGCGATGTACCGGGTGTGCGGGCAGGAAAAAAAAACCATCCCCCATCTAGTGCTACGCTGTACGTGTTTGGGCCCACACCAACGAAAGGGCACCACACTGCCCGAGGCTGTGGGGTTTGTTCACAAAAATGACCTGGGGCCACCCACAGGCGATGGAGTGGCTGGTAAAGTGAACTATGCGGCAGTACGTACCACCAAAACAAGGCTGGTGCAGTGGTGGCGCACGACGCAGCGGCAATGATTTATGTGGACAAAATTGAAGTTGTGCAGATGCGAGTGTTTATGCCTGTGGGGTGTTTTGTTTATTTACTTTTTAAGTGTTTTTTTGTCTGGTTAGGGAAGGTTTATCTGGCCCGCCCGATACAAAGGAATCATCATCATCATCATCAGATGCCCACGTTGCATTGTTGCACATGCACACACTGGCACACGTTGCATTGGCACACGTTGCACTGTAGATAGGGAGGGCAAACGTTGCACTGTAGAAGGGAGGGCAGTGAAAACAAAAGAGACTTTAAACGGGTAGAAATAATCAGGAGGAGGCTGACTGATTGGTGGCTACAATCGAGGCGCGAGTGAAATTCTCTGCTTAACACATAGCGATAGTACTTGACTTTATGCCTAGGTGGCGTGAACCACCCCTCGATCTAAAGGGCACAGCCGCACAGCCAGATACATCCATCCATCCATCTAGATAAAATTTGAGAGGCGATTGAAAGAAATGGGGGAGGAGTGTCAGGCTAGGAAGATTTTCAGCTACTTGTGCATGAGAAATATCGATACAAAATGGAGGAATGAACCAGAAAGTTCACTGGTAAATGCTTAGAAAAGAGCATGGGGCCAAACCAAAAAATAACCGTCAGTTAAGAAGAAGGTGAAAGAAACGGAAACCGATATGTGGAGAATAACCCTCTACCGTGGTACGTCACAGCGTGACGTCACCGGTGCACGTGCAAGGCGGTGGCTGGCAAAACACTCCCACTGGGGTTTGAGTGGAGTGCGGTCGCTCGGTGCTTGGGGCAATTTTTTTTTTTTGAAAACCTAATCTTTATCTCACACTGGCAACAATAGTTTAGTCTGTGTCAGACAACATCTAGGTGAATGGTAAAGCGCGTGATGAAATATTTGCGCCAAGCTGGCTGGCTGCTTATCCAGGAGAAGTGAACACAAGTGGCGGCCTGTGCAAGGAACGGCGGCATCGTCTTCGAAAATGTGCAGTGTTGACTGTGGAGTGCAGTGTGCGTTGAAAGGCATGGGCAATATTGGTTCACCTTTAAGGACAGTGAAACTGGGAATACTGTGCGTGGTGTGTGCAGTGTTAATAACAGGGTGCGTCCTGTTTACGAAAACGTTGGTATTCGTTGTGAGCTGGTTGCGGTAACTGGTTGTTGATGGAACCTCACGATCTGACATTTTAGTCAAGGTAAAAATGCATTTGACGTGCTCATCTGTGAGTGGATACATCATGATATTCGCGCCGTGCAAAAAAAATTATAAAAAATAAACGTGCATGATCTCCGGGTGAAATATGCGACTACGGATGAGCATGCTGAAGCGTTGCCGAATGTGTCTATACGTTTCACCATGGCTATAACTCGGATATCTCGGATACCTGATAACTCGGATATTATTGGATACCTGATACGTTGTTAATATAAACATCGGAGATTGTCATTTCTTATCTACTTTGTACGTTTACGGCTCGATCCTTAGGAAGTCACAATGCGCACTAGAAGTTTGTGTATCAGGACTAAAGAAGCAATATAGGTACGAAAACACGTTATAGGTGTCAAATGCAGCAAGATAACTGTGCCAAATAAAAATATATATTACTAAGCTGTTGAATTTTACATCACATGACTTTTCACTGGGTCATTGAGAAACGCAGTGGCAAAATTTCACTAATTTTCAGGAGGATATGTTAACCTCAGCATAACGCACGGCAAGAAGGGCTTCTTTTTTCGTTTCATTCATCTCGGATGAGATTTTGCGCAATGAGTGAGAATCTTATCCGTGACGTCGCGCACAGCAGCTCAAAACCATGCTGCCGCCAATGTTGTACCTCATTTAAAACTGCATTGCACATGCCACGATGGAAGTAAGCCTTAATTCATGCCGTGCAAATTTTTGCTCAAGTGCCAGTCACCTTGTACATTCAAAATTTTGCTTTCGAAAAAGATCAAAACTTTTTCATTGCTGCCACCTACCTGGGTGAAGCCCACTGCGGGCCAGTCGCGTCTCTCAGTACTATAAATGAAGTTCCTTCATTCATTCATCTACGACGAGCGAATTCCCACACCATGAGCAGTGACCCTTCTGAGACCCCCTTCGTTCAGAAGCTGCGACTTTAGAGCGTGGAAATGTAGAAATTTTTGTTGAAGGAATGCAGACACGCAGCTCTGTTATGCAGAAAAATGCTGCCGGTGAAACTTTCTTGCCAACCAGTCCCTGCTCCGAGAGAGGATATGGTGGGCGGGGTGCCCGCAGTGACGTCCAGCTCTGAAGGTGTTTTTCCGCTATGTGGACGACATTTATTGCATCATTCACCAAGAGGCCGTTCAGGCGTTCATTTCACCCCTGAACAGCATGGAAGCAGCAATTCAATTCACGGTGGAAATGAAAGTCGAAGGAAAGCTCCCATTCCTTTATATGCTCATTGAAAGAAAAAGGCCCACTTTGTTGTTTTGCGTATTCAGGAAGACGACCCACACAGGTCGTTACTTGCATTTTGATAGTATGCAGCCCGATTCTCACAAAAGTGCCCTGGTTTCTACACTTCTACGACGCGCGCAGAAAATCTGCACAAGAATAGAAGACTATACGCAGCCGACGTACGCTTGGTGTGTGTGGCATGAATTGTTGGCCTGTGGCTATCTGAATTCTTTCTCGAACGCTGCCGAACGACCAATTGCACGTCCACAATTGCCCTGTGCTGCATCTGGTGAAAAGCGTGCGGGAATACCGTATATTCCTTCCATAAGCGAAGTCCTCGGCCGTATTCTGCGTTCCTACGGCGTCCATGTGGCATATGTTCCGGACCAAAAGCTACGACAATCGCTTGTAAATGTGAAAGACAGCTTAGCCCAAGTGAAGTTCCCTGGTGTGGTGTACACTGTCCCTTGCGCGGATTGTGACGATCTGTATGTATATCGGTGAAAGTTGTGACCTTGAACGGCGCCTCAAAGAGCACATTTACGACGTTAAGAAAGGAAATGTTAAATCCAGTGCATTGGTCGAGCAAGCGTCAGGTGGTAACACAATCGATTAGGGGAAGGCACGTGTTCTAGCTAGAAAAAAATGACTGTCACGGCGTCTTTATCTTAAGTCCCTCGTGTTACAAATCACTCAGCGCACTTTAAAGAGGAACGATGGTAATTTGCCGTCAGTATATGCGCGCTCTCTGCGGGATATATTGAAGCATACATAAGGCGAACTGCTTTACACATGTTTTCATCTCACTGTGAACAAGGCTTCCGTGTGGAAACACAGAGAAAAGCCGAAACGTCTTTTCTCTGCGTTTTTTTTTCTTTTAAACTTTTTCTTTGGTCGGCGCAGTGCCTCTAGGGTTTTTACCTTTAACCACCTATCTATTTTTATATCTCCCCTTCTCCCATCCCCTACAAGGCGCTGAGCCATTCTCCCGCAAGGGCTGCAGAAAAAGAGAGCCTTCTCTTTTTTGAAACAACCACACACTCATTAATATGTTTGGCCAGATTGGAGGTTTAATGATCAAGAAGACAATGCTGCCAGGCAGTCCGTGGTGCGCAGCAAATGAAGACTCCGAAGATGGTTCTCCGGCACTCGGTTCAGGTGCAATCCGAAGACTGGAGCAACGCAGAGGAGACCAGTCTATCTAGGCAGCCCCGAAAAAGTGCCTTTCCCATGTAATCCGTCATCCGGGCGGACCTAGAGGACTTGAGGCGAGCCGATGGACCTAAAGAATTCGCTGTGCTGTCGTTTTCTGTACACCTTACGAGACGTGGTAAAGTCAAAATCCTTCCACAAGTTCAAAGGGTGCGAAGATATGGGGGCCGATCGCAACGGCGTCATGTCAACCTATCTTCCCAAGATAGTAGTTCTTTTGACTGGCGAGACAGAAACCTACATCCGTCACTCGGGACATTTCGTGGAAATCGCATGCAACGTGAGTCTGGATGATGTCCTTCGATGTGGTTTCCCTTTTCACCGGTTTACCTGTTCCCCTCGCACTTTCCATGACACGCCGGGCATTTCGATGGCGACTCCACTGAGTCCAGCCTGCACGACAGAACACCGCTTTCGGTTGGTGCCGGCTGTTATAAATCTGCCTCTCCAGCACCTTTTTTAAGTAGACTATAGTGAGACCGCCTAGGGGGCGGCCATATCGGCCACAGCGGCAGTGCTTTTAATGCAGGACATTGAGAAGCCGGCGCTTTCTGTGTTTGACCCAAAAGCCTAGATGTTTGCGCACTACGTGGACGATTGCTTCTGTGTGCTGAAGAATGGGGAAGTCGACAGCTAGCTCGCATGCCTGAACTCAGTTGAGCCTCGCATACAGTTCAAAAGGAAAAAAAGAGCACCATTTGGCTCTCCCCTGCCTAGATGTACTAGTTAGAAGGCAACAGCAGAACCTGTCCTTTTAGGTGCTGAGAAAACCCACCCACACAGGACGCTAGATCTATTTCAGCTCGAACCACATGCCACAAACTTTCTGAGGTACGAAGGCTTTTACGGAGGGCTGAAAGAATTTGCTCGTCACCACAGTGGTGCAATGAGGAAAAGGGCAGAATCATCAGTGACCTCGGCGCCAAGAGCTACATAAAAGCATTTGTTCGCCGAGCCCTCCGCCCAGAGTATTGACGCAGTAGCTGCGTCGCCGCAACGACAACGCATGCCAATATCATGCTGCCAGCGAGCCCGCATAGTGAGAAGGGGTCACCGTCGCACACAAGCCATCCACCACTATCGGTCGCTTCATACCTTGCCCCTAAGATCACGCACCTGCGGAGAAATTTCAATCCAATGCACTGATTGCCCCGCTTCCTATATTGGGAAAACAAAGAACTTCCTTGAAAGGATGCGAACGCCCAAAAGCAACCTCCGTCTACTGAACAGTCCACTGAGCGCCTTAGCAGATCACTGCGAGCTGTTTCACCATCATATCCACGTGCTCGACGCAGTGATTCTGGACAAAGAAAAGAACACACGCCAGCGACTCCTCCCCGAATCCTGGCATATTCAGCAAACAGCAGGGGACATCAACCGCTCCACTGGAACATTGCCCTCCCTCGGCGAACCTCTCACCACTGAGGAAGAAGCCGGTGTGGCTTCAAAACGTCAGGTTTCTGAATACAAATTTTTGGTTGGAGTTTTCTAATTCTCTCACTCCTGTCCCAACAATGCAGCCTTCTGCTAAATGTTCACCTTTAGTAACTGCGTAGTGTATACTAGAATATTCCAATACACTGTAATAATGCTGGCACACGAGCCGGAATGGTGGTGCTTTATTGTACTAAGTCGCCAGATTGGCCGTCGGGCATGCGTAAAATACTGCAGATTTTTTCCCCATCCGCCCAGCCGCGTAATCACACAGCCGTATCATAACAGGGGAATATACCACACCGGGTTCCGGCCGGCCCCATGTCCGAGACGTTTACCGGTGTCGTCCCTATTTGTGGTATGACTGTATAGCGGCATGAAAAAGATGTGTTACAGTAATTAAAATACGAAGCATTTCTTAGAGTACTGCAGGCACTTTGAGCGTCCGTCCGTCCGTCCGTCCCATCCATCCATCCGTCCGTCCATCCAATTTTACAAACATTAAATATGTACTCTTATGAAACAGCCGTCTCGTCGGGTTAACGTCACTTGTAGTTAAGCGCCACCTAAGGAATTCATGTAGCAATGTCGAGGGCCAGCATTATTCATATCAGCATCTGGTGATGCTAATACGCACGTTAAAGTTGACATCGTATTGCCAGTGCAAACAACTGGTGATATAAACATCTGTAACTCTTCAACATATGTCTCTGCGTGCAACATTTTTACATATATATAGCGTCATTTCATGACGTGTCACTCAAAAGCAAAACAAATTGGAACATAGTCACCTTCCCTCCGCATGCTTCGCATAACGTCGTCTCTCAGGCACGTAAGATGCGCCGAATTTTTCGATAAAGAAACTCGCTATGATACGCTGCTTGCGTCGTTGTAGTGAGGCTGAGGGGCGCGCCTGTGCTGCGAGAAAAATAGGGCACTGTGGAATTACAACAGAAATTATGTTGTGAAAGGAATATGGGAAGGGGTTCCTGGTCTGACTTTCGGCAATACAGTCTTGTGCATAAGATGAGTGGTTCAAGCAAGATTAGAAATTAAGCAACGTGGAATAGGTAGGCTTGCTTTAGGAGCTCACGGGAATACACCAAATCAGGGAGTACAAGGTGATATGGGATGGACATCATTTGAGGACAGGGAAGCTAGCAGCAAGATAAAATTTGAGAAGCGATTGAGAGAAATGCAGGAGGAGCGTTGGGCTAGGAAGGCTTTCAGCTACTTGTACATGAAGAATGTCGATACAAAATGGAGAAAGCGAACCAGGAAGTTGACTGGTAAATACTTAGAAAACAGCAGGTGGCCAAACCAAAAAGAACTATCGGTTAAGAAGAAAGTGAAGGAAACGGAGACTGACGTGTGGAGAATTGGCATGATTAAGAAGTCCGCACTACAGATCTATCGAACTTTTAAGCAGGAAATTGCTAAGGAAAGGATCTATGATAATACTCGGGGTAGTTCTCTACTGTTTAAGGCCAGGACGGGAGTACTGCGAACCAAGACATATCGGGCCAAATACGGAGGGGTAGACACGGTATGCAGTACGTGTGGAGAAGATGAGGAAACTGCCGAACACTTGATAATGATCAGTAAAGGGCTTCACCCTACAGTTCAAGATGATGGCGCAGGGTTTTTCGAAGACCTGGGGTTTAGGGATAGCAAGGACAAAACAGACTTTAAGCGGGTAGGAATAACTAGAGGGAGGTTATCTGATTGGTGGCTAAAATCAAGGTACGAGTGAAAATTAAATCGATCACTGCAAAGTATACTAGTCCTCAAATATTAAAAAATAAATAAAGCTAGTTGTTGGTTCACTAAGTATTACGGCTTGGTGGCGTTCGCCGCCGCCCGATCAAAACGGTGCAGCCGTATCAATCAATCAATCAATCAATCAATCAATCAATCAAAGGTGGTCACACCGCATACCGGATTGAGCTCGACGATGAGAGGCTTTGCACCTAAAAGCTGACATCGGCAGTGTTGATATGATGTATGCAAAAAAAAAAAAAAAATCAGCGGATCCCACGTACCTGGGAATCGACGTTATGCGAAGCATGTGGAGGGAAGGTGACCATGTTGAAATTTTTTATTGAGTGACACCTTATAAAATGACGCTTAATATATGTAGAAATGTTGCACGCACACACATATGTTGAAGAGTTGCCGATGTTAATATCACCAGTTGTTTGCAGATGAACAACGATACCAACTAAAGCATGCGTATTGGCAATACCAGAAGCTGATATAAATTGCTGATGCTAGCGAGGATGCTGGCCCTCGACACTGCAACATAAATCAAATTCAGCGCATGGCAACTAACCACAATTGACATTAGCCTGACGTGACGGCTGTTTCAAAGCAGTACATAAGTAATGTTTATAAAATTGGGTAGGCAGCACTGCAACCACTATAGACGTGTCAAGAAGATTGGCGTCTATTTTAAAAGTAGTTGCGAGTTCAGGCGTAGCTCTGTGGTAAAATGCTTCATTTCCACGCAGAAAGCTTGGGCTCAATTGCAGCTGGGACCCTGACATTTATTCTTTGCATTCATCGGGTTGACATTACCAATGTCGGGTATTTCTTCACCCTCGCACTTTAAAATTGTCCACGTGTATTCCGTCGTTCCTGGGTAGATACTAAGTGTCAATCACCTGTGGCACATACCCGCATACCAGCGGCACATACCCGCCCGTGGGTATGTGTCACTGTCTGGCGGGACGTGTTTGACGACGTACGCGACGGGATTGTGATATTATTCATGTGTTGACCAGCTCGTCATATTCGTCAAACCATCTTACCTTCCCATGCTAATTTTGGTTCATGACAAGTTAAGGGGGTGACCACGAGAGCCCCCAAGCGTAAGCGTCTAGATAGATAGATCAATAGATAGGTACGTTCAAAGTTGCCGAAGCTCGCCTAGAAATGCTTCGCATTTAATAAATGCCAGGGTCTTAACAAGAATCGACCCTCAGCATTCTGCGTAGCAATCAAGTGGTCTACGGAGCCACGCCGGGTCTCGGAACTACCTTTCAAGTGGACCCCAATGTTTGTGAAACGTCAATTGTGTTTGCACTGCTGGCTATCCAACTTCATAAACATTGCATATGTTCTGTTAGGATACAGCCGTCACGCGGTGTCAATTTAAGTTAAGTGTATGTCATCCTCTGCACCGTCGGCTACCATATCGGCTTGCCGCTTCTAGTGTTGGTAATATGCATCTTGCTAGCTTGTAGCAATGTTATGAAAGTGTAAAAAACTGGTTATATAACGGGTATGTGGCAGTTTATTGTATGATGTCTGTGCGTGGAATTGTACGTATCTTTAGCGCCATGTCGTGACGTTTCGCTCGAAAAAAACTTACAAGACATTCACTTTCCATGGTCATGCTGCGCATAATGTTGATTCTGAAGTCATGTGGAATGTGCCGAGTTATTATTATTACATTATTATTATCATCATCATCATCATCATCATTATCATTATCATTATCATTATCATTATTATTATTATTATTATTATTATTATTATTATTATTATTATTATTATTATTATTATTATTATTATTATTATTATTATTATTATTATTATTATTCGAAATAACTCCGAGGTCAGTAAGGTGGTGCTTCCAGTCAGGCAGTTATTCAAAGCAGCATTGGCCTCCAAGACAATCGCGAAATCAGAACCCTTAGCATGCAAGCAGCCACACTGCAGGCCGTCTCACCGAACTGCTCCTCATGCCGAGAAAACTGATTGCGTATATCGAAGCGCAATCGTGTTGACCGTGCCCAGCGGGCTCCATCGCGTCTGCGCATCTCGCAGACGTCACTTGCGACAGGCTGCTTGTCGCCCTTTTCGCTTGCTTCTTGTCCAAGAAGCAAGAGCACTCACCTGTCGCGTCCTCCCAGTTTGGCGCATGTCGCGGGTTGAATATGTATCTGGGTCAAGCGCCAAAGAATTTCATTCGTGTGTTTAGATTTAGGAGCACGGTAAATAACCGGGGCCGAAATAATGGCCATCATATTGGCGTGTACAGTATACCGTCAATTTAGTGTCGCCCAGCTGACTTGAAATGAAAGCTTCCCGATGCACACGTGGATTTGCCGTGGTATTTTCTGACGTCGTCGAAAAGGAAAATTAACCTCGTTACGAAAATTTTCACGGTGCATGATTGGAGCACTAGTGCTCGCGATTTCTCTTCTATACATAACCATGACTGAATCACAAAGGTTGGACGACGTTGCATCAACCAAATGAATCGTGATTCGTTGGCCGCATGCACAAGAGCATGCAGGAAACACCCTATGACACAAAGGCGGCGAAGCCCAAACCGCACGGTGTCACCAGGCAAGTTTTCGGTCCCATCACGACTCTTCCGTGGTGGCAGCAACCATGGGTTCCCTTTTTGCATTGTGCACTCATATTTTCTAAAACAGCACCCTGGGCAAGAAAGTAAATTGGCATTGCCGTTCCGCCACACGCTGATACGGACACATGTGGAGCGTACGTTGTTCGTCTTTATCGGTGTACAAGCAAACCTAGCCGTGAACGCGACTGACATAAAACTGAAGAGTCACTGAAGCATTTTATGGGCGAAGCTCCTTATGGCGTGGCTTGTGCGTCTCTCGTAGTACGTAACCACCAGTGGCACATACCCGAAATAGCGGTCCTTACGATTTTAACCTCCAAGGTGGTTCCAGTGAGAGATTTCTTCTGTGCGTTGTTGAACAATAAAAGATAGTGCTCAATGCACATGATAATGGCTGCTAAGGGGGAATGAGAGACAGGAGCATTCGGCCTTTAGGTAACGCGCACGCTGCGATCCCCATTAGCAGCTATTAGCATGTACATTGAGCACGATCTGACAAGAAAGCGTTGCTACGTTATACTCGCTGGGTGTAACCTTCTTGGTTTTAGAAAGGTTTAGCGAGCGTTGGGCCGCATAGCCATGAATACAGTGAACTAGTATATACCATGAACTCGAGGTGGTTAAAGGTGGGAAGTAAACCCGAAGCGCAAGCCGTAAGAAAGTGTGCATGTGCCACCTCCCGTTTAGTCCTTGAAATGTCCGCTGGATGGCGGTGCTTCTATATGGAGAATATATGATGAAAAGATGCGAGATGGTGGTACTTGGAGTGGTGGTACTTGGAGTGCAGGTGGTACTTGGAGTGCGTACGGTTACACGGACGTACGCAGGAACGGACGGAAGCAAGAACGAATGGACGGACGAATGCTTCGCCCCACTCCCCATCATTCACTCCGTGGATAGGCTGCAATTTCTTTTATCTTGCATTTTCGTTTTCTTTTTTGACCTATTTGGAGACGCTTTTACAGCTTCCGTTTTAAAGAGACCGAGTGAGCAAACAAAACCAGATTCATGTGAGCAGCGCGTTGACTCCTGGGATGCCATCGATACGCATGAACCCGTAACAAAGCACTGCCGAGGCCTTTGCAGTTCCGTGCAAGAACATCAAGAAACAGCCCAACACGAACTCGTCATGCAGGTGTTTCAAAGTAAAACCAAGTTGGCGTCCAGATCACTGATTGTGGGTTTTTTCGTACATTGCTGCGACAGCGCGTTAAAATTGATTTGAAGTACGCTAGGCTACGTTAGCAGTTGGTGTTTTGTTGACGATGCGTGTATGTTCATACAGATCTATCCTAATTTCAAAGTTCTGTGTGATTACTCGTTCGAGCTATGAATCTAAAGGGTTTCTTCTTCCGAATATATGGCTCAGATAGACACGTTAGGCTGAGATGGAACTTGGTGGCTCAATGGCCACCGCCCCGTAAAAAATACGCGGATGGGGTCGAAAAGAAAGCAACAAGATGGCCTCCTGCGTCAATAGACGCCACGCAAGACACCACCTCGTGAATGGCGAGCCGCATTTGTCGAAGCCAAGCGGGCTAACTTTCCGCGCACGACGGATGCGCTGGCGACGAGAAGATCCATCCGAAACAACCCCCTCATGAATGCAGTATCGCACGAAACAGCTTTTTATGAAGACAAGCGGCCGCGACGATAAGGGTCATTATACATTCGCAGCGGCCGTCTTTTCATTCTGCGACAACAGCGCAAGGTCGCACACGATCTCGCCAAGCGCGCCCACCATTAAAAAAAAAAAAAATTTCCCGCGCCTACTTTGCCGTTCCCATAAGCCTGAGACACCCTGGAGCCAGGCCGGAGGCTTCTCACAGTCCTCCCTCACCGCGGATATTTTTTTTTACTCGCACGCGCGCATTGTCTTTGCGGCGATGCAATCACGACTCATTACTGGTACGACCACCTTCGAACACAAGAGAGTTGCGGCCACTCACAACGAAGCTGGCCGTCGTTGGACAACGCCTCTCTCTCGCCAAGTTCGCGAACAAACCACGTCCGCTCACAAGCTCCTCGAGATTTTGGGTTAAGTTTGAGGGTGAGGGATTGGTGCATGTAGAAAACGTCCTACACGGTAGAGAGACAATAGCCGCTGCACGAGACGTCTGTTGCTCAGAAAAGGGTGCATCGGCGGGAAAAAGAAGGGTGGGACGAAATAAAATAATAATACACAACGACGAGCATGAAATCCTCTGGGAATCAACACCTCTTTTTCCCACCCCCGGCGCACCATGCCACGCACGAGGAGGAGAGGCTGTGTACGCGCGTGTTGTGGCCAGTCAGCCGGCGCGCGCACGCACGCACGCACGCACGCACTGGCTGGCAGCCCTTCCCTGTGCGCTGCCGCCGCTGGGGTCCTGGGAACGTCGCGAATCCAGAGACCAATCTCTCCCCTCGCTCGCTGCTGGCTTCAGTAGCAGCGAGCGTAGCCAAACCCGCCGGCTGGCGAGTCTCCCACGGAGGCCCTCCACTCTCGCATGGAGGAAAGAAAACGAGGAGGATGCCGATCTGAACAGCGGCCATACTCCCTCTAAAAGAAAAAAAAAAAAAGCGCGTCGTCTGCTCCATGCGGGCAACGGACGAGAATTACGAATAGTCGCTGTAACAATGCGGTGGATGAACGCGTGTATACGATACTTTTTAGTGATGCTAGAATTCCTTGGAATTCCTTGCGTAAAGCTTGGCTGCCAAGCTTTAAAGTAAAGAAATAACAACGCGCGAGCGAGTGGAGAAAGGAGGTTGCGGAAACGCAGCAGAGAAAGAGAGAGATTGTGGCGCGGGGAGTGCGGCGGCGTGTCGGGAACGGCAGTGCCAGCCATTGTTTCCCACGATGTTTGCTGAGAATCTGCGGATTCCCACGGTGACTCGTGGCGGCCCGATCACGGCCGTCGCCAGTCGTCAGTGCAGTGAGTGCACCGCGGTGGTCGTCGACACGCTGGGCCGCTCGTCGCCAGTCGCCGCCGAGCTGTCTTCGCCGATGGTGGTGTGTTCGACCGAGTGGTGTGGGGCCTCCCCGATCAGCAGCCGCCGCGTTCGTTGCACGAGCCCGTCGCCACTGGACCACGTCAGGTAGGCGACTACGCTGCGATGCGAGTCCCCGTCAGTCCGACACCACATTCGTTCGGCGCGCGTCACCGGCGGTAGCATCGGGCGCGTGTTTCGTGGTGCGTGTGTGTGTTGTGCTCGAGTGACGCCATGAGTGACGTGTATTTGACCGAGGAACAGTACGCGGGCTACCACCCGTCGCACGGCAACTACTCGTCTCCGCACGACGACGGGCCCTACGTAGGTGCGGGCATGGCGGGCTACAGCGACTACGGCCGCGGCAACGAGCTGCTCATGGAGCTGGGAGGCGGTCAGCCCGTCGACATGTCGAGCCCGCCGGCGCGCTACTACAAGGGCGGCGGCGGGGGCCTTTCGGACCAGGAACCGAGCGCGCTGCTCGGCTCGGTCGCTAAGGGTCCCGGTCCCCCGGCCGCGCCCCAAGGCTCCCCCCACCTGGGGCTGCAGGCGCCCAGGGCGCAGCTGCCCCCGAGTCCCGTGGCGAGTCCCGTGGCCGTCGCCGCGACGGTGGCTGGCGGCGAGAGCCGTCTGTCGCGCGACGCCATGGATCGCTACCTGCGCGAGCGCGGCGACATGGTGCTGGTCATCCTGCACGCCAAGGTCGCCCAGAAGTCGTACGGAAACGAGAAGCGGTTCTTCTGCCCGCCTCCGTGCGTCTACCTGCTGGGCGATGGCTGGCAGCGCAAGCGGGACCAGCTGCTCCGCGCGGGCGAGAGCGAGCAGGGTGCCCAGCTGTGCGCCTTCATCGGCATCGGCAACTCGGACCAGGACATGCAGCAGCTGGACTTCGGAGGCAAGAACTACTGCGCCGCCAAGACGCTGTTCATCAGCGACTCGGACAAGCGCAAGCACTTCATGCTCTCTGTCAAGCTGTTCCACGGCAACGGCGAGGACGTGGGCGTGTTTCAGAGCAAGCGCATCAAGGTCATCTCAAAGCCGAGCAAGAAGAAGCAGTCTCTGAAGAACGCCGACCTGTGCATCGCCTCAGGCACACGGGTGGCGCTCTTCAACCGGCTGCGCTCGCAGACGGTGAGCACGCGGTACCTGCACGTCGACGGCGGCAACTTCCACGCCAGCTCAAGCCAGTGGGGCGCATTCACCATCCACCTACTGGACGACAACGAGTCCGAGGCCGAAGAGTTCACGGTGCGCGACGGCTACATCCATTATGGCTCCACCGTTAAGCTGGTGTGCTCGGTGACTGGTATGGCGCTGCCGCGGCTCGTGATCCGCAAGGTGGACAAGCAGAACGCCTTCCTTGACGCTGACGACCCGGTGTCGCAGCTGCACAAGTGTGCATTCTACATGAAGGACACCGAGCGCATGTACCTCTGCCTGTCGCAAGAGAAGATCATCCAGTTCCAGGCGACCCCGTGTGCCAAGGACGTCAACAAGGAGATGATCAACGACGGCGCTTCGTGGACCATCATCAGCACGGACAAGGCCGAGTACACGTTCTGCGAGGGCGCCGGACCCGTGCGCGGACCCGTGACGCCCGTGCCAGTGGTCAACAGCCTCCACCTGAATGGCGGCGGGGACGTGGCCATGCTCGAGATCACAGGAGAGAACTTCGCAGCCAACCTGCGCGTCTGGTTTGGCAACGTCGAGGCCGAGACAATGTACCGGTGCGCCGAGTGCCTGCTCTGCGTGGTGCCTGACATCTCGGCCTTCCGTGAGGGCTGGCAGTGGGTGCGACAGCCAACCCAGGTGCCCGTCTCCCTGGTGCGCTCTGACGGCGTCATCTACGCCACGGGACTCACCTTCACCTACACGCCCGAGCCCGGACCGCGCCACTCGGGACCCAGCCCTTATCCGGCCCTGGTGCACGAGATACTGAGGCCTGCTAATGCACGCACCCACCCGCCAGCGCCCGAAGACCACGGTATTACGGCGCAGAGCTACGGACATGCCATGGGCCTCTACTCGCCGCACCACCAGAGCATGTCCTGAAGGGCACTCTCCCCACCCTTAACTTATTCGTTTATGCCTCGTTACGCGGTGACAGGATGTGCGCGGGTCAGAGAGGCAACCTGTCGTATCTTTTTTCATGGGACGCATCGTGAACATTGGCGCCATCAGTGAAACGAGAGAACTACAGTGGTGTTTGTTTTTGATGACCCCTTTGAGAGATCATCTTATCACTTGGTCGATGCCGCTGTTTTCCTGTACATGAATCTCTGTGCCGATGTTCGCTTTACGAGGGCCATCCTTTCATTACATGTTAAGAATTCACAGAAAGACAAACGAAAGAGTGCTTTTGGGCCTGTCATGTTATGTAGAGATACAAGTGTTAGCTTACAATTCCCTAAAGTTTTTTTAGCCTTGGACACATTTTATGCGCATTTATTGAAGAATATTTCTGCCATTTTGATCATTGATCGGCACTCATCAGTGTCTTTGTCAGCTGCAGATTTGTTTATTGCAAACATGAAAAACTTATGCAGCCCTGTCAAGCCATGCACGAAGAAACAGTTTGCTCAGGACAATGTTTAACCTTTTGAATAATTTTATGTGTCGTTTGACTTATTACAAAAAATTCCACGGTTGCTTATACAAACCTGTATGGGGAAATAAGATGTACAGGTTTGGATAATTTTGTATTTGTAGTTCCTTAAAACGTGTCTGTGAAATAACATTCATTTTTTTGTGTATATCATAGAAGGGGCTGTGAGGGAGCAATAATTAGGAGGTTTTATTGAAGTACTTTTAAATATATGTGCAAAACTCAAAAATTACTGGGACGATGATTGCTTCGTAAAGACTCTCCTTGGAATGCCATTGGGAAGGAACATTCTTTTATTGAATAGAATAGCAAGCTCACATTGAACTAGTAAGTTTTCTGCAATAAAATTCACAGTGCCTCTCAGGTGCACAGGCATGCCTGTTCCCATTCTAAATACTTGCTGCTAAGATTCAAAGAATGCCATCGTGCTGTGTCGAAATTTCTGGGCTAGAAATGCTGGGTGCCACAGGATACACTCGATTGTGACAAAGATTTTGTAACCTCCTATGAAACCGAAAAGCAGGCGAATGGGAGCTCTTCAGTTTGTAGTATTGTGAGTGATTATTTTGACACAGGCATTCTTGAAGGTGCACTTAATTACACCTGTTTACTGGCTTTCTAATTCAGAATGGTACGGAATCTCATTTCAGTATGTCTATTTTGTGCCCAGAATGCTTACATTAAGTCTTAGTTTGAACCAAGAAACAGTAAGATCAATGAATATGTTGATTTATAAGAAATTCAGGGCAAGTATACTGCTGTCCATACCATATTTGCAAACACGTAGTGGCAAAAGAAACTTCTTTCATCTCCTGAGAGTCCCTCACAACTTGTAGCAGCTGTTCAGTGGTATTTCTAGAACTGCTTCGAGCTCTTTCAGCTCGGAGTTTCTTCACAGGTTAACTCATTTTCTTTTTGCTCATCTGCTGCAGCATTTAACCAATGACAGAAAAATGTGTTATTAAAATGAGCTGCTAGAATATTTGTGCTGCTCCTTTCTTTTATTCCTTTTCCAACTTTCTACTGTGAATCGATCCCATATACTTAGGTTTAGTTGGCATTGAACAACAGCATAATCTAATTTTTGATTTTTTTATTTATTTTTTTCCCGAGAATGGCAAGCTAGAACTGGCGCAGCTGCAGGGGAAGCTTGTGTTGGCCAAAAGGATCAAGTGGCCGTTAAAATCAAACCTCGCAGCAAACTTCTCAGATGCTCGGCCCATTGTCTCCTTTAATGCATGTCAGTACTGCACCTGTACTTGTAGTGTCCCACACAGGTGTAATGTGGCCTTATTAATTGCAATAGTGCAATGCTGGAAGTGGTGGTACAGTTGTACTGAAAGAGGAGGGAAAATGCATTGATGTGGCCAAGCAAATTGCTGATCGTCAATCAGCACAGCAGTTAAAAACAAGGAAACATACACAACAAAAGTACTTGGCAGTTGTTGGTCTAAAGCAAAGATGTGGCATATCCACCTTACCACCCCAATGGAAAAGACTGGATTGTAGAAACGTGCATAGGTGCATATACATTGGCGACAAATTTGCATTGAAGAAACAGGTGTTTACAGTGCTTACATTGTGTCTTCATGTCCTTGTCTAGTTACACTTGTTGACAATGAGCATTTTTGAACTTGGCTATTTTTTCATGTGCATTTTTTCATGTGCTATTTGAAAGCAGGAGCTGTGCATTGCATTTGATTTGCACCGATGCTTTATGAAGAGGAAGATTTGCAAAAGAATTATATAGTTCCCACAAACTTGAGCTTTGATGCACTCAATGAGACAAAGAGGAGCTTTTTATGGCTGCTTTTCTCTTCATGTGACATATTAATAAAGGTATGAATAGCTTTGGCAAAAAACTCTCCTTAATGCAAGGTAACAGCACTGCACCAATAAGAAATTCCCATTGCATTTAGATAAGCCGACATTTTCATGAAGAGTGTCCGTGCACTACAGGAATTGGGGCTGTGCATCGCAAGCACGTAAGCTTGGGCAGAGAAATCAAGCATGCAATATAACTGTACCAGCTTTCTTCAGTGTCAGTGGTGTACATTGATGTGCAGGTGGGAACAAGAAGTGCTCTGGCAGGTTTATTGTCAAACGAGCACAGAATAATTCCCTATGCATTAATAAATTTGGCCTATAGGGTGAATACACAAAGGGGACCAGAAATTTTATCGTTTGGCTTTTTCATATGCAGGAGCTCTTCTAGTAAAATTGTCGAAATGTTTGCATTTATTTTAAGGCTTCGTTGCTGTGAAGTCAGTGTCATTATATGCACTGTCTGCTTGAACATTTCAAAATTTCTCAACGGCTTCACGCTCTACCTACGGAGGCTCAACAGCAGTAGAACTCGCATTATTGCCACAGTTTCTACTTTCTGTTTGTTGAAACAACAAGATTTTTATCAAATTAGTTGCACTTTCTTTTGGAGGCAGGAATCAAAGACAGGAATATGGAATGATGAATACAAAACCCTGTTTTATGCATGCAGATCAAGTGCAATCTCCCACCTTGAATAGGGAGCATTGCAAAGTGAGGGAGCATGCTATGAGTGCATTTTACAAATACACCTGCTCTGCGAGTGTTCAAGAGGAGCTACTCACTTCACGCCAACACAAGAGATGTGTGTGTATGCTAGCATCTTAATGGTAGGTCAGGGGAAGGACATAAAGAGGCCAAAGTATTGACATCGATGGGACATAATTTAGGTGCATAAAAGCTTTTTGCTGTTGTTTTGAGACTGCAGTTTCATAAACCCTGTTGCAATTTTATAGCGAGCGGAGCGTCGTGGGATAGCTGAACCTGTTCTGTGGGTAACTTATAAAAAACTTGCAAGGTATTTATCTGAATTCTTGGCACAGAAACAGTAGGTATGCTATTTTCTTTTTAACTAAATAATTGTGTTGTGGCAGGTTTTGTATGACACTTAGTTTTAGTAGTGGCTCCTCGGAATTTACAGGCTGTGGCATTGCTGATTCACCCCAACTTCGACTGTCTGTCATGGTTCATGTTCATTGTTTGCTGTACGCACTTTGCCCTGTTATATTGCAGTGCCCTCTGAATGAAAAAGCGTTGAACTAAGGTTAACACTACATGATGCAAAAGAGGTGTCTACTTAGAAAGCAAGTGGCTTATATCTTATTTTGTTTTTGTGTTTTATTTCAGGCTCGTAGTAACCATTTCAACTCCTTTGGGATGTTTCCTTTTCTCTGCTTTTTTGTACGCTGAGGTTGAGCAATGAGAACGTTGCTTTGCTTGTTTTAACACTTGGTTTGTTCAGCAGTGCGGCGGTATCACTTGCAAGAATAAAAGAATTCGGCACTAAGATGAACCACTGGGTTTTGCTGCAAATTTCATGAAGGTTGTAGCAGTTCAATTCTAGTGTAGTCTTCACCTTTCTGTGCTGACAATATTGGTAGGCATAAATGATGTGGTGACTGTACACCACATGTCAGTTCTCGTGCGTACTGTTTGCAATATAGCTTGTCTCTTTCATAATGCACATGGAGTGACAGAATGTTTCGAATGCAAGTGTTTGAAGATGCTAATGAGATCTTGTTTGCTGAAAGTTGTACATCAAAATGTTTTTATTTCATGCAATCCATGGCACACATTGCTGTATTCTACCAGTATTTTGAGGCACTTTGACTGTTGTGCTGTGTATGAAAAATTGCACTTTGAACTACTGTGCTACAACAAAACAGGGCTAGTGTACAGGAGTTGGGTGTCAGGAACGAAGTGAGCTAAGCTTATGTGCCTTGTTACGACCGGCCCTAGGGAACCAAGCAGGAAGAATTTGGGGGAGAACCGGTTCTTGACCGATGGTGTCGTCCACCCCCACCTCCCCATTCAGGCTCCTCCTCTCGCCGGGAGAACTCCGGAATCTGCTGTGCGTTCGTGACCATGTTTGGCAACATTTTAGGGCGCCGTGACCATATATGGACATCGTGTTAGGTTGTGCCACTCCATGTGTTGCGAGAGGTGTTTCCCCCTCCCTCGTGGCCGAGGTGCCGGGGACACCGTATTGGCTGACGATGCGGACAAGGCGCCCAGTGTCAACAACGTGGCGCTATAAAATGCCGAAGACGTTTTGTATCACTCTCACTCTTCTCTCTTTGGATCAGTTGATCACTTCTTCACATGTAAATAAATCTCTGTCGTTTGTTCGGGCGCTTCTTTCTCGCTGAATTGTTGGACGATGGACCCTGCGACGGGGCCAGCTACCGAAAACGAGACCGGCAGGACCCGGAGTCCCAACAACTGGTGGCAGCGGTGGGATCTGAACCCACGCCCCCGAAGACGAGACCGGCAGGACCCGGAGTCCCAACAACTCAGCGAGAAAGAAGCGCCCGAACAAACGACAGAGATTTATTTACATGTGAAGAAGTGATCAACTGATCCAAAGAGAGAAGAGTGAGAGTGATACAAAACGTCTTCGGCATTTTATAGCGCCACGTTGTTGACACTGGGCGCCTTGTCCGCATCGTCAGCCAATACGATGTCCCCGGCACCTCGGCCACGAGGGAGGGGGAAACACCTCTCACAACACATGGAGTGGCACAACCTAACACGATGTCCATATATGGTCACGGCGCCCTAAAATGTTGCCAAACATGGTCACGAACGCACAGCAGATTCCGGAGTTCTCCCGGCGAGAGGAGGAGCCTGAATGGGGAGGTGGGGGTGGACGACACCATCGGTCAAGAACCGGTTCTCCCCCAAACTCTTCCTGCTTGGTTCCCTAGGGCCGGTCGTAACAGCCTGAATTAGTATGTAAACGACCCCTTGCCAAGGGAATTTTACTCCTTTTTAATAGTAATCATCATTTTTTATATGAGCACAGCCCAACAGATGTAGTGCTTTGTTAAGTATATGTTTTTCATATGAAGGAGCTGTGACAGCTGTATGCGTCCCAAGGCACTAAAATTTGGACAGGGCGTAACAGAATATTGCTGCAGGTGTGCACTGCCATAAGTTTGCCAGCCTTCTCTCTGCACGAATCGTTCATTTCAAAGTGTTTGGCAGAGCACTAAAATCAGCGAAGATTCGGGTGCGAGCGTGTGAATGAAATTATTTAGAAAAAAATATAAACCCTTTTAATTTTATAGACCTGATCTGAAAAAGCTCAGTGAGCATTATACTGGCCTCAATGTACAATTATTTGAAAAGAAATGATGCTTGTGATTGTAAATGAGCAAGTGGTGTGACAAGCTTTAATTGGGGTACTGATTTTATTTTAGCCATATCATTTATACCTTTCCTTTATTTCTGCAGAGTGCAGCTGTAGATGAGGTGATATGTGGGAAAATGTTAATGTGGAAAATTGTTATGCATTGGGAAGAGAGGAAAAGGTTTGGGCGAAAACCTGTTCCTCGGGAAGGGGATGCAAGTGTCTCTGAAAATCTGTGCAAATATTTTTGCGGTGCTTTGAAAGGTATTAAATATATGTACAACATTGTACTTACGTTGAGTCTGCAAATGCGCATTGCGATGCTGTTTACATTGTAGCGGTGGGGCGCATCTTATCGGTAGGCCCAATCGGTTGTGTTCTATACGATTCTTTGCAGAATGAGATTGGGGGTGTGAACATGTGAGCCTGTATCGCTGAGGGAAGTAACATTCCACTGTATTTTCTTCACTATTGCTTGTGTGTTTGCATTTGTATAAATCCTTCCATTGCGAGCCTGCAAACATCTGTGTGGAGAGGGAATACTACAAAAGCAGGCACAACAGACAGTTGATTGTACATTATCGTTTTATGGTGACATTGCTGTAATTTTCACATTATCTTTGTGCTTGTGAAATGGAACAGATGGAGACAAATATATATGTATATATATATACTACAGAGACTTATACACGTATTTGCTCTGCCTGCGGTGGCGAGAGTCTCCAGTTTTATTCTGCACAATCACGTGCACTATTTTCATGTATTTCTGGCGACGCTTCGCTACGGCGCAGGTGCTCTTCGTGCTGTTGCAGAAAACGTGGGCTCCGAGGTTGTGTGAGCGAACCATTGAGCCGGCAATGTGCCTCAAAGGTTTACGTTTATATACAGTGGGTATTCGCGTAATGCTTCTTTTTTTTCTAACGCGTTGAGGTGGGCTATTGTGTTCACACACGCATCAGACATTCTATGAAAAGTATATGAGGCTTGAAAAAAAGCGAGTATAGTCTTGCCGAAGGAGTCAGGCCGCACAACGAGAACATCCACGTGGAATTGTTGAGAGAGCAAATCTTTGGGCATGTTGGTGTTGGTTTATAATACTGGCAGCTGCGCGACAAGGAACAGGATGAAACGCAGACGAGTGCTCAACATACAACTGTATTTTGTTTCCGGAATGAAGCAGAATATGAAGAAAAAACTACTATTGAACAGAAGTTTGCACATCAATATTTGCGAAAAACCTAACAGAGGAATCAGCCTACATCGCTTACGCCGGTGATGCGCCCTGCACGAAAGTGCACTGTTGATCTCGCACGTTGATTGTTGAAGTCGCACATGCGCAGGTATGGCCTGTCTATATATTTTTAAAATCCCTAACAATAACAAAATACATAGGAGTGCGAAAGGCAGAAACGTCCTGCTTCACGTCAAGCGGACTAATTACGATGAAACTACGCGTGTAAAGCAGCAATCTGACGAGTGCATGGCAGCCACAACGCGAAGAACAATGTTCCTAAATGCCTCTTATTTATAAAAAAGAAGAGCTCTGGAGGAACCTGGCATGAGGAATCGCCTTTCAGATGCGGTCTTCATGAAGGTTACGACAGTTCTTGCCCAAGTGGGAATCACCGCTGCAAGGTTGCGAGGGAGAACAGACGAAGAAGCGGTTATGCCGGCTTGCGAGGACGCCGCAATGGAACAGGTGGATGTGAGGACGTAAACAGCGCTTACATTGTCAATAGGTGGCGACCGAAACGGCGCGTCGTCTGCTACGGTACCTCCGGTTCGATGTGCCTGCTGTGCAATGTAATCGGGGTGGAAACACGTGTGACGCTGTTGCTGCGGCTTGTTCAATTCCTTTTGTGATGGGATAGATCATATTTCGCGCATTTCAGGGAACGAAGCGAGACGTGGACATGGGCGAGAATGAGGAATGTTGAGAGATGGGTGTCGAGCACAGCGTGCAGCTTTGTTACACACAGTAATCTTTCGCAGAATCACCTCGATTTTGTATTTTCGAGTGCATACAGTTACCAAGACCACTTCAAAATCACTCACCCATATGTGCGCATGCTGTCATATGTCTCTACACGTACGATGTCTACATATGTACGCGTACTTTGCGCGATCAAGTATGCCGATATGGTATATTTCTATTGTACATTTTACATCGGTAACTGTCTGTCTAACTGATTGCAGCAGAAGAGTGCGTAAAAAAACCCACAGAACAATACGGCCACTCAAATAATGGTATCGTACGTCGTAAAACGATCGAAGCCGCTTTTGAAGCAGCGAGTAGCAATATATGGCGTGCCTGTTATGTCAGACATGCAAGTGTGCAGTGCCGATAGGTCATGTTATACTCCGACTGATAGCCTTAAAGGCTATCATGCACAACTGTACGCTGAGTGCAGATAATTTTGCATGCATTGAAAAAGCTTGTTCGAGCGTGTGGTAGCCCATACCTCATTTAAATAGATTTTTAAAGGCGTAAAAAAAGGAAGCTCGAGAGCTACGAGCACGTTTTTTTTTATAGTGTTCAAAACTACTACTACGGTCATTGCCTATATCGAGGCCCGAATAGTACCTTTGTAACCAAAAAGTAAATAAATCATTTTACGGGTACGTGAGCAACTTGAGAAAAAGTGAACGGACATGTCCTGATTCCATGATGTGCAGGAAATCTTTGTATGTGACAAAACATGCGTGATATAATCTTCGCTGCAAAACAACCAGCATGTGTACGGAGATGCAAGCCACTTCAATGAAAAAATGACCGCTCACACTATTAAAACTATCTCGTAGTGATTCCATTTGTTATTCAATCACGCTGCATAGCACTCCAAAGTATATTAAATGTGAAGAAAGAAAAGTGGGTGAAAAGATAACTTGCCGTGAGCAAAAACCGGCAACTTATCTTGAACCGGCAAGTTATCTTTTCACGCACTTTTCTTTCTTCGCTTTACAATACAATAGGATTTAAAAACTTCCCCTATACATTTATTGGCATTATTGTCAAAGAGTGGAGCTCACGGGAATACACCAAATCATGAAGTACAAGGTGATATGGGATGGACATCATTTGAGGGCAGGGAAGCTAGCAGCAAGATAAAATTTGAGAAGCGATTGAAAAAAATTGGGGAGGAGTGTTGGGCTAGGAAGGTATTCAGCTACTTGTACATGAAGAATGTCGATACAAAACGGAGAAAGCGAACCAGGAAATTGACTGGTAAATACTTAGAAAACAGCAGGGGGCCAAACCAAAAGGAATGGTCGGTTAAGAAGAAGGTGAAGGAAGCTGAGACCGATATGTTGAGAATTGGCATGATTTAGAAGTCCACACTATAGATATATCGAACTTTTAAGCAGGAAATTGCCAAGGAAATGATCTATGATAATACTCGAAGTAGTTTTCTACTGCTTCAGGGCAGTACGAGAGTATTGTGAACCAAGACATATCGGGCCAAATACGAAGGGGTCGACATGGCATGCAGTGCGTGTGGAGAGGAGGAGGAAACTGCCGAACACTTGATAATGTTCTGTAAAGGGCTTCACTCTATAGTTCAGGATGATGGCGCAGAGTTTTCAATGCACTGGGGTTTAGGACAGGGAGGGCAAAATAGACTTTAATTGGGTAGAATTAACTAGAAGGAGGTTATCTGATTGGTGGCTAAAGTCAAGGCATGAGTGAAAATTAAACCCTTCACTGCAAAGTACGAGTCCTCAACCTCACTATCTAAAGGAAAAAAAATAAATCTAGTTTTTGGTTCCCTAAGTATTGCGGCTTGGTGGCGTTAGCCATCGCCCGATCTAAAGGGTACAGCCATATCAAACAATCTATTCATCCAACGTTTAATTGACATATAAACCCAATAAAGTGGCTGGGGGATAGCCGCCGTCGTAGCTCAGTGGTTCGTCGATGTGGTTCGTAGCTCAGTGGTTCGTCAATTTCGCGTTCGTCGATGCCTTCGTTGTAGTCTAGTTTGTTGTCGCATGAGGTTGCGCGCTTGGCTATGCTTGCTTTGCTGATGCTGCTCAGGAGATGGCTGCAGTAGCAAGCCTTCCGTAATGGGACATTCATTTACTTTGAGGTTTGATGCGTCCTGTAGACAGCTGATGCATGGTGAACAGGTTTCTTGCTTATCGGGCATGGTTGGTGGTGCGCCATCATCTCTAGCCTGCTCTTCAGAGGCCTCTGTGACGTGGTTGATTACGGACGCTTCTGAAAGACAACTGTGTACGACGTTTGATGTATGATTTGCTTCTGAATTGGTTCGATTCTTGGATTGGTGACCACTGCATGAGGGTACCACATGTGACGTCGCATCACCAGGTTGAATATGCAAATTTCGGCAAGTCTGTGGTGCCGTGGAAATGAACTCTTGCGACAAAAAACATTCAGAGTTGACAGAGAGTTCATCAGGGGCTTCTTCTTCGCGGCTCACTATGAGTGGTTCTTGTGCCTGGTAGCATGCGACGTTCGATGCGTCTGAGCCTTCTGTGTTTGGAGTTTCTGGTGGCTGCGCACTGGACGGCAACACCGCAACAGGGGTAGTTCGGTAAGGTTTGAGTTGTGAATGGCCTTCTTTCTGTGCAACTAACGATGCGAGCTGTTCTTGCGCATGAATCTGGGTGGTAAGTCCAGGGCTTGGCGTAGCATCGTCCGAGCTCCGCAGCTCTATCCCGACCATTGTGAGCGTGCTAGATGTGAGATAGACATTGTGAGTCACGAAAGAGCCAAACGATGGAAAACCAGGAGGCGGGCCAAGTCTCCGAGATGAGGCGTAAGCTGCTCCAATGCGTGAAGACTGATTTTCACTCTTTGAGTCATCTTGGCGTTGTTTGGTATTTTCCCCATGTATCAGCTGGTCTACCATAAACAAGGCGTCCTTATGACACGAATAGTGACCGTTAGGAGCCTTTGAAGAGCTGCGTCGTAGAAAACCAGGTGGTGGACCATATATGCGAGACGAAGCATGAAAGGCATCAGTAGGGTGAGCGACGTCTCGTGTCGTATGTTGGTGCCACGACATTGGAAATGCCGACTTTCGTGCACAAGGGAGCTGCGCTTGACGGTTGGGTTTTTCCTAATATACGCATGGCCTTCTGTAAGTAAACGCATGTGCCACTTTGTCTTGAGACACTTGTCGATTCGCGCTGGACTTTCGAATGCTTGAGGACTGCTTAGGAAATTGACGATAATGTGCAGTTCTCTCTAGATGGTTGGCAATGACTAAGCCTTGGTCATGTCATTAAAACTGGTAATCATCTCCACTTTGATTTTTCGCCATGACTCGTCGTTCTCGAATATGTGAATTAGGTAAAATTTGAATGCCTCACCGGTGACGTAGCCGCTGAAGTTCGTAACCATCTCCCGTTCCGACCAAGATGCAGTGGTAGCGTGGAGTTCGAACAGGTTGAACCAGTCCTGTACGGGTCCATCGTCCGCTGATCCGGTGTACTGGGGAATGTCGAGGTCAGCCGATGGTTCTGTCATGGTGCTGGTCGTTGTCCTCCTAGGCGATGATTCGGTAGTCATTGTATGGTCAGGGCGTCTTCTGGGGAACTGCGTCGATGATGAGTGACTGATGAAGGGGCAGGCAGGTCTCCATCCTGTCGACTTGTGTGACACTACGATGACTGGGTGACGTGGCCTGGCTCATACGCCATGTTTATTCCAATCTCACTTCTTCCTTCTCGGCTTCTACCAACCATCACTTCACACACACACACACACACACACACACACACACACACACACACACACACACACACACACACACACACACACACACACACACACACACACACACACACACACACACACACACACACACACACACACACACACACGCACGCACACACACACACACACGCACACACACGCACACACACACACACACGCACACACGCACACACACACACACACACACACACACACGCACACACGCACACACGCACACGCACACACGCACACACACACACACACATATATATATATATATATTGTAAAGAAGAGGAAGTACTCCGGCGCAAAGGCAGCAGCATCGAGCGTGCAGCAGCGGCTCGAGCTCGTAAATTGCGGCTGTTGCATCGCCTTACAAGCATCAACCTTTCTGCTCAATAAATCTCCTTTATAATTGGTGGAGCCGTGCTGGGTACCATGCCCTATACCTTCCCGCTACCAACCTGGAACTCCATTCTCGACGGCTACCTTCTGCTATGCCGGACGCCGATCAGCAGACACTTCCATCTCCTCCGGCCACCTGTCCAAGCAGTGTTCCTCAGCGGGAGCCTCCAATCTTCAGCGGAATAGATGACAACGACGTTGAAGATTGGCTCTCGACTTTCGAACGGGTGAGCTCTTTAAACAGATGGACGGATGCGGACAAGTTGACACGCGTGTCGTTCTACTTCGCGGGCGTAGCCAGCCTTTGGCTTAAAAACCACGAGACAGACGCCCGAACGTGGCCGCAATTCAAAACGTCGATTGTAGCAGTCTTCGATCGACCTGCCGTCCGAAAACTTCGTGCCGAGCAGCGTTTACGCACACGCGCACAAGAAATGGGTGAAGCCTTCGCTAGTTACATAGAAGACATCGTCGATTTGTGCAGACGCGTGAACGCCGCAATAACGGAGACTGAAAAATGTAAGCACATACTCAAAAGGATCGACTACGACGCTTTTCAAATGCTCATGGGGAAAAGTCCGACCACGGTTAACGACGTAATTAGCCTGTGCCAAAGCTACGATGAATTGCGGAAGCAGTGAGCTCTGACAAGACGTCCTCCAGCGCACGATTTGGCGTCACTGTCTAGTGTGATCAATGGTCAAGGCCAAGCGTCACTAATAGCCGAAATAAAAGCATTTGTCCGCGAAGTCACACGACAGCTTTCTTTGGTGCCCTTCACACCAGAACCTACCACAACTTTATCGTTGTATCTTCGTGGCGTCATTCAAGGAAAAGTCACCGAGGCCCTACCAGCTGCTCGCGAGCATAATTTTGTGGCTGCTCCTCTCACCTACGCCGCGGATGCAGCCATGACAACTCGCAAGTCGCCTGCGCCTCCGTTCCAGCCTCGCGCGAACTATCCCCCACCTCCAGTTCACTGGACCAGCACTAACACCGCCAACCCGTGGCGCACCCTCGACAATCACCCGATATGTTGCGCATGTCGATACCCCGGACATGTCGCAATGTATTGCCGCCGCCGGACGCATATCACCGATGAAAACCGCCGTGAGCCTTTCTTCCCGCTTGACTCCAACGCGCAATACGATTCCCTGACTCCAATGCCAGCACGCTGCCAGGACGACCACCGCCCTCGGCCGGGACGTCCTCGCTCGCCCTCTCCACGCCGCTGCTCGCCTTCTCCTATGCGTCGACGGCCCGCACCTAACGAGGAAAAAAACTAGACGACGCAGTTCCTGAGGCAAGAACTGCGCAAGTTTTGGTTCGCCCAAGTCCTTATTTGTCACCTACAAATGTTATTGGTGTGTTCGTCAAAAATATCCCTCCTGTCGGTCTTGTAGATACCGGTGCAGCTGTTTTTGTTATCGATGCTGGATTTTGCCGCTCAATTTATAAGGTTACGTCACCTTTCTCCGGATTATCGCTTCGCACAGCCAGTGCTCAACCTGTTCAACCGACTGCACTATGTACAGCCCGCGTAACAATGCAGGACGTTCCGTATACGATGGAGTTCATGGTTCTTTCATCCTGCTCCCATACTATTATCTTGGGATGGGACTTTTTGTCGCGTCATAACGCCGTAATCAACTGTGCTAGGGCTGAGGTTGAATTTCGCTCACTGGATGACCGAGCGTCCATCGACACCCAGTCTGCCGCAAAACTTGTCGTTAACGGCGACACCTACATCCCTCCATGCTCTTTTGCGTTCGTACCAGTTTCATGCAGCGCCATTTCCAATGGCACGGTCTTCTTCACACCATCTCCAATATTCGTCGCCCGAAGAGGCCTCTCCCTGCCTTTGGTGCTCTCGACCTTTTAGAAGGCTCAACGAAGGCTCAACCACAACGCCAAGTTATAATCATGAGTCATCGCCTTTATCCCTCACGAGTGGCTTGGCCACGTCGAGACTATCAGTCCTACCAGAATTATATCCGTCCCGATGAGGTGCCTTCTTCCTCCGTCTGTGAACTGGCTGTCATCTCCGTGGCTGACCCAACGTCGGCAAACATATTTCAACCATTCATCGCTGAACATCTGACATCTTGAACGTCATTGACTCCCTGAAGCTATCTTCGGCCTCAGGCGTTGATGGCATAAATGCGAAAATTCTTAAAAACACCAAACACCTCTCTAGCATCATTCTTAGCCATATCTTCCAGCAGTCCCTCTCAACAGGTTCTGTTCCCCAAGATTGGAAAACAGGAAAAGTGGTACCTGTCCCCAAGAAAGCCTCAGATAACGCGTTTCGTCCAATCTCTCTTACATGTGTTTGCTCTAAAATAATGGAACATATCATTTACACGCACATAGCTAGCTTTCTGAAATCCGCAAAGTTCTTTCATCCCAATCAACATGGCTTCCAAAAAGGTCTCTCTTGCGACACTCAATTGGCACTCTTCCTAAGTGACATTAATTTTAAATTAGACATTAACGTCCCCGTCGATGCTATTTTCATAGATTTCGAGAAGGCCTTCGACAAAGTTCCCCACAAGCGTTTGCTATCCAAACTTTCACATTTAAACCTTGACGAACATGTATTTGCATGGCTTTCAAGCTTTTTAACTAACCGACAGCAGTTTGTCTACGCTAACAACAGTTCTTCATTCTTATCTCCTGTCCTATCCGGTGTTCCTCAAGGGACGGTCCTCGGGCCCTTACTTTTTCTCATATACATCAACGACCTACCAGACAATATTTCTTCAAGCATTCGGTTGTTCGCGGACGACTGCGTCATTTATCGCCCCATTATCGATCCCAGTGATAATGTAGCACTCCAGCAAGACCTAAGGAAGATAGACGAATGGTGCAACAAACGGCTCATGGTGCTAAACGTTCACAAAACATCCATCATGTCATTCCACAGGCGTCACTCCTATTCCACGTACAAATATTTCTAAAGTGGCTCCGCGATATTTCCTGTCTCGTCCACTAAATATCTAGGTCTTCTTATTTCTCATGACCTTACATGGTCATCCCACATAAATCGCATTACCAGTGACGCGAATCGCGCGCTGGGCTTCCTCCGACGTAACTTTAACCTGGCTCCGTCCACAGTTAAATTATTGGCCTACGAAACGCTTGTTCGCCCAAAGCTGGAATTCGCGTGTGCAGTCTGGGACTTACCACAAGCTAACTCAAGTACCATCCTTGAATCCGTTCAGAACCGTGCGGCCAGATTCATCTTTTCCTGCCCCACCGCGGTGGTCTAGTGGCTAAGGTACTCGGCTGCTGACCAGCAGGTGGCGGGTTCAAATCCCGGCTGCGGCGGCTGCATTTCCGATGGAGGCGGAAATGTCGAGGCCCGTGTGCTCAGATTTGGGTGCACGTTGAAGAACCTCAGGTGGTCAAAAATATCGGAGCCCTCCACTACGGCGTCTCTCATAATCATATGGTGGTTTTGGGACGTTAAACCCCACAAATCAATCGATTCATCTTTTCCGATTATTCATACCACACAAGCGTAACACTTCTTAAACGTAAAGCTAAATTGCCAAGTCTCAAAACACGACGTACAGTAGCACGATTTTGTCTCTTCCACAAATTCTACAACTCATTATCATGCGAAAGCCTCCACATAAAAACTGCTCACCACCCATCGAATCGCCTCAACCACTCAAAAGCAGTACACCCACCTCGTGCACGCACGACCACCAATGTAAATTCATTTCCTGTTCTGACAGCCATCGAATGGAACAGCCTTCCTGAAAGTGTCGTCACCAAAACAAACCCGACTCAGTTCAAAGCCGCCGTTGAAAAATTTCTGTACTGATTATTTTTGTGTCATGTATGCGATTATCCTTAGTGGTGTTATCTGCTTCGCTGGTTGGCATTGTATGCTTTTTATGCTTCGTTGGTATGCTTCGTTGGTTGGCATTGTATGCTTTTTATTAACAGAGCGTGCTTGATACCCTTTCGTGATACGCTCGTGCAGTTTTTGTTTTCTTTTTTTGTGTTTGTTGATCAGTTGTGTAATTTGCGTGCTTCAACACCCCTCATGTAAAACCCCACTCATTGGGGTCTGTGAGGTACCTGTAAATAATAAATAATAATAATAATCTTCGCAGCGTTCACAACTCCTCACCATCCTTGAGTGCTGCCGCCATTCTTTTGACGTTGCACAAACCTCTCTCGGCCGTGTCTTAACAGTAAAACACCACATCGACACTGTGTCCCACTCACCGCTGCGACAATGACCATATCGCATGTCCGCTACAGAACGCCGCGTCATTGCTGACCAAGTACACGACATGCTTCGCAGATGCGTTATTCAACCTTCGCAGAGCCTATGGTCGTCTCTTGTGGTCCTCGTCAAAAAGAAAGACGGCTCTATTCGTTTCCGTGTCGATTTATGGTGATTAAACAAGATCGCGCTGAAGGATTTCTATTCACTGCCACGCATTGACGATGCTTTGGACAGTTTGCAGGCTGCCGAGGTCTTTTCCTCGTTAAACTTGTGGGTAGGCTAATGGAAGGTGCCGATGGCGGAGGCCGATCGCCCCGAAACCGCTTCTGTCACGCCAGACAGCTTATATGAATTCGCCGTCATGCCCTTCGGACTTTGCAATGCACCTGCAACGTTCGAACGAATGATGAAGACAACAACCTGCGTGGACTACAGTAGAAGATATGCTTGTGTTACCTCTATGATATTGTGGTCTTCGCCACTAACTTCGACACACTCTTACGTCGCCTTCAGCACGTCCTTACTTGCTTGACTAACGCCGGTTTGAAATTAAACCATAAAAATGTCAATTAGTAATGCGTCAACTGAATATTTTGGGCCACGTTGTTTCCAAGGAAGGCATCCTCCCGGATCCAGAGAAATTTCTAGCTGTTACGGCGTTTCCTAAACCTACCACCATCAAAAAACTTCGAAGTTTCATTTGCTTGTGTTCGTATTTCCGGCGATTCATCCGAAACTGTGCGTCAATTATATCACCCCTCACGCGACTCCTCGGCAACTGTAAATATCTTTTATCGTGGTCCCCTGCCTGCGACGAGGCTTTCACCACCTTGCGACAGCTTCTCATGACGCCATCCATTCTACGCCTTTTCGATCCTGAAGCTCCAACTGAAATCCACAACGAAGCCAGTGGTGTAGGCCTGGGTGCTGTGCTCGCGCAGCGTAAGCCGGAGCTTCAGGAATACGTCGTGGCATACGCTAGTCGCACACTTACCAAGGCTGAGAGCAACTACAGCGTCACAGAAAAAGTGTTTGGCTATTGTGTGGGCCCTTGGAAAGTTTCGCCCATATCTATATGGTCGTTCTTTTGACGTCGTGACCGACCACCACGCGCTCTGCTGGCTTTCGACGTTAAAAGACCCATCTGGCCGCCTCACTCGCTGGGCGTTGAAAATTCAATATTATGACATACGAGTGGTTTATTGGTCAGGACAGAAGCATGCTGACGCCGACGCCCTTTCCCGTTTCCTCTTTCCCAGAATGCCACAGCTGACCCCGCTTGCGATGCCATATTGTCATCTCTTGACTTTGACACCATTGCTATCGAACAACGGAATGACCCGTGAACTGCCTCTCTTCTCAATCATCTCTCCGACACTTCTGAACACCCAAAGACGCGAACGCTTCGGTGCCGATTTCCACACTTCTCGATACGTGACAAGCTTCTCTATCGACGCAACTATGCACCAGAGAGACGCAAGTGGCTGCTCGTCGTTCCACAAACCCTGAGGTCGCAGATTTGTTCCTCTTTCCACGCTAACCCACAATGTGGCCACGCAGGAGCCTTCAAGACCTACTAGAGGCTTCGACATCGTTACTATTGGCGTGGTATGTATACCTTTGTCGGCAACTTCGTCCGCTCTTGTGCCGAATGTAAGCACCGAAAATCTCCACCACACGCCTCTGCCGGTGAACTGCAACCTTTACCATGCCCTTCCCGACCCTTTGAACGGGTCGAAATAGATATTTATGGGCGCCTTCTATTGACTCCGACTGGCAACAGGTGGATAATAGTTGATATCGACCACCTAACGCGCTATGCTGAGACCGCTGCTCTTCAAACGGCTACAACATAGGAGGTTGCCACTTTCCTACAGCGTCATTTTGTGTTGCGTCATGGAGGCCCTCAAGAACCCCGCAGTGACCGTGGCCGTGCCTTCTTGTCCGAGGTCAATAAACAATTGCTCGCTGATTGTGCTATTGTCCATCGCACATGTACCGCTTACCACCCTCAAACCAATGGGGCTACCGAGCGCTTTAATCGTACTCTCGGTGACATGCTATCTATGTATGTGACGCCTGATTACTCCAACTGGGACTTTGTTCTCCCATTCATTACATACACCTACAATACGGCAACGCAAGCGACAACAGGTTTCTCCCCTTTTTACCTCCTCTATGACCATCACCTCTCCCACACCATTGACACCATTCTGCCCTATCGACCGGACGCGTCCGAGTGCCTGCCGATCTTGGACGCCGCCAGACACGCAGAAGAATGTCGCCAGTTAGCTCGTCGCTTTACCTCCGATGACAAAACCGGCAAAATGCAATTCATGATGCCCAGACCTCAACTCTCGTTTTTCTTCCGGGTGCTCTTGTGTGGCTGTCAGTGCCGCGTCTCACTCCTTGGCTCTCTTCCGAACTCCTGCCAATGTACGATGGGCCATGTCGTATTCTAGAACAAACTTTTGCAGTAAACTACCTCATTTAGCCTCTCACGCCACCGTCAGACTTGCGACGTCTCAACCGCGAGGTTGTACACATTCAGAGACTCAAGCACTACCATGGCTCTACGCCACCTGCACAGGACTAAGTCGCCAGAATGGCTTTTTTTCGCGCGGGGCCATTGTAAAGAAGAGGAAGTACTCCGTCACAGAGGCAGCAGCATCGAGCTCGTGAATTGCGGCTGGTGCATTGCGGCTGGCTTCTGTCCTTTGAGAATTCCGCTCACGCTTCCCATGGCCTTCATTCCTTGCAGTACACTTCCAACACACGAGATGCCACTGAACGCCGTCCAGGCTTGCGTGCTCGTCAATCTCGCTGGCGAAAGTGGTGCAACCGCTACTTACTTGAAGACCGCGATCATTGAGTCTTCGGGCTTCAAACCCGACAGCGCCGCGGACCTGCAGCGTACCATCGCGTTACTCCGCGTCGAGACTAACGAACTTACAGCATCCATCTGTGAGCGAGCTCCTAAAATGTTGGCATCATTGTGTGACATTAGCGCAGTGTTAGATGTAGCTGCCTCACGCGACCTTGAGGCAAGCGAACCGGAGCAACGCAGGGAGCTTCGGCCTTCTCTCATCGAGCTCTCATACCAGCTCTACTGCTTCGCGTCAGTGATCTCTTCGTTACCACCTGCCACCTCACAATCACCAGTCGTCTGCGAACTACCGGAATTCCACGGGGTCCGGAACGACGCCGACAGCTGAGCTTGGTGGCAACCGTCAACGCGATAGCAATGCGCGAGTCCTGGACGGAATCTCAGAAATTGACCGTGGCTGTAGACCGTCTTCGGGAAGGTGCAGTGGCGTGGCACCGGTATAAATGCTTGAAGCAGCAGTCCTGGGTGGAGTGGAGCTCCAAGCTCATAGCTGCCTTCGGCCAGACACTCTCCGATCTCCCTTCCACCAACCAGTTCAACCTGACGACTACCGAGGATAAGGCGCACTAGGGTTTCCGCCTCCAGGTTGCAGTCATGCGTTGCAGTTCACTTGAGCTTTCGGACTATTTGCCGTCGTCCAATTCAAGTTCAGCTCAGCCAAAGACCACTATCGAAGAAGGGCCTCGTGAAGGACGTCACTCAAACGACATACCCACACTGAACCATCCCGAATGTGCAGCTGTACCCTGCATAAGCTTTGATGACCTCTTGGCTGAACGCTCCGCAGTGTACACTGAAACAGGCTCCAAGGCAACGTCGCTTTTCCGATGCCAGGTGCCACACCGGGACCCATCTCACGAACTTTCGTACCAGCAACCAATGCCAATTCCAAGACAGAGATGTCAGAGACAACCGAGGATAGCAAGGAGACAATCTTGGACTAGTGTGTACCACATCTGCAGTCATTGGCCGAGCATGTGAGCTACATCGATGCGATCCAGACTGAGAGAGCCAGCATCGGCCTTTCTTGCAACATGATGTACGATCTTGCCGACGACGACAAGCACGTCATTATGACTCCCAACGTACAACCTGAACGTCGCGCAGACCCCCATGAAGTCGTCACCATGGAAATCGCCCCTGATTGTTCAGGCCATGATCAGCTCGGTCAAAACAAGAGCGATAACAGCAAGGAAGCTGCGGGCACGTCGCATCATGATTGTGTCCAGTGGCCTGTGAGCGCTCACACTCACCCTCTGTTGCGCAAGCGTTTTCCGGCTCGGCATTCAAATGCGCATAAAAACCACACCACCCTACTCAGACGACATAAATGTCTACTCGGCAAGCAACGACTGCTCCAACGCACCCACTGTCGCCCACCAAATCTCTACACCATGTTACAGCTTCGTAAAGACAGACCACCGAAGTACAACCAGTCTCATAACCCCGAGTCTTCATTGACCAAGCTGCGAGTGAATGCCAATGCCCAACGTCAACAACGACACTGTGGCCGACCAAGGACACAAATGCAGTCTCAGCGTGCCAAATCACAGCCTTGAAGGTTCCGGCTCAGGCGAGGAAGTCAATGCCACTCGCCAGAACTGTTCCCCCAAGTGTTCCGAACACGTCGAACCTTGGATGTGATCAACCGCAGTGACACAACTTATTCCGCCCGTCGGAAAATGCACTGGAAGCTTCGCAACATGGCCGAGGTAATAGACCGCCGCAACACAAAGTCGTAACCAAGAGTCGCTATCGGCCAAAGTTTACGCCAAACCTCACCAAACCTCGGCGTCTTAACCGACATTTCGAACGACCATGGCGACACATTGAATGTCGGCCATTGGATTTTGCTCGAAAATATTTTTAGACGAAGTTCAAGTGTGAAATAGCCCGACCGCCACGATGCAGCCAACCGTGCCCACATGAAGCACTGTCGGCAGCTCCACGCACTTGCAGTCATGGCCGAGTGTGATGAGCACTGATGACTAAGAGCAGCGGAATCGGGGCTCTGGGTGCGAGGAGCTAGCTGGGAGAAGCAGAGGAAGACGAAGTGCAGAATAAGAACAGTTGCTCCAGGATCGAGTGTTGTCTCTTTTCTCTCCGTCACAATATCAATATACATACATACATACATACATATATATATATATATATATATATATATATATATATATATGACCGCACTTACTAAACGTTTCCTGTTCACAACACAGGTTAGTTACTCATGATTTAAAAGTGATGACCTGATTTAGGAAGTTGTGCCGTGCCCACGGACATGCTTGTTGATAGCGTATGACTGTATTCGTGTCTTTAAACTGCTTGTTTGTGGTGACATTGAACTTAATCCCGGCGCAGCTCTCGAGGAGATGTTCACGTCACTTAAATCTGGCCAGGCCACAATCTTGTCTTAATGAGCCGACATTCGCGAACGTCTTTCAACAACAAAAAAACTGTGTCATCTCTAAATAGATGAAATAAATATATATAAAGTAAAGGCGCCGCAGAATGTCTCCTTCAGGACAGGGTTGTCGTTGGGTTACACAAACCATCGTTTCGCGCTTTTTGTGTTACTTTACTCGAAATACTAATAATGAGAACTGACAGGCAGTTTGCTTAAGAAGTATAGAGGTTTTATTAGAAGCAATTGTAATTGGATATGCGAGCCGGAAGGATAGGGAAACAAGGTCTAGAATAAGAACAGCCGGCCCAACCGACATGTAGAGGCTTTGTCTCCTGACGATTCTTATAGAGTGAGATCCTAACGACGACAAGGGACAAGAAGAAGACGAGCGCTAACTTCATACTGAGTTATTGTGCAGAGCGCAAAAACATATAAAGCAGACAGTAAAACAAACCTTGTGACAAAAAAAAAAGCAATGCTGTAACAATCGTCATGTCATACCAACTAACCCGAATCGCCACGCTCATAAGTTGTCTCTTGGTTGAGCTGCTATAGCCTACTTGGTTTTCCTGGGAAAGCTGCAGAGGACTTCCTTTTTTCAGCGTGGTCGAATGTAGTGGTCCTGCGAGCGTTCCTCGAGTCCGCAGTCCCTGCAGACCTCACCGTTGTATATAGCCGAACGCTTGCTTTAATACAAGGTTAACTCTTTTTTCCTTGCCACTCGCTTTTTCCTCCTATTTTAGGGGCAAAGCTCCTTATAGCGGCTGGTAAGAGATTTATTCTGGGCGTTGTTGAACAATAAAAAATAATGCTCAATGTACATGCCAATGGCTGCTAATGTGGAATGAGAGACAGGAGCAATTAGCTTTTAGATAACGCGCACGCTACGATCCACATTAGCAGCCATTAGCATGTACATTGAGCACTATCTGACAGGAAAAAGGTTGCTACGTTATACTCGCTGGGCGTAACCTCCTTGGTTTTAGAAAGGTTTAGCGAGCGTTGGGCCGCAGTGCCATGAATACAGTGAACTAGAATATACCATGCAATCGAGGTGGTTACAGGTGGGAAGTAGACACGAAGCGTAAGCCGTAAGAGAGTGTGCGTGTGCCACCTCTCGTTTAGTCCTTCGAATGTCCGCTGGATGGCGGTGCTTCTCTATGGGAAATATATGATGAAAAGATGCGAGATGGTAGTACTTGGAGTGTTGAACAGATGTGCGAACGGACACACAGACAGATGCATGGACGGACGCATGAACGTACGCAGGGGCGAATGCTTGGACGAACGCAGGGACGGACGCACGAACAGACGCACGTACGGACGGGCAGATGGACGCATGGACGGTCACACAGACGGACCCATGGACGGAGGTCATCTGATTGGTGGCTAAAGTAAAGCACGAGTGAAAAAGTAAATCCTTTACTGCAAAGTACCATTGCTCAACCTCACTACCTAAAGAAAAAAATATACATCTAGTTTTTGGTTCACTAAATATCACGGCTAGGTGGCGTTAGCCGCCACCCGATCGCTAGTGGCCTCCTACAACGGCACATCCGCCAGACAGGCTCGGCACAAATGATCTCGTAGTGCCGGTCTGACGGATGTGCCGTAGTAGGAGGCCACTAGCAATCTGGTGGTGGCTAACGCCACCTAGCCTTAATACTTAGTGAACCAAAAACTAGATGTATATTTTTTTTCTTGAGGTAGTGAGGTTGAAAACTGGTATTCTACTTGCCTAAAGTCTATTTGGCCCTCCCTGTCCTTAAAGCCCAGTGCTTTGAAAAACTCTGCGCCATCATCACACGCACTGCATACATGTTTTCATCAGTGCTGCATTCCTGTTACCTTTTGCCGTTACGTATATTTCGTGCTCCCTTAGGTACTCGTAATAGAGCGGTTGACTGGGCTAGTTGGTATGGCATACTTGGGTTTTAGCAGCGCGAAAAATGCACAAAAGACAAGAAATGCACAAAAGACAAAAAATGCACAAAAGACAAGTCTCGTCCCTTTCTTGTCTTTTGTGCATTTTTCGCGCTGCTAAAACCCACTTAGGTACTCGGTCCCATTGCTTATCCATACGCCCAGATATCTGTTTTGCCCAGATATCTGTTCTGCTGTCTGTTTTGTCGGAAGAGCTCTTCTTCCTCGCCATTTTGTGTTGGTCTATGACGGACGAGTGAAACTTGTCTTTCGGCTGGCCTGGTACTGGTAGTGTTACAAAGCAGTAACGAAGTCCTTGGGACGGATGCCCCCAAGCGTGCCTTCCCGTCATCTCGGACATTCTTTTGTGGGGTGCGGGTTTTCACCTGCACCGGCTCTGTTTGTGTCGGCTGTGCGCTTTTCCTTCGGGGCAGTGGCTACGGGCGGGCCCTCTGGAATGTGCGGAAGGCCGGTTGTGTGCTACAGGAGCGACTGCCGTGAATTTCTCCTGCGTGGTCGCTTCCGAGTTCGCGCGCGTGTGCCACGTGCATCTGCCACGTGTGTGAAGGGATACTTGTGTTGTGCTCTCCATGAGTGGTTGGTTCCCCGAAGAGACATTCCGCCTATATCTTCGGAACTGCACGGCGAGGCAGGGGAGCAGCCCGCGAGAAGAAAACAGGAGAGTGTCGCGAGAAGAGTCGTCGTTCGGACGTTACTGTCCAACATGTTGCAAATAAACGTCTTGTTAAGTTTTTCTTTACGCCTGTCCCTCTGCCTCAGCTCTCGAGAGTTCTGAACGTCCCCGTGGCCTGCGGAAGGACGACCACCACTCAGCTCCATGCTACCTACATGGGTCCGCTGCGGCCACCGACGCGGCTCGTAACGACTGGTGGCAGCGGTGGGATTCTGCTCACGCCAAGTCGCAACAAGCTCGGGCCAGCATCGGGATCGTCTCCGCTGAGATCATGGCTGCAGGGTGCGGTGAGTGCTTGACTTTTCTTCACTGAGATTTTACCAGGCATTATCTAGAGTTTTGTAGGAAAGGTGATAAATTTGGATAACTACTCTACGTTGACCTGTGCATGGGAATGTAGCGTCCTAGTAGTGGTGAAGTTAGCAGCACTTGTAGCAACCATGAATCTGAAGGCACTGAAAAAACCGCTTTTGCTAGAGTTAGCTAAAAGTTTGGGTTTAGATGTTCGTGAACAAATGAGAAAGCCAGAGCTTATCGAGGCTATTGAGAACCTTAACGCAGACGACGATGAGCTCTCAGAGTGTCTAGAGCTCATAGACGAACATGAAAGGCGTAAAGCTGAAGAGAAAGAGAGAAATGAGAGGCTCATACGCGAAGCAGTAGAAAGGGATCTTGAGATGAAGCGCCTTGAAATCGAGCTGCTCAAGGCTCGAGGTAGTAGTGAAGGTAGCGAAGCGTCTAGCGGAGTAGAACGGAAGTCGTTCAGGATGAAAGACCTAATGCAACCTTACCGCTCCGGAGAGGACATGGGTCTGTTCTTGGTAAATTTCGAGCGCACATATGAAACGGCGCGTGTTACCAAAACGATGTGGCCACAGTGCTTGCTTACCCTACTACCCTGTGAGGCTGCCGAGGTAATTGCCCGCTTGACAAAAGAGGAAGCAGATGATTACGACCAAGTTTAGTTGAGCCTGCTAAAGAAATATAGATTGTCAGCAGAAGCATTCAGGCAGAAGTTCCGGAACGCCGTAAAGCAGAAATACGAGTCGTATGCTGATTTCGCATACAAATTAATGTCTAATATGAGGGAGTGGCTCAAAGAGGCGAAGGCGTTTGAGCATAAAGAGAAAACCGTGGAGTGTTTCGGACTCGAGCAGTTTTACCGTCGTTTGCCCCAAGACGTTAGGCTCTGGGTGCAAGACAGGGAGGAGGTTACCACTGTGTCGAGGGCCGAGGAGCTAGCGGAGGATTTTGTTTCGCGCCGAGCGCTCGATAGAAGAGAAATTCCCCAGCGGGAGGGCCAAATCAAAAAGGCAACTGGGTGGAAGGGACATTCAGTCCAAGAGAATCGAGAGCGCAACACTGATCCCGAAAAGCAACGTGAGGTAAGTAATGAGACCACGGTTGAGGAAAAGCACCAAAACAGTGCGTTTGAAAAGAGGCGACCACTTGTGTGCTATAAATGCCACAAGCCAGGTCACATTGCGGCTGTCTGCAAGAGTCCAAAAGTTGTTTGCTTCTCAGTCGACAGCAAGGGTGAAAACATGCGACTGCTGGAGCCATATAATAGAGAGCTGATAGTAAATGGAAAAGAGTGTCGCGTGCTGCGGGATTCGGCAGCGACAATGGACGTGGTCCATCCCTCGTATGTTGCAGCTGAACATTTCACAGGAGAGTGCGCTTGGATTAAACAAGCAGCGGAACCATCAAGCGTATGCCTTCCGATTGCTAAGGTATGCATCGAGGGCCCCTTTGGCGCATTGCACACAGAGGCTGCAGTATCTGCTTATTTGCCAAAGCAGTATGCATACTTGTTTTCAAACAGATCCGATTGGTTACTAGGACAGAAGAACCTAGCGTACGGGGATGGGGTTGTGTGCGCGCTCACTCGCTGAAAGGCGCGAGAACTCGCAACTAGAGCCGCACCGCTCGATTTTCCCTCGAGAATCACCGAAAAAGCCGGAGATGGAGAGCCCACGAACACGGTAGACACGATCACACCAAGCACTGATCAAGTGAGCGATGAAGGCGCGGATGAAAACGAGGAAGACCCTCTTGAATCTGGAAGTGTGTGTGAGGAAATGATTACACCTGCATCTAGTAGCCTGCAGACTTTGCTTGGAGTGGATCGATCGTCCCTTATAGCGCAGCAAAGAGCAGACCCCACTCTTCAAATTATAAGAAGTCAGAGTAATGAGGGTATTTCAAAGAAAAACGTGATGTATCAGAACAGGGCCGGGATACTTTATCGTAAGTATCTAGATCGCAGACGGGTGCAGTTTGATCAGTTAGTGGTACCGGAACGTTACCGCCGTGATCTTTTACACTTAGCTCACGGTAGCTCATGGTCGGGTCACTTGGGAGTCAAAAAAACGAAGGATCGCCTGCTGCAGGAATACTATTGGCCGGGTTGTTTCCGGGAAATGGAGAATTTTGTCAGAACCTGCGACACCTGTCAGCGTGTAGGAAAACCCGGGGATAAGGTTCGTGCCCCAATGAAGCTCGTGCCAGTGATCACTGAGCCTTTTCGACGACTCGTGATCGACACAGTAGGGCCTCTTCCAACAACAACATCCGGTTACTGTCATGTCTTAACAGTAATTTGTCCCGCGACCAAGTTTCCCGAGGCAGTGCCTTTTAAGGAACTGAGCTCGGTAGAAGTGGTAAACGTGCTGTTGTCTATTTTCGCACGCGTTGGTTTTCCCGCTGAAGTACAGTCCGATCAAGGGACCGTTTTTACGAGTGCACTGACTACAACTTTCTTAGAGAAATGTGGAATCCGATTAATCCACAGCTCGGTGTATCACCCCCAGTCAAACCCAGTAAAAAAGTTACACTCGGTAATGAAACGCGTCTTTCGAGCACTCTGTTTCGAGCGCAAAGTCGACTGGGATGTGTGCTTGCCAGCAACCATGTTTGCGCTCAGGACTGCACCTCATGAAGCCACTAGGTTTACCCCGGCAAAATTGGTCTACGGTCGCTCTCTGCGATCCCCACTCCGTATTCTTCGGGAGTCATGGGAAGGGCGAGCGGAGGACCCTACGGTGGTTGAATATGTGCTAACTCTGCTAGAAAGGTTACATAGAGCACAGGAGCTGGCAGGGGATGAGATGAGCAAGGCACAGGCTCGGGCCACACGCTACTACGACAGGTCGGCAAGATCACGCTGGTTTGAAGCTGGAGATCAAGTAATGCGGCTGAAACCTTCACCAATGAATAAGCTAGATGTCCAATGGGAAGGTCCGGCGGAAGTCGTTCAAAGGCTGTCCGACACAAACTATCTGGTAAGGATGCCAGGTAGACGTAAGACGCAGCAGATCTACCACAGCAATCTGCTCAAACCGTATCGAGAGAGAGAGGTTGTCGTAAACATGGCGGTAAACGTGCCCGAAGAGCCACCACTAGATTTCCCCTTTTCGGGAGCGGAAAGAGAGGAGGATAACGCTGGTCAAACGCTCAAGGCCATGGTTGAGGTAGCTGAGCTCACAGCTAACGAGAAGCGTGACCTAGAAAGCCTTTTGATAGAATACGAGGACACGTTCTCGGAGAAACCTGGCCGAACAAATTTGGTAGTGCATGACATAGAGCTTACGGCCACTCAGCCCGTGCGGTCAAAGGCGTATCGAGTGTCGCCGCGTCAGCGTGCCATTATTGAGACCGAGATTAAAATAATGTTCGAGCTCGATGTGATTGAAGCTTGTGAAAGCGATTATACCTCTCCGCTTATATTAGTGGAGGGTCCTGGGAAAGATCCGCGACCATGCGTTGATTACCGGAGGTTAAATCACATAACGAAGGATCAGACCTACCCCATACCAAATATAGAGGAAAGAATTGAGGCAGTAAGCAGTGCTAAGTACATCTCTACCTTCGACCTCGTTCGGGGTTATTGGCAGGTGCCTTTGACCGAAAGGGCCAGCAGATATGCGGCGTTTATTTCTCCCATAGGAACATACCGCCCTAAGGTGTTGAGCTTCGGCTTAAAGAATGCCCCCTACTGTTTCTCGGCTCTCATGGACGAGGTATTGCAGGGTTTAGAGGGGTTTGCCCTGCCTTATCTGGATGATGTAGCAGTATTTTCAGGGTCATGGTACGAACATCTCACCCACTTGCGAGCAGTGCTTCAACGTTTCTGCGAAGCAGGTCTGACCGTGAAGGCTCGGAAGTGCCAACTTGGCCGAAGCAGAGGTTATTCGCCTGGGTCACATAGTGGGGCAAGGCCACCGCAGACTTTCCGATGTCAAAGTGGCGGCAAATAATAATTTTCCGCAGCCCCGGACAAAGACAGATGTGCGGTCGTTCCTAGGATTGGCAGGGTACTACCAGCATTACATTCCCCGTTATTATGAGCTTGCCAGCCCGCTTACTGACGCTCTTAGAAAAACCGAACTTCAGATTCTGGAGTGGGATGAAAAGAAAGCGAGGGAATTCTTAGCGCTGAAAAATGCGCTTATGAGCCAACCTGTACTTCAAGCCCCCGACTACGCTAGACCCTTCGTGGTTCAGTGCGATGCAAGTGACCGCGGCATGGGCGTAGTATTGAGTCAGAGAAACGACGCAGGAGAGGAACATCCCGTGCATATGCAAGCCGCAAACTAACTGTAAGGGAGGAAGCCTATAGCGCTTCAGAGAAAGAATGCGCCTGTGTTGTATGAACGGTTCAGAAGCTCGCATGCTATCTCGCGGGATCAGAGTTTATTATCGAGACGGACCACTGTCCCCTCACGTGGTTGCAAACGATGTCGCCTAAGAACGGCCGGCTACTTCGCTGGAGCTTGCTATTGCAACAATACTCTTTCGACATTCGTTACAAGAGAGGCAAATTGAACGGCAACGCTGACAGCTTAAGTCGTTGTTTCTAGGGATTTTGATGGCGGCAAGTAATCTGGCTTGGGTATTTAGGTTCCATTTTTTTGTGTGTGTGACAGGTTAACAATTGCTTTTTTGTATTTGTGCTTTATCACAACACGTCTTTGTGAATTTGAGCAGCCTATTTCAGGTTGGGTTGTTAGAATTGCTGCTGCTATTGTAATGAAGAACAGGTCGTTTTGGATGAAGTAAAAGCCTGGTGGATCTCAGGAAGAGAGTATGGGCGCTTGCCTGCTTGGCAGTTGTGTTTCTAGCGTGGTGGACACATGTGCTGTCTTTCGAGAAGGAACGTTGGCCAACAGAGCGGGAGCCTTTCTCCCATTTTGGACGACGCTACCAGAGGCTGCCGATCACCAGGGTGCTAGAGGAATGCAGCAGAGCCGCATCGAGGTGTCCACGGCTTCAGCACACCAGCATTGTCTTCATCGACCTCTCCCCAAAAAGGTGGATGACCTTCGTACGTCGAGGTCTCGGCCGGCCGCCGGGGAAGCTGTCACAAAGCAGTAACGAAGTCCTTGGGCCGGATGCCCCCAAGCGTGCCTTCCCGTCATCTCGGACATTCTTTTGTGGGGTGCAGGTGGTCACCTGCACCGGCTCTGTTTGTCTCGGCTGTGCGCTTTGCCTGCGGGGCAGTGGCTACGGGCGGGCCCCTCTGGAATGTGCGGAAGGCCGGTTGTGTGCTACAAAACTACTGCTGTGAATTTCTCCTGCGTGGTCGCTTCCGAGTTCGCGCGCGTGTGCCACGTGCATCTGCCACGTGTGTGAAAGGATACTTGTGTTGTGATCTCCATGAGTGGTTGGTTCCCCGAAGAGACATTCCGCCTATATCTTCGGAACTGCACGGCGAGGCAGGGGAGCAGCCCGCGAGAGGAAAACAGGAGAGTGTCGCGAGAAGAGTCGTCGTTCGGACGTTATTGTCCAACATGTTGCAAATAAACGCTTGTTAAGTTTTTCTTTACGCCTGTCCCTCTGCCTCAGCTCTCGAGAGTTCTGAACGTCCCCGTGGCCTGCGGAATGACGACCACCACCCAGCTCCATGCTACCTACATGGGTCCGCTGCGGCCACCGACGCGGCTCGTAACAACTGGTGGCAGCGGTGGGATTCTGCTCACGCCAAGTCGCAACAAGCTCGGGCCAGCATCGGCATCGTCTCCGCTGAGATCATGGCTGCAGGGTGCGGTGAGTGCTTGACTTTTCTTCTCTGAGATTTTACTAGGCTTTATTAAGAGTTTTGTAGGAAAGGTGGTAAATTTGGATAACTACTCTACGTTGACCTGTGCATGGGAACGTAGCGTCCTAGTAGTAGTCAAGTTAGCAGCACTTGTAGCAATCATGAATCTGAAGGCACTGAAAAAACCGCTTTTGCTAGAGTTAGCTAAAATTTTGGGTTCAGATGTTCGTGAACAAATGAGAAAGCCAGAGATTATCGAGGCTATTGAGAACCTTAACGCAGACGACGACGAGCTCTCAGAGTTCTAGAGCTGATAGACGAACTTGAAAGGCGTAAAGCTGAAGAGAAAGAGAGAAATGAGAGGCTCATACGCGAAGCAGCAGAAAGTGATCTTGAGATGAAGCGCCTTGAAATCGAGCTGCTCAAGGCTCGAGGTAGTAGTGAAGGTAGCGAAGCGTCTAGCGGAGTAGAATGAAAGTCGTTCAGGATGAAAGACCTAATGCAACCTTACCGCTCCGGAGAGGACATGGGTCTGTTCTTGGTAAATTTCGAGCGCACATGCGAAAAGGCGCGTGTTACCAAGACGATGACAAAGGTGTCATCGGATGACACCTTTTTCATCATGAATGAATGACAAAGGTGTGTGAGTGGTGCAAACATAATAAACATGAAATGCATGTCATGTAACCTCATGACTACATACTACGCTCATGATGCGCTTGTGGCCGCTTCGCTAGCTTCACATGTACATACTCGGTATTACGCGACGTGAATGGATGACATAGGTAAATGTCACATCCAAACATGATAATCACGACATGCGTGGCATGTAATAACATGACTGCATGCCACACTCATGATGCACTCGCGCCCGTTTCGCTAGCTTCACATATGCGAAACTTGGTATTACGTGACGTCTATGAATGGCGAGCGATGTGACTGGTCCAAACATGATAATGTTTGAACCCCAACAAAGGTTCAAACCCTGTTTGTCAAGCTAGTGGTTATCTCCGGATGGAAGCAATTCGTTTTGACACAGCAGGTGTACAAAAAATAATAGAAAATCTTAAAGTCTCGTCTTCCGCCGGAATTGAGAACATTACTTCCAAGTTTTTAATCAACACTAAAGTCTACAGCGCCATAATCTTAACAAAAATATTTGAGCAATCTCTGGAAGCGGGCTGTCTTCCAGATGATTGGAGTGTGGGAAGAATTATTCCATCCTTTAAGTCAGGTGATAAACTTTGTCCGGAAATTTACAGACCAGTATCAATCACTTCGATACCATGCAAAATAGTGGAACACGTAATTTATTCGCAGCTTGTAAAATTTTTAGGGGGCAATTCTTTCTTTACTGATTCGCAGCATGGATTTCGTAAAAACGTTTCCTGTGAAACGCAACTAATATGTTTTATACATAATTTGCATTATATTCTCGACAACGGCACACCCATTGACTGTATCTTTTTAGATTTCTCAAAAGCGTTTGACAAAGTATCTCATGATTTACTCATTTTAAAATTACGGAGCCTCAATATAGATGATAACGTCCTCGCGTGGGTGAATGCTTTTCTCAGTAACCGTTCCCAATTTGTAACTGTTAATAACTTTGATTCGCCCAGGGTCCTGGTTGGCTCTGGTGTAACACAGGGCTTCGTGTTGGGACCAGTGCTCTTTCTGGTCTATATAAATGATTTGCCTCTAAACATTACTTCTTCAGTGAGTCTTTTCGCAGATGACTGCGTAATTTATCGGGCAATTAAGGGACATTCAGACGTTCTAGAATTGCAGGCTGATATGGATCGGGCTCAGGAATGGTGTGAGACTTGGGGCATGGCATTAAACGTTAACAAATGCAAATACATGCATGTTAACCGACACAGCACTAGTATCAAGTCGTATCATATTAATAATGTTCTTCTCGAAGTAGTAAATTCTTATAAGTATCTAGGTATCCACATAACTTCTACATTGTCTTGGAAGACACACATTGAATATATTGCAGGTAAAGCTAATAGCACGTTGGGTTACCTTCGAAGAAATTTTAATCAGGTACCCGTTTCCTTGAAACTCTTACTCTACAAAGTATTGGTACGTAGCAGATTAGAATATGCAGCATCTGTTTGGGACCCCGGTCATGACTCGCTTATCTATGAATTAGAACGAGTGCAGAATCGGGCAGCGCGCTTCATCCTTTCAAATTACCATCGCACCTCGAGCGTCACATCAATGAAAACTACACTAGCATTACCCCTACTGTCTCTTCGCAGGAAAGTGTCTCGGCTGTGTATATTCCATAAAATTTACTTCACCAATCCGTTACTCACAAGCAGATTATTGGCCCAACCAACTTACGTTTCCATTCGCATTGATCATCGCCATAAAGTAGGACTTCCTTTAGCGCACACCAAGTGTTTTTATAATTCATTTGTGCCAAAAATATCTGTATGCTGGAATCATCTTCCGTGTGATATTGTTGGTATAAAAGATGCTGCTTTATTCAAAATTGCCGTCACTAATTTTATTTGTACGTAGCCTCAGTTCAACCCTGTAGCAAGCGACGATTGCAATTTTTCTGTTGTTGTATTTTGCTTTGTAGCCCCGCCGCGGTGGTCTAGTGGCTAAGGTACTCGGCTGCTGACCCGCAGGGCGCGGGTTCGAATCCCGGCTGCGGCGGCTGCATTTCCGATGGAAGCGGAAATGTTGTAGGCCCGTGTGCTCAGATTTGGGTGCACGTTAAAGAACCCCAGGTGGTATAAATTTCCGGAGCCCTCCACTACGGCGTCTCTCATAATCATAGAGTGGTTTTGGGACGTTAAACCCCACATATCAATCAATCAATCTATTTTGCTTTGTATGCTTTACATGTATGTATGTACCCACTCCCCTCTGTAATGCCCTCGTGCCTTGAGGGTAACTGAATAAAATAAATAAATAAATAAATAAATCATGAGATGCCTGCCATGTTTGAACATGACTGCATGCCACAGTCAAGGCGCCAATACATTTCGACGTGAAGTGGTGTGCGTGCTCGCCGGCGTTCATTTCGTCGAATCATGCTGGCGTTGCGACGCTAGGCGCTGGTTTTGCCATACACTCGAAGGCGTGCGCCGCGCTGCGTTGCTTTGACACATGCGCGTTTCAGCACGTCTGGTGTCCTTCCGCCATGAAAAGAGCGAGACGCAGTGTTGTCTGGATAACGCATCGGCGCGCATTTCATGCCGGTTGCTATCGGGCCGCGCCGACGGACGTTGGTTGCGCTGGTCGCTCCTGGCGTCAGACTATAGAGTGCTAGCTTTTTGCTAAAGTAGTGTCACTGTGCCCAGCGTCCTTGCGCATCAACGCTACATTGGAGTATATTGGGCCCTTCATGATGCACTCAAGGCCGTTTCGCTGGTTACACACATGCCAAATTTGGTGTTACGTGGCGTCAAAGGATGGCAAATTCTATGACTGGTGCAAACATGATGATCTGGACGCGCGTGTCATGTAAAAACATGTGAACATACCATGCTAATTGCGTGCTCGCGGTCGTTTGACTAGCTGCACATATACTAAATTTGGTATCACGTGGCGTGAATTGATGAAGAAGGTAAATGACACATGTAAACATAATAATCATGACATAAAAGTCATGTACGACGTCATTTACCTCCACCTCGTAACGTTGTGCTGATTTCAAAGTGACTTATCAACCTTTCTTATTCGTGCTTCGCATAACATCGATTCTCAGAGTACGTTGGAACTGCCAATTTTTTTCTAGCGTGTGACCTCCCGTATCCTAAGCTCACTATCTCAATTATGATTAAAAATGATGACTGGTGATTTTTGGTTTCTGAATCTGAAATCTAACCTATCTCCCTCATTACCGCAGATGTCTATCAATCGCTGCATATCTACCTTGTTGTCGGCCATTAGCACTATGTCATCTGCGTACATCAATGCTGCTGGTACTTGTTCAATCAGTTTTCCTTGTTTGACGAAAGAGAGGTTGAAGCCAAGTCCACTCCCCTTTAATTTGATCATTTTGCCATGGACAGAATCCTGCCCATGGCAAGTTATCTTTTCACCCCCTTTTTTTCTTCATGTTTACAATACAGTTCGGTCTAATTTCTTCCTTCATGTGCGAATTATTGTCTGTCAAGTCGCATTAATTTATAAGCCTGCAACCAGCAAGCATACACAATGGCGACAGTCACGCCAAGCACAGGCTCTCAGTGCGAGCGGCGTCCTTGTTGGGTAGCCCCACTAAGAGGTACTCAAGAGTGCGACCCATTTCAGAGTTCGGATGCTTCGCTACAATCACCCCGGGGACGAAGAGGGAGCCGCCTGGCGACATAACAGCTAGTTACTATGAGCGGGTCAAAATAAGCCTTCAGGTGCTCCACGTTGACGGTGTCACGCCCACACCGGTGCATGACCGAAGATTGTTCAGCGGGTTCGATCAGATAGTTGACGGAAGATGTGCGCTCGATGACGTGGTAGGTGCCTTTGTATTTGGGAAGTAGTTTGGAAGAGAAGCCAGCTACAGAGGTCGGGATCGAGAGCCATACAAGCACACAAGGAAAGAACGTGGGCTCAGAAGTTGTGGAGCCATCACGAATGCTCTTCTGCCACTCTTGCTCATGTGTCGTAAAAGTCTTGGCAAGCTTGTGACACTCTTCAGCAAGCCTGGCTATCTCAGAAATGGGTGCACACTCAGATGAGTCCGGCGTGTACGGGAGTATCGTGTCCATGGTGTGCGATGGGTGCCTTCCGTACAGCAAGTAGAAAGGTTGAAATCCGGCCGTGCTGTGAGGGGCGGTGTTGTAGGCGTAGGAGACGAAGGGCAGTATATTACGATTATCCCAATTTGTGTGGTTTGCAGCGACGTACATCGAAAGCATGTCGCCGAGGGTGTGGCTAAAGTGTTCGGTGAGGCTATTCGTCTGCGGGTGGTAAGCAGTAGTTTTGCGGCGGACAGAATGGCACTCCGTCAGAATGGCTTCGACGACTTCCGACAAGAAGACACGGCCTCGATCGCGAAGAAGCTCTTGGGGTGGTCCGTAGCGCAGTATGAATCGATGCAGCAGGAAGGACGCAACATCGTGCGGAGTAGCCGCTGGGAGAGTGGTGGTTTTGGCGTATCGCGGTAAATGGTCTACGGCAACGATGGCCCAGCAGTTACCAGCCGACATCAGAGAAAGTGGTCCACACAAATCGATACCTACGCGCCGAAGGGACGGTCAGGTCAAGGTAACGGTTGCAGACCGGCGTGCGACATGTGTGCTGACGATTTGTGGCGTGGGCCAGTGAGGCAAGAGTAGGCAAAAGCGAACGAACTGCTGCACGTAGCGGTACATCCCGCGCCAGAAGTAGCACTGTCGAATGCGGTGGTAAGTTTTGGATACCCCAGAGTGCGCACATTGCGGATCAGAATAAAAAGATTGACATATCTCTAACTGCAGACTGCGGAGTATGACGAGTAACCACTGCCGGCCATCGGAGTCGGGGTAAGAGGCCGTCACGGATGGCGAAATGGTGAGTTCGACGACGCAAGGCACGCGTGGATGGTGTTGCGGATGGATCAGAGAGCAAGTCCATCAGGGGGGCGATCGAATTATCCTTTCGCAGTTTGGTAGCGAGGATGTCAACATCGATCGCAGACCAGCAATTGAGGTTACCGAGCAGGGCACGTCGTCTTGAGGTAGGGGGGAGCGTGAGAGGGCATTGGCGTGAGCATGCTGGCGTCCTTTGCGGTACAGCACACTGGTGTCGTAGTCTTGTAAGCGAAGAGCTGAACGGGCGGGATGGCCTTTGGGATCCTTCAATAATGAATACCAGCATATTGCATGATGTTCGGTGACGACAGCGATGTGATTGAAGCGAATGAAACCACGCCCGGAAATCAGTGCACCATGCACTGCATATGTTTCGGGTTTTAGTGGTGCTACACTTAACACACCGCTAATGGCGCCTTATACAAACTCATCCTCCTCAAGAGTGTTACTGGACACTCGATGTCCAGTAACTTGATACAAGAACAAAAAATATCCGAAAATAATTAACCAACAGTCGGTTGGCTCACATGCATGAACCGTGTTTACTTGCAACGTCGAAGGGAGACATTTCGCGTCATACTGCAAAATGGACGCAGAAACGTATACATACTACTCAAATGGTCATCCGAAAGAAAACACTCTTGCAATACACACAAATTAAGACGCACGCTCAATGAAATCCACAGCACCAGCAAGTTCGCATTAGCTTGAAACGGCACGTGCTCCGTGCATAGTCCTGCGGCATATTGTCTTTTCAGTTCACCACACCACACTGTCATTGTCCCAACACATTAGACCCACTCCATGCGTCCTCCAGGCCTCACATACACACAAAGGGGGCGACAGATCCAGCGCTATGCATATATTAGCCTCAATGGATCGCACCAAGTACAAAGAAAAAATTAATAATGAATTCCTCTCACAAACGCTACCTTATTTCAATTACAAAATTATTCCTACAGACACATCCTAATACTCACAAAAACACTTCTATTATTTAGACGCAAGTTTGTGTTGCAACAATTCCAACGTCAACAAAAAAAAAGGGCCCGACAAAAGAAACGAGACCTTTTCACATCATGCAGGAACTATCAGTCTCTTCAAACTACTGAACAACACGCATAACGCTTAAACGTGCGATGCAAACGTGCATGGTCATTCAATTCACAGCAACAATCAGGAGCTACATAAAAACATCCAATCGCCACTAAACATTTAAAATCACTGAACCCAATTATTCTCCAAGACGCACAATAGCATCAGCAGCCTTGTCCAGCACGCCTATGACACGAACAGTTTTAGTTTCATATTCGCTTCTCATTCAATTGTGGACGCATCCCGTTGTGACTCTTTAGCCTCTTACTGAAATTTGCGGCTGATCGTTCATATTCACCCCTCTTTTGAAAGCGGCAACCTCCAATTGCCGTCTCCGATAAGTCCGTGGCCAAACAAAAATCTCTGCTGGGGTTTGTTGCCGTCACCTCCGAAAACAACGTGAAGGTCTCTAGCTCACTCAAACGCTACCTGCGCCTCTGCGTTTCACGGCAGCGTGTTCGACACTTTCGAACCACCGTTACCGATGAATAACTTATTTTTCACTGAAAGCCCCTCACAACGTCACCACCTATCGGTAACACGCCATACCTAAACACTAAAAAAAACGAAAAACTAGTTACGATAATAACTTCTCGCCGCGGCGATCACGTAAAAAAACTGTTTCAGGACATTATATAAAGAACTCAGAAAAAAATTACCTCAACAAATTCAGTGGTTAGATTACCCAAGGAGGTTATGGCTCCGCTTCACACTTGAGTCATGCACGCGATGGTCCTGATCTGAGGACTTGCCTCTTGGAACGGGGAATACGCAAGACGTACAACCCACTCATTCTACCACCGAAACCCAACGCCAGCTGCTTTATGGCAACGAAAGGCGCTTTATGGCGCTTTATGGAAGGGCTCTTACGCACTTTCTCAATTTCTTTCCTTAGGAGTTACCACCACAAGGGCTGTCGTGCGCTAACACTTCGGCTCAGTGCGACTTTTATTCCACTGACTGGCGTGACTGCTTGCGGTATAACTGCTCCCTATCACTTACCTTGACGTGCGACCCCTTTTTTACCAGACGCCACACATCTGTGGCTAATCTCTTTTCTGCTCTTTTGCTCTGGCTTTTCCCTACCGACGTGTTCGCATCACCCAGTGTGTTAGTCTAGCGGAGCACACTGCTCGGTGATTCCTCTACTGCGCGCTCTGCGGCGTTAGCACTAGTGCTAGAACCTTGAGACAAATTCTCTGGCTCCCTCATTACTGAACACAAGCGTGATCTAACTTCCTCTCTTACACAGTTCTCCCTTGCGCCAGACTCCTTTGGATCAGTCAGTAGTTTTTGTCGGTGATGACGAAAACCCTCATAAACGGCGGAACTGATCAATACAGACACACTAGTAGTTAGCTGATCAGTCACTGCGCATCTAAACTTCACAGGCTGAGCACAGGGCATACACAAGGATTTGGAAAGGCTGATGATTTTAGTCATTTCTACGCGACCTGCGATGCCTTGTCTAATTTAGTGCCAGGTGGAGGTACAGTGCGTCTACTCAGCCTGATATGTTGCAGGATGTCAGTATATGAAAGGAGGGGCTGGGGATCGTCCTGGTCAGCAAGAAGGTGTGCTCTAGAGGAAGCAACGGAAACCCGATGTAAGAGATCACGGACGGAGGCATGAGCGCGTTCATTGCCTGTAACTTCCGAGTTTCCTGGTACCCATAGCAGTTGTATCCACTGACTCTCTTGACGACGGGCCGCGGCCTGTTGCAGAACATATGGCCGACTTGACCTCTGACGAAATTTTGATACGCTGCCTGGGAATTCTTGAGGACAAAGGTGGCTCTTGGGTTACATATGGCTAAGGCTATACCGGCTTCTGATGTCTATGCGTAAGCTGAGATGCAGTCCACGACCTGCCCCATGTTTAACACGGCTGCCGTGGCGCAGTTGTGCAGGAGTCCGGTGGCATCCCCAAAGAAGGCGAGTCACAATCTGAATATTTGTCATACGCTTAAGCTCTGGCAGGTCGTCTGTTTTTGTGATAGACGAGGAGCACAATGCGTGGCAAAGGCCGAATATGGACTTCCTTTTGCCATTATTGTGGTAGTGGTAGTTTATCAGGGACCTGCATTGGTGGATTTATGCCGAGAGTGTCTAGCGTGGCGCGACCTGCTTTGGTACGTGTGAGCTGAATCACTTGGTTTGTGTGATGAGCTTTGAATAGCTCTGACGCTGTATTATGCATGCCCATCGCAAGCAATTTGTCATTCATGGTCCGTGGGGGTAGTTTGGGGGCTTTCCGTTATGAAAGTCGTTCTATACGGTCTCATTTCTTTTGGTCTTTTTTTCAGGATGCGCAGATGCGGAAAGCTGTAAGTGACGCGATTTATCAGAAAGGCTTGTATAAGACGCAATATGTCCTCTTTATTCATGCCTCGGTTTCGATTGGAAATTCTAGATATTATGCACGATATACTGGTACAGATATGACGCAACTTTTCGATCGCTACCTTGTTGTTGCCCTGATTATTTTTGTGCACTCCGAGGACGCGTTTCCACTTTCTTGACTGGGGATTGATGAAGTTTGATATTCAAAGGTATGTAATTGCCACATTGCCCGAATACCAGCAACTCTGATTTAGTGGAGGAGCAGCAAAGTCTGTATGTTCGACCGATGCCTTCCACAGTATTCGCGGCCCGTTGAAGCGCCTCTTCCATCTGCCCCGTGCTGCGGGTGTTGGTCCAAACGGTAACGTCGTCAGCGTATATTGAAGAACCTTAGTCCGGTGAAGAGACGCTTTATTGCAGCACTCAGGTGTCTGGCCGGGTCTAAGTCCGAACCTCCGCTGTTCTATTTCACATTGAAACACCCTCTTTTCGATCTTCGATTGAACAAAGGGTCTCCACACAAGCCAATCACACGTGTGGGCTCTCATCGGCACAATGAATTGCAGAAACACTTTTATAACAGGCACTGCATTGGTAAAAACCACGTTAAAATTACAACGCGAGAGGAATTAGGTTCTCCGTGTGTCACAATCTCTCCCATGCCAGGCAGCGTATCGGCCGACCTCCGTCGGTAGCCGTTCTCACGCCCGACTCCGTCAGCTGTTAATAAACGTCACATCGGAGAAGCCTCCCTAAGCATGGTGAGTACACCGTCAGGCCCCGTGCGCTTACCAGGTGTGCATGCTACAGCGAGGCGCCCCACCGTCTCAACAACACTCGGTAATGACGTATAGCGAGGGAGCATAAGCTGTCCTCTGTGGCGCAACCATGTCTCGGTCAGCCCAGTGGTCGCGTCCCTGTGGCACTCTCAATGGCACCCGTGCATGCCAACCATGACTTAAACTCATATGACCGCGCTTGACCTGATCCTTGCATGACACTCTTCGGAGTAAGCTTTCCCCTTCTTGTCCCAAACGGAGGGCGACCTTGACGGCTCTGCTCGTGACCCGTGTGAACGAGGCTGTCTCCTTTCTTTCCCGCGCGGGCCTTCCGCGTTCTTCTTCGCGAAACCGATCGGCGCCGTTAGTTGACGGATTGGGAACTCACTCCACGCTCTGCAGCAGCCGCGTTAGTGGCCCTACACACAACACGCCGCTAATGTGTGTCTCATACTAAACGATGCCTTTGATGCCGTGTGTTTTTCATTATAACGACTCAATGAGTGCAATTTTATTCTGCTATTTAAAATTTTTCGTCATTTCAACGAAGTAAAACCAAACAAAGTTTTCAAAATTGTTCCCATCAGATTAATCAGAAGTCAGGAATACAAGCTCAGAGATATAATACCTGCAGTTTAAATGGAATATATTACGTACTGTTGTCATTTTATTTCTTTATTTTTTTAAACACCTATCATACCTAAAATAACATTTAGAAGTCTCTACGTCGCATTCTTGGCCGATCCCCCAAATGTGGTACGTGCCATTTATTGAAGGAAAACATACAAAATAAACAACAACTTGCTCCACTAAGCACAAAAACAGGTTCACAGAATGTGTAGCCAACGTGATATATAACATTCCCCTAAGCGGTTTTAATGTTTTAACAAACGCGCAAGGCAGCGAAACCTAAATGTACGCAATAGCGCCGGTGGCTTCCTAGCCGGGCACTGCAAGCGTTGCGGGTGCACACTAAATTTTAACGCCACCAAGTTTCTGAGCAGAGCCAAATTAGGACTGAACGCGAACTTCGTGAAGCGTTTTTAGGGGCGAAAAACCTCAAGCCGTGGGTCGTACGTCTCCGATGTATGATTGTATGTATGTATGTATGTATGTATGTATGTATGTATGTATGTATGTATGTATGTATGTATGTATGTATGTATGTATGTATGTATGTATGTATGTATGTATGTATGTATGTATGTATGTATGTATGTATGTATGTATGCATGTATGTATGTATGTATGTATGTATGTATGTATGTATGTATGTATGTATGTATGTATGTATGTATGTATGTATGTATGTATGTATGTATGTATGTATGTATGTATGTATGTATGTATGTATGTATGTATGTATGTATGTGTGTATGTATGTATGTATGTATGTATGTATGTATGTATGTATGTATGTACGTACGTACGTATGTGTGTGTGTGTGTGTATGTATGTATGTATGTATGTATGTAGTAGTAGTAGTAGTAGTAGTAGTAGTAGTAGTAGTAGTAGTAGTAGTTAGCCACATCTCGTTTAACCTTGGAAGGCCCATTGGATGGTGGTACTTCTATATGAAAATATGCAAGACGGCGGTATTTGAAGTGTTCATTAGATGTATGGACGGACGGGCGGACAGACAGACAGACAGACAGACAGACAGACAGACGGATGGATGGACAGAGAGACAGACTGACCCACATACAGACAGATGGACAGACGGACGCTTCGCCCCACTCTTCATTCACTCCGTGGATATGCTATCTGTGATTTGTTTATTTAAAAAAATTACAGTTTTGATGCAAAGGCAAAGCAATGAACGCAGTAGCAACGAATTCGATGGTCACGCACAAAATAGCCAGCTAATCGAACAGTGCCCCTAGTTTCTCACGGACAAATGACGCACGAGACGTAATCCCCAGTACAGATGAGCGTGAATAAGTGTGTCAGTTGTTACTTCACTGTGCCTGAAAAGCGCACTCTTTTCGCAAATTCAACCTGAGCAACGATTGCAGTGACCTTTGTGCACCCGGTAACTAAAATAGAATCGTTCCGGTAAAACCCGAATGCCGTCGAAGACGTACGGTCCTTCCTACCACGAGATAAGGGAGCGCGAGTGAGCGTCGACTCCCTGCTCTTTGCGGGGCAAAGTGCACAAGGAAGACGAGAGTTCGACCACCGCGTCGAGACGATGTTGCTATGCGCGTTCATTGCGCCATCTTGTTGGTAATGCCTAAAAGACGACAGTCCCCTCCCCCCCCCCCCCATATGCCCGTCAGCAGTGGTAAGAAGTAGATATAGATAGCTTGTTGTTTGAACGTTCAAGGACGTGCTCCTGGGTGGCTTGGTGGTTAACGCCTCGCACTCCCGAATCAGAGGACTCAAGTTTGATTCCATGCGCCGGAGCCTTTTTCTGGATTTTTTCTTGATCCATTATTCCCTTGCATCCAGCAGCTCACTAGTGCCAGATTTCCCTCTAGGTATGATTGTGAGTAACACTATGGCTGACACCACCCTAAAACACATAGACGCGCGCAAATGAAGGCTCCCTAGTCTTCGGAGGCGTTCAGCGCGACTAAAAATCAAGGGTTCAAAACCAGGAACGACGCCCCCCTGGAATCTCGTGACGCCAGAGCTCTGCTATAAAGCCACTGCTCCAGCGTGCGTAGGCCGTCATTCACAGGCAGTCCAGGCAGCAACGAGGCTGTTCACGGCAGCTAATCATTTACCTTGCTTTATGAAGGTACAGGCTGTTTCATGCTTGAGGGATATCTCGGAGCGCATGGCATCGCGCTGCGACTAGCGCTGCAATCGCGCGCCGGCCGCAGCTCGCGCTTCAAGGGAGTGGACGTCTGCTACGGCAGCGCGCATGCCATATTGCCGACAAGCGCATGAATATCATTGTTAACGCAGGAGGGCCGATACTCTGCACTATTCATATTCAGAAAAATCTGCGCCACTAGATAGGACACAAAGAAACAAAGAACGACGAACTCGTGCGTGCTTTTTTTTCGTGTCGCGTATGGCTGCGTACTTTTTTGACATGTTCCCGTATAATCTTGGCCAACTTTTAATGCTTGGCTGCTCTAAACGTTGTGCAATGGCAACCTCTCCGCCTTTAATCGTTATAATGGGGTACTAGCAACAGTATTTGGCAGCATACCCTGTTTGCTCTACCGAAAGGCGGTGGTTCTGTGTGCGTTTGTTATTATTTCTTCGCTGTGTGTGCACCGCAACTGTTACAGAACTCCAACGCCATGGTTCCGAAGGGCGCCGCTGTCACGAAACTCGCCGCTAAGGTCACCAGCCGTTTGGTAGCGTGTGTTTCTCAGCTCGCGACTGCTTCTGCGCAGAGCTGATAGACGAGCGGACAAGACGACGGTGAGTTAAGGCAAGGTTTATGTACAGCATAGAAATAGAGGCGTTACATATTCGGCAATGGTGCCGACAGCTTTGGGACTCGAAGAGCCGAGATGTCTTCTCTGACGCATAGCTCGGCTTCTCTCGGGCGCATAGGTCGGCTGCTTGGTGAAGCGCCGCGTGGTTCATTATAAGCCCTAGGTAATCCTTTATGCCAACAACGTCCAATCAGACCTGCCGCTGGGGCGCGTCGGAGTCCTCCAATGGGGACCCGCCGCTTTGTGGCGTCATGATCCTCAAATACAGCGCCGCTGCGCTGGTTTGCGCCCAAGAAAGAGTGATGTTGCCACGCATTGCGTGAGTCTCGCCAGACTAAATGGCGCCACTTTAATGCCAGACTAAATGGCACCACCGCCGCCACCAGCGTCCGTAACCACATCGCGTTCGAACCAAGGTCCGCTGGGTGACAGCTCAGTATTCTACCACAGAGCTCCGCCGGTGCTGTGTATTGTTGGAAAACTTGCCTTACGCAGGCTTGACATCGTGAAAGCAATCACGGTAATACGACCTATAAAGCGTTTTAAAACAGCGAAAGCACAACCAGTCGCCACACAAAGCGTATTGCATAGCGAGTGGGCCGTCCAATGTTCCAACACATGAAAAAAGCTTGTTCTTGTTACCCTATTGACTAGCGCATACCAAATTCAGCCGTAATTCCCCATAGTCGTCAGCCATTGGAAGAACAATTGGCACAAAATTCCTTGCAAGTGTTGAGCGGATACCACGCTTCTCAGAAGAATGGCGGAAGATAGCATAGCGAATGCTGGCCTACTACCACAAAAATTATTATTAATGCCCTAGTGGGTATCAAACAAGTGTACTTGCACTAGTTAAGGCTCTGAATGTGCCGGAATGTGTTTCACGTGTGCGGAAAGCGCGCTCCTACATGACGCGCCGATTCATCGTGCCTGGCCCATGTATGGAAACACGTGGTACTGACGTCACAATTGCTACTTAAACCACTGCGAAATGAACGGCGGGGCTTTTCTTGCTTGCCGATTGTCTGGACGGTCGTCGCCTCCTTTTTTTCACCGATCACCGACAGATAACGGTGGGCGCCGCTACGACATGGTGTCAGAAGTTATGTGGTCCGCCCACCTTTAACGCCATCGGGGACAAAAAAAGAGCCATCGAGACGTCGACACAAACAGAGGCTGCAGTGGCCACTGCACCACCACCACTTCCGCCGGGTCTTTAGCAACCACCCCCGCTATACTTTGACCCTACCTCCGAGTGGCCGGCATGAATATATCACTTCGACGACCATTGATATGAGTCGGGCCTGAATGAGCGCGCGAAGGAGGCGCAAGTGCGCACTCTGCTGTACACCATGAGGCGGCAAGCAAGGGACATCTTCGTTACCTTCAATCTTTCTGCAGAAGATTCGAAGAAGTTTGAGCTGGTCAAAAAGAAGTTTGTCTAGTACTTCATCAAGGCGACCATCGTTGTGTACGAGAGCGCTTGCTTTCACAAGCGACACCAGATGCCGGGCCAGTCTATTGACCAGTTCATGACGGCTCTACACATCTTGGCAGAAAAATGCGACTTTGGAGAATTCAAGCAGCGCCTCACCCGAGACCACTTCGTCGTTGGCCTGTGGGGCAAAAAACTTCCCGAGTCACTCAAAATGGACCCGAAGCAGTCTCTCGCGAAAGCTCTAGCGAAGGCCCGTCTGAAAAAGACAGTTCAGCAGCAACAAGCAGAGCTTCGCAACTCCAACGATGTTCGCGACAGCACTCAGTTCAATCCATGTGAAGAAGCCAATGTCGACGCAGTGGGTCACCGCACGAAACCGCGCCGCAGTAAGCACACCCGCCCACCAGCAGTTCGTTACGAAAGACAGTACATCTTCTGTGGCAGCCACTCCTACACTAGGACAGACTGTCCAGCTGGAGCGCAGAAGTGCTTCATACCTGTGTAACACGGGCGCGCAAAAAGTCTTTTGAGTAAGCGGTCTTTTTACGAAGTTGAAACACTTTCAAAAAAGAGGTGTTGCGGCGCTGACACACGGCAGCAACAAACTCCTTTTAGTGTTTTCGTTCGAAGACGCTAGCGAAAGCATGGCGCTAGCAGTTTAAAGAGAAGCAATAAAAATTAAACGATGTATCATGATGTACAAATTAAAGGCTTGTTGCACTGCTCGTTTCTTCAAATTAATTTAAGAATAAGAGATGAAGAAACACCAATGTGAAAGTTTGTTGCACTAGTTAAGGAAGTATTCCCATAACTAGCGACGTGCACAAGTCCGTCTGGCACCACTGGGCTTTTATTTACCGTATTTTTTTTCACTGCTCTCGACTGCTCTCGACACGTTATGGGCGACCACGGAAGAAAAGCGAGGATCGCAAGCCTCACGGCCTGCCTTCTCACTCTGGAAAGCGAGGCAGACGCTGCAAAAGCCACCAAGGAGAGGATCAAGCAGCAACTGCTGCTCAGCAATTCCTTGCTGTGCGCACTGGAGCTGTCGGAGAAGGCCTGCGATCGATCGGTCTGGGCCTTCAGACGAAACGAGAGCTGGTTCGAGGGTACTGTACCTCATCTCGGTGAGCAGAACTTCAAGCAATCTTTTCGAGTGTACCCGTCCACCTTTCGTTTCATTGTGGAGAGCTTGCGCAGTGAGCTCGAAAGACAGTGCACCAGCATGCGTGAAACAAACCATCACTCCTGAAAAGCGAGTCGGCCTTGCCCTATACAAGCTTGACCACTTGAATGACGGGCAAACACACGACTGCCACGCTTTCCTCGCTTGTGCAAAATGGCGCGGCGCGAGACCGAGCGTCACCACGTGATATTGCCGACGCGTTGTAGCTGCTTACGAGAATAGAAAAGGAAATAACCATTAAAAGAGTTCATTACATCTTCTGCAGGATGTGAAATTTGTTTTTACAAAGAGTTTTGGTGACAGAAAAATAATCATTCGTTCTTTTTTTCCCACCACTCTAAAATTGCTGGCGCCCACTGGTTTCGAGGCTACTCATTCGGAGCTGTAAAAGAGATCGACGAACTCCGTTTACGAAAAAGACCGCTTCTGAAAAGGAGTTCGGTCTGTGCCGCATGTCTGCTGTCGGGAACTGCTTTTCGGAAAAAGACCGCTTACTTAAAAGACTTTTAAGTGCCCGTGTGACAAGGGTACTAACTACGGTGTAAAGGGACATTTTGGAAAGGTGTTCCTTAAAGGGACTTCTCCAAGCAACAAGCGAGTGTCGAGTGTACGAGTGTCGTCTGTACAAAAACACACTGGGGAAATTTTTCTAGGCGCAGTGGAGGTGCCTGGCGCCAAGGCGCGTTACCTTCAGGTATTGGTTAATGCAGGGCCTGTTTTCGCCAAGGTTGACTCGGGGTCAGAAGTGTCCATAATTCCAGCATCGTTTCTTGGACTTCCCACGAGCTTAGAAAAGGCCGACGACATCTTGACAGGTGCTAGCGGTGCCCAACTAAATGTTCTGGGCAAGTTTCAGGCAGATATTGTTTGGAAGGAACAAACTTCTCGCCAAACATGTTATGTCGTCAGTCCTTTGCGCCATGTACTGCTAGGGTTACCAGCTCAGGAAGCATCAAGAGTTATTAAGTTCGCTGGCTCTGTTGCTGAGAAAAAGTCTGACTGCGAGGTTTTGTGCCCTCAGGTTTTTGAAGACTTGAGCTGCATGCAAGGGGAGTATACAATAAGGCTAAAACCAGACACAGTTCCATTTGCAGTAAATTTGCAGTAAGCGCACCACTCAGGATTCCTATACCGCTTCAAGAACCTGTGAAGCGGGAACTGGATAGGATGGAACAAAGGGGCGTAATTCAGGCCGTTGAAGAGCCAACCAAATGATGTGCTGTCGTTGTTCCCGTACAAAAGCCCTCGGCAGACGTAAGGATCTGTGTCGACCTTACCTAGTTGAACAAGTTTGTCCTAAGAGAAAGGTATACGTTGCCTACTGTAGACCAAACACTAGACCCACTTGCCGGCTTGAAATTGTTTTCCAAACTAAACGCCAATTCCAGATTTCACCAGGTGCGACTCAGCAAGGCCTCAGAACTACTGGCCACGTTCATTACGCCGTTAGGGCGGTACTTTTTCACTCGGTTGCCTCCCTACATTTCCTACATTTGTTTTCTCTCTCTCTCTCTCTCTCTCACACACTCGGTTGCCGTTTGGTATTACATCAGCCCCAGAGTACTTTCAAATGAGAATGTGTGAAATTCTGGCAGGCCTTCCTGGTGTCGTTAACCTGATGGACGATATTCTCATATTTGGCGACAGCAAAGGCAACATGATTCTAGGCTATCGAATGTCTTAGCTAGGTTGGTCCAGTCTAACGTTACGCTTAACAAAGCGAAGTGTGTATTTGGAGCACGAAGCATGAGTTTTCCGGGTCACTTTCTAAGTGAAGAAGGCGTACAGCCTGATCCGGCTAAACTCAGAGCCATTAAAGAGCTGAAGCCGCCCTAGAATATTTCACAATGGGGCATTGTTCTCGGCATGGCCAATCACCTAGACCGCTTTTTGCCGATTTTCGTGCAAACGACTGCCCCACTACGGGTGCTTTTGCAGAAAGGTCCATCTCAGAATACAACTTCCAATAGCTTAAAAGCTCTTATCTGCTCGGCTAAGCGTATGGCCATGTACGATCCATGACTTCCCCCAATTATTTCGGCGGATGCCTCCTCGTTTGGTCTCAGGGCCGCCCTTTTCCAAAAACAACAATATGATGAGCGCCGCCCAATAGGGTTTGCTTCAATGTCATTGACCAAAACTGAGCAGCGCTATGCGCAAGTCGAAAAGGAGGCGCTAACATTAACATGGACTGCCGAAATATTTGTCGAATATATACGAGGTATCGATGTGACGTTCGAAACAGACCACAAACCTCTTGTCTCCTTGCTCGGTGAAATGCCTATCGATTTGTTGACGCCAAGAGTGCAGTGCATCAGAATGTGGAATGTGGTTGATGCGGTATCAGTTTGAAATTGTGTACGTTCCAGGCAAAAGCTTGATTATGGCGGACGCTCTTTCACGAGCGCCGATGAAAGCAGATAAACTAGCTGGTGAACTGGCCGTCTCGGAAGTCTCGTCATTTGTTAAATCTTGTGTTCAAGGGCTTCAAACGGGCGACAATTTTGTTAACAGAGTACGTGATGCTCAAAAGATGGACGTTGTTTGTCAGGCCTTGCTGAAGTTGTGTCGCCAAGGCTGGCCAGGAAAACCAAAACTTCCTTGCTACCTAGCTACGTACTGACAGGAACGTGCCGTAATTGCCGAATGCAATTGCATGTTGCTAAAGGGGAGTAGATTGGTAGTACCTCGATGCCTAAGAAAAGAAGTACTAACCAAGCTTTATGATGGGAATCAGGGCATCTCAAAGACAAGAGCTTTGGCGAAAGAACTAGTCTGGAGGCCAGGCCCCGGTGAACAACTCGCACGGCAAGTAAAAGAGTGTGTTACTTGTGCGTGGTTCGTCACCCAGAACTGTGAGCCGTTGATGTCAACCTTAACGCCAAGTTTCGCGTGGGAACGAGCTGGGGTCGACTTGTGTTTTGTCAACAACTGTCACTACCTTGTCGTGGTCGACTACCTGTCGCGGTATCCGGAAGTAGCCCTTCTTACCTCAACGAAAACTGGTGTGGCTATAGAAATGCTAAAAAGTATTTTTGCACGTCATGGCATTCCGGAGACCGTGGTGACAGATAAGGAACCACAGTTTTCTTGTACCGAGTTTGAGAAGCTTGCCCATGATTACGGCTTTAGTCATGTCACTGCAAGTCCTAGGTACCCTCAAGCTAATGGGGAAGTAGAACGCATAATTCAAACGATTAGGCGCCTCGTACTCAAATCCAAGGACCCAGACTTGGCTCTGCTTGCCTACAGGGCAACTTCAGGCGTGCTCGGCTCTAGCCCAGTGGAAATTCTTATGGGCCTGCGTCTTCGGACGTGAGTTCCGATGGCCCCACAGCTGCGTGATCCAGTGCAGCCACCACTGGTTACGCTTGCGACCAAAGACAGAGCCAACAAAAAGTTGCAAGCGCAGTACTACAACAAACGCCACCGAGCCAGAAAGTTGAATAAACACCAGGTGATTCTGTTTGGGTAATAGATATGAAAGCAAGAGGAACTGTGCTAGCGACAGCAGCTACTCCCCGTTCCTACATAATACGAACCGAGGATGGGGTTACGCTGCGGCGTAACAGACGAATGCTCAACCGCATGCCACAACAGGGGAAGCGTGAAGACAGCTACGAGTTCCCAAACGAAAGCGAGTCAGCCGACTTGGTTTCGACGGAAAGGGCACCACCCGCCGCCTCAACGTCCGCTACAGGGCCTACAGATTTTGAGGCTGTGATTTCCACGTCAGTACCTGTCGCTTCCGTGACTTTGACCAGGTCTGGCAGAGTGGTTAAGCGACCGGTTCGCTAAAGTAATGATGAATAAGTTTTTGTTCGTGGTTCGTTACCACTAATGGTTCTGGGTTGTGTTCATGTGTGAATGTTCTAAAGTCCACGCGCAAAACCGCTGTTATTTCACAAAAGGGGGGATGTGCCAGATAGTGTTCTCCGTGTGCTGAAAGCGCGCTCCTTCATGATGCGCTGATTCACCGTGCCTGACCCATGTATGGAAACACGTGGTACTGACGTCACAGTTGCTACTTAAACCGCTGCGAAAAAAAAACGGTGGGGCTTTTCTTGCTTGCTTAGCGCCTGGACTGCCGTTGCCTCCTTTCTTTCACCGATCACCGACAGATGGCGGCGGGCGCCGCTACGACTCTGAAAGGCGGCTCTTCTGGCTTTCGCTGTGACTGTGCTGTGCCTTTTGCGCAGGCCCGGCGTTTTTTCTGATGTTGAGAGCGCATGGCTTCAGAAGGAGCATTCGAAGTGTCACGTTCTAATATTCGCAGCATAAAAAAACTATGATTACCTTGTTTCGTACTTGTCACAACACTCTCTAAAATATGATGTCATTGCTATAACTGAAACTTGGCTTCGAGAAAGCGAATCAGTTCATCTACCTGGCTACGTCATGCTGTCACAAACTATAAACGGCAGTAGACAAGGAGGGGGCATGGCGATATTTATCAAAGCATCAACACTCGCCCTCTGGGGCATCTGCTCAAGAGATCTATAATTATGCCAATCTGCATGCACTACACCAAATGGTACTACAGCCAACACGTGGAAATAATATCCTCGATTTATTTTTTACAAACCAACCTAGTTTCGTAACTGCTACTTACGTCGTGCCCTGAATTAGCGATCATGATGCTGTGATATGTGAAATCAATGTACATTACGTTAAAGCATTGGTGTGCGAACAAAGGCGCGTATACAATTATTCTAAAGCTAATGCTGAAAAAATAAACGAATCTTTGGATAATGACTTAATCGCGTTTGAGACCATTGCTGAACAAATTAACGTCAATGAAGTGAGGATTCTTTTAAAGAAGAAAGTGGTTGACTTACGAGATGCGCTCGTTTCATGGTGGCACCTAATGGCTAGGAAAACGTAAAGTAAGCTGTGGTTCACGAAACAACTGCGCGAACTTACGCGAAAACAGTCGAGATGTTACCGTACTTTTTGAAATATACTGCCCAACCGATATTATTAGGGCAAGACTGAAAGAATGTGACACTTGAAGTCAAATCGTGCACTTTTAAAGCAAAAAGTGGTTACACTGAACCTTTACAGTCTCTTCTCAAAGATAAACCAAAAGAGTTCTGGAAACATGTGAAAAGAAACGGTAAAGACAATGTGTCGATACCAACGCCTGTTTTTGGCGATGACATTTTTCATGACAAAATAGATAATACTCGATGCCCCAATCTTTATTTTAGTTCTGTTTTACGCCGTTGAGAGCACCCGGATATATGGTCACCATCTGAAACAAATACAAACCAATAATATAAAGGATATTAGCATGAGTACGCACGGCATTTGGGTGTTGTTGCAACGATTAGACAGCTCAAAAGTATGTGGTCCAGATTGCCTCACAAACGCATTTCTTGGACTTTGTGCGCCAACAATAGCTCAGTTTTTAAAGGTCATATTTGATAAATCACTTCTAGATTCAAGCCTTCCTTTAGACCGGAAAAAAGCAATGATTGTCCCAGTACATAAGTCTGGTTCCAGGAGTGACGTCTCTAATTACCGACCTATATGGCTGACTAGCGCGGCATGTGAAATTTTGGAACACATAATATATACTTTCATTGCTGAACACATGAATAAAAATGCACTAATTACGCCACAGCAACATGGATTTCGAAGAGGTTTTTCTTGTACTAACCAACTAATCGAATTCGCGCACGACGTAGCATACGCATTAGACAAAAAATGACTGTACTTTTTAGACTTTAAGAAGGCTTTTGATACAGTCCCCCATCGTTTACTTCTTAAAAAATAATTATGCATGGCATTGTTTCACTGGTCATTGCATAGGTCGCTAATTATTTGACATTACGCCAGCAGATTCTAATCGTTAATGGTGGAAGTTCATGCGCATCGCAGATAACATCGGAAGTACCCCAGGGGTGCGCTTTTATTTCTGTTTTTATTTGGACTGCTTTTATTTCTGATATATGTCAATGACATAACTGAAGGCGTACAGTCTCATATACGGCTGTTCGTGGACGACTGTGTTTTGTACAGAGAAATTGCCGCTTCGCGAGACAAGGAGTTCATCCACAGGGAGTTCATCCGCCAAAATCAGTGATTGGTGCACACGATGGCACATGTAGTTAAACTTGAATAAGACAGTTTACATGGAGCTCACTCGTAAGAAATATCAATCTAAAACTTCATACACAATTAACAATGTCACTATGAGTGAGGTTGATGAATATAACTACTTTAGAGTATATTTCTCGCCTAATTTATATTGGTTGCGACATGTTGACAATGTAACAGGCCAGGCCAAGAAATCTCTTGGGTTCCTTCACCGTAACGCAAAGAACTTTGATTTGTAAACTAAAGATTTGCTTTATAAAGCATATGTGCATTCCGCTCTTGACTGTGCGCGTGTCGTTTGGTAGACCTCTACGGTATGTGACACAGTAAAACTTGAAAGGGTGCAGAACATGGCCACTCGATTTGTTTGCGGATTTACGACAGAAACCTCAGTCCTGCCCACGCCAAAATTTTGTTGCAATAGGATACAATAGGTTGTCGGAGACAAAGACTTCTCTTGAAGTTTTTTCACAACGTATTTCATTTTAAAGTTGGCATAGATAGGCATCTTTACATAAAATCACCTAGCTACTATCCCATACCACGAGAATAAGGTTTTGGAAATTCTTCTCAAAACACACTCCTCTAGTAAGTCTTTTTATTCCTAGAACAACGCGGGACTCGAATCAATTAGACAGACCTGTCACAAATATGTCGGATTATGACACATTTTACGCCCTGCTAGAATAATTTTTTTGTGTTAGAGTCCTCATGATACTTCTGGGGATGCCTGTTGCATGCTTGTACTTGTGGTTTCTTGTATTTTGCATTAGTGATCATATAGTTATGTTTTTATATCTATAGTATACTTCATTGTATATATATATATATATATGACATATGAAGCGATGGTTGTTAGAGGCAGAGAAGGAAGAAGTGCAGAATGTAATCAACATGCCGTATGAGCCAGGCCACGACGCCCATTTATCATAGCGTCACACGAATCAGCGGAATTGTGGCCACCAGCGCAGATCTCCAGGGTGTGGTTATGCCATCCAGAACGCAACAGTCAGCCTCGCCCACCAGAACTCCTGCGTTAACCGGACTGCTGCACTCTTCACTGAAGTCTTCGAAAGTTTACGGAACTCCTCTGGAGCATAGAACGTAGAGTGTGTGCACTGGATGGCGATGCATGAACCCGTGCGGAAGGAGCATGGCTCGACAGCGTATTTTCCCGATTCGCCAGGTCATCTACCATAAATACGGCGTCCTTATAAGGCAAATGGTGAGCTTTAGGAGCACTTGAAGAACCGCATGATGAAAACCCAGGTGGTGCACCACGTATGCGAGACGAAGAGTGAACAACATCAGGTGGTTGGGCAACGTCTCAGCTCATATGCTGAAGCGATGACTTCGCAAATGCTGACTTTCGTGCAGAAAAGAGGCGTGCTCGATGGCTGTGTTTTTCAAAAAATACGCATTGTCGTCTGCCACTGAACTCGTGTGCCACTTCAACTTTTGTCAAAGGTCGATTCTTGTTGCCAATGCGTTCGAATGGTTGAAGACTGCCTGTAAAATTGACGACTGAGTGCAGTTGTCTGTGGACGGTAGGTTACAAGCAAGTCTTCGTCGTAGTCGTCATCGTGTTTTTCAAACCAAACGATCATTTCTTGTTTTATCTTTTTGCATGACTCATCGTTTTGAAATATGTGGGTGAGGTAGAATTTGAAGGCCTCACCGGCGACGTAGTCCATAAAGTTGGCGACCATGATGCAGCGGTTGCGTGGTGCTCGAACAGGTCGAACCAGTCCTGTATAGGTCCATCGTCCACTGCTCCGGTGTACTTCGGGATGGGAAGGTCAGTCGATGAGTCTGGCATGGTGCTGGTCGCTGTGTGTGGCCAGAAGACGATTCCGTAGTCGATGTATGGCCAGGGCGTCTTGTGGAGAACTGTGTCGACGATGAGATACTGATGAAGTGGCTGGGAGGTCTTCATCCTGTCGACTCGTGTGATGCTATGATGAATGGGCGACGTGGCCTGGCTCATACACCATGTTTTTTCTACTCTGACTTCTTCCTCAGCCTCTACCTTCAGTAAATACCTACTTACGGTATATATATATATATATATATATATATATATATATATATATATATATATATATATATATATATATATATATATTATGAAGTCTTGGTTTGGATTACCTTTTATTAGGCCCGAGGAACCGGCAGCCGACAGCTACGATGATTGATCCAAGATGATGATGCTACGCGACAACGATGAGGATGCATGAGCCACACATGATAATGATGATAACAACGTCCCAGTTTTTGTGGTCTGGTTGAATATAGGCGGCGATCATGTCAGCAAGAGTGCGGTGGAATCGCTCAGTGAGGCCGTTAGTCTGGGGATCATAACTAGAGGCAGTCTTGTGAGTTGTGCCGGAGGCCTGAAGAAGTTCGTTCACTAGTTGTGAAAGAAAGGCCCTTCCACGGTCACTGAGCAACACACGTGGAGCACCATGACGCAGTATAATGGCTCGCAGGATGAAATCGGCAATCTCAGAAGCTGAACCAGTAGTAACGGATGCCGTCTCGGCGTAGCGCGTCAAATGGTCAATGGCTGTTACTATCCACCGGTTTCCAGCAGCACTGACTTGGAGGGGGCCATAAAGATCGATGCCTACAACTTCAAATGGTGTGGCTGGGCACGGAAGAGGCTGTAGTGTACCGGCGGGAGCAGATGTTGGTAGTTTTCTACATTGGCAGGTAGTGCAGGACCCGACGTACCGAGCTACACTAGTGGTAATGCCTGGCCAATAAAACCGACTTCGAAGGCGATCGTAGGTTTTATGGTAACCAAGGTGACCAGCAGTCGGATGGTCTTGAAGTGCCCTGAGGACTTCGGACCGAAGTGATCGGGGTAGAACGGGAACCCAGCGCTGACCGTCAGGATGGTAAATTTTGCGGTACAGCACCGAGTTGTCCAGCTTAAATTGCGAGAGTTGGCGACGGAGCCTTGCATTAGGTGGACGGGAACTGCCAGTGAGGTAGCCTATAATACGTCGACAGTATGGGTCAGCCAACTGTCGAGAAGGAAAATCGTGCGGGTCGTCCGAAGGCCGCTGGTTCATAGAGGCGAGAGAGGAAACCGCCGTAGACGTGGACTCCGAGGGCGTGTTGTGCAAATTGATGGCGGAAACCCCGAGTGGAGTCACTGGTAGTGGGCAGCGAGAAAGAGCATCGGCGTCACTATGCTTCCTGCCACACTTCTACACGATCTCAAAATCATATTCTTGGAGGCGTAGAATCCAGCGTCCGAGACGTCCCGACAAGTTCTTGAGTGTCGAAAGCCAACATAAAGCATGGTGGTCGGTCACAATGGTGAAATGGCGGCCATGCAGATATGGACGAAATTTCTGTACTGACCAAACGATGGCGAGGCACTCCTGCTCGGTGATCGTGTAGTTCCTCTCGGCTGCGGAGAGGACGCGGCTGGCATGCAACGACTCGCTCTCGCGAAGAGTTGTCGAGTTGCAGGAGCACGGCTCCTAAACCGCGGCCGCTAGCGTCTGTGTGCAGGAAGGTCGGTGCATCATCGTGAAAATGAGCAAGTACAGGGTCGGTCGTGAGGGCACTCTTCAACCTGTCGAAAGCCGATTCACATTCCTGAGACCACTGAAAGGGCATACCGGAAGCAAGTAGCTTATGAAGTGGTGCGGCTATGGAGGCAAAGTTTTGTATGAATCGCCGAAAGTAAGAGGCGAGACCAAGAAAACTTCGCAAATCTTTTGGTTTGTCAGGGCGAGGGAAGCGAAGCACTGCAGCAGTTTTATCAGGGTCTGGACGAATTCCGTCCTTGCTCACAACATGACCGAGTACCTTGATAGATCTGCTGGCGAAATGGCACTTCTTGGTGTTAATTTGAAGACCAGCGCCCGCAAGACAAGTCAGGACCTCGTCCAAGCGTTGCAGATGTTGAGGAAACGTCGATGAAAAGACAACAATGTCATCGAGGTAACATAGGCAAGTCTTCCATTTCAGGCCACGCAGCACGGTGTCAATCATGTGCTCGAAAGTTGCGGGTGCATTGCATAGACCGAACGGCATAACATTGAATTCGTATAGGCCGTCCGGTGTTGCAAACGCAGTTTTTTCTTTATCATCTTCGTGCATGGGGATTTGCCAATAGCCCGAACGCAAGTCGAGGCTCGAAAAGTATTCAGCACCCTGTAAGGAATCTAGGGCGTCGTCGATGCGTGGCATGGGGTATACGTCCTTTATAGTGATCTTATTGAGTGCTCGGTAATCGACACAAAATCGTACGGAACCGTCTTTTTTACGTACCAGAACGATGGGCGACGACCAAGGACTGGTTGAGGGTCGGATTATCTCCCGTTGGAGCATATCGTCTACGTTTTCTTCAATGATTTTTCGTTCAGCTAGAGAGACGCGGTACGGACAGCGGTGCACAATGGATGTTCCGTCGGTCTGAATATGATGTGCTGTAGCAGTTGTCTGGCCCAGGGTGGATGAATGAACGTCAAAGGAGTTTGCATGCTTTTCCAACAAATCAAGCAGCTGCTGCTTCTGTGAGTCATTCAAGTCTTTGTTGATGGCTGCTGTAAAGGCTGAGGAAGCAGCATGATCGGCAGGATGGCCTTTAGAGGAGACAGGGGTAAGAGGGACAACGCACACAGGCTGCAGATCGGCGACGCAGGCGACAGTAGTGCCCCGTGGCAGTAAAAGTTTATCTTGTGTGGTGTTGGTAGCAGCGAGCACAGTTGATCCATTGTTGAAGCGAGCCACACCTGATGCCAGAGTTATGCCTTTATTAAGGCAACACGGTGACGGAGTGACCAAAATGTCACCAGAGTCGACGTCGTTGGACAAAACTGTCACTAATTGATGTTCGTTTGGTGGTAACTCAATGTCTACTGCAGCGATGAGTCGAAGTGGCCTGTAGGTTTCGTCGTTGAGCAAGTGGTCCGTGTCAGTAAGATGGACGACACGTTGTGCACAGAAAATAGCCGCAGAAGCAGAGGAAAGAAAGTCCCAGCCTAAAATGAGTTCATGGGAGCACGGGGATAGCACAGCAAATTCTATATGATGAAGAATTTCGTCGATTAGTACACGGGCAGTACAGAGAGCGGAAGGGCGAATCATTGTTCCCTGGGCTGTAACCAGGGTCGGTCCATCATAAGGCGTCGTGACTTTTCGAAGACGGGCACACAAATCAGCACGAATAACACAAAAACGCAGCCCCAGTGTCCACCAAAGCGTCAACGTGCACTCCCTCAACTGTGACCGCAATCATATTGTAGGGGCGCGCTGGAGGAATTGGAGTGCTGTGTTGGAATGCAGTTTGACCTCCAAAAACTGCATCGCTTAGTTTTCCGGACGCCGACCAGAAGTAAGAAAAGCAGGCTGAAGAGGAGAAGAAGAACGCCGGTAAGGCGACGGTGAACGGCGTCGGGTTGATCGGTGGCTACTGCGCAGTTCACCCGATGCTGGCAGAGATGGAGACCGACGCGGCGGTGATGAATAACGGCGGCCCTGGTACGAGGCTCCTGCGGTATATTCTTGTTCACGTATGTCATACCGTCGGCGCTCGTCTTGCTGGCGCTTGCGGCAAAAGTGTGCAATGTGATCACGTTAGCCGCATTAATAGCACGTAGGCCGAGTCAATCGATGAGGAGGGTAGTAGCTTGCGCTAACTGCCCCAGGAGAGAGAGAAGTCAGAGGGACAGGTGACGGCTCACGCGGTGGTGATGAAAAGCTCGTGGGAAAGCTTGTGGGAGGTGCGGCAGCAACCGACGCGTACGTTCGTGGCGGGGACGTCGAGCTGACGGTGCCTGGTGGTGCGGCGGTGGTGTGCGGGAACGATGGTAGAGTACGAGAGACAATGGGCTGCAGGTTGGCCATGTGTGTCATGAACGTGAGCTCTTCCCTGATGACATCCCGCAATGACGTTGAAGAGGACTGAATGGGACACACTGAAGGTAGTGTGAATCCCATTGATTCTAATTCTTCACGTATAATCGCCCTTATCGTGTCTCGCAGGTTTGGATCAGTCGTAATACGGGCCGCGTCACTATCTGATTGTAGGCGCATAGACTCAAGTTCTTCGAGGCGCTGACAGGTTGTCGCAACGTCAGCAACGGTAGCCGGATTCTGGATTGCCAGGGCATTGAATACGACGGGTGGAATCCCCTTAAGAAGCTGGCACGCCTTGTCTGATTCTGTCATTGGTGTGTCAACTCGGCGGCAAAGTGAAAGAACATCCTCGATGTAGGATGTGTACGACTCCCCGATGTGCTGTTTCCGAGTCGCGAGAGCTTTCTTTGCGAGAGCCGAACGAACAGCCGGTGTGCCAAAGACATGGCGAAGCTGATCTTTGAAAGCTGACCAGTCGGGGATGTTGATGAAGTGGTTGAGGAACCACGTCTTCTTGACACCCGTGAGGTAGAATGACACGTGAGCGAGTTTGTAGGTGTTATCCCTCCGGTTAGCAGCGCCGACACGTTCGAAATCGTGCAGCCATTCTTCCACATCTTCCCCGCGCATACCAGCGAAGGGATGGGGCTCACACTGGAGGCTGTTGATGACGTGAGAAGGCGTGGCACGCGGTGGTTGCGTGGGAACGGGTGCAGCACCGGCCTCATCTTGGTGCGACATATTTCCGGACAGCGGGCCCAAGCGGCGACCTGAACGTAGCTCCAGGGGGTAGAGTGGTCGAGAGGATGGCGGCGGATCTAACAGCACTCTCCACCACGTATGAAGTCTTGGTTTTGATTATCTTTTATTAGGCCCGAGGAACCGGCAGCCGACAGCTACGATGAATGAGCCAAGATGATGATGCTACGCGACAACGAGGAGGATGCATGAGCCACACATGATAATGATGACAATGTACCGGTGAAGAGGATGCGTATACTAAATGCCCACAATATATATACACACACACACACACACACACACATATATATATATATATATATATATATATATATATATATATATATATATAAATCCTGATGAAGACCAGACTCTAGGCCAAAACGTCGAAATAAACCACGTTGTGACCGCTCACGGAGGATCTACTGTATCAATATTTATATATATATATATATATATATATATATATATATATACTGCTTGTGTAACTTTAATCTTGTTTTTTATTCTTCGTTCGCCAATATATTTACAATCGTGCACTATAGTGTACCCTATTCATCTTCTTGTAAACGCATTTATGTATGTTTTTTGATGAACTTATAGATTTCTGCCATCTGTATGCTTTGATCTTTTTTGCTTATCTCCCTCCCCCTGTAATGCCATGTGGCGCAGTGGGTATAAAATAAATAAATAAATATATGAAGATCGTTTTGATTTCATCACTTAAAGATAGCTCATGCTGCAGTTCATCTGTAGAGGCTCTTTTTATTCGTCTTCGGAATGGTGTTATCATAGGTGTAGTATATCGTCCACCCAATCCCGGTAAAGCCGACTTGATTACTGTGATGGAAAGTACCATGATTCCCATTGTGGCCCTTAAAACACCTCTTGTTGTTTGCGGCGGTACTAACATAGACGTTTCTGGAGACACATGTTATGACTACATGATGTTGATACAATCACCTGATTTGAAAAATGTTATTTCATAGTCTGTTTCATTACAGACCATTCGGAGTCGATTATTGATCACATATTGTGCAGCGCTGAGTTTGATGTATCGGCATGTGTATACGCTGTTGATAATGCGTATCACAATCGTACCTTTATATTTTTACCGCCAAAACACACTTGTGTTTCTGACGTACCTGTACACAAGCGGACAACACATGTACACTATAATTCCACACAAAGACTACTTAAAGTTGCACATTTTGATGCCCTCTATGATGAAGACGTGGACGTCGAGTGTGATAACATTCTTCAATGCATTCTGGATGCCATCGAGCAATCCACGCGCAGCTGTTTGCGCTGAAATTATATGCATGCCATATGCCCATGGATGAATAGAAATATACTTGTGGTACTGAAACTGAAAGATTCTTGCTACGGTAAATGAAAAAAAAAACAACTGGAGCAGTGAATACTGCCGTCATCACTTTAAACTGTACAAATACAACTCAGTAGCAATGATAAGAAAATCAAAAAACTTTCCGATACCAACTTAGTGAAAAAAATGAAGGTAAGACGGCAAAGATATGGCAAGTTAATAAACACGTCACCGGCATGGGTATTAAAGAACGCATTACACCGGATAATCCAGCACGTGAAGTGGCCGGCAACTTTAACGATTACTTTACTAATAGTAGTCTTAGCGTTGTGAGTAAATTCCATGCAACGATTGTTGGTTGCTAGTAATTTCTACCTGTGTTATGTGACGAAGAATAACATCCGTCAAGTTATTATTAGGTGGCCAGGGAACAAGTCAGCTGCCCATGAATTCATATCATCAAGGACTTTAAAGGAAAATATGTCTTGTGAGGTCCGTTTTGTCACATATCGTGCATTTTTTCTAAAACTTATCCTAACATATGTGTACTTGAGGCTGACGTAACACCAAATTTGGCGTATGTGAAGCTAACGAAACGGCCGTGAGCGCTTCATAAGTGTAGCATGTAGTCATGTTGTTACATGACACGCATGTCATGAATATCATGTTTGGACGTGTAATTTACATGCGCCTTCCGTTCGCGTAACGTAATACAAAATTAGGTACATGTGAAGCTAGCGAAACGGCCATGAGCGCATCATGAGCGTAGCATGTAGTCATGTTATTACATGACACGCTTCTCATGATTATCATGTTTGCATTAGTCACATACCTCAGTAATTCATTCATGCCGTGTAATGTTGTTACGCGGCGTATGTGCCGCACCATAAAAAGGGGAATAAGCGAAGGGGCACGAACGAGGAAGATCTCTCTTGCACCTTGTTGATTTTTTTTAGTTTTCTCACTATCTGAATCTTTGGTTTCTTTTTTTAATATACTGTCTTTATTCTACAACTCTCCCCCCTTTTTTGTTGTAAGCAATAGCGCAGTTATCGTCTATATGAGACTATATGTTCTCTTGGCCAATCCCCCAGAGTTGGTAGCGATAGAGTCTAGGCTAAAAACAAACAAACAAACATCCTGCTCCTGTATGGCTCGTCTTCCGAACCGTGTACCAATAAATTCCCAAACAGCTACTTGAGGATGTAACAGAATAATGGGGGTGTGGGGTAAAACAACCAACGACGGGATCACTATCCACAGGACTTCACTGGAGTCGTCACCTCGCCGACCTTCTTGCTTCCTCCCACCATGTCCAACAACGAAGACGATCAGGAACCGGGTCGGGCCCAGCGCTACCTGGCCGCACCTCAAAGAGCCAAGGCCTCTCTCAGGCAAGGTGACTGAGGACGTAAGTGTGTGGATCAAGCATTACAAGCGAGTGAGCAACTACAGCCAATGGAATGCTGCCACCCAACTATCACGCATGGTTTTCTACATCACTGATGTTGCCCTCGTTCGGTACAAGAACTACGAGGATATTCAGACTACATGAAACCACTTCATTAGGGAAATCAAGAAGTGTTTTGGTAACTCTGCTGCAAAGAAGAAGCACGCTGAGCATAGTCTTGCACAGATAGCCCGGATACCTGGTGAGACCTGCACTGTATACACCGAAGAGATCTTGAGGCTGTGTAAGAAAGCCGATTCCAGCATGTCTGAAAAGACAAGGTTGGACATTTGCTGAAAGCAATCGCAGAAGTGTACAACTTCGTTATCAGCAGGGAAAGCCTGACTTGAGTGTCTGACGTTGTACGGCACTGTCGTACGTTTGAAACGTTAAGAAACGCAGCATAGCGCTGAAGTTCGGTCACCTGCCAAATGTCACCTCAGTGGCCAGCATAGAAGCGGCACCAACTGTTGACCTTTCGGTTACCATCCATGAAATTGTTCTGGAGGAGCTGCTTAGACATGAAGAAATGACACGTGAATTGGCAGCTGTCATGTCTTCATCCTACTTCCCACAGGATGCTGCTGCCCCACAGCTTACGGTTCGTGAACATCCATCCGTCAACGCAGCGGAGGTTGCAGGATCCCGGCGTACTCAGCCACCAAGTCCGGCTTTTAAAGAGCGATCGCAATATTCTCAGCGTTTTCGTTCTGAACGCTCATACTGTTGGCCGACAACTGATTTCGTTGAATATCGCACTTATGCGAACGCTCGTAGATGTAACAGCGTACCTGGACACTTCGAAGAACGGTGACGACCTGGTTCTTCACTTGTGTGCTACAGCTGTGGTATGACTGGTCACCTATCAATGTATTACGATCGTTCACGCTTTCGATGCTGTGAACAGTGGCCACCCTTTAATCATCAATCTGCTGTTCCACCTTTTCAAGGACACTGGCCAACCAATTCACGATCCAGTAGCAGCTTCTGGCACGTACGCTGGCGCAACCACTCTCCTGCAACTGATCGAAGTGTGACGCCCCCTCCAGCGCCTCGATCGTACCAGTCTCCGTCACCACGTCGCCGCCCACCGTCCGCACACCAGGAAAACTAGACAGCGCGGCTGATGGGAGTAAGGTCACCAGTAATTTGCTGCTAAAAGGAACACCTCCACTTGTGTTTATGTTTAGGACAAAGTGCAAGTTTTTGTTGATGGTGTGCGTACGATGGCTTTGATAGACACTGGTGCTATTGTTTCCATTATGAATGGTACTTTTAAACACCGTTTAGGACGCAACGTGATGTTTCTGCGGGATAAGGCGTTAACATTATGTGCTGTTTGCGGTAACGCCCTCTGTCCCTTTGGAGTTTGTACAGCAGAAGTGTGCCTTGGTAATGAAATGTTTGCTACAGAATTCATAATTTTTCCAAGGAGCACACAAGACATAATCCTGGGGATTGCTTTCCTTCGAGTGTGTGGCGCCGCTGTCGATTGTAAAAGTAGAGAGTCCACGTATGTGGTGCTGTCCCTGTAGAAGTGTTGGAGAATTCGGACAAAGAACACAGCGCGCTCCAGGTTAGTGAAGACAGCGTTGCCCCAGCATTCTGCGCAGTGTGTGATCTAGTATATTTTTCACGCATTGAAGATAATGACATCGTGTTCAATGCATTAGTGCAGCATTTTCATTTCAGTTGCGTTAAGAAAAACACATTGGTACCCCATTGCGTAGTGAGAGTCGTTCAAAGACGCACAGGACTATGGGCGGTAAACTGTTCAGCTAAGTCGGTGGTTCAGCAAGGAGGACTGAAGCTTGCCGTGTTCAAAACTTACTAACCGATGACCTTCAGTGGAACTCTCAGTGGTGGGGCGCCAGTGTTGTGACCGGTGTTTGTGGCATCGGAGATCCGGGATCAAGATTTCGAGGCAGGAGGAGCAAGAAAGTTTTTTTACATTATTTACATGGCACGGGCTCTCTGGCCTGAAGCTCTACATTGAAAGAGGCTGCCTATTGAACAAGCTTCATGAACCACAGTAAGCAGCCTGCGAGGGCTGATTAAATAAAGTCGCATCTCCCCAGATCCCTAGATCGGGGAATAGGTCCATACAGCACTGTCTAATAACATGTCCCGCAGCAAACAGGAGTGTCAATATGCCGGAAACGCCCCCAATAAACACACATACACAAACCAAACACGTGTATGGTCCCGGGGATGCTGCCTACCCGCCGAATCTTGCTTCCAGCGAGCGGGGTGAAACGTGTTTGTCATCTCACCACTCGCGCCGACCACCTAAGCTTTGTCTAATGGCGATCGCGGTCTAGGCGCCACTGAGGGCGATATCTGGAATTCTGGTTCTGATTTAAGCGTCGGCGAATCATCAGTCAGAAACGCACAGCGTGGTGGTCCGACGTCCATAATCGTCGGAAGCTCGGCATTGTGGCTTTTCCCGGTGCACGAAGACGCCATGTGTCGCATCTCTGCACGGACCCAAAGGACAGCGGTGCTCCGTAAAGTAATTTCAGCCACGCAGCGCCCAGCACATGGAAATAGCAGGGCGTCTTGGCGCTGCTCCTTATCTCCACAAAATGAGGTCGCTGCCTTTCTTTCGTTTTGGCAGCCGCTGCAAAAGGGTGGCCCGTCAAATGCAACACCATTCAATACTTGTTACTACGGTTCAAATCTTTTACCTATTATCGGCAAAGCACTTTCTAGCGATAAGCGCCGCATGCTTTTAGACGTCCTGTCAAAATACGTGGCAGTTTTCGATGTTTTCCAGAGTGAAGAAATACCCTTCATTCCAGCGTCTTGTACTCGCCATAGGATAAAAACAGGAACAGCACAACCGATTCGTAAAAAAAAACCTACCAAGTGTAGCCCTCTGAGCGCAAGATTATTGACCAACAAGTGCGTGATATGCTGCAGAATCATCGAGTTTGCGCAGCTTCAGTGATTATCGTCAAAAAGAAAGATGGTAGCTGGAGATGTGTGGACTATCGTCGTTTGAACCCCGTTACAAAGAGAGACGTCCACCCTCTCCCACACACTGATGATTGTGTAGACTGCCTCCATTCAGCATCCTACATTTCGTCCATAGACTTACATTCAGGCTACTGGCAAATACCTGTGCATCCGAAGGGCAAAAAAAAGACGGTTTTTGTTACCCCAAACGGACTATATGAGTTCAGTGTGATGCCCTTCCCTCTATGTAAGGTGCCTGCTACATTTGAAAGGTTCATGGACACCATTCTGCGCGGCCGAAAGTGGAGCATCTGTATGTGTTATCTTGACGACTTTGTGATCTTCGAGCGTACATTCAGCAAGCAAAACGAACGGGTAGAGATTGTCCTGGAGTGTATTCAAAATGCTGGCCTGGATCTTAATGCGAAGAAGTGTCGTTCCGGCGCGCGACGAACATTCATGCTTGGACACCTCGTCAACAAGGATGGCATCAGGCCCGATTCAAATAAGACAGAGGCTGTTAGACCTTTGAACCACTTTGCTCAACGAAGGAGCTTCGGAGCATCTTGGGCCTCTGCGCTTAATTTCGAAGATTTATTCCCGCATTTGCTGAAGTTGCCTTTCCCCTGACCTATATTTTCTGCTAAAGTGCTAGTTTTGAATGGACTGCTGATTGCGAATTTTCTTCAAGCAACTGAAGTTCTTGCTCACGTCACAGCTTATACTTCGGCACTTTGATCCTTCTGCGGCGACCAAAGTTGACACCGACGTGGGTGGAATCGGCATAGGTGCAGTCCTGGTACAACGATATAATCAAAAGGAACACGTGATCGCATATGCCAGTCGCATATTAAGCAAGCCGCAACGCAATTACACTGTGACCGAGCAAAAATGTCTCGAGCTCGTATTCGCTGTGCAGCAATTCCGCTAATACCTGTATGGTCGTCCTTTTGAGTAGTTACGTATCATCATTCCTTGTGCTGGCTCGACAACCTTCGGGATCCGTCAGGTGGTCTTGCACGGTGTGCTCTCCGGTTGCAAGAATACGACTTCGCAATATTGTCACGGGATCGTGACGCAGCCGAAGACAGGAGACTTCTTGTTGAGATTTAACTGTTTATTTGGGCGACCCTGTGCCCGGTAAACAGAAAGTCCAATTACAGCAGCAGTCTCGCATAGATAGCAGTCTCGGACTGATAGCGGCGAACGGAGCGTCGGCCTTCGATCAACTACTGACAAGCGGCGAAGCGCGTCGGCATTTATACTCCCGCCGTCGAATGTTCTAGCGCTACCGCTGGCGGTGGCGTACGTTCCAGAACAATCTGTACCATTCGCACAGTGGGCGTGATCTTATCGAAATGATCTACTACAGTCCGGAACCCTCTCGAAAACTGCAGGCGCGGTTTGCGCTGAGAATCGTGTGGTGTTTTGGGACGATAACAAAAGCTTGGGAAATGGAACGTGGCATTGCCCCCCTCTGAAAAAGGCATCGTCTCGATGCCTCAACTAAAGATGAAGGTACAATAATAATGCAAGAAAGTACAATGAATAAATTACAATACAACAATAATACAAAAAACACTGTTTCAGTTTGTTAACGCGCATGAAACGGCTTTAGGCGTGCGACATGGACGACTTCAGGTCGCGATCGGCGTCGTTGAGAGTTCGTGATGCCGTCGGGGACAACCTCGTAATCAAGTGGGCCGAGACGTCGAACCACCCTGTACTGTCCGAAGTACCGTCGCAGAAGCTTTTCACTTAGTCCACGTCGGCATATCGGCGTCCACACCCAAACACGTTCACCGGGCTGGTATTCCACGAAGCGTCGTCGAAGGTTGTAACGGTGGCTGTCGGTCGTCTGTTGATTCTTGATACGGAGCCACGCAAGTTGTCGGGCTTCTTCGGCGCGATAAAGGTACTCGCTCACATCGAGGTTTTCTTCGTCGGTGACGTTGGGTAACAAGGCATCGAGCGTCGTTGCCGGGCTCCTTCCGTAGACCAATTTGTATGGAGATATCTGCGTCGTCTCCTGCACCGCCGTGTTGTATGCGAAGGTCACATACGGAAGAATGGCGTCCCACGTCTTGTGTTCGACATCGACGTACATTGACAGCATGTCGGCGATCGTCTTGTTAAGCCGCTCGGTGAGGCCGTTGGTCTGTGGGTTTTATGCTGTCGTCCGGCGGTGTTTTGTTTGGCTGTATGCCAAGATTGCTTGAGTTAAGTCGGCAGTGAATGCCGATCCTCTGTCGGTGATAAGGACCTCCGGGGCGCCGTGACGTAGGACGATATTTTCGACGAAGAACTTAGCTACCTCGGATGCACTGCCTTTTGGCAGGGCTTTTGTCTCGGCGTAGCGGGTGAGGTAGTCGGTAGCTACCACGATCCACTTGTTTCCGAAAGTCGACGTCGGGAACGGCCCCAGTAGGTCCATACCAATCTGCTGGAAATGTCGGCAAGATGGATCAATTGGCTGCAGAAGTCCCGCTGGCCTTGTCGGCGGTGTCTTGCGTCGCTGACAGTTCCGGCATGTCCTCACATAACGAGTGACGTCGGTGGTAAGACGCGGCCAGTAGTACCTTTCTTGTATCCTCGCGAGCGTGCGAGAAACACCGAGGTGCCCTGCCGTCGGATCGTCGTGCAGGGCCTGCAGGAGTTCTGGTCGCAGAGCTGAAGGCACCACAAGGAGGTACTTAGCCCGAAGCGGTGAAAAGTTTTTCTTTTGTAGAAGACCGTTTCGTAGAAAAAACGACGCAAGTGCGCGCTTGAATACCTTCGGGACTTCGGCGGTCCTGCCTTCGAGGTATTCTATAAGGGCCTTAAGTTCCGGGTCGGCCCGCTGTCGTTAAGCGAAGTCGTCGGTAGTGATCGTTCCCAAGAAGTAGTCGTCATCCGGGTCGTCGGGTAGCGGTTGGTCGACAGGCGCACGAGAGAGACAGTCGGCGTCGGAGTGTTTTTTGCCGGACTTGTAAATGACAGTAATGTCATATTCTTGAAGTCTCAGGCTCCATCGTGCGAAGCGACCTGAAGGGTCCTTCAAAGTGGCTATCCAACACAAGGCGTGGTGGTCGCTCACAACCTTGAAGGACCTGCCGTAGAGGTATGGGCGAAATTTCGACGTAGCCCAGATAATGGCGAGGCAATCCTTTTCTGTTGTGGAATAATTTGCCTCTGCTTTGGATAGCGATCGGCTGGCGTAACTAATAACCCTTTCAAGTCCGTCAGCCCTCTGCACAAGAACGGCGCCAAGACCTACGCTGCTTGCGTCAGTATGTATTTCTGTCTCGGCGAATTCGTCGAAATGGGCAAGTAACGGAGGCGTCTGGAGGCGATGTTTAAGCTCCTAGAAAGCGTGTTCCTGTGGCGTTTCCCACTTGAACTCTACGTCGGCCTTGGTAAGGTTAGTGAGAGGATCGGCGATGCGGGCGAAGTGTTTCACGAACCGCCTATAATAGGCGCACAGGCCCAGAAATCGGCGCACGGCTTTCTTGTTAGTGGGCGGCGGGAAGTCGGCGATAGCGGCTGTTTTCCGTGGATCAGGACGAACTCCAGACTTGCTGATAACGTGCTCCGGAAACAAGAGCTCTTCATACGCAAATCTGCACTTTTCTGGCTTCAGTGTGAGTCCGGAAGTCTTGATGGCTTGAAGTACAGCTTCAAGGCGCCGAAGATGCTCGTCGAAATTTGAGGAAAACACGACGACGTCGTCCAAGTACACAAGGCAAGTCTGCCACTTCAATCCTGCCAGTACTGTATCCATAACGCGTTGAAAAGTTGCAGGCGCTGAGCAAAGGCCGAAGGGCATCACCTTAAACTCGAAGAGGCCGTCCGGTGTTATAAACGCCGTCTTCTCTCGGTCTCTTTCGTCGACTTCGATTTGCCAATAGCAAGTCTTGAGGTCCATTGACGAAAAGTACTTGGCGTTATGGAGCCGATCAAGTGCGTCGTCTATTCGTGGGAGAGGATACACGTCCTTTCTTGTGATTTTGTTCAGGTGGCGATAATCGACGCAGAAACGTAGGGTCCCATCCTTTTTCTTTACTAACACCACGGGGGATGCCCACGGGCTCTTGGACGGCTGGATAATGTCATCCCGCAGCATTTCATCAACTTGTCTCTTCATGGCCTCACGTTCTCGCGTCGAAACCCTGTACGTACTCTGACGGAGTGGTCTGGCATTTTCTTCGGTTATGATGCGATGTTTCGTGATTGGGGTCTGCCGAATTTTCGATGACGACGAAAAGCAATCTTCGTATTGCAGGAGCAGGGCCTTGAGCTGTTCGTGCATATCGTTCGGAAGTCTGGGATTGACGTTGAAAGCTATGGGAGGGGCTTGGTTCCTCTGAGCAGGTTCCGCAGAATTGGCGAGGGCGAAAGCACTGGTGGCTTCGACAATTTCTTCGATGTATGCGACCATTGTTCCTTTGTTCACATGTTTGTACTCATTGCTGAAATTCGTGAGCATAACCGTTGCTTTGCCTCCCCGCAGCTCTGCAATTCCTCTTGCGACGCAAATATTTCGGGTGACCAACAGATGCTGACTGCCTTCAACGACGCCTTCGAAGTCAGGTGATTCAGGAGCGCCGACTGAAATAATGACGCTTGAGCGAGGCGGAATGGTGACTTGTTCTTCCAGCACATTCAAGGCATGGTGTCCAGACGGCGTGCGCGGCGGTAGTGCTTCTTCTGTGGATAACGTTATCGACTTTGTTTTAAGGTTGATGACAGCACCATGGAGGCATAAGAAGTCCATGCCAAGGATGACATCTCTCGAGCAACGCTGTAGGACTATGAAGTCTGTAGGATAAATACGGCCGGTAATGGTGACTCTCGCTGTGCAGATTCCTGCAGGCGTTACGAGATGACCTCCGGCTGTGCGGATTTCAAGGCCTTTCCAAGCTGTCCTAACTTTCTTTAACTTCGCGGCGAACGACCCACTGATGACAGAATAGTCGGCTCCAGTATCGACCAGAGCGGTCACACTGTGGCCGTCGATAAGAACGTCGAGGTCGCTAGTTGGCCGTCTCGCATTACAGTTAGGGCGTGGCGTCGGGTCACGGCTGCGTCGGCTTGTTCCGCTGCTTCCATGTTGCGTCGTCAGGCCACCTTCGGTAAGTGAGCTTTCGCCGTCAGGGCTTTGCCTGGTTGGCGTTGTGTTCGGAAAGCTCCGTCGCGGCGTCGTCGTCGTCGGAGGATCTTCGGTAGTTCGTCGCACAGCAACCGCACCTCCACCGGTTGCTGCCCTTAGTTTCCCGGATACGGGCTAGGAGACCGGCCCCGCGTTGGGCCAGAGTACTGTCGGTGGTGCGGTGACGTGCGGCAGCTGGGCGACGGCGAACGCGAAGCGCTTCGTGGTGTCCACCGAGTTCCTGTCAGGTAGTCGGCGATGTCACGTGGTCGTTCTCCTGGCTGTGGGCGCGGTGCATTGACGGCGAAGCCACGCAGTCCCATCTGTCGGTACTGGCAACGGCGGTATGTGTGTCCGGCCTCGCCGCAGTGGTAGCAGAGCGGGCGATGATCAGGGGTGCGCCAGACGTCAGTCTTCCTCAGTGCACTGCGCTGGGCCGCTGGCGAACGGTATGACGTCGGTGGGGGTGGTGGCGGTGGTGGCGTCTGTCGACAGAAGTGCGATGGGGCGGCGTTTTGGCGTGGACGGGGAGGAGCGTTGTGGCGCAGTACAGCGGCGTAGCTCATAGCTTCCGGCTCGGGCAGCGGTGCGTGGGGAATTTGAAGCGATTGCCGAACTTCTTCTCGCACAATGTCGGCGATTGAATCCACTTGAGGCTGCGCCGAAGGCAACAGCTTGCGCAGCTCTTCCCGCACGATTGCTCGGATCGTTTCACGCAGATCTCCGGAGTTACTGGCTTGAGCAGCAGCGCAGTCTGCAGTCAGGCGACGATTATACTGTCTGGTGCGCATGTCCAGGATCTTTTCGATAGTGGTCGCTTCGGCTACAAATTCTTGGACGGTTTTCGGTGGGTTTCTGATCAGCCCCGCGAAAAGCTCCTGTTTGACCCCTCGCATGAGGAAACGAACTTTTTTCTCCTCAGGCATGTCTGGGTCAGCTTGACGGAATAGTCGGGTCATTTCTTCTGTGAAAATGGCGACATTTTCATTTGGTAGCTGAACCCGGGTCTCTAATAAAGCAGCGGCCCTTTCTTTTCGAGCGACGCTCGCGAACGTTTGCAGAAATGCTCCGCAGAAGACATCCCCCGTTCGGAGCGTGGACTCCCGATTCTCTAGCCAGATCCTTGCGGTGTCTTCCAGGTAGAAGTACACACGACGGAGCTTTTCTTCGTTGTCCCAGTGGTTGAGGGCGGCCACACGGTCGTATGTTTCTAGCCAGGTTTCCGGGTCTTCAAACGATGAGCCATGGAACGTTGGCGGTTCCCTGGGTTGATGAATGACGATCGCGGGCTGGGACGCTCCGGTTGTAATTGTCGCTGCAGTCGAGGTCATGGTCTTGGTATTACGCGCCTTGCCTTGTAGAAGGCCGTACTCCGGTGGGAGACCTTGCTGTCGGCGGCTCGTTCGCTGCTCTTGGTTGGCGTCGGTATCTTCTTCGCGACGGGGGCTGGGTTCACGGCTTGACGGGGGCGTCCGGTACATGAACGAAGCAGCACCTCCACCAGATGTCACGGGATCGTGACGCAGCCGAAGACAGGAGACTTCTTGTTGAGATTTAACTGTTTATTTGGGCGAACCTGTGCCCGGTAAACAGAAAGTCCAATTACAGCAGCAGTCTCGCACAGATAGCAGTCTCGGACTGATAGCGGCGAACGGAGCGTCGGCCTTCGATCAACTACTGACAAGCGGCGAAGCGCGTCGGCATTTATACTCCCGCCTTCGAATGTTCTAGCGCTACCGCTGGCGGCGGCGTACGTTCCAGAACAATCTGTACCATTCGCACAGTGGGCGTGATCTTATCGAAATGATCTACTACAGTCCGGAACCCTCTCGAAAACTGCAGGCGCGGTTTGCGCTGAGAATCGTGTGGTGTTTTGGGACGATAACAAAAGGTTGGGAAATGGAACGTGGCAATATTGTACAAGAGCGGCAGGAAACAAGCTGAAGCAGACTGCCTTTCGAGGATGCCGCTTAATATGACAGTTTACGACGTTGACAATTTTGATCATGTCATTGCGTCCGTGGCACCAACGTTTCCAGATAAAGACACCTTTGAAACTGAGCAGTGCAAGGACGTGAGCTTGAATACGTTATTCGTCCTTGCACGAGAACCCACTCCAGCAAGCCAGTTTTGCGTTCGTGATGGCTTATTGTACAAGAAAACCATCGCCGGCACTGGTGCCCGTTTTCTGCTGGTGGTTCCAGAGGTTCCATTATACGTTAATCCATTAACGTTAATGGTTCCATTATACGTTAATCTGTGTAGCGCCATGCATGATGACGCCAGTTCAGGTCATTTGGGAAACAACGCGCACTCTTCTTCGTACACAGGAATGCTTTTACTTGCCGCGCATGCGCCAGTTGGTTGAGTTGTACGTGGCCAGTTGTGCCCAATGCCAGACGCATAAATCTCTCTCAGCAGCTCCAGGCGGACATCTACAGCCTCTGACGTCTCTCGATTCTCCGTTAGAATGAATTGGCATTGACTTGACGGGCCCTTTTCCGCTCTCATCGAAAGGCAACAGATGGATTGAGGTATGAGCTTATCATCTTACTCGGTACAGCGAAACGGCCACCCTGCTATCCGCGACTGCTGGTCAAGTGTCGTCTTTCCTTATTCGTTCCATCATACTGTGTCATGGTCTTCCCCTTGTCATTATAAGTGATTGTGGATGTCAGTTTACGGCTGACCTTGTCGAGCAACTTCTCCGCACGTGTGGCTCGGAACTCAGAGATTCGACGCCTTATCACCCGCAGACCAACGGCCTCACCGAGCGAACAATTCGAACACGCAGAACCGGCTACAGCTCGTTCTTTCTCTTCTGTGCTCAACCCTCACGATATACTCTGGATACGATATCTTCATTTTGACTATGATGCTACGCTTCTAGCAGAAACTTTTTGTCTTGCCGAAGAAGCTCGCTGCCTTGCCCGATTATGCACAATAGCCTTGCCAGACAGATCGAAAATTCCTTATGACAGTAAGCACCAACAAGTGACGTACAATCCAGGAGACCTCATGTTGGTGTAGAAACCTTTGCGCAAGCGTGGCTTGTGAATTGGGCGCGTATGACCACTGATCTGTTCGCGCTGGCCGGCATGACTCATTTCATAGCTGCTATCATCAACAACACAGACACACAGACAGACAGACAGACAGATTGACAGACAGACAGACAGATAGATAGATAGATAGATAGATAGATAGATAGATAGATAGATAGATAGATAGATAGATAGATAGATGGATAGATAGATAGATAGATAGATAGATAGATAGACAGATAGATAGATAGATAGATAGATAGATAGATAGATAGATAGATAGATAGATAGATAGATATGCAGATAGATATATAGATAGATAGATAGAAAGATACGCTCAAAGTCTCCGAAGTTGGCTAAAATTGATTCGCAAAAAAACGCCAACGCAGAGCCGAAAACGCTCGCGCCCCACTTGCTTATCCGGTCGCTCCTCACTATCGACTGTTCACTGGCTGGGCCCTTTTCAAGCCGACGATGGCAAACGTCAGTGAAGGCGAATGTCCGATGACAATGGCGCTCTCTCTCAGTGCAAGAAATGCATTGGCATTTTCTGATGATTCCCTTCCGGGGGCACCTTTCTGGAGGTTATATATATATATATATATATATATATATATATATATATATATATATATATATATATATATATATATATATATTGTAGCGCCATCATCACCATCATCATTTCTTCATCACCGCACCGCACCTCTCACGCAGCTGATGCTAGCTCGAGCTGCGCGAGATTTAGAACGAGCTCACGCACCTGGCGCGTCGGACGTGGACAGCCACCGCGGCTCCGCTTCAGGCCAGGAATAAAGTGGCGAGATTAGCACGGCCCCGTCGGCCGCCTTCGACGCCGTCTCACGTCTCTCTTCTCTCGTCGCTACATTGGTGCCCCGGAGAACACGCCCTTCGCCGAGCGGCCCGCGGCCATGTTCCCGCAACTCTGCCCGCCAGTGCCGCCGTTCCAATCGACCTACCCCAAGGTATGGTTTATGCAGCTCGACGCCGTTCTTGCGGTGAATGGCATCACGGACCAGCTGCTAATGCACGCCATTCTTCTCGACGCCCTTCCGGTAGAGTTGCGCCATCTCTCTGGCACTTCAACCTCCAGCCAGCGGCCTTACGATGACCTCTGCTCGGCGGTGCTTGCCAGACATGGCCTTACATACCGTCCGCTTCCGTTTACCCGCACCAGGCAGGTTTCCCAGGCGTCGCAGAGCAAGGTACGAACCGGTCCGCAGCCCTCCATTGACCGCTACCTTGGTACCCCGGCTTCGACTACTTCTACACCTGATCCGGTCACAGAAACATCCACTCCTGCACCTGATCACGACCGCGAGGTAGAAGACTCCCCCACTGCGACTGACCTTCCCTCCGAGAGGTACATTCCCTCAGAGCCCCCGTGCGGAGCTTCATCACACGTGCCTGCCAGCTGCACGTCTTCCGTGAAATCTACGGCACGTCACACCATGGCTCTACCCGACTCCACGACGGCTACCTGGCCGCACGCCTCGGAGTCTGGCGCTGACGTCCATCCACCTGCTATTCACCTCCCGGTCGCGGAACCTTCACCATCCCCAATGTACGAAAAAAACTCTCTACCAGCCACAACGCTCTGCGCGTCCTGCCAGCAGCGACCAGCATCGTCCTCGCAGTTTCCCGCAGCTGAGGTTGAGGCCGCCAGCCATCAACCACGGCCAGGCTTCCAAGACGCTGCGACTGTGACTGACGCGCTTGAGGACGACGTGCCCGGTCCGTTTCGGACGGGGCTCACCAGGCATGCAGCGCCTGCGGTGGGGCAGTCTGGGGGGTATTTGCTGGAGGCGGCCATCAATTCTGCAGACCTGCACGCCGGCCCTCCGGACTACACGCGGACTGCCAGAGGTCATTGCACGAGCACAGGTGTCCCGTCCAGTGCTCCGGGCGAGCCCACGCTGGCTGGGTTCCACCATCGCCATTCCCCGGAGCCTTCGCCTCCGGACGGCAATGGCCAGACGTGTGTCCACAATGCCAGCTCGTGTATCACAACCACGACGGCGCTCATGCCTCATGCGTGTCTGCCACCCATTGCCCTACGTCGGCAACGACGGCGTGCTTGGCGTCACACATTGCGGGAACTTTTGGGCCGCCCTGCTGCGTGGCCACGGGTCGCGGTCACGGCCCTGAAGACGGCGCAGGCGCCTACTCGGCCTGTCCGACGCGGTGTCCCACCACTGGTCGTGTGTGCCCGACTGCCCACCGCGCACTTGGTGGTATTGTTGGGACACGTTCCTTCGGGCGTCGGCACGTCTGTCTATGCCGGCACGTCAGACGCCGCTCGACTTTGAGGTCTGTGTTGCGTCGACCCCAACGTCAGGGCCCGCACTGCCGGCCCTCTGCCGACGTTGGCAGCATGACCTCGCGACACACGGTCCACTCTCGGCCTGTCCCGCCAGGTCACCGTGAGACCCGCTTTTCGGCTACCACAGCGACCCGGCACTTCCTCCTTCGTCCCTTGCGCTTCTCCCAGAGTCGCCCACCGGAGACACACTGCCTACTGATGGCCCATAAACGTTGACAACCTGGACTGGCCAAATGAACACTTTATGGATTGCCGTTCATGTATATAGCATTTGTCAATCTCTTTCTTTTTCACATGCCTTCAAATCGCGCAAAGCGCTAGGGGGGGAGCCCTGTAGCGCCATCATCACCATCATCATTTCTTCATCACCGCGCCGCGCCTCTCGCGCAGCTGATGCTAGCTCGAGCTGCACGAGATTTAGAACGAGCTCACGCACCTGGCGCGTCGGACGTGGACAGCCACCGCGGCTCCTCTTCAGGCGTGCAATAAAGTGGCGAGATCAGCACGGCCCCGTCGGCCGCCTTCGACGCCGTCTCACGTCTCTCTTCTCTCGCCGCTACAATATGTATATATATATATTGTAGCGAAGCCTCCGAACGCTGAAATGGGTCGAACTTTTGAGTACCTTCTAGTGGGGCTACCCAACAAGGACGCCGCTCGCGCTGAGAGCCCGTGCTTGGCTGTGACCGTCGCCATTTTATATTCTCGCTCGTTGCCGGCTAGTAAACGCCTGAACAATTTGGTGGAGAGTGATGCGATTTCTGTCTATGCCTTTGGAGCAACGATCACGTACCCTGCCATCTACTATGTACCACGACGCTTCTCAGCAAACGCCTCCTCCAATGCCACCCCCTTGTCCCGGTGTCCCCAGAATCCGCGATCCACCCATCTTCACTGGCGCTGATGGCACTGACGTGGAGGACTGGCTCACCATTTACGAGCGCGTGAGCGTCCTCAACAAATGGGACGAGGACGCCAAGCTGACCAACTTGGTGTTTTACCTTGCCGGTGTCGCCAGTTTGTGGTATAACAACCATGCGTCCGATTTTGCCACCTGGTCCGATTTCAAGACCGCAATCATCAACGTCTTCGGCCGCCCTGCTGTTCGCAAGCTGCAAGCCAAGCAGCGCTTGCGTGAACGGGCTCAGGAGGCTGGTGAGTCATTCACCAGCTATATTGAAGACGTCCTGGACCTATCCAACAAATCTGATCCCACCATGTCCGAGTCTGACAAGATCCGGAACATCATGAAAGGCATTGACGATGATGCCTTCACGATGCTGCTCGCCAAAAACCCCGGAACAGTGGCTGAGGTCATCACACTGTGCCAGAGCTACGAGGAGCTCCGCCGGCAGCGTTGGATGACCCGACGCTCCCCACCACGAGCTGCAACGCTTGCTGGCTTGGAGGCCAGTTGTGACCAAGTGGCGTTGATGGCAGACCTAAAGTCCTTCATCCGTGAGGAAATCGCGCGTCAGTTCTCGCTCCTGCCCTTTGCCCACCAACCGACTGTTCAACAATCGCCTACTACCCTTCTCCCTCCCATCCGTCGAGCGATTGAGCAGGAAATAGCGGAGGTAATGCCTGCTTACCACCCCCCACAGCCTCCGGCTCCTGCGCCCCTGAGTTACGCACAAGTGGTCGCCAGGCCGCCCCAAGTCGTTCCAGCAACCGCCGCTCTGACTTACGCCGAAGCTGCCGCTCGACCTCCGTCCTTTGCAGCGGGTGTGCCCGCTACGTATGTTGACGTAACCCCTCAGCCTCAGCTTCAGTCCACCATGCAGCCACCGTTCCGTCCATCAGCCCTTGCGACATGGGTGAGACCTACCCCGGTGAACAGATGGCGCACACCCGACAACCGGCCCATATGCTTTGCCTGCGGTTACGCGGGTCACGTGGCCCGTTATTGCCATCGCGTACAGCCAGCTCCAGTTTCTTCACCTGTTGCTGGCCAACTCAGCCGTCCTTATCGCGAAGAACCGCCGTCTATGCCACCTCGATCTCGCCAAGGTCCATCTCGACGATCGCTGTCTCCACGACGTCGTTCCCTGTCCCCCATGCGGCCAAGTGCAGCAGCTAATGAGCGGGAAAACTAGTCGTCGCAGTCCCCGAGGCAAGGACTGCGACGCTATCGCAATGTGAAAGCCCTCAGAGCAGCCCCTCGAATGTCATTGACGTGCTTGTGGACGGTATTTGTGCATCGGCTCTTATTGACACTGGAGCTGCCGTATCAGTTATGGACGAAAAACTCTGCCGCTTACTTCGAAAAGTGACGACGCCACTTTCTGGGTTATCCCTCCGTACTGCAAGTTTGCACCGCATTCATCATACAGCAGGGTGCACAGCTCGCGTTGTCATCCAGGACGTTCTGTATGTCGCCCAGTTCATCATCATTCAGGCATGCTCTCATGACGTCATCCTGGGATGAGACTTTCTCTCCCGCCATGACGCCGTCATCCATTGTACGGCCGCCGAAATTGAGCTCTCACCCTTTTCGCATTTGACGCCAGAAGACAGTCCCCCGACAATGAGCAAGATTCTAACGAAAGACGATACAACAGTGCCTCCAAACTCGACGACGGCTGTGTCTGTCTACTGCGTTGGTCTCTCCGACACCATTGGACTTGTTTCGCCATCTGACCGCGCTTGCAGCAGGAAAGGGTTGCTAGTACCTTTCGCGACCGTGCAGGTCAAGCAGGGCAACACTGCTATTTTTGTAACCAACCCGTCCTCGTATGCTGTTACCTTGCTTCGAGGGGAATGTCTCGACAGAGTGGAACCAGTCGACGACGCACAAGTCCTGGACGTACCCGATGACACGCGCGGTCCCAGGTCGTGTACCATCAATGCTGTTTCCGCTTCTGATTCGTCATCTGCAGATGTATTTGGCCCCTCCATCTCTGACAACCTTACGGCCGTACAGCGTTCCCAACTTCTGGACCTGTTGCAAGAATATCGTTCTTCTTTCGATGTCGGGCGAAGTTCTCTCGGTCGCACGTCCGTTGTTACGCATCGCATCGACACTGGTGCCCATCCACCTTTACGGCAACGTCAATATCGCGTGTCGCCTGCTGAACGTCGAGTAATTAATGATCAGGTTGACGATATGCTCCGATGCGATGTTATTCGGCCCTCGAACAGTCCATGGGTGTCTCCTGTTGTTCTTGTTGCGAAGAAAGACGGTTCTGTGCGGTTCTGTGTGGACTACAGACGGCTCAATAAGATCACTCGCAAGGATGTTTATCCACTGCCCCGCATCGATGACGCGATTGACAGCCTTCATGGAGCCGATTTTTTTTCTTCTCTTGATCTGCACTCGGAAGTACCCATGGCTGATGACGCTCGACCAAAGACCGCCTTCGTCTCGCCAGACGGCTTGTACGAGTTCAACGTCATGCCGTTTGGTCTATGTAATGCACCTGCGACCTTTGAGCGCATGATGGACACCGTTCTGCGCAACTTGAAATGGTACACGTGCTTGTGTTACCTCAACGATGTCATTGTCTTTGCTCCGGATTTCTCCACGCATCTCCAACGTCTGAAAGAAGTTTTCACACGTGTGAGCAATGCCGGCTTGCAACTAAATCTCAAAAAGTGCCGCTTTGCAGCACGGCAACTCACCATACTGGGGTACGTCGTGTCTAAAGACGGCATTCTTCCTGATCCTGCCAAGCTTCAGGCCATGGCCGAATTCCCCAAACCTGCATCTGTCAAAGAACTGCGTAGTTTCGTGGGCCTGCGCTCATACTTCCGACGCTTCATACGAAATTTTGCCACGATCATATCACCGCTGACGAAGCTCCTTGGAAGTAACGGGCCCTTCAATTCATGGTGATCCGAGTGCGACGACGCGTTCGCGAATCTCCGCCCTTTGTTGACATCGCCTCCCATTCTACGCCACTACGACCCTACAGCCCCAACGGAGGTGCACACGGACGCCAGCGGTGTAGGTCTCGGCGCTGTCCTAGCGCAGCGAAAACCCGGATTCCCTGAATATGTCGTAACATATGCAAGCCGTACGCTCACGAGATCCGAGAAAAACTACACCGTCACGGAGAAATAGTGCCTGGCGATCGTCTGGGCTCTTACAAAGTTTCGACCTTATTTGTATGGTCGCCCATTCGATGTCGTCACCGACCATCATGCACTATGCTGGCTTTCATCATTGAAGGATCCCTCAGGCCGTCTCGCCCGTTGGGCTCTTCGCTTACAAGACTACGACATCCGCGTGCTGTACCGCAACTGACGCCAGCATGCTGACGCCGACGTCCTCTCGCGCTCCCCTCTGCCTGAAGGGGATGTGCTCTGCTCAGTATCCTCGGCTGTTGTTTCTGCCATTGATGTTGACATCATCGCTACCGAACAGCGAAAGGATAATTGGATCGGCCCGCTCATCGACATGCTCTCTGATTCATCCGCAACGCCATCGACGCGTGCCTTGCGTCGTCAAGCTCGCCATTTCACCATCCGTGACGGCCTTCTACACCGACGCAATTACGACGCTGACGGCCGGCAGTGGTATCTCGTGATACCCTGCAGTCTGCGGTCAGAAATATGTGAATTCTTCCATTCTGATCTGCGATGCGCGCACTCTGGGGTATTCAAGACCTTCCATCGCATTCGACAACGCTACTTCTGGCACGGGATGTACCGCTATGTGCAGCAGTTCGTTCGCTCTTGCCTCACTTGCCAACGCCGTAAACCGTCAGCCCACATGTCACACGCCGGTCTGCAACCGTTACCTTGCCCTGACCGTCCCTTTGGGCGCGTAGGTATCGATTTGTATGGACCACTTCCTCTGACGTCGGCTGGTAACCGCTGGGCCATCGTTGCCGTTGATCATTTAACGCGATACGCCGAAACCGCCGCTCTCCCTGCGGCTACTGCGCGCGATGTTGCGTCCTTCCTGCTGCATCGATTTATACTGCGCCACAGACCACCCCAAGAGCTTCTCAGCGATCGAGGCCGTGTCTTCTTGTCGGAAGTCGTCGAAGCCATTCTGACGGAGTGCCATTCTGTCCACCGCAAAACTACTGCTTACCACCCACAGACGAATGGCCTCACCGAACGCTTTAACCGTACCCTCGGCGACATGCTTTCTATGTACGTCGCTGCCAACCACACTAATTGGGATGGATAATATACTGCCCTTCGTCACCTACGCCTACAACACCGCCCCTCAGAGCACGACTGGTTTTTCACCTTTCTACTTGCTGTACGGAAGGCACCCGTCGCACACCATGGACACGATACTCCCGTACACGCCGGATCCAACTGAGTGTATACCGATTTCTGAGACAGCCAGGCTTGCTGAAGAGTGTCGCGAGCTTGCCAAGACTTTTACGACGCAAGAGCAAGAGCGGCAGAAGAGTATTCGTGATGGCTCCACCACTTCTGAGCCCACGTTCCTTCCTGGTGCGCTTGTATGGCTCTCGATCCCGACCTCTGCAGCTGGCCTCTCTTCCAAGCTACGTCCCAAATACGAAGGCCCCTACCGTGTCATCGAGCGCACCTCACCCGTCAACTATCTGATCGAACCCGTTGAACAATCTTCGGACATGCGCCGCCGTGGGCGAGATATCGTCAACGTGGAGCGCCTGAAGGCTTACTATGACCCGCTCATAGTAACAAGCTCTTAGGTCGCCATGCGGTTTCCTCTTCGACCCCGGGGTAATTGTAGCGAAGCCTCCGAACGCTGAAATGGGTCGAACTTTTGAGTACCTTCTAGTGGGGCTACCCAACAAGGATGCCGCTCACGCTGAGAGCCCGTGCTTGGCTGTGACTGTCGCCATTTTATATTCTCGCTCGTTGCCGGCTAGTAAACGCCTTAACAATATATTGTCAGGGCTAAAGACCGGGCAAGAAGACAAAGGACGACGAAGTGATGAGCGTGGACAGCACCCACGATTCCTCTGAGAAAGAAGAAGTCGAAGTGGCTGCTCTTTTGTTCTGTTAATACAGACCTCGTTCTTCTGGTCGCACCGTCGTCCTGTGCTCTGTTATTTTCACCTAGCGACATTGGTGGAGGTGCTGCACTTCTCCAACTGATGCTTGGGACACCTCCGCGCCCTAGCACATAGAGTCCACCACCGCAATCCGTTGTTGCAGTGGATACTCCTGTCCACTGCTACAGTCGCCGACAGCGAGGCCTTAGTCCCGAGGTGATCCCGCTCGAACTTCTCCAGCAACACACCGTACCGGGAGAAATGGCTACCGGAGGGCCTTCACAGCTTACTGTTGATCAGCCTCTAATTCCTGAGACCTTCCACGGTGAGGTTTATAAAGACGTCGAGGACTGGTTAGCCCAGTATGAGCGAGTCGCCAAAGCCAACCGCTGGCCAACTGAACAAAAGCTATCGCGCGTCTACTTTGCTTTGGCAGACAGCGCTCGTACGTGGTACGAGAACCGCGAGTCAACGCTGTCTTCGTGGGAAGAATTTCGGCAGCAAACTCTCGGGACATTCGCAAACACTGACCGCTGTGATTCTGCTTTGCAGCTCATCGAGGTTCGCATACAGAAACCAAACGAGAGCGTCGCCATGTTTGTGGAAGACATGACCCGCCTATTTCAGCGGGCCGACCCCGAGATGCTTGAAGGTAAAAAACTACGACATTTGATGAGAGGCGTCAAGGAAGAGCTGTTTGCCGGTCTCCTACGCAACCCACCAAGAAGTGTAGCCGAATTTGTCGAAGAGGCTACAACAATCGAGCGAGCACTGCAGCAACGGCGCCGATACCATGACCAACCAATCAAAACATCTCCCAGTCTCTCTGCTTTGAGTGCCGGTAGTGAGTGTTCACTGCGCGAACTCATTCGTGAGGTCGTTCGGGAGGAGATCCGAAACCTCCTTGTGACTCCGCAAGAAAATACCATGGCTTGCGTTGCAGAAGTTGTGCGGCAAGAACTCCGCCAGGCATTTTCGTTGCCCGAATCGCAAGTTGTGCGGCAAGAACTCCGCCAGGCATTTTCGTTGCCCGAATCGCCCTCAGACCAGCGGTCTGTGAGCTACGCATCAGCTGTCCATCGACAAACTCCAGTGTCCTACAACCCGTCACCACTGGCTTATCGTGACGTGAGCCAAGGGCCTTACAACGAGCCGTGGGCCCCAGCTCCCAATCCGCCGCAGCCGTATCCACAGTCCAACGTGCCTATGCAAACGGCGCCAATGTACACTCCGCCAACATCTGCATCTTGGTCACAAGGTATGCCCACCAGTCGACCATTCATCCGTAAGACGGACTTGTGGCGCACCGTCGACCGTCGACCACTTTGCTTTCATTGCGGAGAAGCCGGCCATATTTTCCGCCATTGCCCGTACCGTGACAGTAGACATCATAACTTTCTACAAACCTCCCCTCGTGCCTATTTCGATAACCGCCGTGACAGCAGTGCAGGACCGCAAGCACAGCAACCCGAAGTGCCGTATCGTCGACCCCGCTCTCCATCACCTGCACCGAACTCGCCGCCGCAGCGCAGGTACTCCGAGGTGGTCCGGGGCAGATCTCCTAGCCCTCGTCGGGGAAACTAACAGCTGCGACCTTTGGGGGGAAGGTTGCCGCCCGTCGAGATGCTAACACACCCCCAACATCTTCTCTACGACGTGATATGACGAATGATACCACGGATCGTACGACGCACGATACCAAGGACGATACGACGTCACCGACATCAACGGAAATCGTAAGCGCCATTCTAGACATTTGTATAGACGGACGCCCAATAACAGCACTGGTAGATACTGGTGCGGACTTCTCTATTATCAGCCGTAAACTCGCCGAATGCCTAAAGAAAGTAAGAACAATATAGACGGGACCAAACATTAGAACCGCAGGGGGTCAATTGGTGACGCCGACAGGCAAATGTACAGCTCGAATTAATATCGGCAGTTCAGATTTCGTCGCTACTTTCGTAATTTTACCGGAGTGCTGCAAAGACCTGATCTTGGGCATGGACTTCTTGCGTGAATACGGTGCCATTATCAACATTCCTGAGAGATCGGTTACGTTTTGGACGGCCCCAGATCAAGTTTCGGATGTGCCCTGTACAGACCAGCGACGTCAGCCTTTGCGTGTCTTCGAAGACGACGTGACCATCCCACCGCGGCAGAGTGCACTCGTGGCTGTGACATGTGACACGTCGAGTGATTCTGAAAACATCGCCGAGCAAATTCCAACAATGCTATTCAGCCATGGTTTATCGCAAGAGGTGTCGTAAGCATAAAATGCGGACACATGCACGTCCTTATTACGAACTTCAGCTCTGAACGCCGACATCTAACGAGGGGCATGGCAGTCGCGTACGTGGAAGAGCTCGCCGAGATGACAGACTGCCTAACTCTTGAAAAAGATAATTCAACTGATCTCACCCCTGCACCTCTATCTGTTGATATTGGCCCAAGTTTGCTGCTGGCGCAGAAGCAAAGTATCATGCAGCTTATTAACAAGTTTGAAGATTGTTTCTCTTCGATTTCCAGGGTCCGTCAAACGTCGCTGACGAAACATCGAATTATAACGGACGACATGACCAGACCCATCAGGCAAAACCCGTACCGGGTAGCTCCGCGAGGACGTGAAGCCATCGAAAAGCAGGTGTGACAGATGCTTGAAGACGACGTTATTCAGCCGTCGAAAAGCCCTTGGGCTTCGCCGGTTGTATTAGTGAAGAAAAAAGACGGCACCTTACGTTTCTGCGTGGATTACCGCAAGCTGAATCAGGTGACAAAAAAGACGTCTACCCACTTCCACGTATCGACGATTCACTCGATCGACTACGGCACGCGCGTTATTTCTCGTCGATGGATCTAAGGAGTGGGTATTGGCATATAGAAGTCGATGAAAGAGACCGGGAGAAAACAGCTTTCGTGACACCTGATGGCCTTTTTGAATTTAAGGTACTTCCATTTGGCTTGTGCTCAGCACCGGCAACGTTTCAGCGGCTAATGGACACCGTACTATCAGGCCTCAAGTGGCAGACGTGCTTAGTGTATTTAGATGACGTCATCGTATTTTCTGCCACATTCGACGAACACGTCAGGTGACTGCACTCAGTATTTAAAGCTATCCGTTCCGCCGGACTAACACTTATGCCGGAAAAATGCCATTTCGGCTTCTAAGAGCTTCTGTTCCTGGGGCATCTTGTCAGCAGTGAAGGTGTGCGGCCTGACCCTGAAAAAATAGCTGCCGTTACGAATTTTCCAGCGCCAACTGACAAAAAGGCCGTCAGACGGTTTTTAGGACTGTGTGCTTACTACCGACGCTTCGTTGAGAACTTCTCGCGCATTGCCTCGCCGTTGACTCGCCTTACCAGAGAAGACGTCGCATTCGTATGGAATGAAGAGCAGCAAAAATCATTCGACGAGCTGCGGCAACGCCTTCAGAAGCCACCAGTCCTCGCACACTTTGATGATGACGCACCGACAACAGTGCACACCGACGCTAGCAATGTCGGCTTAGGAGCTGTACTCGTGCAGTGGCAGGATGGCGCCGAACGAGTAATTGCTTACGCGAGCAGAACTCTTTCACGTGCGGAAGAAAATTATTCCACTACGGAAAAAGAGTGCCTTGCGGTGGTGTGGGCGGTTACAAAATGCCGCCCATACCTGTATGGTCGTCCTTTTAATGTTGTCAGCGACCATCACTCCCTCTGCTGGCTGACGAATTTAAGAGACCCTTTAAGAAGGTTGGCGTGCTGGAGCCTGAAGCTTCAAGAATTTGACATGACGGTGGTCTACAGATCGGGGAAGCGACATTCAGACGCTGATTGCCTTTCTCGTGCGCCATACGAATCTGCGACGGCAGAAGATGACGATACAGCCTTTGTCGGAGTTGTAAACACGGCAACTGTCGCACAGCTGCAACGAGACGACCCCGAACTAGAACCCATAATACGTTTTTTAGAGGGTCGCACTTCAGCTGTACCTAGACTGTTTGCGAGAGGGCTTTCATCATTTTGCTTGCGCAACGACGTCCTGTATAAGATGAACTTCACGCCACACGGAAACGACTACTTACTCGTCGTCCCAACATCTCTAAGGAGCGAAGTATTACAGGCATGCCACGATGAACCAACACCCGGCCACCTGGGTTACACGCGTACGTTTTGCAGAGTGAGGCAGAAATACTACTGGCCACGACTGACGGCAACCGTTCAACACTATGTTCGGACGTGCCTTGATTGCCAGCGCAGAAAAGTTCCACCCGTCAAACCAGCAGGCCTCCTCCATCCTATTGACGTGCCTGTTACTCCATTCGCTCAAGTCGGAATGGATCTTTTGGGCCCATTTACAACCTCATCAGCAGGTCGCAGATGGATTATAGTAGCCACCGACTACCTCACTCGTTACGCCGAAACCAAGGCTTTGGAGAGGGGCACGGCAAGTGAAGCAGCCCGATTTTTCGTAGAGAATGTGGTGCTGAGGCATGGTGCTCCATCAGTGGTAATAACTGACAAGGGAACTGCATTCGCAGCCGAACTATTACAGACAGTTTTAAGACTTAGTGGCACATCCCACCGGCGAACAACGGCGTATCATCCGCAAGCGAATGGTCTTACGGAACGTCTCACCAAGACACTAGCGGATATGCCCTGCATGTACGTCGATGTGGAGCATAAAAACTGGGATGAGATCTTGCCGTATGTCACGTTCGCCTATAACACGGCGTATCAAGAAACAACAAGAACAACGCCATTCCGCCTTCTTCATGGTCGTGAAGTCACCACTATGCTGGATGCTATGCTGCCGCACGAGTGCGAAGACGCTGAAACGAATGCTGATTATATCACTCAGCTGGCCGAAGAAGCCCGACAACTTGCACGCCTACGTATTAGTCGCCAGCAGGACTACGATTCAAGACGGTACAACCTTCGTCACCGACCAGTCTCCTACGAGCCAGGAGAGAAAGTTTGGATATGGACACCTATTCGGCGCCGTGGCCTCTCAGAAAAACTGTTAAGACGGTACTTCGGTCCCTATAAAGTTCTGCGACGTCTCAGTGACATTAGTTATGAGGTTGTTCCTGATACTGCGCACTCTTCAAGGCGTCGAAGGTATGCTCCAGAAGTTGTGCACGTGGTACGCATGAAGCCTTATTTCGCCGAATGAACTCATGCGTTTCCAACGAGCACAAACCACTTTGATTATAAAGCATCGGGACGATGCTTTCTTGAATGGGAGGCTAATGTCCCGGCTAAAGGCCGGGCAAGAAGACAAAGGACGACGAAGTGATGAGCGTGGACAGCACCCACGATTCCTCTGAGAAAGAAGAAGTCGAAGTGGCTGCTCTTTTGTTCTGTTAATACAGACCTCGTTGTTCTGGTCGCACCGTCGTCCTGTGCTCTGTTATTTTCACCTAGCGACAATATGTATATATATATATATATATATATATATATATATATATATATATATATATATATATATATATATATATATATATATATATATATATATATATAAATATTGCCACGTTCCATTTCCCAAGTTTTGTTAACGTTCCTAAACACCACACGATTCTCGGCGCAAACCGCGCCTGCAGGTTTCTAGAAGGTTCCGGACTGTAGTAGATCATTTCGATAAGATCACGCCCATTGTGCGAACGGTACAGATTGTTCTAGAACCTACGCCGCCGCCAGCGATAACGCTAGAACATTCGACGGCAAGGGTATAAATGCCGACGCGCTTCGCCACTTGTCAAATGTTGATCGAAGGCCGACGCTGCGTTCGCCGCTATCAGTCCGAGACTGCTATCCGTGCAAGACTGCTGCTGTAATTAGACTTTCTCTACCGGGCACCGGTTCGCCCAAATAAACAGTTAAATCCCAACATGAAGTTTTCTGTCTTCGGCCACGTCACGACCCCGTTACATCTGGTCGAGGTGCTGCTTCGTTCATGTACCGGACGTCCCCGTCAAGCCGTGAACCCAGCCCCCGTCGCGGAAAAGACACCGACGTCTTTTCTTGTGATTTTGTTCAGGCGGCGATAATCGACGCGAGAACGTGAGGCCATGAAGAGACAAGTTGATGAAATGCTGCGAGATGACATTATCCAGCCGTCCAAGAGTCCGTGGGCATCCCCCGTGGTGTTAGTAAAGAAAAAGGATGGGACCCTACGTTTCTGCGTCGATTATCGCCGCCTGAACAAAATCACAAGAAAGGACGTGTATCCTCTTCCACGAATAGACGACGCACTTGATCGGCTCCATAACGCCAAGTAGTTCTCGTCAATGGACCTTAAGACTGGCTATTGGCAAATCGAAGTCGACGAAAGAGACCGAGAGAAGACGGTGTTTATAACACCGGACGGCCTCTTCGAGTTTAAGGTGATGCCCTTCGGCCTTTGCTCAGCGCCTGAAACTTTTCAACGCGTTATGGATACAGTACTGCCAGGATTAAAGTGGCAGACTTGCCTTGTGTACTTGGACGACGTCGTCGTGTTTTCCTCGAGTTTCGACGAGCATCTTCGGCGCCTTGAAGCTGTACTTCAAGCCATCAAGACGTCCGGACTCACACTGAAGCCAGAAAAGTGCAGATTTGCGTATGAGGAGCTCTTGTTTCTGGGGCACGTTATCAGCAAGTCTGGAGTTCGTCCCGATCCACGGAAAACAGCCGCCATCGCCGACTTCCCGCTGCCCACTGACAAGAAGGCCGTGCGCCGATTTCTGGGCCTGTGCGCCTATTAGAGGCGGTTCGTGAAAAACTTCGCCCGCATCGCCGATCCTCTCACTAACCTTACCAAGGCCGACGCGGAGTTCAAGTGGGAAACGCCACAGGAACACGCTTTCCAGGAGCTTAAACATCGCCTCCAGACGCCTCAGTTACTTGCCCATTTCGACGAATTCGCCGAGAATCGTGTGGTGTTTCGGAACGATAACAAAACTTGGGAAATGGAACGTGGCAATATATACGGTGAAGGACGGCGGTGGTGGCGGCGGCAAGAAGAAACTAGCCGAGACTGTTCATATGATTGCTATCGCAATAAAATAATGAAAAAAGGGGTGCTGAGGAAAATGTAACGCAAACACATTGCTGAATGCAATGACGGTGTTACGCGAAATAAGTTGTATGTAAGCCATGCTAACCTGCTAGAGAAATTCAACTTTCATGATTAGATCATGCCCTATATATATATATATATATATATATATATATATATATATATAAGGGAAAGAAGTGTATACCTAAGGGCTCGTTTTTCTGTGTTTTAACACAATATTAATGAGATATAACAGACAGTAATGCCAAGGAATGTAGAGGGGAAGTTATTAAAACCAATGAAATGTAAATAAGAAGAAAGAAAAGTGGATGAAAAAATTACCAACTGTGAGCAGGAATCGAACCTGAAGAGCATCGAACGCGTAATTCGAAGGTCGTAGGTTCGATTCCTGCTCACAGTTGGTAATTTTTTCATCCACTTTTCTTTCTTCTTATTTACATTCCATTGGTTTTAATAACTTCCCCTGTACATTCCTTGGCATTACTGTCTGTTATATCTCATATATATATATATATATTTACGAATGGAGACCACACTTTATTCCTAGCGAGCACTCTATTATATCTGCAAGCTTTTTGTTGATTTGAGCAATCTTTCCCGGCCGGCACGTACACAGCATAGTAGTCCCAGGGATTATCTGAGTTTATTTTTTAGCGATGTGCAGTTCACGGCTCAGGCTAACCATGCGTAAATATGGTTCAAAATTTAGGTTACGAGTTGCGAAATTATTCATCCTGCTCCCCTCGATAAAGAAGTTGTTTAGAATCCTATTTATCCGGTCCGTTTGAATCTGCGTGCCTTCGGGGAACCAAAGCGTCTGAGAAGCAGTTACGCTATTCACAACCAACGCAGCCATGTACAGCACCGTTATTGAAGCGCTACGAAGATTTTGAACTCTGTGACGCAACGTCGGTTAGATTGCATTGACTGCATAGGCCTGCCGACGAGAGGTTGAGTCTCAGTGTTTGCGCCGAAGAGTAGTTCGAAATAGTGCAGCAGACAAGGTGATTCATTCTAAAAAGACAGGACACAAGCAAGAAGTGAAGAGTCTTCTCTGATTACTTTTTGCGTTTGCACGCCATTTCTTTTTGCAATGAAACTATATCAGCTCTATGTTGTTCTGCCACTTTGCTGAAATGCATGGTACTCAATCAACAGCGTAAAAGACTGGCATCGTCTTCGCTTACTTGATCCCTCAGCTGTGATGTTGCTGCTCAGGCACTTTCGAGTGTGAAAAGGTATTCTGAAAAAAATGAAAATGACTAAATGGCTTCCGGCCTCCATTTGTTCTAGTCGGCGGTGCCTAACAGCACGACAAAATGAAGGGGGCAGGGAGACGGGGGGGTGTTGAACTCCCTTAAGTTAGCTCCTGCCTACCGCCAACCGTGTGTATGTGTACATGGGTACACTCCACAACCCTGGCACACGTACCATGGTTTACTTAGACAGCTGTCAACGTCAAGCATGGAAAACGGGAATTGAAGCGCGAATACTAATTACATATTAGGGTGGCGAATTGGGCGCATATGACTGCTGTTCTGTTCGCGCTGGCCGGCATGACTGATTTCATAGCTACTATCACCAACATAGACAGACAGACAGACAGACAGACAGACAGACAGACAGACAGACAGACAGACAGACAGACAGACAGACAGACAGACAGACAGACAGACAGACAGACAGACAGACAGACAGACAGACAGACAGACAGACAGACAGACAGACAGACAGACAGACAGACAGACAGATAGATAGATAGACAGATAGATAGATAGATAGATAGATAGATAGATAGATAGATAGATAGATAGATAGATAGATAGATAGATAGATAGATAGATCAATCGATCTCGATTGATCGATCGTCCAACGTCTCCATGGCATCCACAAATCGGCATGTCGAGGCTTGCATTTTCGGAGGAATGGTAACGGCGTCCTGCACTCGGCAGGTTAGCCCGCGCCTTTCAGCTCCGTGCTTCTGGTTCAAGTGCCGCAAGATCTCTACAGCGGCTTCGCATCAGCGGGGGGTCGCTCTATTTTTGCACTCTCAGAACTGCCGCCGCCGCCACTGACGCACAGAGGTCCCCGCTCTGGGGCGGCCGAGTGCGCGCGCCCGCGGCCAATACCCCGCCGCGAGGGGAGAACAAAGAAGAGCGTGGCCAGTGTAATGCGCAGTAGGACTCTCTCCGTCGAGCGCTTGGTGACTTGGTCCTTAGATGCAGGACGGTGAACGAGAGTCAAAAGCTGTGCCAACATAACTGTTCTTGCACTCGAGAAGAGCCCACACTAAAACCCCTGCTCTTCTTGACACAATTAAGGGAGTCGAGACCTACATGGCAGCACTGGAGTCGACCTGTCTGCCTTCTAGCGAATAAGCTTTTTTTCTCTCCTCATCAGAAGATTTCCTGTCATGTGTTGTGTCGGCTCCCGCTGTTCCCATGCGATATTGAGAAAAGATGAGGAAAATCGTGGAGCGGGGAATTAGGCAGTGCTTGCCTAGTGAATGTTCCTCCATCTTGGCACTTCTTTAGTGAAACCCACTCGACGAAACTCCACTGGTCCGTGACAGGCACCCACCTTTGAAAGCTGGTAGTCCCTGACAAAAACAAGGCGCACCCAGAGCGAAAAGAAGAAAACGAGAACACTGCCCGAGTGTGCGCCAACAGGCTGACACAAAGAAAGATGGCCGATTTGGTAACTCACCTTTAAGCGATGGTGCGCGAAAGAGAGTTAACTTTATTATAAACGAGAACTCACCTCAGTGCAGGTGCCCTCCATTATTATACCTTTAGTCGCATGACATATGTACAAGTTTGAGATGTTTGGTTAAAGCCTTCATTATACTTGGGAAAGAGTGCGCCAGCCGCTCCTCCAGAGTCACAGGTTTGTGTCCGAGGCTGCGTATAACCACCCGAAAAATGCCACAAAACGTAAGCGTTATGCGGTAACGCCACGCCGCAGCCTTTCATTGCCGTTTAGCACCGAATGTGGGGACATGATACAGAGTGAGTCTGAGTCGAGGAGGTTATACTAAATCTTTTGGAGTGGCGGAGGGGCTTCGTGGCTGAAGTCGACTGCCGCCATATTGCTCAAAGCAGAAAGCGGGTGGGCGCATTGTAGCGCACGTGGATTTCACGTTGTTTTTGTGCCAGTATTGTTGTGTCTGGTGCCGCTAATTAAACCAGATGGTTCCGAACACGACTGCGATTACTCTTCGAGACGAAAATGGTGGGCTCTTGGGTAGCACTTGGCTGCACGAGTCATGTGAAGTGGACAACGGGCACAACTTTCGATGTGTGAGTAGGCACGCTTCGCTCGCTCGCTTTTCCTCACATATTTCCAAGACTACGCCTGCATTCGTGAGTACATAGATTTTATTTTTTGCGTTAGGGTGCACAGAGATACTTTGAATAATTTTTGTACGTTTCAGGGTTCCAAATAAACACGTCTTATTGCGCGGCTCTGAGGCGAGAAGGTTAAGCGCCAAAAAATGATGACGACTTATGTTCAGTACACATGTTGAACCATGCTACTTCGATGAGACAAGGTAAATAACAAGATGATGGGCTTATAGCATTAATACCGTGTTGGCATCGTTCCCTTGCGCACTTACAAAATCCAGTGCGTGAGTGTGCCTAATACAAGTGAGCGCTTCATTTTTTAAAGCTAGTTAGGGAAGCACCGTTTCTGCATTTCGGGGATCACTACGCTCCCAATGCCGAAACTTTCATGTTGCAATATGCCTGTTGTTACTTAGAAAAAAAAACAAAACAGGTTCCTCTGAAAAGTCACTTTCCTCTGAAATACACTTTCGCCTAAAGTGCCTCTAATTGATGGAACTGTCAAAATCCCGCCACCCCAAAACTTCACGCACAAAGGAGTGGTACAGGAAAAAAAAACGGAAAAAAGCACCACATATCCACGGAGTGAATGATGATCGGTGGGGCGAAGCGTTCATCAGTCCGTCCGTGCTTCCGTCCATCCATTCGTTCTTGCTTCCGTCCGTCCACGCGTCCGTCCATACGCCCGTTATTCCATCTGTCCGTTCGTTCGCTTGTCTGTCTGTCTCCATGTATGTATGTATGTATGTATGTATGTATGTATGTATGTATGTATGTATGTATGTATGTATGTATGTATGTATGTATGTATGTATGTATGTATGTATGTATGTATGTATGTATGTGTGTATGTATGTATGTCCATCCGTCCGCGCGTTTGTTCGTGTGGCCGTGCCTCTGCCTGCCCATTCATCCGTCCATGCGTCCATCCATGTCTGTCTTTGTCTATTCACCCATGCGTCCATTAGTCTGTCCGTTCATCTGTATGTTCTTCCGTCCGTTCGTCCGTCTATATAGTGAACACTCGAAGGACAGCCATCTAGCATCTTTTCATAATGTATTCATCATATACAACTGCCGCCATGCAGCCGACATTTAAAGACCACACTTTCGGGTATGGGCCACCGATGGCTGACACTACAACGAGGTACGCACAAGGCATGCCATAAGGAGCTTCGCCCCCAAAAATAGATAAATTGCGAACGAAGCACCATTAATAGCTGAAAAACAAGGGTAAGATCTTTCACGCAAAGGTGAAGCAATGAACGTGATAGCAAAAAATTGGAAGATCACGCGCAGAATGGCAAGCAGATTGAAACGTGCCCCACGTTTCTCACGCACAAAAGACGCACAAAGATATTCACAGGTAAAAATGAACGCGAATAAGTGTCTCATTTGTTACTTCGCTGTGTCTGAAAAGCGCACTCGTTTTGCAAGCGGAGGCCTTTGCAACGATTGCAATGACCTTTGTGTGCCCTGTAAGTGCAACAGAATCATACCAGTGCAAGCCTTATGCCAGCCAAGACGTATGATCTTCCGCATCGGGAGATGAGAGCGTGCGAGAGATCACCCACTTCTTTCCTCCCAGCGGGCCAAATTACGCATGAGAGATGAGCGCCGCCGCGTGCTCATTGCGCCATCTTGCTGATAATGCTGGAAACATGATATCCCGCCACTCCTCCCCCGAAATCCCCGCCAGCAGCGGTAAGTGGTAGATATAAATAACTTGCCCTTTGAACTACCATGCAGTTAGTTACCCTCGGTGGCTCAATGGTTAACGCCTCGGGTTGACGACGCGGAAGTGCCACGTTCGATTCCGTGTGCCATAGTCTTTTTCTGTATTTTTTCTTTCTTTCGTTATTATATATATATACATATATATATATATATATATATATATATATATATATATATATATATATATATACATATATATATATATATATATATATATATATATATATATATATATATTCACAAACCTTGATGAAGACCGGTCCACCGGTCGCAACCGTTGGAAATGGCTCCTCATTTCTGTCTGCCTCGTGGGCGACACGGCGCAGCGCCTTATAGGGGGGAGGGGGGAGAAGGGATAAAAAGGATAGCGGAAAATATATGAGACGTACGACAGGAAAGCGACAGAAAAAAGAAGGAGATAGGAAAATTAACAAATCTCACGTACGGTGGGAACTGATGATATGCGGAGCACGAATGAGAAATGTTGATATGTCACTTTAAAATCAGCACAACGTACGAGGTGGAGGTAAGTGATGCCGTACATGACTTTCGTGTCATGATTATTTTGTTTGGATGTGTCGTTTACCTTCGTCATCTATTCATGTCACGTGATACAAAATTTACTATATGTGGAGCTAGCGGAACGGCCACGAGCACGCTATGAGCGTGGTATGTTGTCATGTTCCTACTTGACACGTGTGTCAGGATTATGCTGTTTGTACCAGTCATATATTTCGTCATTCATTAACGTCGCCATCATCATCATCATCATCATCATCATCATCATCAGCCTGACTACGTCCACTGCAGGACAAATGCCTCTCCCATGTTCCGCCAGTTAACTCGGTCCTGTGCTTGCTGCGGCCAATTTATGCCCGCAAACTTCTTAGTCTCATCTGCCCACCTAACCTTCTATCTGCCCCTAATTGATGGACATGTGGGGTGTAACGTCCCAAAACCACCATATGATTATGAGAGACGCCGTAGTGGAGGGCTCCGGAAACTTTGACCACCTGGGGTTCTTTAACGTGCACCCAAATCTGAGCACATGGGCCTACAACATTTCCGCCTCCATCGGAAATGCAGCCGCCGCAGCCGGGATTCGAACCCGCGACCTGCGGGTCAGCAGCCGAGTACCTTCTATCTTCCCCTAACTCTCTTGCCTTTTCTGGGAATCCAGTTAGTTACCCTTAATGACCAGCGGTTGTCCTGTGTATCCGCTACATGCCTGGCCCATGTTCATTTCCTCTTCTTGATTTCAACTATTAAATTCTTAACCCCCGTTTGTTCCCTAATCCACTCTGTTCTTTTCTTGTCTCTTAAGGTTACACCTACAATTTTTCTCTCCATTGCTCGCTGTGTCGTCTTCAATTTAAGCTGAACCCTCTTTGTAAGTCTCCAGGTTCTTGCCCGTAGCTAAGTACCGGCAAGATGAAGCTGTTATATAACTTCCTCTTGAGAGATAGTGGCAACCTACCAGTCATAATTTGAGAGTGCTTGCCAAATGTGCTCTATCCCATTCTTATTCTTCTATTTACTTCAAGTTCGTGGTTCGGCTCCGTGGTTATTACCTGCCCTAAGAAGACATAGGGTTCATACAACTTGAAATGGACTATTACCTATCTCAAAGCGCTGCTCACTTCCGAGGTTGTTGTACATACCTTTCGTTTTCAGCAGTATAATTTTAAGATCCACCTTTCTGCTCTCCTTGTATAACTCCGTAATCATGAGTTTCAATTCGCCCCTGAGTTAATCAGCAATGCAATGTCATCGGCAAAGCGCAGAATACTAAGGTACTCTCCATTAACTCTTATTCCTAACTGTTCCCACTCTAGGCTTCTGAAAACCTCCTTTAAGCACGCGGTAAATAGCATTGGGGAGATTGTATCCCCCTGCGTTACACCCTTCTTGATTGGTTTTCTGCTGTTTTCTATATGAATTATTATGGTAGCAGTTGATCCCCTGTGGATTTCTTCCAGTAAGTCTTTATATGCTTCATCAACGCCCTGATTTCACAGTGTCTGCATGACTGCTCATATTTCTACTGAATCAAACGTCTTCTGGTAATCTATGAAGGCTTTGTATAGTGGTTCGTTATATTCTGAGTATTTCTCTATTACCTGATTGATAGTATGAATGTGGTTGATTGTTCAGTAGCCTGTTCTAAATCCTGCTTGTTCTTTTGGTTGATTAAATTCTAGTGTTTTCCGAACTCTGTTAGCAATTACCTTTGTAAATAGCTTAATACTACACAGAGCAAGTTGAACAGCCTGTAATTCTTTAAGTCCTTGTCATATCCTTTCTTATGTATTAAATGATGTTAGCATTCTTCCAAAACTCTGGTATCCTTCCCGTCAGGAAACACCTCGTAAACAGTGTGGCTAGATTTTCTAACACAATATGTCCTCCATCTTTCAGCAGATATGATGTCACCTGATTCTCACCAGCAGCTTTGCCTCTTTGCATGCTCACCAAGGCTTTTTTGACTACTTCTATTATTACTGGGGGGGGGGGGGGTCATCTGGGTTACAGCTAGATCTTATATAAAGTATAAAGGTCGTGGTTGTCCCGGCTACTGTACAGACCTCTGTAAATATCATTCGCTATTTCAACTATTCCATCCGTATTTGTAGTTATTTTGCCTTCTTTGTACCTTAGCGCGTACATCTGATTTTTCTCTATCCAAGGTTACATTTCACTGCTTTGACGCTTCCTCCATTTTTCAGAGCATGTTCGATTCCCTCCATGTTATAAATTCTTACAACGGATACCTTACGCTTATTAATGAACTTCGAAAGCTCTGACAGTTCTATTTTGTCTGTTGTACTTGAGACTTTCATGCTTGCACGCTTCTCAATGAGATTCTTCGTCTCCTGGGAAAGCCTACCAGTATCCTGTCTAATTACCTTGCCTCCAACTTCCCCTGCACACTCCATAATGGCGTCACGTGGCACCTAATTTGGTATATGTAGAGCTAGCAAAACAGCCACGAGCGCATCATGAGGGGCTCGAAAAAAAATGGGGGGACCCTTAAGCTTCGCCTTTAGAAGCTGAACGAGAAAGCGAAATCCGGACCCTAGTGCATCCTTCAACCGCTTAGTGCATACTAATTAATATGTTTTCTTACATACACACGCACGCACAAAAACACGCCCACAGTAGATTGCAACAGCGCACGTTATTATTACCGGATGGGCTCGTTTCCGTCGTGATACCTGTCGAACAAAATGCGTTAAAGGGGCCCTGAAACACTTTTTCAAGTAACCATGGAATGAATTCACTAGATGAGCTAGCTTAATTTTCTGACGTATTCAATGCCGCTAAAATTTCAAGAAACCGTCTAGAGCGAGTGGAGTTACAAAGGTTTGTCGCATGCTGCAATTGCATTATCTCTTCTCTCGTCCGGACGAAAGCTCGGGAAGCTAAGCACGGAGGGGTGGCAGGACAAAGAAACTACCTCGCTTCGTTAACATTCAGCACTTCTTTTTAGGGGCGAAGCTCCTTATAGGGGCACCTGTTCGTTTCTCGTAGCCGTTGTAATGTGTAACAAGTACAGCATTTTGACCGCCAAGGTGGTGCCAGTGAAAGATTTGTTCTGTGCGTTGTTGAACAATAAAAAATTGTGCTCAATGTACATTCGAATGGCTTCTAATGGGGAATAAGAGACAGGAGCATTCGGCTTTTAGTTAACACGCACGCACGCAAACACGTACACAGTAGATTGGACCAGCGCACGGCAGTGACGACAGTGCAACAGTTGGCAGTGACGATAGCGCAACAAGCGCATCGTTCCTGGCCTAACGCGCAATTATTTACTGCGCAGTTATCCGTGTTTCAAAGCATCGACAAGGAGCCGTGCATGTCAGCTGCTTTATCATGGAAGCAAGCCTGCTGCACCGTCATTGACGACACGTGTGGAGCTGTGGTCATCCTTTTGTCTTCGCACAGCAGGGATAGTTGCTTTGAGGATCCGCTAGACGGCTTCACATCGGCTGGCACCCCCATATAAAGAAACCGGATCTCGCGGATAGGCGTCATTGGCAGTGACGATAGTGCACCAAACACATCGTTCCTTGCCTTACGCATGATTCTTTACTGCGCAGGTTAGTACATTTAGCAGGTTTTTTGCCGTTTGCTCTGTCGTTACACTGTCATTGCTGCCATAGTTTTAAGACCATCCCTTTCTGTGGCTTGTCGTTTTGCGCATGTCTGTACTGCCTTGCTGAATTCTACGCAATGCCTACTGTTGCTGAGCTCAACAAAAAAGCTATCGAGCTTGAAGCAATACTAGACGAATGTCCTGATAATTTCGTTGACGCCATCTTTAACAAGTTCGTTGTCAAAGCACAGCTATCTGGTGTGAACTTCTCTGAATTGAAAAAAAAAACAAATGAGCGTGTTAGTAACCAGCGCTGAGCACATGAATGACTTCGTGGAAAGCTTGCGGAAAGATAATGCCGATTTCATTGCGGCAAACAAGGCGCTAAAAGCACAAAATGCGCAACTATCCCGTAAAGAGACGCAAATGGAACAATATTCACGGATTAACAACGTCAATATCGAGGGCGTTCCGGCGACAGAAGGGGAAGACTGCGCGACGATCGTGCAGACTATAGGCGACAAGATTTATTGTAACATGACACCCAGTGATCTTGACATCGTTCACCGTGTTTCAACAGTGAAAGCTGGCGCAAAGAACCTGCGTGCTCGCTTCTGCTCTCGGACGAAAAAGGCTGAATTTGTCTGCAAGGCTCGGAAGGCCAAACTATGCCTAAGTGACATTGGACTGCCCGGAGGCGCCAACAACCCTGTATACATTAACGATCACCTTACCCCCGAAAACAAGGCACTATTGGGCACTGGCTTTAAAGAAGGCGAACAACTGGAAATTCTTGTGGAGAGATAACTGTCAAATTAAAGCCAGAAGGACAACGGAGAGCAAGGCTACGCATCACCTGCGAAGCCGACCTGCCCAAAATCTGCTAGCGAACCATAATGTATTTCAATTTCTTCCTCTGTTGCACTTAGGTTCATCCAATTATTGCTACTTATTTCTCAACAGACCATCTCAATTGCTTCCTTTCACCTGTCTCCCGCTCTGCGATTCATATTAACAAAAGAAGCATACGTAAACACTTCGATTACATACAGCTTCTTCTCTCTGCTCTTGATGATTCGTTTTCACTTATCGGTACCTCTGAAACCTGGCTTAGCGATGATGACAAAAATTTGTTTGGTCTCCCCTCATTTAAGTCTGAATCCTCGCATAGGTCTAGCAGCAATCATGGAGGTGTCGCCGTTTATATTAAATCAAATATACTCTACATACGACGCAATGACATTGAGTCAAATGTAACTGGCTTCGAAAGTGTTTGGTTACAACTTAACCACGATTTTCTTAAGCTAGACAGCAAGAGCTTCATCTTTGCATGTATTTATCGATCCCCATCCTCATCGGTCATAAATTTTTGTGAAGCCCTCCACAATGTATTATACACACTATCTCTTAGTCATGCAAATGTAGTGATTATGGGTGATTTCAACATTGATATACTTGGCCTATCTACTAGTTCTTTGATTACTCCAGTGTTTATCAGAGTTTTGGCTATGAACGTTTCTTCTTCCTTCCCACACGCTGCATGAATGGCGCAAGTACCTTGATTGATCGTGCACTTTCTAATTTACCACAAGCGCCGGATGCAGGGGTTCTTAATGTCGACCTCACTGACCATTACCCGATTTTTCTACGCTTCAACTGTATCTCTTCACCGACTAGCATATCTTACGCCAGGCGTGTTCTAGACATAGAATCGTTCATTGATGATATCATGAACACTGATTGGTCGTCAGAAATACCCTTGGGTAATCCACAAATTGCATTTTCAGAGTTTTCAGCGTCATACTGAGATTCGCAAATGTAAAAAAAAAACATACGGCAGTCCTCAAAACCTTTGGGTTATTGAGAAATTACTGAAGGAGCTTAGCGCCAAAGAGAACCTTTATAGAAAAACAAAACGGAAGCCTTTTAATTTAAAATTACTCGCGCATTATGGAAAATTCTGCAATGCCCTTACATTGCGTTTGAAAAATGCAAAAAAAGATTTATTATGAACGAAAAATTGAAGATGCTGCTTGAAATGGTAAGAAAAAATGGAAAATCGTCAAATCGTTCCTGAACAGGAATGAAAGGCATTCTAGCATCACTACTATTTAGTATAAAAACGTTACGTACGATACCCCGTTAGAAATTGCGGAGGCCTTCAGGAACTACTTTTTGAACTCTGATGTCATCCCCAATGCTGATTATCCTCCTCTTTCTCGTATGTCAAAATCTTTCTTCCTATTTCCTACCACATCATATGAAGTACACGATGTCATTCGTCACCTGAGCACAAGTGCTGGCTCTGATGGTATTCACCCAACCCACGTGAAAAGTGATTGCTCATGGTGTTTCTGATATTTTGGCATCCATCATCAACCTAGCTTTCAAAACTGGCATCTTTTCTGTAGAATTGAAAAGTGGCAGAGTCGTCCCCGTTTTTAAGAAAGGTGACCATACACTGATATCGAACTATCGACTCATTTGCATAATACCATTTCTCAGTAAATATTTGAAAATCTGCTCGAAATTCGTCTGACGAAATACCTCAAAAAGTTTCTGATTTTATTTTTTCCCAATTTGGTTTTCGCGAAGCATATTCCACTGACCTCACTTTGTTATTTTTAACTGAAGAGAAAAAAGCAATCGATGTAGGCCACTACGCTGGTTCCGGTTTCGTAGATTTCACCAAAGCATTCGACACTATCAACCACCAAATTCTATTTATGAAGCTTGAAGCAACAGGCGTAACTGGTCCTGCACTATCATTAATAAGAAACTACCTTTTCAATAGAAGCCAAGTTGTCAGGCTGTCAGGTCATAACTCTATACTTAATGTAACAAATACAGGAGTACCTCAAGGTTCTATTCTCGGCCCACTTGTTTTCATTATTTACATAAATGATTTGCCATCTTGCCTTGCCAGCTCAGAATGCTTATTGTATGCAGAGGACACAACAATTGCGAACACTGATAAATGCCTCCAATCTCTGACACAGAAACTAAATCGTGACCTTTCAGGCTTGGCTGCGTGGTGTATCCATAATAAATTACAAATAAATCCCACCAAAACCAAATTCGTTCTTTTTCACTCTCACCAACGTGAACATAATCGTATCCCGCCAATATTCCTAAATCAGTTTGCAATTGAAGCAGACGATGAGGCGACGTTCTTAGGAATTAGACTGGACCGTCATTTGAAATTTCATTCACATTTGCATACTTGCGAAAAAAATGGCTTACGGCATATTTGTTCAAATTAAATCCCGCGATATATTTTCCAAACCCACATTACTTTTATTGTACTACGCTTTTATTCATTCTCATATTCGTTACTGTATTACATCTTGGGGCAATACCTACAGCAGTAATCTCGTCTCCCTTCAAACTATGCAAAATCACTCTATTAGAATTGTTACCCACACTCATTATCGCAGTGATGCGAAAGCACTCCTGCATGCAAACTACATCCTAACAGTCGAGAACACTTTCAAATATAATCTAGGCAAACTAGTTTTCAAGCAAATAAAAACAGCTTCCTTTGTGTATACTCCCTCTATCTAGTCTAAAAAATACAAACTTGAAAAGGTTTGCACAATATCACAATTTTATCTTGCCTATAGTTCATACAGACTATGGCAAACAAACAGCCCACTTCAATGGAATCCATCTCTGGAATACTATATCTTCAGGAATAAAAACCTCGGAATCAATCAGCATATTCAAAAAAGATATGAAGACTTTCCTCTGAAATATTCTCTTATCTGGATAGTTTTGGTGACTTCTATTACTCCCGCTCCCTTCCATGCTTTCTCACAACCTAACGTAAACGAAGCATCACATCATCACCCTACATTGCTGATATCAGATGTCTCTGTCTAGTTTTCTTTTCTCGTAGTTTATTTTTACTATCTTTCACCATGGTAGCTATCTGAAAACTACTTAGGAGAGTTGAATTACCTCTATTTTTTATGTTGTCTCATTTCAGTTTTTGTTGCTGCTTTCTGCTAATGTTTTCCTTGCGTAGAACTTTTTTTTCGTTTTTACCTGCGATGTATTTCATTACCTGCTTTCTGTAACACTGCTTGCTGCATCAATTAATTTTTCTATATACACTACTGAAGGAGGTCCCGATTCAGTCTCTGAATAAGGGACCTCCTTCTGTATACACAAATTTCTGTAACTGATTCGATGACAAAATAAAACCATTTCTGATTTCTGAACGCGCACGCTGCGATCTCCATTAGCAGCCATTGGCATGTACATTGAGCACTATCGGACAAGAAAGGGTTGCTACGTTATACTCGCTGGGTGTAACCTCCTTAGTTTTAGAAAGGTTTAGCGAGCGTTGAGCCACAGTGCCATGAATACAATGAACTTGTATATCCCATGAACTCGAGGTGGTTAAAGGTGGGAAGTAGATACGAAGCGCAAGCCATAAGAAAGTAAAAGCCGAATTCTCCTGTCTCTCATTTCCCATTAGCCGCCATTGTCATGTACATTGAGCACTATCTGACAGGAAAAGGTTGCTACGGTATACTCGCTGGGCGTAACCTCCTTGGTTTTAGAAAGGTTTAGCGAGCGTTGGGCCGCAGTGCCATGAATACAGTGAACTAGTATATACCATGAGCTCGAGGTGGTTAACGGTGGGAAGTAGACCCGAAGCACAAGCGGTAAGAAAGTGTGCGTGTGCCACCTCTAGTTCAGTCCTTGCAAAGTCCGCTAGATAGCAGTGCTTCTATGTGGAGAATATATGACGAAAAGATGCGAGATGGTGGTACTTGGAGTGTTGAATAGATGGACGAACGTACACACAGACAGATACATGGATGAATGCATGAACGAAAGAAGAGGCGGATGCATGGACGAACGCAGGGACGGACGCACGAACAGATGCACGCACGGACGGTGGATGGACGCATGGACGGTCACACAGATGGACGCAAGGACGGACGAAAGCAAGAACGAATGGATGGATGAATGCTTCGCCCCACTATCCATCATTCCCTCCGTGGATATGCTGCCAATTTTTCTTCGAAAGCGCGGCATTGTCAATGTGATCGCGTGCGCACACGTGGTCAAGTAGTGGCCTCCCACGGCTATCTCGGTAACTTGATTTTTCGGTCAAAGAGGCACAGACGATTTTTCGCTCACGACCAACGAGGCCGACGCCGGTGGTAGGTTTTCTGCGACACAAGCTCTCAACGCCATCGCGTCAACATACTTCGATTAGCGTTGACGCGTGCGCATGCTAGGCACAGCGACGCTACGTTAGCAAAACGCGAGCGCTATAGTCTGACGCCAGGCACGACCAACGTCCGTCGGCGTGGCCTGACGGCAACCGGCGCAGCATGCGCACCGATGCGTTACCCAGACAAGACAGCGTCTCCCTCTTTCCGCGGCGGAGCGACGCCAGAGGCGCTGAAACACACATGCGTCAATGCAATGCAGTGCGCAGCGCACATGAGTGCATATGGCAGGACCGGCGCCTGGCCTGGCAACGCCGGCATGACGCGACGAAATGAATGCCAGCGAGCACGCGCACCGCGTTACGTTGAAATGAATTGGCGCCTCCACTGTGTCATGTAGTCATGTTCTCACATGACACGCATCTCATGATTATCGAGTTTGCACCAGTCTCGTATTTTCATTATCCATTGGCGTCACAAAATACCAAATTTGGCATATGTGAAGCTAGCGAAATGCGCGCGAGCGCATCATCAATGTGGCAAGTAGTCACGGATTTATGACACGCATGTCGTGATTATCATGTTTGGAGGTGTCATTTACCTGTGTCGCCCGTTCACATCGCGTAATACCTAGTTTGGTACATGTGAAGCTAGCGAAACGGCTGCGAGCGTATCATGAGCGTAGCATGTAGTCATGTTGTTACATGACGCGCATCTCATGTTCATCATGTTTGCACCAGTATCATACATTCGTCATCCATTCACGTCCCGTAATATCAAATTTGGTTTAAGTGAAGCAAGCGAAACGGCCGCAGGCGCATCTTGAGTGTGGCACGTAGTCATGTTACATGACACACATGTCATGATTTTCATGTTAGCGTCTGTCGCTTGTGTTCGCCATGCAATCATGCCATACCATACCAGTTTTGCAACATGCCATGTGAACAAAACCACCGCAAGAGCAGGACCATGAAATGCAAATGAAGACAATCCTGAACATAACTGTCATGATTTTGATGTTATAGCTAGTTTCATGTTATAGCATGTTATAGCACAATTGAAATATTTTCTGTTGCAAAGTGTTGTTGTGACCGCATTTTTGTGTTTTTTTATATTATAACATTCTCGCAGTCATCTAACGCTGCACGAAAAATCACAGACGCCGTAGGGGCGCCGTTCCAATACGACCGAATGTTATGACGCGCATAACGTGCATCAGTCAGGTAACAGAAGGAAAATCGTGACAGATTTCTTTTTACTAAAACAAAAAACAAAAAGCAATTAGTGCAATGGTACCTAGGAGTGCAAAGGCTTCTCTTGTGTAAGCAAGGCGGTAGTATTAAAGCTTCTGGAGTGGCGTTCCTGCATACCCGCCCATGTATTAAAGTGAAGCCGTGGCGGCCATACTGCTCAGGGCAGAAGGAGGTGGCGCCTGCCTTGTAGCGCCGTAACGCTCTAGGCGTTTGCGGCCGTGTGTTTTGTTATAGCTACTAAAGCGCCTGTTTATTAGTATTAGGATTTGAGGGTACGTGGGAGGGACTTTAATGCACATCCGTGTTATTTTTTTGACACGACATTTTAAGCGTGTTAAAAAACTCCAGGCCTGCGCGGAACGCGCAGTACAGTTCCAGCGAAAGCTATAGAAGAGCGATCTTTCAGAGCTTCTTTAAGCACTCTTTGAGATGCTACAAGTACACTTCTGGGTACCCATATCACTATGAATAATCATAAACATCATGTGGTAGGCCAGCATTCACTATTCTATCCTTCGTCATTCTTTGGAGAAGCGTGCCCGGTATCTGCTACGCACTTGCTGGAAATTTCGTGCAAATTTTTTACGCCGTGGCTGAGGACTATAAAGAAATATGCGTGAAGCGGTTATGCACCACCGTTAACAGGTGATCAAGAACACGTTTTCTGATGGGTTGGAGCTTTGCACGACTCAGTCATTACTCAATTCGCATTGTGTGCTGCCTGGTTGTATTTTAATTCTAAAACGCTTTAATACTAAAAGTAACGCAATTCATTTCCCGACATGAAACCTGCCTGAGGCCACTTTAGAAGTGAGTTGGAAGCACTGGCGTGACTCAGTGCACATGGTAGAATTTCGGGCAGACACGCAGCGGACCTGGGTTGGAATCCTATTGTGTCATTGTGGTTTTTTTTATTTACGAAGTTTTTTCTTTGTTTGATACTGTTTACGGGCGGCGGCGGTAGACAACTACGGCGCCACGCGTGACCCGTATTCTGATTTCATAGCAGCTTTCGCTGTAAAAAAAAAGGTATTCAGGGATATCAATGCGAATTATACGTTTACGTAGTTGCCCAACAGCAGAATTAACCAGTGAGGACATGCAGCGAAAATAAAAGTTTCACTCACACACAACCATAATCCATAACTCTTTTCAATATGGGGGAGGGGGGAGGTATTCGCTTTTTCACGTACTCATTTGCGAAGCTCCTGGATATCCGAAGAAGGCGATGGCGATGCTAGGAAAAATTCTAACCCTTTATCTGATATATGTCCTGCTCCATTATCTAGTCAATGAAACTCAGAGAAGCCTCAATGTATTTTTAAAGGCCCCAATAATACTCCTTCGATGTCCTACTCTTCTTTTTCAGCTGTTATTGGTATTTCGTTCGGGATAATTTAGTTTTTTTTTCCTCTACCACTACTTTGTGGGCGAAGTCCGGAGGTGGTGGGATTTCGACAGCTCCATCAATGACGGGATATTCAGGCGATAGTGTTTTTCTCTCACCTTGTAGATAAGCTACTTTTTTTATCCTACATAAAGAGAGGTATATTGCAACATCAGAAACTTGGGCCTTTGGAGCATATATGCAAAAATAAAAGCAATTCAAAACACCAGCAACGCGGAGCCCGTGTTACATTTATTACCTTTTAAAAAGGATGTGCTCACTGCCATTAGGTGCGTTCACGTACTGACTTTTTAAGGACGCTTGAAACGATGCAAACACAGTAGTAATGTTACAAGCCCATCGTATCGTTAATTACCTTGTCTGAACGAAGCAGCGTGCTCCAACGTGTGTACTTTACATAAGTGGTCCTTTTTGTTTGCCACTTAACCTTCTCGCCTCAGGGCGCCCTCTCATGTGCCGTGCAACACAACTTGTTCAATCGAACCCTGAAACGTTAAAAAAATTATTCAAAATATCTCGGTGCACCCGGACACAAAAAATAAAATCTATGTACTCGCGAATGCAGGCGTATTCTTGGAAATATGTGAGGAAAAGCGAGCGAGCGAAGCGTGCCTACTTAAACATCGAAAGTTGTGCCCGTTGTCCGCTTCACACGATTCGACCAGCCAAGTGCTACGCCAGAGTCCACCATCGTCATCTCGAATAGTAATCGCAGACGTGTTCGGGACCATCTGGTTCAGTTAGAGGCACCAGACACAACAATACTGGCACAAAAACAACGTGAAAGCCACCTACACTGCAATGCGCCCATCGACGTTCTACCCTTAGCAATATGACGACCGTCGGCTTCAGCTCCACCCAACGTTTTTAGAGACTGTTAGTTGGAAAAGCTCGCTCTGGAGGCGGCCGCAACTCGTAGATTGAGACGCCGCTTTCACCGGCGTCCCGCGGCAACGTTGATATATATATATATATATATATATATATATATATATATATATATATATATATATATATATATATATATATATATATATATATATATATATATATATATATATATATTCGTATAGGAAAGAAGACGCACGTACGAAGTTATTTTATTTGACGTTTCGGCCGTGGGTCCGGCCTTCATCAGAATACATTTTATGGCACGAGTGCTGTTTATATACATGTGCATATCAGTAAGATACAAATGTCAAAACCGACATGATAGGCTATATATGGGCATATATATATATGCAAGACACACAATATAAAGAGCACCTAATCTACGAGTAATAAGATATTGCTTCCATGCACGAGCACGTTGTTTACAAATAAAAGATGAAACGCATAAAATATAAAGCACATAACATGAAGAGTAGTCCGACCGGTAAAAGCAAGAGAAGAAAAAAACTATAAAATACTAATAAAAATGACAAAGACGTTACAAAGCTGCTACGTAATCAACGGATACAGACAATGTAGTGCGACTTGCTGAGCAAGGTTGAAAAAAGTTGGACAGGGTGATACAAGTTACGCAGATAAGCAACTAAGTTTTCCTACGTTTTCATTCAGACCAGATGCGACGGCATTGAACTTATAGATGAGGAATGATTCACGAGCTTCTCTATCATAATTTGTGCGGAAACCAGATTCTAGTAATGTGACTTGTAGGTTTTCAAAAGAGTGGCCAGGGAGGTGCACGTGTCTTGAAATGGGCAAGCGGGGCAAGGTGTTAGCATGAGATTTATGGTTGTTAAAACGCAGTCTAAAAGGCCCTTCTGTTTGACCAATGTACTGTATTTCACATAGCGCACATTCTATCATGTATATCACGTTCTTAGAATCGCAGTCAAGATTGCCTTTGATTTTTAAGGAAAAGTTGGAACCAGTACTGGTGACCTGTTGGCATGTGCGCATGTAAGGGCATACTTTGCATCGCGGTTTTTGGCAAGGATGGCACCCGATCGTGTCAGGACTGTTTGCTTTCGATGATGATGACGATGAGAGTATGTCTCGAATAGTTTTAGCTTTGCGATACACTGCTTTAGGTGGTTCGGTGAAAATGATTCTTAAGCGTTCACTTTGCATTAGAATATTGTGGTGCTTTCTCGGCACATTCGAAACACGCGGAACTGACGCAGAATGGGTAAGGACTAAGTTTGTCTGCGGTAAGGGAGTCGAGTTTTTAGCAGCGCACAACAGCGTTCTACGATTATGCATGTCGGCACGTTTTACTGCGTCATCAATTAATTGCGGCGGATATTTTTGTTTGACTAGAGCATCCTTTAGTGTTCTGCAATTTTTTTGAAACTCTGATTGCTCTGAGCAGATTCTTTTAAAGCGTAAGGCCTGACTGTAAGGGATGCTAGTTTTGCAATGTTTCACGTGGCTACTGTCAAAGTGCGAATACTGTTGCCTGTCTGTAGGCTTCCTGTATAGAGCAGTGGATAGCTTATCATTTACAATTGAAATGCTTACATCAAGAAAACTAAGAGCTGATGTGGAATAGGTATGAGAAAATGATATTGATGGATGGGCATCATTAAAGTCAGATATGAAGGAAAGCAACTCCTGTTCACCATGCGGCCAAATAAGGAAAATGTCATCAATGTAACGTCTATAATAAAAAGGTTTCAGCGTGCGGGTTTGCAAAAATTCACTTTCAAGCTGGCCCATGAATATATTGGCGTAGTTGGGTCCAATACGCGTACCCATTGACGTGCCGCTAACTTGAACATAGTGTTGCCCTTCAAATTGAAAGTTATTTAGCTCTAAAATGAGCCTGAGCAATACTGCTAATGTGTTGCTGTCGATAAATTTACCCGGTGATGCTGCTTCATAGGACCTGGCGACTGCCGCTATTCCGTCTACATGCGGAATGTTGGTGTATAAAGACGCTACGTCTAGCGTGACCAAAAAGGAACCTTGAGGAACAATAAGATCAATTATACCAGAAACAAAGTCGGTAGTGTCCCTTACGTAAGATGGAAGCGATGCTGGGATACTGCTGATCAGAGAATCGACATAGCTGGACAATTTTTCTGTGACAGTACCTATACCTGAAATAATGGGACGGCCGGGGTTGTTTATCTTGTGTATTTTAGGCAAAAGGTAAAAACGACCAGGAACAGGACTTAGGGGAATAAGAGAATGAATCGCATTGTCAGGCATCTTTTTGTTTTCCCGAAGCTCTAGCAAAGTGCTCTGGACAAGAGATTTAAATTGTTCAGTGGGGTCGTGATCCAGACGCTTGTAAAAACTCGTGTCTGCGAGCTGTCTTTGGGCCTCTGCTTCATAATCAGACTTGTTCATTACGACAACAGCCCCACCTTTGTCTGCAGGCTTGATGACGATGTCATTGCGACAGGACAAGGCATTTAATGCTTTCATTTCACTGATGGTTAGGTTACGGCGAAACGGCGTTTGCTTTCGATACGACTGTAGTACGTCTCGTTGTACAGCTTTGATATACATATCTAAGCATCTGTCTCGTTGTGAGGGAGGTACCCAACGTTTTACAGAAGGTAATGCGTTGGTGGAACTATTTGTATTTTGCCGGTCATGAAAAAACTCGCGCAAGCGTAAGTTGCGGGCAAAATTATCCAAGTCTTTCAGTAATTGAAATTCACTGTGTCCGCCTGTGGCAGGACAGAAATTAAGACCGCGGCACAGAACACTGCGCTCCTCAGCAGTTAGTACAATGTCCGAAATATTTACTATATTGTTCTGCTCCTTGACGATATGTTTGTTAATGGAAGGTGACAAAGAAGTATCGGGGTAAGCTTGTACCGGATTCGTTAGCAAAGGGACGTAATTGCATGCATTGTTCTGGCTAGGGCACCAAACACCGTCACGCGACATTTTCTTGACTTTCAATGCGTAAATTTCACGATGCTTTTTATATGCGAATGCCTCTAGTGCGGCGGATTCATTAGACGAGAGGTTTAAATTTGCTAACATTTGATTTTGTTGGTGCAAGATATTTTTGCTTGAAGAACGATAATGATCAAGGGTAACTCGGGTGAGTTGTAGTGAAGCATTTCTTAATATGTCGTCCCACCTATCTATATTTTGCTGAGACATGTTAGATAAGGCTGGTTTCACAATGATACGTAGACCCTTAGGTGCAACAGACGCGGTTAAGTAGGTGTTCAAAGTATCTACATGTAGGTCGTTGCGAACACGTTTTTCTACAACTTTCCGTAACCTTAAAAATTCTTTTGAACAGAGGCAAGAAGTGTTTTTACCGGGTGACAAAGTCTGTAGTCAATCAGCAGGTCCCTGTCGCACGGTTTGGGTATGGCTGCGAAGCTTGTAGCGGTGACCACTGGCTGAGGGATCTGGAGGGTCCTTTGCTGAATGCGAAGGTCCAATTGACGAACCTCTCGTAGCGGAGTCTGTCGGGCAACTTTTGGAAGAAACCTTTTACCGGTCGAACTACTCTTCATGTTATGTGCTTTATATTTAATGCGTTTCATCTTTTATTTGTAAACAACGTGCTCGTGCATGGAAGCAATATCTTATTACTCGTAGATTAGGTGCTCTTTATATTGTGTGACTTGCATATATATATATGCCCATATATAGCCTATCATGTCGGTTTTGACATTTGTATCTTACTGATATGCACATGTATATAAACAGCACTCGTGCCATAAACTCTATTCTGATGAAGGCCGGACCCACGGCCGAAACGTCAAATAAAATAACTTCGTACGTGCGTCTTCTTTCCTATACGAATAATATTTCCCGGACCCAGCATCACTTTTGTTTTTGGTATATATATATATATATATATATATATATATATATATATATATATATATATATATATATATATATATATATATAATAATGAGATCTAACAGACAATAGTGCCAAGGAATGTATAATGTATAGGGGAAGTTATTAGAACAAGTGCAATGTAAATAAGAAGAAAGAAAAGTGGGTGAAAAGATAACTAGACGTGAGCAGGAATCGAACCTACGACCTTCAAATAACGCGTTCGATGTTCTAACCACTGAGCTATCTCAGCGGCCTTTCCCAACCCACTTTTTTGGGTTTATATGTGAATTTAAACGTGGGAGTGTCAGTCAGCGCCATCTGTAGCCAAGCGGCGAGTGTGGAACACCATGTTATGCGCCTGTGTGGCGTCACGTAGAGCACGTGAACTTAATTCGAGCGGGTAGCTGACCGATAGTCCCTCGTATAGAACCTAATGACACCAAGTGTGCTAGTACGAGACCCTCGTTAATGAATAAGGGAAAGAAGTGTATACCTAAGGACTCGTTTTTCCGTGTTTTGACACAATAATAATGAGATCTAACAGACAACAGCGTTCTGTCATGCCATTGGTTTGAGTATGGAATGCCGAGGTTTTCCGATGAACAGGGCGACATGCCCTGAGGAGCTCGTCGACGGCGTTCAAGAAAAACACGCTTCCGCGGTAACTCAGTAATTCATGAGGTGCACCATGTCGCAAAATGAGATGGTGAAGAAGGAAGGACGCAACGTCTTTCGCATTGGTAGCAGACAGCGCAGATGTTTCAGCGTAGCGTGTCAAATGATCGACGGCGACAATAATCTACCGGTTGCCTCGAGGAGTGTTGGGTAGAGGACCATAAATATCAATTCCGACTTAGTCGAATGGTCTGGCTGGGCAGGTTAAGGGTTTCTAAGGGCCTGTGACAAGGCGCCTTGCGGCGTTGACACGTGGCACATGACCGAACGTACTGGCGAACGTGCCGATACATGCCACGCCAGTAGTAACTTAGATGAAGGCGAGAGTAGGTATTGAATACTCCAGCGTGGCCACACTGGAGGTCATCGCGAAAGGCAGCACAGATGTCCGAGCGCAAATGACGGAGGATGACAAGGAGCCACCTACGGCCCTCCGTCTCGTAATTGTGGCAATACAACAAGCCTTCACGGACAGCAAAGTGTCTTGGTTGACGATAGAGGGAATGTGAAGTCGATTTTACCGAACTGTGAGAGATGAAGGCGAGCAGAGAATCGATCCAGGGATCCTTGCGCTGCTCGGCTGGCATGTCGGTGATGCTCAGCAATGACAAGTCGCATATGGCAGTTGGTAAGCAGGCAAAATCAGGAGGCAGCGGAGAACGGGATAGGGCATCGGCGTCTGAATGTATGCGTCCTGAGCGATAAACAACGCGGATGTCGTATTCCTGAAGGTGTAAAGCTCAACGAGCGAGACGGCCAGTTGGGTCTTTCATGGATGCTAGCCAGGATAAGGCATGGTGATCTGTGACATCAAACTGGCGTCCGTAAAGGTAAGTGCGAAATTTTCCAATGGCCCAAATGATAGCCAAGCACTCCTTTTTCGTGACGGTATAGTTGGACTCTGCCATCGTTAGGGGACGGCTGGCATAGGCGACAACGTACTCTCCGCAGCCAACTTTTCGTTGGGCGAGAATGGCACTGAGGCCAACACCGCTAGCATCCGTGTGAACTTCAGTAGGTGCATTGGAATCGAAGTGGCGGAGAACTGTCGTAGACGTGAGTAGCCGGCGCAGCGCCGTGAATGCGACGTCGGAATGGGAATTTCAGCCCGAGAGGTCCACGCTACTGGAAAGAAGCTGAGTTTGGGGGGCGATTATAGAAGCGAATTTTCGGATGAAACACTGAAAATACAAGCAGAAGCCTACAAAGCTGCGGAGATCCTTTAGGGTGGTAGGCTTGGGGTACTAGGAAACTGGACGCAGTTTGGCAGGGTCCGGCGATATTCCTTCTTTCGAGACGACGTAGCCTAGAATTGTGAGTTTGCGGGCGCCAAAATGACATTTTTTGAAATTTAGTTGCAACCCGGCTGCTGTAAGGCACTGGAGAACTTGTTCCAGACGGGAAAGATGAGTTTCAAAATTTGCAGAGAAGACAACTATGTCATCTAAATAGCAAAGACAGATGTGCCATTAAAGTCCCCTGAGGACACTGTCCATCATCCTTTCAAAAGTCGCCGGCGCATTGCAAAGACTGAAGGGCATTACATTGAATTCATATAGGCTGTCAGGGGTAACAAACGCCGTTTTTGGGCGGTCTGTTTCGGCCATTGGCACTTGCCAATATCCAAAGTGCAGATCTAGGCAAGAGAAAAACTCCGCACGTTGAAGGCAATCCAGGGCGTTATCAATGCGTGGCCGGAGATAAACATCCTTGCGTGTGATCTTGTTTAGTCGCCAGTAATCCACGAAAAACGCTTATGGAGCCATCTTTTTTTCGCACGAGGATCACTGGCGCAGCCCAAGGACTGTGTGAGTGTTTAATGACACCACGTTGGAGCATCTCATCGACGTGTTGAGTAATGACGTCACGCTCAGCCTGCGAGATGCGGTAGGGGCGCTGACGAAGTGGATTATGCTGACCGGTGTCGATGTGATGCGTCCCAAGGGAGGTTGTCCGTGGTTGAAGGAGGTGCGGAAACGGTCAAGTAGTTGAATGAAGTGATTACACTGGTCTTGCGTAATGCCGCTGACCACGCTGCGCGACAGAACGTCTTCGACAGGTAGTGAGGGTGCGGTGGCAGCCGTGATAGCATCCACGGGCATCGGTGTCGTATCGGTAGAGGCATCGATATGAAAGATGACATCATAAGCGTCAAGATGATCAATACATTCGTCATGTAATAAGGTAGTGGTACAAGGGAACATATTGCACACATACATGGCACTGGAACCATCGGCAAGCGTTATGACGGCAAACGGGACCACAAGGTTCCGGCATCGTGCGCATTCTTGCGAAGGAATAAAGAGGGCAGTTGAATCAGGGAAGGAGTTGCACAAAATAGACACCACGGCGACCGAAAAAGCAGAGATGACAACATCAGTGGCGACGGTGACCTTTTTAGGTGAGCAGGGGAGATCTATGAATGTCGTGCTGAACGAAATCAAAACGAGATGTGTATGGGCGCAGTCGACAACCGCATAATTAGCGGAAAGAATGTTCCATCCAAGAATGAGTTCATGAGACGCATGCGGAAGGACGACAAATTCAACAATGTACAGCACCTCTTGAATCGCAACACGAATAGTGCATGTGGCAGAAGGCTGGACGTGCTACGAACTCGCTGTGCGTAAGTAAATATCAACCAGTGGAGTCGTCACTTTGTTCAGTTTGCGGCATAACACTTCACTAATTACACAAATAGCGGCACCTGTGTCGACAAGAGCAGTTGTGGCGAAACCGTCCACAAACACGGCATTCTCGTTAGGGGGTGAAAGACGAGGCCTTGGAAATTTCGTCGGTGGCGCAGTTTTTGCCTCGGGAACTGCAACGGTTAGTTTTCCTCCTGGGCGTGGTTAGAACAGCGAATCATGGGAGAAGGAGACCGAAGATGGGGTGAAGGAGATCGACGTGGGCTGAAGTCTGGTCGACGTGAGCGGGGGTCAGGCGCATTGGTGTAACACGTGATTCTGTTAGCCGAGGAACGTTGCGGGAATGCTGACCCTCATTAAAATAGAATCTATGGCGATGACAGCAGCGCGCGACATGTTCTGGAATACCGCAGTTGTAGCAGACGGGCCGGCTATCCGGAGTACGCCAAGAGTTACCAGGTGCTCTAGGTGGCGAGAAGGGTTTATTTACCGGATAAACTGAAACAGGCGACCTGTAGTATTTGGTGGCTGGACTTTATGAAGGGAGCGGCAGTTGGGCAGAAGGTCGGCGGACTACTTCTGCATAAGTCAGTGGTACAGTGCCTGATATTGCGGACGTGGGCGAAGGGAAATCCTCGGCAATTTGCGTCTGAATAGCACGGCGAAGTGAGTGGTCAAGTGCTGTGGGGGTCTCATCAATGGTGGCCACAAGAGAGAGCTGTCGAGCAGCTTCTTCGCGGATGTACTGTCGAATTTGAGGCATCAATACGGTGTAGTCGGGCCGTATGCCGGCTGGACCCAGCTTTCCTGACGAAGGCTGGACTGTGGCCGAAACGTAGGATTAATAAATGTTTTCGTACGTTTGTCCGCTCAAGGCAATTTATATATATATTGCAACGAGCAAGGTTGCGTAAAAACACAGGTTATTATTCCAGAAACGTTAGCCGCAACAAGCTGGTACAGGCAGGAACCCGGCAAGCACGAGTCGCACACGGACGTCAACGTCTTCTTTCACGCTGGCACAGAGCTGGCGCCACTATGCTTCGGTACAATTACTCCCCGCGCAGAAAGGAGCGAACCTGGCGACCTGGGGAAAGGACACGACAAGGGGGTCATAGCACGGTTTGAGGCGTGATACGTGTACGGTTTCACGCCCACGGCAGCGTTGGTCCGAGGGTGGATCAATGGGCTCAACTTCATAATTGACAGGAGCTGTTTGCCGCACCACACGGTAGGGGCCATGGTATTTCGACGAAAGCTTCGGGGAAAGACCGGGAGGGGTAGACGGGACCCAGAGCCAAACCAGCATTCCTGGGTTATAGTGTACAGTAGACGCAGAGGAATCGTGGTCAGTTTTCTGGCGCCATTGGTCTTGTGCGGCAAATGAGCGAGCGAGTTGACGACACTCTTCGGCATAAGCAGCTGCTTCGGAAACAGGCGTCGCTTCGGAATCATCAGGCCTGTAAGGGAGAATGGTGTCCATGGAGCATGATGGCTCACGTCCGTACAGAAGGAAGAAAGGAGAAAAGCCAGTGGTTGTTTGTGGCGCAGAGTTGTACGCGTACGTGACAAAAGGGAGCACTTGGTCCCAATTAGTGTGGTCGTCAGAGGCGTACATGGCAAGCATATCTCCAAGGGTACGGTTAAAGCGTTCTGTCATGCCATTGGTTTGGGGATGGTATGCCGAGGATTTCCTATGGACAGTGCGACATGCCTTGAGTAGCTCGTCGACGGCGTTCGAGAGAAACACGCGTCCACGGTCACTGAGTAATTCACGAGGTGCACCGTGTCGCAAAATGAGATGGTGAAGAAGAAAGGATGCAACGTCTTTCGCAGTGGTAGCAGGCAGCGCAGATGTTTCAGCGTAGCGTGTTAAATGATCCACGGTGACGATAATCCACCGGTTGCCTCGAAGAGAGTTGGGTAGAGGACCATAAATATCAATTCCGACGCGGTCGAATGGTCTCGCTGGGCAGGTTAAGGGTTGCAAAGGGCCAGCAGTGCTGTGAGAAGGCGTCTTGCGTCGTTGACACGTGGTGCATGACCGAACGTACTGGCGAACGTGCCGATACATGCCGCGCCAGTAGTATCTTAGACGAAGGCGAGAGTAAGTCTTAAATACTCCAGCGTGGCCACACTGGGGGTCATCGTGAAAGGCAGCGCAGATGTCCGAACGCAAATGACGAGGGATGACAAGGAGCCACCTACGGCCATCCGTTACGTAATTGCGGCGATACAACAAGCCTTCACGGACAGCAAAGTGTCTTGCTTGACGAGAGAGGGAGCGTGAAGTCGTTTCTGACGAACTGTGAGAGAGGACGTCGAGCAAAGAATTGATCCAGGGATCCTTGCGCTGTTCGGATGGCATGCCAGTGATGCTCAACGATGACGAATCGCAAATGGCAGTTGATAAGCAGGCAAGGTCAGGAGGCAGTGGAGAACGGGATAGTGCATCGGCGTCTGAATGTCTGCGTCCTGAGCGATAAACAACACGGATATCGTATTCCTGAAGGCGTAAAGCCCAACGAGCGAGGCGGCCAGTAGGATCTTTCATGGACGCTAACCAGCATAAGGCATGGTGATCTGTGACAACATCAAACTGGCGTCCGTAAAGGTAGGTGCGAAATTTTCCTATAGCCCAAATGATAGCCAAGCACTCCTTTTCCGTGACGGAATAGTTGGACACTGCCTTCGTTATTGTACGGCTGGCATAGGCGACAACGTACTCGTCGCAGCCATCCTTGCGTTGAGCGAGAATGGCACCGAGGCCGACACCGCTTGCATCCGTGTGAATTTCAGTGGGTGCATTGGGATCGAAGTGGCGGAGAACTGGCGGAGAGATGAGTAGCCGGCGTAGCGCCGTGAATGCCTCATCACAGTGGGAATTCCAGCCAGAGAGGTCCGTGCTACGGGAGAGAAGCTGAGTCAGAGGGGCAATTATAGAGGCAAAATTGCGAATGAAACGCCGAAAATAGGAACACAAGCCTATGAAACTACGAAGCTAATTGTACTGAAGCATAGTGGTGCCAGCTCTGTGCCAGCGTGAAAGAAGACGTTGACGTCCGTGTGTGGCTCGTGCTTGCCGGGTTCCTGCCTGTACCAGCTTGTTGCGGCTAACGTTTCTGGAATAATAACCTGTGTTTTTACGCAACCTTGCTCGTTGCATTTGGTGGAAACGTGCTGGGTAACGTCCTGGAGCTCCGCAGCCGTAAGCTACCATCTCAGTCCACGATGACCGAGCGCGTCGATCCCCCACAAGGCTCTTCCACGCTGCCACCCGTCATGTGTTCTGGTGTACTTCGTCTGCGTGACCCACCAGTATACAACGGCGCTGAAGATCAAGATGTCGAGGACTGGCTGGCAGAGTACGAGCATGCCAGCGCGATTAACAAGTGGGATGACCCTGCGAAGCTGATTCACGTCATCTTCTACTTGACGGATTTGGCCAACCTATGGTTCACCAACCACCAAGCCGACATCCCCACCTGGTCGGTTTTCAAAGAGGCCGTCACCTCGTTTTTCGGTCGTCCAGCCACGCGTAAGCTTCGCGCTGAACTGGGACTGCGGGGACGATTTCAGCGAAATGGTGAGAGCTTCACAAGCTACATTGAGGATGTGATCAGCCTCTGTAGGCGAGTTGATGACAGGATGACGGAGGCTGACAGAATAAAGAACATAATGAAAGGCATTGATGACGACGCTTTTCATATGCTTGTGGCCAAAGACCCACAGACCGTCACGGCCTTGATTCAGTTATGTCAAAGTTTCGATGAGCTGCGCAAGCAACGAGTTTCTACACGTCGCGCTAATACGCAGACAGCTGATATTTCGGCCTTGGAGTGCAAAAGCAGTGGCCCCGACTACAGCGTGTTAATGCCTCAAATTCAACAGTACATCCGGGAGGAAGTTGCTCGACAGCTCTCTCTTGTCGCCACCATCAACGAGACCCCCACAACACTGGACCACTCACTTCGCCGTGCTATTCAGACGCAAGTTGCCGAGGCTCTCCCTTCGCCCACATCCCCAATATCAGTGGCTGCACCGCTGACTTATGCAGAAGCCGTCCGCCGACCTTCTGCCCAACCGCCGCTCCCTTCTTACAGTCCACCTACCAACTACTACAGGTCACCAGTTTCAGTTTATCCGGTAAATCGGCCCATTCCACCACCTCGAGCACCTGCCAACTCTTGGCGTACTCCGGATAACCGGCCCATCTGCTACAACTGTGGTATTCCAGGACATGTCGCGCGCTACTGTCGTCGCCGTGGATTATATTTTAATGATGTGCAGCATTCCGGCAACATACCTCGGCCATCAGAATCGAATGTGACACCTGATTCGCATGACCCCCGCTCACGTCGACCAGACTTCAGCCGACGTCGATCTCCTTCACCCCGTCTTCGGTCTCCTTCCCCCATGCTTCGCCGTTCCAACCACGCCCAGGAGGAAAACTGACAGTCGCAGTTCTTGAGGCAAGAGCTGGCGCCACTATACTTCGGTACAATATATATATATATATATATATATATATATATATATATATATATATATATATATATATATATATATATATATATATATATATACAGAAGAATAACTTCGGTTGCCGCAAGGTTATAAATATCAAAGTAGATGCGCTTTCACATAACAACTGTTTATTGTGCCGACGTTTCTACAGGAACCCTGTCTTTTTCAAGGCATAATACTATTTACACATGTTCCGTGCCTTTTTATATCCTGTCGAGACAGGAGGGGAGGGGTCAATTGAGAGAGAGAGAAAAAAAAGAAGAAACAGCGAAACGGGAGGACAAACATTAAATAAAATATAGAAAATCTAGGAGAAGAAGCAAGACCGACACGGCGTAATTAGAAAGGGGCAGCATTTCAACAGAGTAGGGCAGAGGTAGATGAGGAATGTCATCATTGTCAACAATACCTCCCCCGCACCCACACTTCCCCAAGTGGGCAGGGAGCCGCCGTTTTTGTATTTCACCTTTCGGTGTAGTCCGCTGGCGGCTCGTTCCTCTTTGAAGTGTATGACAAGTTAAGGGGGAGGGCTTAAGCGCTTTAAGTGCATGCTGGTGGCGTCGGGAGGAGTGAAAAAGCCGGTGAATGAGGCACCGCCATCGATATTCATTATATGCTTTGGCTCCTTGTCAGTGAAGGAACAGAATGTGCGTTAAAAATTAAAGAAGGAAAAAAAACCAGGGGGGGGAGGGGTGAGACTGTACGACATCCGAGACAGTCACCACACAGTTGCGGCTCACTGGGAAGACATGAGCGCATGCACGAAAAAGTTAACGAAACCACCTAGCTGTCAGCTCCTTGTCAGTGAAGGAACAGAATGTGCGTTGCAACTTAAAGAAGAGAAAGAAAAAAAAAGAAGGGTGGGGGGGGGGGACCGTACGAAATCCGGGACCACTTATCTGTGCGTTCCGGCTGTGCTTGATGAGGCAAATCGTTTCTATGTTGTCTATGGCCTATGCATCTGACAACATAGAAATGATGCAGAATAATTTGGAGTTTGAACAAGTGCCGCCGATCGCAATTGTTTTCCTCGGAGGCATGGCTACTTCGACCGCCCGGTGCTCTACAGGTTGGCATGTTTACTTTCCTAATTCACTCAAGCATGCTTGATCTTCGTGTCACGTGTGAAATACAAAATGTCAAAGAGCTTTTCCAAATAAAAGTTATTGAAGTACTGCCTTTGTGTCATCTACTGCACTGTGTTCTATTTTTGTTCAATTATTCTTCCATAACATTGTAAGCACTTCTCCTAACTCTTCGGATAATTTCAGCTACAATCCAAGGAGTTTGTGTATGAACTGCATCTTCACATAAAATATACACCAGTTATGTCACATGTGCCCCGTGAGGTTTGCAAGCTCACTGATATATAGCACAGCAGGATTGTGGCGCTAATTCGAGCAACACTGCCTATATGGCCTTCACACACACACACACACACACACACACACACACACACACACACACACACACACACACACACACACACACACAGCCGTTTCTAAAAATATTCTTAAGCCATTTTATACGATGTGTAAATACAACAGGCTCGTTCACTTAGAATCATCGACAACCTGAACGCAAGATGAACCCTAGTTATTGCAGAAGCGCAGGCAGAATTATTTTTTTCTTTTTTGAAGGGGGGGGGGGTGGAGGTTGGGGCGCTACTTTGATCTGAAGATGGTGCCGAACAGATAAACGTGGTCGATTGTCACTTCTCTGTTCTGTGAACAATAGCGAAAAAAATTTTTCTGGGGGTCGGGGGCGGCGTAAAGCCTCTAATTCAGTGAATTCGGTGGTGCCGAGCGCGTCCAGTGCGAACGACACTGCGTTTCAGCGATAGAAGAATTTAGCTCGCTGTAGCGTTGGCTGTAGAAAGCGGATGCTTCCGTGTAACTTAGGGGTGAAAGCGCACTGCTTGTCTCTGTGTCGAATCGGTGTCTTCTGTACCTCATTGCCCTTTAGTAGTGATTTGCATGTTCCAGTAGGAACCACTGGTTCTTCACTGCGTACTTTGCGCACCCCCTGGTTTCTCTCCTGTGCAACTCCGCGATGAGCGTTGTAGTGCCATCATCACCATCACCATTTCTTGATCACAGCACCTGATGCTAGCTCGAGCTGCGTGACGACAGAACAAGCTTACGCGCCTGGCGTGTCCGACGCTGGCAGCCGCTGCGGTTTCGCTTCAGACCTGCAATAAAGTGGCGAGATCGGCGCGGCTTCATCGGCTGCCTTCGACGTCGCCTCACGTCTCTCTTCTCTCGCCGCTACAGGGGTGACCCGGAGAACGCGCCCTTCGACGAGCCATCGAATGCCATGTTTCCGCGACTCTGCCGCCAGTGCCACCATTCCAGTCGACCTACCCCAAGGTATGGTTATGCAGCTCGATGCCGTTTTGTGGTGAATGGCATCACGGACCAGCCGCTGATGCACGCCATTCTTCTCGACGCCATTTCGATAGAGCTGCACCCTCTCGCTGCCGCTTCAAGCTCCATCCCGCAGCAGTACGATGACATCTGCTCTGCTGCGCTGGCTTCCAATGACCTCATCTACCACCCGCTTTCGTGGTCCCACGACTTTCCGGTTTCCAATGAGTCTCATAAAGCAGTATCAACCAGCCATCATCCCTACCTTGACCACGACGTAACTATCCCGGCTACGACTTATGTCTCAGATCTAGTCGTAAGCACATCTATTCCTGCACCCGAACACGCAGACGAGATAGGCGACAACCCCACGATGACTGGCCTCCCCTTCAAGAGGTGCAATCCCTCGGAGCCAGTGCACGAAGGTCCGTCGCATGTGCCTACCTCCTGCACGCCTTCCGTGACATCGCCAGCATGTGTCATCTTGGTGCCGCGAGACTCCACGACGGCCACTAGCGACGCGAGTCCCGCGCCCGACTGCCCATCCACCGAGGTTCCCAACATTCAGGCTGAATGCGACCAGTTTGCCACGAGGCGTGACTCTTCGACGTCCTCGGCCGACGGCCTTTCAGGCATGCTCGCCACCCGCACGTCCTACCCGACTTCCACGGCCCACAACCCATGTGACATGTCATACTCTACGACCACTACATCGCTGCAGGCCCCGTGATCCTGGACGCTTTGACGTCGACGATGTCCCGAGGCCACATCATTGCTCTGAGCGTCCGGCCGCCAGACACTAACATCACCCTTGATGCATACCGCAGAAAAAGTTCGTGCCCCTCACCAACCATGGCCGACAGTCCGCTAGCCGTTTCGCACGTGTGCTCTCATCCCCCTGCTAATTCTGCAACTACAGCAGACACGCCTTCCAGTCTTTTAAACATGGCTCACCATAACACCACGACTGTTCACGTCACATACATCTCCAGCAGAATTTTCGCGGCTCGTCTGCACTCCACACAGCAGAAAAGACAGCAGCCGCAGCATATAATATGCCGCCTTCACAGCAGTTACCTGGACCATCGGCACGACACCTGCGTCCACTGCCACAAGTGCCCAACTGCGCACAAGAACCATCACCATCGCAACAGCCTGCCTCAGGGCAAGTTTTGTTGTGCTGCACTGAGAAATTTCACAGTCCGGTGCCCACTTGCACCTTGTTGGTTGCACTCACTGCAACCAACTGTGGGCCTTAGTCGCGACCCTCGCCCGCTTCGATTCTCCCAGTTACCCGCCGGAGACCCAGTGCTTACCGACGGCCACTTGACGTTGACAACTTGGACTTCCCAACGTACACCTTACGGAGTGCCGTTCATGCATATAGTGTTTGTCGCTCTCTTTCTTTTTCATATAACTCCAAATCGCGCAAAGCGCTAGGGGGGGGGGGAGCCTTGTATGCCATCATCAGCATCTTCATTTCTTGATCGCCGCGCCTCTCGCGCAGCTGATGCTAGCTCGAGCGCTAGGACAGAATGAGCTCACTTGCCTGGCGTGTCGGACGCTGGCAGCTGCCGCAGCTCCGCTTCAGGCCTGGAATAAAGTGGCGAGATCGGCATGGCCCTGTCGGCTGCCTTCGACGTCGTCCCACGTCTCTCACCGCTACAGCGTCATTGTCACCACCACCACCACCAATGTGAGCGTTAGCGCCCGCTGCCTCCCATCTACACATGGTTCCCTTAAACGGGAGATAGTGCTTTTTTTAGAGCGAAAGCTATTTTGAGATCACAAGGTTCGCGGGCATTGTAATTGTGTGCCACCGCCACCACTATCGCACCAAACAAGAAAAAAAAACAAGTAAATAAACCCATCAATGACGTAACGAGATTTGAACAAGCATTCCCTACGTACAAGCTCGGTATTCTACCACTGAGTCACGTTAGTGCTCGAGACTATTTTGCAAACTGACCCTATAATAGGAGGTTTTTGCCAGAAAAATAATCGCGTTAATACGAGTAATTAAGTGTTTTACAGCAGCCAAGGAGCAATGAGGCATCATATAGTGCCAATTGGGTACGAAGTGGCTCATGCCTGCCACTTGGTTTTTCACACAAGAATGATAGAAATAATCGATGAGTAACAATAACAATTGTTAGGTTTAACGTCCCAACATTTTGGGTATCTCAGAAAGAGTGGATAATTTTTCGTGCCTCACGACGAGTGGGCCAAGTCAGGAGGTGCTCTCTCCTTTTGACCCCTTCGTGGGCATTCTGTGAAAATGTCCAAACAAATAAATGAAATAAATAAATAAATAATAACGCCACATGATTATTGAGAGACGCCGTAGTGGAGGACTCCGGAAATAATTGTTCTATGGTGGAGATTAGAAGAACACGATGGCGGACGTAGAGGAAGGTAGCTGAAAAGTGATTATCACAAATATATACGACGGGTTCGAGAGATGAAACAAGGACACCTGGATATGTCTCCCAGGCTCAGCAAGGATACATCCCACAGGCTCAACAAAAGAGACCGCAAGTGTGAAGCCACGGCTTAAGGCCCGAGGACTTGCCTGTATGTGGCAAGTATTTTCACCTGCTGCTTTGAGACCGCAAGCCGTGGTTGGTTGGTTGGTTTTTCCTCAGAATCCTGGCGCAACCCACCACGGGGGATCGGCCATGAAACGGATGGTGCCATGGCCAGAAAAACGGCGAACAAGACGAAGACGACCTTCCCGCGACATTTGGAGTCCGTGCCTTACTGCGGGGCGCCGACAGATGGCTGCCGAATTTTCACATTGAGAAGAAGAAACTCCAAGAGAGCGACCAGCAAGACATCAGGTATAAGGTAACCCATAAAACGATTTCACTATAACTGGTGAAACTGCATCTTGTTTTATAAATGCTGCAAATGGCAAAAAAATTCCGCCATATCCACGAAGTGAATGATGATGAGTAGGCGAAGCTCCGGAGGTAAACCTGGTAAACCATGAATCCTCTGTACATTTTGTCCACTCGATTATATTACATCGCTCCCCCTAGCGTACGTCGCCGCACTAAATCGAACGATTGCCTTCAACCAATGACAAGCGCAATATGTAACATCATTCCTATTTTATAATATCTCGCGTCTTTCATCAACTACAAGTACCGCTTTCTAGTTTATAACACCTTGCATCATTTCATCATCAGCTACAAGTACCACCATCTAGTAAACACTACAAGAACTAAACGAGAGGTGGCTACATACAGGAGACGGTACCGCCATCTAGTGAACACTGCAAGAACTAAACTAGAGGTGGCTACATACAGGGGACGGTACCGCCATCTAGTGAACACTGCAAGAACTAAACTAGAGGTGGGTACATACAGGCTACAGGGGACGCACAGCCCACGCCCTAAGGAGCTTCGCCCCTAAAACTCTGAGGCCTGTAGCGAATCAGCCCCATGAGCAGCTCTGTTCAGCGGTTCGGATCGCGAAGACGACCGGAGCGGGAAGACCATCTCTTTCGGCATCTTCGTGCGCACTCTCGCGCCTTCTCAGGAAAATTGCCGTCATCGGAGTGTTTATAACTTGGAACACCAGGAAGACGACGTTCGTGCTTTTGCAACTGTGGTAAGTTTCACTATCGCAGCCTAGTAGTGTCAGACACGTCTAAGGTGATTTTTGGTAGAAAAAAATCGACAGATCCCATGTACCATAAAAATCGATGCTATAGGAAGCATGCAAATACATTGTGACTGTCGTGTACTTTTTAGGGGGTATTAGAATAGCGTTACGCATTCACAGCGGTCGCCCGCTATTTGCGTCAGTTAACGAGAGCCCACGGGAAGTTAGCGCACAACGCATGCGCTTGCGCTTGCGAGGATGGTAGACCAACTTCAGTGGATGGCGCTTTAGCATTCAATAGACGTTAACCCGACGTGACGCCTATAGCATAGGAGTACATAGGTAATATTTATAACATAAATACCCAGCACTGCAACTCCGACTCACCTTTCACCTATTACGCTTGCGTAGAGTCGTTTTACAAAGCAGCTTTGGCACCTTGCTTTGCTATGAGGTAGAATAGTTAATGTAAATTTGTTTATTTCAGATATATATAAACAGTACACAGTGTGAAATGTGTTCGCGGGTAAAACAAAAGGAGATTCGTACGTTTCCTGATGAGTCTTTTACTCCTCACTGACATGTCTGACCATTCAGTGAGCGAAGACAGTGAAAACATCTGAATTATTAAAAAATAATTACACCACTCATTATGGTATGCAAACAAAAAATGAAATAAAAATAAACGCATCACTATTAGAAGTTCTTGGGAATTAAAAACAGCGCACAAGGACAGAGGAAGAGACGCACTTTGTTTCATACCTTGTTTACTTTGATGCACAGACGCCTTTGGTTTTCCACATGACCGGGTCGAATGCTTGATATATGTGCGTGTGTCTTCCAATGAAGTTTAGTCACGAGTTTAGCGCGGTGTCGTCACTTCCTCTGTCCTTGTCCGTATTTGTGCGCTGTTTTTACTTCCCAAGTATGAACCACCAACTAGCCCAACTTTCGCTATTACTACTACTAGAAGAAATGTTTATACAAAGTGTAATAGTGGAAGTAACAGACTTTGCATATCAAGCACCTACAATATTGCCGCGATAGGTTGGCCATGTTCAAGTAGCCCGCCGCAATCATTGTGGCAAGAGCACCCGCAAAACCCGGCTGGCGTGACCAACGCGTTCATGCGCTTGGGCTACGAGCAAGAGGAAGTTAGTTGAACCTGTGCCACTCGGCTACTCGGACTCGACGACCATGCTCATTAAACTCGTGGACACAAGTTCGCCCTAATAAAGACGCTTGTTTTTTTAGCCTGTCTGCCTCAGCATCGCTACATTTCTGGTGGAGGTGCGGGGTAATGAATTGAATCCTCGCGAGCTCAAGACAGCGCAGCCCCGATTACCAGCCTGTCAACCCCATGGAAGTGACTCCTGTACACCAGAGGGCAAGTCGCCGTCTTCGAGGTGACTCACCTGAGTTCAGTCCTCTCCACTTCACACCAACGGGAAGTCAAATGATGGACGCCACCACTATGACTAGCCAGGTAACACCGGTACAAGTGTTCATCAGCCAACCGCACCAGCCACCAGTATTCCATGGCGACTCGTACGAGGACGTGGAAGATTGGTTGGATCTGTTCGAGTGGCAAGCTTGAATGGATGGGACGAAAGAGAGAAGCTCCTTCGCGTATATTTCACCCTGGAAGACTTCGCAAAGACATGGTTTGAGAACCATGAAACCTCGTTGTCTACCTGGGAGGTATTTCGACGACAAGTGGTGGCTAAGTTCGCGAATATAGACCGAAAAAAAGGCGGAAGCTCCTCTTCTATCGAGGAACAAGCTCACAAACGAGACTGCTGCCATGTACATTTAGGACATGGTCCGTCTGTTCAAGCGTGCGGATTAAAATATGGCTGAGGATAAAGAGGTGCGCCATATAGTGCGCGGAGTGAAGCAAGAGCTGTTCACCATTATCGTCTGCAACCCTCCAAGCACAGTTGCTGAGTTTTATTCGGATGCGACGGCCACCGAAAGAACACTGGAACAGCGGGCTCGGCAGTACAACCGGAATCTTCACTGCGCATCTGGACAGGTGTTCTCTGGAGGCGTGCGAAACGACGTTGAAGCCCTGCGAGAGCTCACTAGATCAATTATCAGAAAAGAACTGAGCAGATTGCAATTGCCCCAGACTCCAACTGCACTATCTGTTACAGACGTTGTTCATGACGAACTGAGGCAGGTTATACGAGAGCCAGAGCGTGAGCTGCAGCCGGTTCGTCTTATCCGAACATACTCTGAAGTTCTCAGACAACCCACAGTACACAGCAATGCAGCAGTTGCGATGGCGGCGACTCCTCTCCCACCTGCAGCACGCAGCGCACCTCGTCTACGGGAACCAACGGCTACCTATCTGCCTCCAGGAGCACGTAGCACACGTCGATGTGGAGCATAGGCCCAGGAAAAGTGACGTCTGGTGTGATCACGAGCGCAGGCCTCTGTGTTTCCATTGTGGCGAAGCGGGTCATCTGTACAGATTCTGCACTTACCGACAGGCTGGATTAAGAGGCTTCCCGCCGTATGCATCGTGCCCCCGAAACGGCGAACGACCAGCGGAGACTGAGGAGTACTTGTCCACGTGCCAGAACTCGCCACCTCTACGCAAACATTTGTCACGGTCACCATCGCCTTTGCGCTACCAGTCATCCAGCCCACGTGCACCTTCAAGGCAGCCTGGTCATCGCTCTCCAAGTCCACTCCCGGAAAACTGAAGCAAGCGACCTGTGGAGGTGAGGCCGCTGATAACATCAGTTACGAAGATCGTCCAATATGGCTTGAGGGTGACGACGGTGTATTTCCGGTAAGTGGGTGCTACAACAAAGGCGTTACTTCAGATTTGCGGTTGAGAATAGAAGGATGGGAGCTGAATGCCTTAGTCGACACCGGTGCAGATTATTCAGTGATAAGTCACAAGAGGGTGAAGAAGCTAAACGAAGTTGTGACACATTGGAGTGCATCGCAGATACGCACGGCAGGTGGTCACATTATTACGCCCCTTGGCAGATGCACTGCAAGACTTGAAATACGGGGCTTTATATACGTTGCCGATTTCATTGTGCTACCAGAATGTTCAAGGGAACTCATTATAGGAATGGATTTTTTGCAAGCTGTAAGGAATGGACACAAAAGTGCTGTGTTTAGGTACGATTTGTGGTTAAAGGGCTTGCAAGCGCCGAGGAACGCCAAACCGAAACTAAAGAAGACGAGCGGAGGGCAGGTGGCACGAAGGCGATAACAAGAAATGAAAAAGAAGAAGAGAAGAAGAAGGAACGTGGAAAAAAGCGAGCTCGAGTGGGGAGGCCTCGAAGACAGACGAAGCAGTGCGCCGCTCGAGCTGGACGAGTTCCTGGGAGCGTTCCTGAGCCGGACGTGGGACCCGTACGTGTCGGCCAGGTCGAGCTCCGGCGTGTTCGTTCGGGGTCGAGTCCGCCGGCCTGTTCAAGGTGCAAGGACGGGGCCTGCTGAACGGTTCCTGCCTGGGTGCAGTGGCCGGGAGCAGGTTCGTGGGCGAGGCCTACCGGGCGTGGTCCTCGTGAGCCGGGGCCTGACCCTGAACCTCAGGAGTTGCGACCCTGACTGCTGGCCGCGACGTCTGACTAAACGGCGCTGCACACGGTAGCGCATCCGTGTGCCGTAAGCCGTTCCAGCCGCTCCAGCCGTGCCACCTTTGCCCTCGCGCACGTCGACAATCGCATCATGTCGGGACGACGGGGACCCAAACTGTGAGGCAGCGTTTTCCTTTTGCGAACTGAGAACTCTACGCGCTGGACTCGGAGTAAGCGTAGCCGCGAGCTCTCCGCATGCTAGAGGTCTGACTCTCATACATGTTGCGTGACGCTTGGCGTGTAGGGTTGGACATATAGTTTTATTTTCACCTGCCACTTCGTTCTCTAGTGTATAATATAACGCTTCTTTTGTTCGCATCCATTGTTGATGTGAATCCTTTTTCGTCCGCTGTCAACAAACATAGTGACGAACGTCCTTAACCATCACAATTTCTGCCGTCCGCGAGACAGGACTAAGCTCTCGCCTTACATCTGAGAGCCTCACGTTGTTTGTGTGTGGCGGACGAGAATGGACGACAAGAGGAAGCTAGTTGAGCTAGGGAAGGAGATGGGGCTGAGTGGTGAGGCTTTGCTGGCATGGGTGAGCGCTGAGGAAAAAGAAATGAGGGACCAGAGAGCGAAAGATCGAGAGGAGGCACGGCTAGCAGCACAGGTGGAGCATGAGCGTGAAATAGCTCGCATGGAGGCTGAAAGGCTCCTGCTCGAGGAGCGACGTCGTGTCACAGAAGCGCAGCGGCCGAGCACGAGTTCTGCGGACGATAGTATGGGTGGTGGTCAGAGTTTTCGCAGCCCACACAAAATGATTCCACCCTACAATGAGAGTAGGGACGAACTGGATGCGTACATCCAGAGATTTGAGAGGGTTGCCATGAGCCAAGGCTGGCCAACCGACAAGTGGGCCCTGTCACTGAGCTTGTGTCTAACGGGAGAAGCCTTGACCGTGGTAGGACGGATGTCTGCTGAAGACTCTACGGACTACGCAAAGCTCAAGCAGACGCTCCTCCAGTGGTTCCGTTATACAGAGGAGGGATACCGCACAAAGTTTAGGGATGCCCGGCCCGAGAATACTGAGACAGGTCGACAGTTCGCGGGACGTCTCTGTGGATACTTCGACCATTGGCAGGAGCTGGCGAAGACTCCCAAAACATATGATGCACTGCGAGACAAGATGGTGTCCGAACAATTCCTCAGGTGGTGCGACGAGAAGTTGGCTGTCTTCCTGAAGGAGCGAGGATGTCATAACCTGGACACGTTGGCAACGACGGCTGATCAATATTTGGAAGCTCAGGGAATTGTGAATCTCGCTAGAGGAAAAGACGAAAAAGGGAAACCGATGGCTACAGCTAAAGTTGACACTGTCAGCGAAAGCAAAGGAAAACCGCTTTGTTTTCTGTGCAACAAGCCGGGTCATCGAGCTTCCGATTGCTGGACAAAGTCTCGAGCGCCCAAGTCGACGTCGTGCTGGATCTGTAAGAAGTCAGGGCACAGATCCGATAGTTGTCCCTCAAACTCGGGAAAACGTAGAGAGGCATCATGTTCCGTCTTGGGATACCAGAAAGCGCAGCAGGAGAAATCAATGGAAGATGCGCCTGACAATCAGGATGAGAAACATTGTCATGACACGTGTGATGGGACCCAAAGCAACGCAACTTGCGACAACGGGTCAAAACAAATGCCAACTGTAAAGGGCTATCTCGAAGGGAAACGGGTTACCGTATTGCGGGATACCGGTTGCAATACAGTAGTGGTGAAACGATCGCTAGTTCCTGACTGCAACTTGACTGGCAACACCCGTACCGTTCGCTTATTGGACCGATCTGCAAAAGTCTTACCAGAAGCAGAGGTGTACATAGATTCTCCGTTTTTCAGAGGTCAGGTGCTTGCTGTTTGTATGGAGAATCCATTGTATGAAGTCGTGCTTGGCAACATTGCGGGTGTACTATCAGCTGCCCGACCAGCCCCGAAGCAGCCAGCAAGACGTCCAAAACTAGCACAGATTCACCATGATCCAGTATGCACTGAAGAAGAACCTGAAGATGCAACCTCATCAGATAGAAGACGACAAGATGACATGTCGGCGGCTGCAGGAAAAGAAAGGAAAAAGCCCAGTGAACTGATTGTTCCTCGGATCCAACCCCTGGATATCAGCCGGGAAGCGCTAAAGAATTTACAGCACGCAGATCCCACGCTGGAAACCTGCTTCGCCGCATTGGGGAAGGTCATATCTAAGAAGCCAGCAGTCACTGAGTTTGTGCTGGTACGCGACATTCTTTTCCGGCGCCACCGCACGGCAGAAAGGCGAGACTTGGAGCAACTTGTAGTACCCAAGGATCTTCGAAACACCGTAATGAAGATGGCTCATGAAGGCCTTCTGTCTGGTCACCAAGGGCAAAGAAGGACAACAGACCGTGTCCTTACAGAGTTTTATTGGCCGGGTGTACGGGCTGATGTGATACGGTTCGTGAAGTCGTGCGACGTATGTCAGAGGACCGTGCCTAAACACCTCGTCGGACGAGTTCCATTGGGAAATATGCCTATCATAGACACACCTTTTCAGCGGGTCGCCATCGATATTATTGGCCCGCTGTCACCAACGTCATCCAAGGGCAACAAGTATGTCTTAATGATGGTAGACTTCGCTACGCGTTACCCGGATGCGGTGGCACTACCGATCATCGAGACAGAGCGCATAGCGGAAGCACTAGTAGAGATGTTCTCCCGCGTTGGGGTGCCCCGTGAGATAGTGAGCGACCGTGGAAAGTCGTTCACCTCGAGTCTCATGCAGGAACTCGGTCGGCTACTTTCATTTCGTCAGCTACCCACAACGCCTTATCACCCCATGGCCAACGGACTTGTGGAGAGATTTAATGGAACTCTCAAACAAATGGTTCGCCGCATGTGTCAAGAACGGCCGCGACATTGGGACAGGTACTTGGCTCCCCTGCTCTTTGCATACCGTGAAGTTCCCCAGACGAGCCTTGGATTCGCGCCGTTCGATCTCCTCTACGGCAGATTTGTACGCGGGCCAATGTCGATCCTTAAGGAACTGTGGACAGGGGCCAACATCGATCCTGAAACGAAAACAACATACGAGTATGTTATAGATCTCCGGGAGCGACTGCAAGACACCTGCAAGGTAGCGCACGAAGAACTCCTGAAGGCGAAAATGACACAGAAGAAATATTACGATAGGAAAGCAAGAGTTCGACACCTATCACCCGGCGACAAAGTATTGCTGTTGCTACCATCAGATAAGAATAAATTGATCTTGACATGGAAGGGACCCTTCACAGTGCTTGAAAAACGCAGTGACTATGACTACGAGATAGATCTCGGAACTCGGAGAAGTCTTTTTCACATTAACCTTCTCAAGAAATACCACAAAAGGGAGCCTATTGCTTACTGAGTGTGACTTTGTGGTTGAGTACATTAAGGGCTCCGACAACGTAGGTGCCGACTACCTCAGCCGCATTTGACTTCTCCGCTGGTTAGCGTTTACTGGTGGCACAATTTCTTTTCATGTCAATTCACCCTTTCCCTAACAGAATGAACTTCTGTAAATAATGTTTTTTTTGCTATGTTTTCGCTTTTGGGTACTCCACCTCGCGCGCTTGTGAAAAGTTGTTTTCCCCCTAAACAACTTTCTTGAGCAGGGGGATATTTGTAAGGAATGGACACAAAAGTGCTGTGTTTAGGTACGATTTGTGGTTAAAGGGCTTGCAAGCGCCGAGGAACGCCAAACCGAAACTAAAGAAGACGAGCGGAGGGCAAGTGGCACGAAGGCGATAACAAGAAATGAAAAATAAGAAGAGAAGAAGAAGGAACGTGGAAAAAAGCGAGCTCGAGTGGGGAGGCCTCGAAGACAGACGAAGCAGTGCGCCGCTCGAGCTGGACGAGTTCCTGGGAGCGTTCCTGAGCCGGACGTGGGACCCGTACGTGTCGGCCAGGTCGAGCTCCGGCGTGTTCGTTCGGGGTCGAGTCCGCCGGCCTGTTCAAGGTGCAAGGACGGGGCCTGCTGAACGGTTCCTGCCTGGGTGCAGTGGCCGGGAGCAGGTTCGTGGGCGAGGCCTACCGGTCGTGGTCCTCGTGAGCCGGGGCCTGACCCTGAACCTCAGGAGTTGCGACCCTGACTGCTGGCCGCGACGTCTGACTAAACGGCGCTGCACACGGTAGCGCATCCGTGTGCCGTAAGCCGTTCCAGCCGCTCCAGCCGTGCCACCTTTGCCCTCGCGCACGTCGACAATCGCATCATGTCGGGACGACGGGGACCCAAACTGTGAGGCAGCGTTTTCCTTTTGCGAACTGAGAACTCTACGCGCTGGACTCGGAGTAAGCGTAGCCGCGAGCTCTCCGCATGCTAGAGGTCTGACTCTCATACATGTTGCGTGACGCTTGGCGTGTAGGGTTGGACATATAGTTTTATTTTCACCTGCCACTTCGTTCTCTAGTGTATAATATAACGCTTCTTTTGTTCGCATCCATTGTTGATGTGAATCCTTTTTCGTCCGCTGTCAACAAACATAGTGACGAACGTCCTTAACCATCACACAAGCTAATGGCGCCGTAATTAACCTGCGTAGGTCCAGCGTGTCCTTTTCGACTGAACGAGCTATACCTGTAGAGGAATATGAGAAACGGCGCCTAACTGCTCTACGCGATGTTCATGATGACGTAACTGTGTCGCCACGCTGCATTATAATGGTGCTCGTAGAGAATGACGCATTTTACAACCGCGAAGTCATAGCGGATACAAATGTAGGGCTGTTTTGAACAAAGGTGTCGGCGTAGCACGGGGCCTTGTCCACTTGACAAACGGTCGTGCAGATGTCCTACTTACAAATTTGTCCTATGAACTTCAACACGTCGCTCAAGGCACGGCTATCGCCTATATACACGACTTCTGTATGGCGACCGAACTATGCAGCTTAACGACGTCCACCACTCGACCAGTGGCCTGCAACATTGACACATCCGTGACCGTCAACCAGAACCTTCCGGAAAGTCAAATGAAGCAGATTTACGCGTTTGTAAAATAAATTTTCTGATTGCTTTTCAACTGCCTCGATAATCGAGCGCACGTCAGTTAAGAAATACAGAATTATAACGCAAGACGACACAAGGCCTAAATGCCAGCATTCTTTACGAGTGTCACAGAAAGAACGGGAAATCATTAAGAACCAAGTGGAGGAAATGCTTTCGGATTATGTCATCAAGGCTTCGAATAGCCCATGGGCGTCTCCCGTAGCGCTTGTTAAGAAGAAAGACGACACGCTTACATTCTGTGTCGATTACCAAAAACTAAACAGTGTAACTAAACGAGATGTCTACCCTTAACACGTATCGACGATACACTAGATCGACTGCAATCCGCAAAATTTTCTCCTCCTTAGATCTGAAAAGCGGATATTGGCAAATAGAGGTCGACAAGCGGGACCATGAAAAAGCGGCATTCATAACACCAGATGGCCTCTGACCAACATGCTATCAATGTATGTCGATGTCGAACATAAACAGTGGCATGAAATATTACCCTGCGTAACATTCGCATATAATACAGCCGTTCAAGAGACAACCCACGTTGCCCCTTTCGAACTAGTATTCGGCCGAATAGTGACCACCCCACTGAGTGCCATGTTACCACTACAGGAAGAAAACAGCTTATCCACCTGACTTAGATGACTTCACGCAATGAGCCGAAGAAGCACGTCCAATGGAAAGATGCCGAATACGCCGTCAACAGCGCGTCGACTCTAGTCGGTACAACAAGCGACGCAGTGACGCGCTTTATCATCCCGGTGACAAATTGTGGATATAGATCCCAGTGCGCCACCGCGGACTCTCTGAAAAGCTTCTTTGTCGATACTTCGGCCCTTATGAAGTACTCAAGCGTATCAGCGATGTCACCTATGAAGTCAGATCCGCTGGACACGTAAGCTCAACACGCCGCAATCCCACGGAAGTGGTACACGTAGTCCGCATGAAGCCCTATCATGACAGATCGTCGGAAAACGAGTGAGAGTGCGCATGTATTTTGTAGCGTTAGCTACACTGGCCTCGCTGAGCCAATTTCGCGTGACACTGGTCTGCGCATGCGCAATGATACTCCGCCGCCGCCACGCGCGGCTCGCCGCTGGTGTGCGCGCAATTCGATGCTCTGGGCAGATGATCAGTGGTGTCACACACCGGAGCCGGCACCTCCCTCGCACTTGGCCGCGGCCGTGCGTGACTCGCCGCCGCCGGTGTGCGCTTTCCAAGGGAGTGCCGTCATAGCCTTGGTACACATATGGACGCTGACGCGCGCGCCTTCCTTGTGCAGTCGCCATCTGACACTGCTCTGGAGCCACTTGATATCGCCTCTGACTGGCGTTGCCGCTGTGGTATAGCCATGGAGAAAGAGAGTGCAAATGCTGCTTAACGGTGCTGAAGAGCGGAGAAGCTTAACTCATCGGATTCCGAAGTAGTTGACCGGCAAAATAAATAGACGTGTGCCACATAATACGTATACCGTGTGTGTGTCATTGGAACAGCTGTAAGCATGATATCTGGTAAGCTAAGACTAATCATCTGAACCTTTGCTAGCGCTACATATATCCTGGCATAGCTGAGCTAAGCCATTGCCATTTTTTTCACTGTCTCACGCATCGGGACGATGTGTCTGAGGAGGGGGATAATGCCACAACAGGTTTGCCACGTTCAAGTTGCCCGCCGCAATCATAGTGGCAAGAGCACGAGCAAGACCCGGCTGGCATGCGCCACGTGTTCGTGCGCTTGGGCTACGAGGAAGAGGAAGATAGTTGAATCTGTGCCACTTGGCTACTCGGACTCGACGACCATAGTCATTAGACTCGTGGGCACACGTTCGCGCTAATAAAGACGCTTGTTTTTTTAGCCTGTCTGCCTCAGCATTGCTACAATATAAGGAAAAAAGTAATGATCGGCATTTTATGTTGCATCATTGAAAAGTTATTATACGTTTGAAGAAGACATGAGAAGCAGTACAAATTGTTTTTAATCAGAAGTACATGGGGTTTTATTGACCAGTTAGATTAGTATGTGTATGCATTACACAAAAAAATATTTTAAAATTTAAAGTTTTAGTACCAGAGCTAGTCCTCCGTCTTGATTCCATCAGTGATATAGTGCTTATATAGGTCGTATGCCACTTGTATGGTTAAATATTTGAGGAAGAAGTATAACCTGGTTTAATTTCTCGCAAAGTTCTTGTGGCGAAACGAAAGTTATGCAACTGGAAGAACGGTAGTATGTTTCACGTTTCATACAGGTAGTAGGTTAATGAGGATGGTTGGGAGAAAATTATTTTCAAGTTTTTTTTGTAGAGAAGAAACAAGTTCGGCGTCCGTCTTGATCCATGTACCGCGGTATAGATGAAAGTATATTAGGAAGGATTGGGTAAATTCGAAATATATTTCTCTTTCAGCTCGTACTGGCAAATTATTTTAATCTGTACTACATACTAAGAAACCTAGACAACTTACCATGAATATTTTATACGGAGTGTTTCAAGAAATGTGTCCAATATTCTTTGAAAGTCACAGAAAGGAGGTATATGTGCGATTCTTGCAGCGTTGGCTTTCCTGTGGCAGAAGACATCTTCAGATTAGTACGAACAATATTCACGGCTGTTTTTTATAAATTAACACCAGTCGTGATAGCCGGTCGAGTCGAATGGGCAAATTCGACTTCCAACGAGCTACTTTAAAATTTTGGAAATGCGGCCATTGGTGATTACCGCGGAGCGATGCAGTGAGCCGAATTCAGCTGGCGAAACCGAAACCGACGCCCCAAAAGCGCACCTACCGTTCATTTCGACATCACCCCCCTCAGCGACGACACTGTTTCCCTCGCCGTTATCCACAGCAATTTCGACGCTTATCCTCCGATGCACTCCCGCAATAGTGAAATTAACGCTATCGTACCCGCAGATATGCAGTTGCTGCAGGCCTCCCGTGAAGGTTTTTGTGCCCGACGTGATCAGCTCTCTCGTTTCCACTGTCTAGGTTTGTCCATAATGTGAAAGTTGTCAGTACAAACTGATGCGTGCAAGCTCGGCTGCGACAGGATGGGCGATGTCACTCACGACGATGGCAGCTTGCTGGGGTACGACGCGGAGAACGAAGTAACTGATAGCAGAGACCACTCGTCACACCGAATAGATTTTCATTTCTCTCAGCCATACACAGCTTTCGCAGTAAGACGCCGATCGAAAATGCCAAAAGTGTGCAAGAGAAAGAGAAAATACAGTTGGAACCATCGGTCGACACCAATTGGCCGACTCATTCAGATACACTCGGACAGAATGGGCAGTATCAGGACGGCAATATTTTGGTGAGCCTTAGTCCAAGTGAGCGCTCTCAGCAGAACATAGTTCTTGGGTAAGTTTGAGTGAATTCCTGTTTTTTTTTCTGACCTGTACTTTGACGGGAGGTTGCTGTCGCCCCAACTCTTTGTGACGTCACAGACCCTGCTATGACCAGCAGCCGATAAGAATATGGGGCAGCACTTTAGCGTCGCTTTCGAAGAACAGGCCCGACAGCCGCCGCAGCGCAGATTCGTTCGGCAGCAGCTGGAGTGGGGCCCGTAATGGTCGGCGTCTTTCGTCCTGCAAGCGTCGACCTCGGCTGTAAGACGACAGCGGCGTGGCCTGCATGGCGTCTATGTGCGTCGGGGCGCCGACTATTTATAACGGTGCCGCACTAGCGCGGCGGCATCCCCCGAAGACATCGCGTGTATACATAGCAGTGGGTCTCTAGGTCCCCAGCCGACCGGTGCAAGCGCGGAAGTACAGCCTCGCATCGTCCTCTTCCAATGAGTGCACCCCGCTGCCTCTTCTATTACTCACTCAAAGCATGTCCACGTGGACGCTGCTCATTTCTCTTAAGCTTAGGTGCATCACACTTCGGCTTCAAGCGAACAAGACTGAACCTAACAAGCTCGGCAAATACTCGTCTTGCCCCGCCGCGGTGGTCTAGTGGCTAAGGTACTCGCCTGCTGACCCGCAGGTCGCGGCATCAAATCCCGGCAGCGGCAGCTGCATTTTCGATGGAGGCGAAACTACTGTAGGCCCATGTGCTCGAATTTGGGTGTGCGTTCAAGAACCCCAGGTGGTCGAAATTTCCGGAGCCCTCCACTACGGCGTCTCTCATAATCATATAGTTGTGTTGGGACAATATGCTCCACATATCAATCAATCAAATACTGGTCTTCGCAAATCAAAAAACGGAGGAAAGAGAAGGAACAAAAGACGACCATAAAGAACAAAGCGCACCACGGCGGCACCTCTAGGAAGCGAAAGCGACGCATGGTGATGCTGCGGCTCTCGAGAGGCAGCGCCATCTCTGGTAGAAATGTAGAAGTCGGGAATGGACATCGCGCGTTTTTCGGTAAACTTTATTACCTAGCTACCTCCGCGCCAATGCATCGTCACTCGCTTTCGTGCTCGTGCAGAGAGAGCGTGGTGCGTTTAAGTCCACTCCCAATGTACCGCCTGAAGTGTCACTTCATAAAGATCTCTGCGCTGTACATGCACTTCAGAGAAGTGAATTTAACAAAAGGAGTAAACTCGTTAGTGAAGTTTATGATGTGGAGCAGACGACGGAAAATGGAGATGCCCGCGCCACTGCGAAATGCCTTTCTCAGGTCCGTGAATATACCGTGTACGACGTATGCCTCGAGGTATGTCTCAATCTGCCAACATGAAGCCACGCGTACTCTAATAATGTGCTGCGTTGACGTCAATGAAAACCATGTAGTTGGTGTTTTGATGTGGTATCTAGCAGTAGCAGCCATATACTATCATATGCAAATGTTTGCGGCGTGCTAAAAAATAAATACAAACTAAAGTCATCTGGTCATGGCGTTAAAATGTCCGAGAACTTTTAGAGTCATGTCCTCTATGCCGTGGGAGCATGACCCGCTGACTTCGGCACGAAGCAGCAAGCTGAGCTTTCACCACAGCGAGTCAAATTCAAGTGCTCGCCTTGTTTTTTTTTTTTTTTTTTTGAGGGGGGGGGGGAAAGGGCTCTTGTGTCAAGTTTGCTCCATCTGCCGCGTTCGCGGCTGTGACTTGCTGGAAAAAAGATACAGCTTTACATGCAGAGAGTTTCCCTTGGTGTTGTATGCATTGTTGTGGCAGCCCACGAAACAATACTTGGAATCTCACCGATGCTTCCGTGGGGTCACTTCTAACATTGTGGGAAGGCAACTTCGCACAGCGAGCGGCTAGTTTTAGGGCACCTAGCTGACGGCACGGCGCCGATGTTCCCCCACACCGACTGCAGAACGCGTTCCGCGCGTGTCACACGCGCTATCGTTTCAGCGAAACACACGACTCACCTGCGCCCTCTTCCATGCCTTATACCATGGCCCTCGAGATCGGGGGTGCACGGCGGCTACCTCGGAGGTCATGCTTATCTCCAAGTTTTCGGGAGCTTGCTGCCAGAGCCAGGCGTGGCGTTGTCATCGCTGCGTTAATTTGGGCTTTCGTTCGCTATCACGGCGTTGGCGCACATGATGCCGCTTACCCTACAGTTAGAGTGTGCTAGAACAAGGGAGTGTTCGGAAAGACAGCCGCACTGATGCACTGAAATTTGAGAGTGAAGCACGAACAGCTTAGGTTAGGTTAGGTTCGAATGTTGAAGGTAGCCTTGCGTAACTCGCAGGCAATTGCCCCGCCCGGTTTCCTTTTTGCTAATTGTAGCTAATGTCATTTGTTTGTTTCTTAACTAGGCACAAGCAGGCTCTTAAAACAAAAATCGTGCATAGCGCGACGTAAGCCTGCATAAGCCGGCGACCTCTGTGCTTGTCCACATGCAGTATTATACAGGTACTCTCGCTGCACCATACCCTAAACATAATTGTCACTTATCACCAGTCCCGTGCGAGGTCTGTAGCATTCAAAAAATTCAAAAGAAGTCACGACACATGTTTCCTGAATATCGAGTGACCACGCGGAAACACAATAAATTTCAGTCACGCTGTCACATGATGAGCAGAAACCTTGCCGTTCTTTCTTATGCTCACCACACTTAAGGAAATAGTGTTCTATAGAATCATTCTCTTGCGTTTCAGGCACAAGGGCGTCGTGGAGAGTCTGATCTTGTGGAACCATGCTGGTGTACGCGCTGATCCCGTTCGGATGCCATGAAGCAAGCAGGCCTCTTCCCCTGATAGCCCTTTTGTCACACATGACTCGTGATACGTCAGTCATAACGAGGGAAAATGCTTATTACCAGTTTCTCGTAAGATACGCTGATGGTCTTTGAGAGCCTTCTTCGTTGGTGTAAGCTACAGAGCACTCCGGGCAAGTCTGTCAGCAGCCTCGTTACCCGCTATGCATGTTATGGAATCTATTGAAACTTAATGTTTATAACAATGCCATGCAGATCTTTAAAAATTTGCAGTGATCTTTTACTGCATTGATCCAAAATCAATCCATGTTTTAGCCACTGCAAAGCGGGCTTACTGCCCTAAAACAGCACGAGTTGTTGCTGCCTACAAAAATTCAGTTTCTGCAGGGCAGCCTGAATTGCCGCGCTTTTACTTGCTGTCGATGAAATAACGCACTCGAGTCGCGCTGCGCAGGACGCCTTCAGAGACGGGGTCACAAACGCTGCAGCGCTTGCTCTGCGCACTATGTCGACCGATCCATCGGTGAGAACTTTGAAATGGTCGGCGTACTTTTCTTTATTATATTCAAGTACAAAAGTACGTACTTCTGCTGTGGAGCTGCGATCGGTAGTCTGCAATCAGCCATCATTTTAGGAGTTGCGCGCGGATCCACCGGTACAGAGATATTCACGGCGAGATCGGGCTATAGATGGAGTACCGTTCTCGCGCAAGCGTGGATAGGCGGTCGGCGGCACTTCGTTGAGTAAGGTTTGAGCCGATTGTCGGTGATTTTAATGCGCTGACTACAGTTCACTGGTACGCTCTTCTCTACTTATTCGGTGCACGAGGCCATTAACCGCGAGTAAAACGCAATCTGCCTTTCATAGGGATGCTCGTCTTGGATTCACGCTTTCACATAAATCACGATTTTGCTGTGTTTATACGTGAGTAGCTTGTGTTCGACCTGCGAAGCACTGCTGTAGCGTGACTGTACTACTTATTTACACCTTTGTCATCTGCATACTAAAAAGCGATAAAGAAAGAGCGTAGAAAGCCCGCATATCTGTGTGTGATAATATGGGAAGAAGAGGGAAGGCGAAAAAAAAAGAGCGTACGGGATCGGGAAGTGCGTGACAGCGTTCGCGGCAGCGAAGCGGGCAAGGACAGACGGTTTTTGGCTGGAAGACCGGTCCGGGAAACTAGGAAACGTCCTCTAGGCGCTGTACTGTCCTGGACTCCGGCTGCGTGACTGGCCCAGGGACCAGGCGATCCGCTGCCGTTACGGCTGCCGTTGCTGACAGCTGGACAACCGGCTAACAAAGCCTCGACTCCGGCTGGGTGACTGGCCCAGGGACCAGGTGAGGTTCCGCATAGAAGTGTGGCAGCTTGGACTAGCTGTTATGGCATGACGATAGTTATAGCGCGAGAACAAAACGACGACACGTGTCTTTCGTGCTCTTCTTTCTCTGTGTCGTCGTTTTGTTCTCGCGCTGTAACTATCGAGGTTCCGTTGTTCCGGCTGCCGTCCCGAGTGGTTACGAGTTTCTGTTTGCTGTGGGCCGCTGGTCCTGCTGCCGTACCGGGTGGCTGGCACGACCCAGGTGTGCTACTAGGACGAACGCGGCGGCTGAGAGCTGTTGCTTCAGGGTGGAGCTTCCGAGCGACTGCTACCCTCCAGCTGCTACTGCGGCAGAAGGCCGTGAGATGGCGTGGTCCAACTCACGTTGATGACGCCAACGAGACAGATAGCACGTCACCCCGAGTGAACGGCTTCCAAGCCCAAAAGAAAAACGGCTAGAGACTTCTAATTTAGTGAGAGATTACGCATAGAAATGCATGTGACAGACTATGTTTAGAAATTCGCCATTATAGTTGCTTTTCCCGTGTAAATATATGTTGTGTGTGTGTGTGCACTCGTATCTCGATTGTTTGTTGGCTAGTGGTCGCGGGCCCAAAACCTGACACTACCTCACACTGTGCGATCGTTCGCCCCTTATAGGCAAATGATCTTTTTTTTCTCTCATTCTGTTCACCATTAAATGCGAGCCGGTCGATAAGTCTTGTCAGGAAAGCTTAGTGGCTGACGGTGCTTTGCACATACACTGCGTTTACCACGTGTACGCACATGTTCTTACGCACATGCTAATAAAATATCAAAGTATTATATAAGAGTTAAGCAAAAAGCTTTTATCGGTGAATTACGTGCATAGCAGTGCTACAAGAAAGGCCTGGTTATTGTGACAAGCATTTTTTTTTTCAGAAAAACGATGACTACCACTGCCTTTCGTTGGTCACTAACAATGCCCCACAAACGGAAGACAACGTAAAAAAGAAGAAAGTTTCAGTGAAATGATTCGACATAACATATAATTGGACAGGCTTGAGCACAATTTCGACGAAGACAAATGGAGACACACAGAACACAGACGAGCGCGTCTGAATTGCGCTGAAGCCTATCCAATTATGTACCAACTCGCCCAAGTCAAAGTGCTTTTTACTATATAAGGCATGCCGTCTGAATCAATTTCAAACGGCTGGGCTCATTAGAGCGTTCGTAAATGTAAGCACATGGTTGCGCATGGTAACTCTGTTTAAGTACAGTTTAAGTACCAAAGTGACACAGCTTATGTGGTAGTAATAGTTCTATGTAGTGGTACCATGGCCAAATAAACACAACTAAGGCACCTCGCATGGACGATAAATTTCAGTGCCGTAGTTGTACACCAACCAACAGCGCGCGAGTGCATGACCTAGAGCCAGTTTTTTTTTTTTGTACAACCGAGTCGTTATGAAACGCTGCATTCACACACCATTTAGTTGTCCTCATGTTTGGGAGGAGGCGAATTGAATTTAGCAGTGTGCTGTAAAATAGAAAGCGGCATTCATTCTGAAATTATTCTCGTGAATTAAGGGTACCATGACAATTGAAATCACTCTGGAAAGTTGCACTCGCTGAATAGTTCAATGTTGTTGGGACGATGTGTCGAATGCGTTGCATTTCATTGTGTGTGCCTGAGATTGGAACTTGCCAAGGTGCTTGATATCGGAGGTGATAATAAGTTAGTTTTGTGTAAGGTTTGCGAGTTTAAGAAATATGTCTGTTTTTCCGAGTAGCTCCAAGAAATTCGAAAATAAAGATCCGATGTTTTAACGATTTGATAGTGTTTGAAAAGAGTGACTGTGTGTTGTAGAAAAGGAACACTTGAAATCATGGGAACAGTTTTCTTTTGTAACATTCTCAGTTTGGAGTGTTAAGTGCTGGTAAATATTAGAAGAAAATGCCGATGAAGTGACTAGCGCGGGGAGAGTTTGGTGCGTGCTTTGGCTGATTTGGAACGGGACGCGTTTATACAACGGTGCTCTAAGCAATGAAGTTGCCCTGTTTTCCATTTTTCCAACGACAAGGCTTCTTTTATTCTACAAGGGCTGTAGTTTTACCCCATACAATAAAGCAGTAACATATGAGGGAGTGAAAGAGTGGGTTGTAAAGTAACAATTTTTTAGATGGTAGTATATGTCGATAACGGCTAATTAGTCCTACGCACTTAGCCAAATGCAATGTAACCACGTTTACTGCATGGGTCATTTCATGACGTATGCTCGAGGAAGAGGACGCCAAGTATTCTAACGCGTTATTCAAAGCGAACAGTGAACAGATCTAGGACAATCTACTCAGCTACAGCCAGCGCTCTGCGAGCACAATATACAACATATACTTAGTTTGGCTTCATTCAATACAAGCCTTTTCGCCTTGCACCAGTCAATCAGCTTCAAGCAGAATGTGCATGCATGAGCTTTAATACTGCAGAGTTCTTGGCCTTCAAAAATACGGTGCAGTCATCAGCGTATATTATGAACTGATAAGTAATGTGTAATTGTGTGATGTCAATAATTTAATAGAGGGAAAGTATAGCCTCTAAAATACTACCCTGTTGTGCTCCACAAGAGATATGCCTCAAACGTGATTTGTGAGTGCCCAGTTCGGTGAAGTGTATAGTATAGTTAGGAGCGAAAAAGTTGTAAGGTGACTCCCCGAAATTCATAGTATTCCATTTCGTGTAAAAGAATATCATGATTTACATGGCCAAAGGTTTCGCTAAAAACGAGATATAGCCCACTTTTCAATGTTTTCTTTGCTATGTTTTCGTTTTCTAATATGAGCTCTTTTTGAAGCAAGAGTGTGGGAAATCTAAATCAAAACTTATAGGTAGTTAACAGATTCAATTTTCTAATAAAGCTCTTGATGCGGAAAATATTAACTTTCTCAAGGCCTCTCGAAAACACTAGAAGTATTGAGACTGGACGGTAGTTCGAGATGCTATTTTTGTCATTGCGTTTATGAATGACTGTGACTCTAGCAATTCGCGTGCTATAAAAGCCGCTTGAGATAGCTTTGTTAAATGTAGTACGAGCTTTACAGGTTTAATTACTAATCCATCTACATCAAGGCTATGGCTGTTTGGAAGCCCAGAAAAATGTAGTCACCTCAGGAACAGAAGTGTAGGCTGAAAAATATACTGCGATAATCTTGGAACATCTACAGAGACAACCGGAAAAGTACCAGTGCTTCTTATCTGCACAAAAAAAAAAGACATTTCTGCTTTTCGCGAGCATTTACCCACTTAGTAACACATTGTCAACCACCATACTGTCAACGGTGGTTGATACTGGCTTTCTATTCAGAAATTATTTTTCTCACACCACGCTACTGTTTGGTGGTCAGTCATTATTGAAAATAATTCTAAAATATTCTTCCTTTGCTCTTGAAAGGGCTTTGCTCAGTGTGTTCCTAAAACGTTAATATTCACGCAGCTTTTTGCTGTTGCGTGTCTTAAGGAATGCCTGAAACATCCTATTTTTCTCGTTGAACAATTGAAGTGAGTGTCTGGTAATCCATGGCTTGCGAGGCTTCTTGCCCTCGCAGTTGGTTTTAACAGGGAAGGAAATGTAGGCACAAAATAACTGCTCAGCTAAATTTATTGCAGGACGTAAAATGATCCAATTCTTCTCAGAAGCACAGAGTTTCATATATGGCGTCTCTATTATATTACGCCAGCCATACAGTACCGATAGGCGGTGTTCTACTACGACTAATGTATGTTGAGCATGCATTGAAACAATGGTCGAGTGTGTAAGGAAACGACATCTCACGTAAAGTGAGATTGACAGGCATAAAGAAAAAGCCACAGAATTGCAAAAACGTTTGGTTTTTTAAATTAGAAACAGTTTCCTGCTGCGACTCGCTATATAATTATTTCTATTCATGATGCTACGATATGCAGAAAAATATTTGTATATGATAAAACACGTGCGAAAACACCCTTTCCTGCAAAAAACACGCATGTGTACGGAGGTGCATGCTGCTTTAATAAATAAATGGCCACTCGTACTAGTAGAATTATCTCCTAGGAAATTATCTCGTGTCTGTTATTCATCAAAGCTTGTTCGAAGCTACAACATATTATGCAGCAAATTTCTGAGGAATGGCCTGCGCGACTGCTTGGTGGAACACGCAGAAACCGAGGACACTTGCAAAAATGCCCGTTGGGCGGCACGGCACGTCGGACCGGAAGTGGATGCAGAGGAGCACCGTAGCCCACAATCCTTCGCGTGGGCTACGATTTCACTATCCTCCTCTTGGTTTCTTGTTGGGACAATATCCAGGTGTAGCCGAGATGACCGGAGGTTACTTTATCATGGCAGGCTTCCAGAATTTCTTTTCGCAGTGATGCGGGGACGTCGAGAATGTATACGGGCTGCCGAGGGAGAAAAATTTCTACTTGTACAGAACGTTCTTCAAGCAAAAAAGACGACAGTCCTCTGGTGAACACTCGCGGCATCTGTGCCCGTTGTCCTTATATGAAGTCGATAAGCGGAAGCAGCGCAGTGACCCGCACTGAAATGGTCAAATACTGGCCCCGCTGACGACTTCTAAGAGTGCTGCATCTATAGATTCGTCATTATTAATGGCTCGCTCGATGGTGGACCGCGAGAAACAGTCTGCGTCAGTATACCTCTTCACTGACTTATAAATTACAGTCATATCAAACTCTCGAAACCGAAAGCTTCAGCACGCCAAACGGCCAGATGGGTCTTCCCAGTTAGTGAGCCAGAAAAGTGAGTGGTGATCGCTGACCACCTTCAATGAGCGACCGTACAAGTATGGTCGAAATTCGGGAACCGTCCATACGACGGTCAGGCACTCCTCAGTAGCGAGTAGTATTCTTCCGCGCGAGAGAGAGTTCGGTTTTCATATAGGCTATTCCTTTTTCGGTGCCATCTTGCCACTGCATAAGCACTCCGTCCAGGCCTACATTTATGGCGTCATTGTGAAGTGCTGCTGGAGCTTCCGGGTCAAAGTGTGAAAGAAGTGGACGTGTTTGGAGGCATTGGTGTAACTCGCTGAATGCCATTTATTCATTTTCGCCCCAAAGAAAGGGAACATCCTTTCACGTGAGTCGTGTCAAAGGTGCCGCAATAGACGAAAATTTGGCCATGAATCGTCGGTAAATGGTGCAGAGACCTAAAAAGTGCTTGACTGCTTTTTTGTCATGCGGTGCAGGAAACTTGGCAGCAGCGTCGATTTTTCCTGGGTCAGGTCTAACACCTTCGTGACTGATGACGGAGCCTAAGTAGCAATGTTGACTGAAAGCAAAATAGCACTTCTCTGGTTTTAAAGTCAGGCCGGCCGAACATATAGCTTGGAGAATTGCGAATAAATGGCTTATATATTCTTCAAATGTAGCTGAGAAGACCGAAATTCGGCAGATCCCACGTACCTGGGAATCAACGTTTTTGGAAACATGCGGAGGGAAGATGGCCCTGTTGCAATTTTTTTATTGAGCGACACGTCATGAAATGACGCTAAAATATATATTCACAAAATTTGCACGCACAGACATATGATGAAGAGTAGCATATGTTTACATAACCAGTTTTTTGCACTTGCGCAATGATGTCAGCTGGAACATGCGTATTAGCAACACCAGGAGCTGATATGAATCACTGATGCTAGCGAGGATGCTGGCCCTCGACACTGCAACATAAATCAAGTTCAGCGCATGGCAACTAACGAGGATTGACGTTAACCAGACGTGACGGCTGTTTCAAAGCAGTACATAAGTAATGTTTATAAAATTGGGTAGGCAGCACTGCAACCACTATAGACGTGTCAAGAAGATTGGCGTCTATTTGAAAAGTAGTTGCGAGTTCAGGCGTAGCTCTGTGGTAAAATGCTTCATTTCCACGCAGAAAGCTTGGACTCAATTGCAGCTGGGACCCTGACATTTATTTTTTGCATTCATCGGGTTGACATTACCAATGTCGGGTATTTCTTCACCCTCGCACTTTAAAATTGTCCACGTGTATTCTCGTCGTTCCTGGGTAGATACTAAGTGTCAATCACCTGTGGCACGTACCCGCATACCAGTGGCACATGCCTGCCCGCGCGTATGCGGCACTGTCTGGCGGGAAGTGTTTGACGACGTACGCGACAAGATCGGCCCATTATTCATGTCTTCACCAGTGCGTCATATTCTTCAAACCATCTTACCCTTCCATGCTAATGTTGGTTCACGCCAAGTTAAGGTGGTGACCACGAGAACACCCAAACGTAAGCGACTAGATAGGCAGATAGATACGCTCAAAGTCGCTGAAGTTCGCTAAGAAATGCTTTGCATTTATTCTAGATAGACCAAGCATGTCTGCCACTTCACTGTTGACAGCACGGTGTCCATTAAACGCTGAAAAGTGGCTGGTGCCGAAGAGAAGCCGAATGGGAGCATTTTAAAATCATAACGACCATCGGGCGTCACGAAGGCAGTTTGCTCACTATCTTTCTCGTCGACCTTTATCTGCCAATAGTCGCTTCGCAGGTCTGTTGATGAGAAATAGCGTTCATGCCGCAGCCTATTATTAAAATCAACTATGCCTAGTAGCGAATAGATGTTTTTTTTGTGACCTGGTTTATATTTCCGTGATCTATACAAAAGTGCGAGCTGCCGCCTTTTTTTGTAACCAGAGATGCCTGAGGACTTTTTAAAGAACATATGGCATCATCTTTGAGCATTTTGTGTCCTTGCGTTTGAATCTTCTCGGGTTCTTTCGGAGCCACATGGTATAGATTTTGTCGGATGGGCCTCGTGATTTCTTGAACAATGATTTGGTGCAGCGTCAGTGGTTTGCTTGGCCTTCAACGTACATAAAAACAATCTTGGAACTGGTGTATAAGCTTTAGTACCTTAAAGCTGGTGTATAAGCTCCATTAGGCGCTGTTTATCCAAGGGTGACAGGGTAGAGCTGACGTCGACAGACAAAGATGGGGAAGCCGCGATGGAGGCGTCGTTTTGTTGAAAAGCGAAACAATCCCTGGCTTCGCCCACATCGTCGAAGGCAACTGTGGTGCCCTTCTGGATGTTTCGGCGCTTGTTGCAGAAGTTAGTGAGGAGCACTTCTGTCTGCCCATCACTTTGTGCCAGACCACCTCTCGCGATAAGAACACCTTGCGTAAGCAATAGCGTGACTATTCACTCCACTATCGGCACGGCTGTTCACATAACCCAGGCACAAGGCAGCAGGATCTCGGCGAGAGCATCACAGAACCGGCTATACGGAAACGCTGCAGTTGTACTTAAATAGTGGCGTCGACTTAAGGATAGGCGAAAAAGGTGATACGTTATTGACAGCGCTGTAGTCTCGCAGAAAATTCATACCCAAAATTAGCTCTTTACAGCATTCTGGCGAAATTTCAAAAGTGGCAACGAAGCTAGAATCAGCTAGTAGGAGCCGAGTGGTACATTTATCTGTTGGCGTCATTAGCTACTTATGCTTGGCCCACTTCACGACGTCTTGACCTTTCTGAGGCGGTTGGCCATCTCTTGTAGCAAAATAGAGTAGTTAGCGCCAGTGCAATCTAGTACTGTTACGTACAGTCTGTCTAAGTATGATTACGCTGGGGTCGGCACGTACAGCTTCGTCGGCATGAGTACTTGTGGTCTTCGCCGTCTTCGTCGTCATATCGCCTTCCTTTGGGGGTAAGAGGTACTTTTTGGCATCTCGGGTGATTGGCAACCTTGCCCCCGGATGTCACGGCAGTTAGTTTCCTTGGCACGGCCTAACGGAGCGGTTGCCGATTGCCTTACGTTGCCTAACGGAGCGGTTGGTTTCTGACGGCTTAAGCGCAACTTTGGCGGTTCGGGCAAGGGCGACCTCGTGCAGGTGAGGGAGATCACCAGCAACCACGTTGTGTAGAAGCTTGGCTAGTCGGCAGGCGATCAGTGCCGTGGTCGCGAGGGTCTTCGACAGATCTGGCCTGGTTCTGCGCAGTAGAAGCAAAGGGGTCGATGGTTGGCAGTGCACCACAAGTCGGTTAGGTGAGCTGATGGTTGACGAACAGGTTCCCGTTGCCACCAACACAAGGTGACGGGCCGTGGCTGAAAGGGCAGTCCCTCTGGGTAAGTACAGAGGACGGTGCGCGACATCAGCATAGCTAAATAGACATGGCTCAGACGATGGCGCGAGTGACGGAAAGGCTTGTGTACAATGTCCGCATCAGAAGCGGCTGGGGGTTCGGTCGACGGAACGACGATAGTCCGCAACTCCTCCCGCAAAGTTTGCTTAGTCATTCGTCGTAGATAAGCTTCTTAAACGGCAGCGTTTTTAGCAGCAGCACCTACTGGCATATATCAACTTTAACAGATGGCACCGGACACAACTGACGATAACCCGAAGTGATTGCTGTATCATACGAGTACAGATGTAATATTTATTAAATTGGATAGCCGGCACTGCAAACACTATTGGAGTTTCACGAACATTAGGGTCTGTATGAAAAGTACTTCCGAGATCTGGCGTGGCTTTGTGGTGGAATAATTGATTGCCACACACAATGCCGGTGTGAGATTTCTGCTGGGACCCTCGCAATCATTCTTTGCTTTGGTCAGGTCAGCGCTGCCGATGTCAGCTCTTTTTTAACGTTCCATCATTAGAAGTACCCGTGTATGCTGTCACCATCCGTTGGTAGATACTAAATGTCAGTCACCTGTGGCACATACCCGAATACCAGTTTCACATACCCACCAGCGGGCATGTGCCACTGTCTGGCGGAAAGTGTTTACGACGTACGCGACGGTATTGTGACCATAATCATGAAATGACCAGCGCAGCAGATTCGGCAAAACATCTTCCCTTCCTTCTAATTTCGCCCCGCCACGTTGGTCTAGTGGCTAAGGTACTCGGCTGCTGACCCGCAGGTCGTGGGATCGAATCCCGGCTGCGGCGGCTGCATTGCTGACGGAGGCAGAAATGTTGTAGGCCCGTGTGCTCAGATTTGGGTGCACGTTAAAGAACCCGAGGTGGTCGAAATTTCCGAAGCCCTCCACTACGGCGTCTCTCATAATCATATGGTGGCTTTGGGACGTTGAAACCAACATATAAATCAATCAATCTCCCTTACTAATTTCTCTTCAGCCTAGTTAGGTCGCGATCACGAGAGCACCTAGACGTAAGCGGATAGATAGATAGATAGATAGATAGATAGATAGATAGATAGATAGATAGATAGATAGATAGATAGATAGATAGATAGATAGATAGATGCAAAAAATACTTGCGGTCTACAATGAAATGCTTTACATTTAATGGACAGGTATAGTATACCAGGCTTACCACGATACCAGGCGCACTGTGATAGCGTAATCGAAGTGCGCATGCGCAGATACGCACAGTACTGTTATGACCGTCATCAGTAGGCGCCATGCTGTCACTGAGAAGCGTAGCTGGGCAGCGTTCCCACGCCTTAAACCCAGTTTTCTCGGAACCAGCGTCCAGAGATGACGTGGGAGCGGCGCTCTTTTAATCCTCAAACAAGTAGCTGACTGGCCGGCTGCCTATGCCTGCCAGGTATTTTCCCTGCTAGCCGGAGGATGAGACGTGGTGTCGCCACGATGCCATAAGCCGTTCCAGAGAGGACAACAAAGACAGCGTCTTTCTTGGAAGAAACCGCGGCCGCCCCCACAAACTGCCCTGATAATTGAGCGGAGAGATTGGCGGACCATTTGATGTCTGCTGTCCTGAGCTTGGGACCCCTCGACCAGCGACACACACGACGAGGAAGAGCCCCTTTGGCGCCACCTTGCAGTGCAGTGATCACGACTGAATATTGAATGTTCACGTGCACCGTGCATGCTCGTACCCCTCGCCTGTTGTGTGTGTGTGATTGGTGTTCCACTCAAGAAGGAGAAGCCCGACAGGGCTTATAACGACGCCGCAGGGTGCTGGAAGTCGCTCTGGACCATGTAACGGTTCAACCACCACACTCGTGATTTGTGAACTCCTAACCTCATGCTGTAAATAAGTGTAAATAGTGCCACAAACCTGTTTGTTTTTCTTATCCCCATCTTGTAAGCGCTCGTTTCCTCAACCCGAATCTACACCACGCTACCACAAAAGACCGGGCAGACCCCGGTCCGCAACAACGGGAAAACAGCCCTGAGAGCCGTAACAACGGGTGCACAGCGCTGAGTTCCACAACAACTGGTGCCAGCGGTGGTATCCACAACAACTGGTGGCAGCGGTGGGATACGAATCGGCACCGCGATCCACAACAACTGGTGGCAGCGGTGGGATACGACTCGGCACCAGTGTGATCCACAACAGTACCCGTACAGCTTACCGTACGCACGCTATTTCTCAGAGTTAACGTTACCGTGTTAGCGTCGGCGTACGTAGTTTACATAAGACACGGCGGCACTCTCGGGCGCCCGCTTCGAAGTGGCTTTGGTATAGTTGTTCAAAAATTCACTCTGTTCGCAGCAAACTACTGTTTGAAGCGGCTTCGCTTGCCTTCAATTAGCTTCGACGACAGAGTATTACAGATAAGTTGGCGTAGTTTTGGGGATAGGTTCCCATTTCGAACGTGTAGGCCTAACTACAAGATCGATGTAAAAAAAATCGGCAACATAAATGTTTTCGCGCTTCCACTGCGTGGTTCATATTTATCTACTTTTATTATCAGCAAATAAACTTGTACGAATGCTTCGCGCGATGACATGGGAACACATTTTCGTTTTCTTTTCCTTTTCACTGTCCTTGCCTCTTAACAGTTCGATAGGTGGCGCCACCTGTAAACTTTGTATAATTTTTGTCCTAATGCGTTTTTTACTGTTCGTTTTTTGTTTATATAAGTTGTGCAATGGGCATTGTTCTTATTTTCTCTGATTTTGCTCCTGGCTGTCCGACGTGTAAGTCCGGGGTGAAGGCCTCGTCAGGAGACATACGAGTCTCTTTTTGCCTTGCATCGTGGACATCTTTCATGTCATGTAACTATGTCCAAAATAAACTAAAACTAAACTGAAACCTCCTCAGTGGGGGCACGTAAACCACGTAAACGCTATCCCGCTAAAATATAAGACGCTTTCCGTCATTAACGTATGCTGCAGGATAACGCGATTCCCCTAACCTCCGCTGTCACGCTAACGGTATACTATAGCTGTCTAATAATGATTCCGTAGATCCCATATACCCTGGCAATCGACAGTATGCTAAGATTGAGCAGGGTAGGTGACCATGTTGTTTTTTCATACAGCGACACGTCCTGAAATGACGCTAAATATACGTAGAATCGTTTCACGCATGGACACATGTAGCAGCTGTTTATATAACCAGTTGTTTATTGATATACGAGGTTTAACGTGCCAAAACTACCATATGATTAAGAGAGACGCGGTAGTGCAGTGCTCCGGAAATTTCGACCACCTGGTGTTTTTTAACATGCACCCAAACCTGAGCACAAGAGCCTACAGCATTTCCGCCTCATTCGGAAATGTGTAACCAGTAGTTTGCCCTTGCAATATGACACCAACAAGAACAGGAGTATTAGCAATGCCAGAAGCGCTAAACTGATATGAAGCAATTGTGCTCGCGACAATGGTAACCCTGGATGCTGCCACATAAATCAGCTTCAGTGAATGACACCTGACGGTGTTAACCGGACGTCACGAGCGTATATCGTTGGAGTACATATATATGTAACGTTTATGAAATTTGATAGGCAGCACGGCGACCACAATTCACGTTTCACGAACAAAGGAGTCTATTTGAAAAAACAGTTCGGAGACCTGGCGTGACTCGGTTGTAGAAAATACAATTGCCACACAGAATGATGTGGTTCAATTCCTGCAGGCACTCTGACAATTATTCTTTGCATTCGCCCGGTCAGCACCGTTGCTGTCAGGTTTTTCTTAGCGCTCACGCGTTAAAATCGCCCATGTGTGTTCGCGTCGTTCCTCGGTAGAATTAGGTGTCAATCGCCTGTGGCACAACCCACATACAAGTGGCACATACCCACCCCCGGGTATGTGCCAGTGTCTGGCGAGAATTGTTTGACGGCGCACGCAACGGGATGATGACTATATTCATGTCTTGACTAGCGCGCCAATTTCGTCAAACTAACTTACCTTCCCATACAAGTTTTGGTTCACGACAAGTTAAGGGGGTGACCAAGAGAGCCCGCTCGCAGTATTACCCAAAAGAGGCTTCGCATTAATAAGGCTCTGAATTGCTCCATCTACGAGATGTATTTGTTGGAAATCATCCTCTAATCTTGCTCGTTCTGTCTTGTCTCGCGTGGCTGTCGCGCGCGATGAACTGCCTTCACTTTGTTTACCGCAGTGGCGCAAGCGAAGATAGCACCGTGCAGTCAAAAAGCACGAGATTTTAATTGGCTCATCTCTTAGCGCTAACATTTCAGGTGCCTTTTGAAAAAGTGGTGAGGTGGAGATAGCGCTTTTAGGAAGGGTAGTGAGGGCCAGAAACAAGCTACTATGTCACCTTTGAACTTAGTCATGGTTTAGGAGTCCTTTGGAAAAAGCTCTAGAAAAAGGCCGCTCTTTCAGCTATGGCTGCGACTGTGCTGCGCATTCTGCCCGTGCCATAACGTTTTTTAAAGCTTTCTTGGGATACTTCAACCAAAAATTTCGGTTAAGATTTAGGTGCATTCGCGCATTCGCTCATTAATTGTATTACCTTCAGTCCGAGTGGCATTGTGCATATTATCGACAACTTGAAAAGCTCTTCAGTAGCTGGAACTGATGGTATCAATACCAAAGTGCTCAAAAACAACAAAAATGTAACCAGTATCATATTATCACTATTATTTCAGCAATCTTTAGATTCAGGTTCAGTTTCAGAGAACTGGCGGATCGGGAAGGTCGTCCTCATTTTCAAGAAAACTAATCGGTCGTCTCCTAACAATTACCGTCCCATATTCATCACCAGTGTCTGTTGCAAAATAATGGAGCATACAGTGTACTCTGAAGTAGCGTGTGTTTTGCCTACCAATAATTTTTTTCATCTCAATCAGCATGGTTTTTGTCCCGGCTATTCTTGTGAAACCCAACTAGCTCCTTTCCTGCATGAAATTCATTCTCACCTTGATAATATTATTCCCATTGATGCTATATTCCTTGATTTTGAGAAAAGCATTTGATAAGGTTTCCCATCGTCACTTACTGCTTAAACTTTCATGCCTGAACTTAGATCCCTCCGTGCTGAACTAGACTCGTAAATTTCTCACCCATCGCCGACAGTTTGTTGTCGCTAACTCTGGCAAATCTCCCCTTCAACCCGTTCACTCAGGTGTTCCACAAGACTAGGTCCCCTCCTCCTTTCAATTTACATTAACGACTTGCCACCTAACATCACCTCTATTACTAGACTATTCGCCGATAATTGCGTATTGTATCACCGTGTAAGTAATGCCTCACATTCTTCCGTTTTACAGTCAGGTCTTAACACTATACAGCAATGTTGTGAGAATTGGTTAATGTCGCTAAATGTGAACAAAACTTTTCTAATGACTTTTTATTGTCGTAATAACAACATCGTTAACACTTACTTTCTAAACAACTACCTCATAGCTGCTACCAACACTACCAAATACTTAGGTGTTCATATCTCATCTGATCAAACAGGGACCTTACATATTGTTTTGTTCCAAGCACTCCTGTGTCACGAACGAGCCTTCGAACCCGCGAAGGACCAGATGCTGAAACGGCTTCCAGATGTTGACTCCTCCCCTTCCCCCGCTCGGCGCAAACGAGCCACCGTTCGTTTCCCCCGGCAGTTCGGCCGCCGCCTCCATCCGAATAGGAATAAACTTGTTTTTAACCCTTCGAGGCTGTCTGAGCTTTTTGGACTACCACGACAAACGCGTAAGTCTATGGGCCGACGACAACACTGGACATAACAGTGGCGACGAGGAAGTGGATTTGGACCAACGCTACGCAACGATATTGACAAGCTACAAGCTATGGCTACGCACGGGCTCCCAAATCGGCTACCCGAATTCAATGGCTCATCATGATCATCGTGGTTCGGACGCCTGCAATTTTACTTCGAGGCTAACAACATCACTGATGCAGCAATGAAGAGGGCCAACCTGCTAACGCTGCGTGGGGAGCAGACATACGACACAGTCTGTGCCCTGATTCAGCCACGCACTCCAGCAGCCGTTGACTACGACGACCGTAGCAGCGCTACAAGAGCAATATGACCAAAGGCCATCGGAGGTCTACTGTCGAGCCCGCTTCCAACGGCGAGACCAACTGGAAGGCGAAAAAGTGGCCGAATACGTAGCGGCTCTCAAAAAGCTCGCTGCTGACTGCAATTTCGGGACGTTGACCGCGACAGCTGCAGCTACTGCGCAGGAGGGAGGATCGACCGCCACACCTGCTAACACCACTATGCTCCCCTTGGATGTTATGTTGCATGACTGTTTTGTGTGCGGACTGCGTGACGCAGGCCTACAACAACGCCTGTTCGCGGAGACGGGTCTCACCTTCTCTAAAGCCTACGACATCGCCCAACGAGCGGAGAGCGCCGGTCACCAGCAGAGGGACATTCGACGGAACGTCGAGCCGGTGCATCACACCAGTCAGCAGTCAGGTCATTCCACGTCTAAGGTGAAATCAAGTGAAAGACCGAGCGCTGTTGGCGATGCGACGACATGCACGATCCCCAGGTATGTCGATACAAGACAGCGACCTGCAATTTTTGCCAAAAACTGGGACACATTGAAAGGGCATGCATCTCGAAGCGCAAACAGCTCGGACCGAAGACTTCAGTGCAAAGGAACAACAATGTCGACGCACAGGAGGGCCAGACGCAAGATACAAGCCGAACAGCACTAACGTCATCGGCACTATATGACTTAAACGCCGTTGTGAACCTCGGAACGAGACCGAAGATTACAACTGAAATTATGATACACCAGCACCCTATCAGGTTTGAGGTGGATTCCGGAGCAGCATGTACGCTCATCAGCGAGGACACTTTTCGCGCTACTTGGCATGAGAACGCGCCAGCTCTCCAGCAAGACGACACGCAGCTGAGAACGTGGTCCGGACATTCCTTTCCACTGCTGGGCTGTGCCAACGTAGTCGTGTACTACAACGGGCAGACCCATCAGCTCCACTTGCTAGTCGTCCACGGTTCTGGATCAAGCCTTTTGGGACAAAATTGGTTCACCCCCCTAGGAGTGGTCATCAGCGGAGTTCACCACACACTCAGTTATCTGTCAGTGGAGCAGCTTCAAGATAAGTACAAAGCGGTTTTCTCCGAAGAAATACCAGGAAACAACGGACCTCCAGTCACACTGCAGCTGCGGGAGGATGCGACGTTTAAATTTTTGAAAGCTAGATCGGTGCCTTTCGCCCTACGAACGTCAGTCGAGAATGAGCTTGACCGACTGCAGGAACAAGGGATCATCGAACCGATGCAACATTCGGAATGGGCGACACCACTCATTGTCGTCCGAAAGAAGAACGGTACCCTACGCCTCTGCGGAGACTACCGGAGCAATGTAAACCTGGCGACAAAAGCATCTTCCTACCCACTGCCGACACCGGAAGAGGTTTTTAGCACGCTTCGTGGTGGAAAAATCTTCAGCACCTTGGACTTGACACAAGCCTACCAGCAGCTGAAGGTGAGCGAATCAACGTCTGAACCACTCAAAATAAACACTATTAAGAGTCTTTACAAAGTTAAAAGGCTACCATTTGGAATATCTGCAGCGCCAGCAATCTTCCAGAAATTTATGGAGTCTACACTTAGCGTGATCCCAGGTGTTTGCGTCTACTTGGACGATGTTATTGTCGGTGGCGCCTCCAATGAAGAGCACACAGAACGCTTGGAGCTCATTTCGGAAAAGCTAGCAAATGCTAATTTGCGCATCAGTAAAGAAAAATGTGTTTTTGCGGTGCCTGAAGTGAAGTTTCTTGGACATCAAATGGACGCGCAGGGTATCCATCCCACTGAAGACAAAGTGCGTGCAATCACCGAAGCACGAGCGGCTACTAACAAGCAAGAACTGCAGTCGTTTTTGGGGCTATTGACATTCTACGACCGGTTCTTAGAACATCGAGCTACAGTGGCCAACGATCTATATCAGCTCCTGCAGAAAGAAGTCCCATGAACTTGGTCGCCACGCCACCAAGAGTCATTTGTTGCCCTTAAGCAACTACTTCGCAAGTCTACTGTTCTGTGACACTACGACGAAAGGAGACCCCTACTGCTAGCCTGTGACGCATCACCATACGAAGTGGGAGCAGTCCTCTCCCAAGCTGATGACCAGGGACGGGAAGCCCCGATCGCTTTTGCTTCGCGCACCCTATCACAGGCAGAGAGGAATTATTCCCAGCTAGATAAAGAGGAACTTGCCATCGTCCACGCAGCAGATCACTTTCGGCAGTACATTACCGGCAGGAAAGTGACTTTCATAACAGATCACCGGCCCTTATTGGGTATTATGGGTCCCCAGAATCCAATGCCACAGACATTGTCGCCGCGAATGACACGATGGTGCATCAAGATGTCGGCGTACGATTACGAACTCGTACATCGCACGGGGAAGAAACACCAGAACGCCGACGCACTATCCGCCTGCCGCTAGACACCACAATAGATGAACCACCCCCACCGGGTGATATGCTCATGTTCGAGGCGCTGCCGAACCCTCCGCTAACAGCTGACACGATAGCAGCATCAACGCAGGAGTGCACTGTCTTGAAGGAAGTCTACGCAGCTATACAAGAAGGCAACGTGCAGAAGCTAAAGGGTGTACACTTCAACGCTTACCGCAAGCGAGCTGCGGAGTTGAGCACTCATCGCGGTTGCGTCACCTTGGGATCAAGAGTTGTAATTCCAGCGGCACTTCGCGAACAGGCCATGTCGCTTGTCCACGCAGGTCATCGAGGCATTGTTGCCATGAAAAAGTGCGCCAGAAGTTATATGTGGTGGCCTGGTATCGACCATGATATAGGATTAACAGTTCACGATTGCCAGCCTTGCCAAGGCAACGACAAAAACCCGCCAAGAGCATCTATTCCTGAATGGGAAAGACCAGACACGCCTTGGCACACCCTGCACATTGATTTTGCTGGACCAATCGAAGGGTGTTGGTTCCTGGTGGTTGTAGACGCATACACCAAGTGGCTGTAGGTAAAACAAATGGCTACAACGACATCGGCAGCAGTTATCGACACTCTGCGGTCGTTGTTTGCAACGTTTGGCCTACCGCGCAAGGTGGTCTCGGACAACGGCACTCCGTTTGTGTCCACGGAGATTCTCGTTTTACAGCGACAACGGCGTCTCGTCTGTTGCATCAGCTCCTTACCACCTGGCTATGGACGGACAAGCCAAGCGCTACGTGGCTGAGCTAAAGCGCGCCCTTACTAAAGACCAGACTGGAACAATGCAACGTCGCATCGCGCGCTTTCTCTTCAGACAGCACAACACTGTTCAAAGCACTACTGATCAAACGCCAGCGAAATTGATGTTCGGACGAGAAATGAGAACCCAGCTGACAGCAATTGTACCGGAGCTCTCAGCGAAAGCACGGTCGGAGGAAGAAAAGCTCCCGCATAGCAGGAGAATCGAAAGTGGACAGCACATATACGCCCGCCAGTTCCACAGAAAGCCCGGCTGGGTTGAAGCGACGGCACTCAAACGCATAGGTTTGCGGTCATGGCTCGTCGACATTGGTGGAAAGGCCACACGCCGCCACCTCAATCAGCGACGCCGTTCAGGTAATTTACCAAGGGAACCTCCCATTCAAGCAGCCACCTCGACGGAAGCTTCGTTCCACTTAGCCTGGCATCTCGCCCCAGATGAATCGGCGCCGCCGCCCGCCAGCCCTGACCACAAGAGAAACGACACCCAGCGAGCGGAGGCTTCTCTTCCTAGTGCGTCCAGAGCGTCCACGCGCCCACGGCGGCCCCCAGATCGCTTCCAAGCGACAATCTAAGAAGGGAGGAGATGTTGTGTTCCAAGCACCCCTGTGTCACGAGCGAGCCTCCGAACCCGCGAAGGACCGGATGCTGAAACTGCTTCCCGATGTTGACTCCTCCCCTTCCTCCGCTCGGCGCAAACGAGCCACCGTTCGTTTTCCCCGGCAGTTCAGCCGCCGCCTCCATCCGAATAAGAATAAACTTGTTTTTAACCGTTCGAGGCTGTCTGAGGTTTTTGGACTACCGCGACCAACGCGTACGTCTATGGGCGACGACAACACCGGACATAACTCATATCATTAGCATCACTAACTCAGCTAATCGAGTTCTTGGATATTTACGTCGTAACCTTGGTTCTACACCTGCTGCTACTAAACGAATAGCTTATAAAACACTCATCAGCCATAAACTGGAGTATGCTAATGCCATTTTTGATTCTCATTAGGCCAACCTTTCCAATATGATCGAATTAATTCAGAACCATGCTTCCAGTTTATTATCTCAAATTACTCAAATACCATAAGTGTGTCAGCAGTCAGACACCAGCTTAATCTTCCTCATCTTGCCTCTCACCGTAAAATTTCACGCTTGTGCTTGTACCGTAAGTTTCTTTTTTCATTCATTGCCACCAGGCAATGCATCAGACCTGCACATCAGACATCACGACATAGTCACACCAACGCAGTATATCCCGTACGCTCAAAAACAAAGACCTTCCAGAAGTGTGGCGCTTCGGTTAGTTGGTATGGCATGACGATAGTTATAGCGCGAGAACAATACGACGACATAGAGACAATAAGTGTTTTTCGTGTCCTTCTAGTCTCTGTGTCCTCGTTTTGTTCTCGCGCTATAACTATCGTCACACCTTCCAGAAGTGATTTTTCCTTCAGACAGCGCATGGCTAGAATGACCTTCCCGCCTACAGCATCATGTCATCTCAGTTCGATAAATTTAAAAACGCCGTAAAAAGCCATACTTTATCTTCCTAATTATGATCTACTGCCGTTTTTCTATATTTTGTTATTTTTTGTGTCACTTTGCTCTTTTTTGTTTCATTTGTTTTGTTTTTTTTGCCCACCCCTCATGTAATGTCCCTCGGGACCCTTGATGTACTAATAAAGTAATAAACAAATGAGGCACCACGCGAAAATTTAACCCCTTGTTATACGACCACCCATCTTATTCTGCTGGTTGCATTCATACTTCAATGAATCAAACAGTCAATCAATCAATCAATCAACAATCAATGAAATTTTTATTTGCAACAACTTTTTACAACTTGCTGGGGGTCCTTCAGGCGAAAAGGTGTTGAAAACAGCTTGAAAGTGCCTGAGGGCCCTTAACTGCATTAAGCATTATGCACTGCGTACAACAAATTGAGGTAAATAAGTGTACATAAGTTGTGTTAACATATTATTAGGAACATATAAAAAAGAGTTTGTGTACAATAGTGGTCATTTGACCCCGTTATTGAAAAGCAAAAGGAAGTAAATTAGTGCAACTTCATGTGATAATTAAAACTAGAAGCAAATACAATAAATGCAAATGCCAAAGAAAGGAATACCATAAAATAAAGTGAGCGATACTTTAGGCAATTCTTCAGTAAGTCTATATACTTGCTCTCACACACAAACGTCATGCATCATTGGAACAAAAAAAAAGATGTTTCATCTTCTTTTGGGTCTAGGCATGAACATCCATATTTTTGAGTTCATTCTTATTGAGCAGTACGTGAAGGGAAATTGTAGACAATTGATTGCATTAGGTAATTAGTTCACCTTTTTGGGACACGCCATTTGTCCTGACTACGGATACGCTAGTAACTGAACTGCCGTTGTACTCCTGACAGTGAATTTAGAAGTGTGGAGAACTTCTTAGAGGAAAAGAAGTATGAATGAAGCAGGCGAAACTGATACACCTCAGTAACTCTTATTATGTTGGGTTTAGCCAAAAGAGGTAATGTTGTGTGGAGATGTAGAACGTTGGTTACGATAAGAAGTGCACGTTTCGGAAGAAAAAGAGTTTTGTGTATACGTTAGCATTTGTAGTGGTGCCCCACACAAGCTTGCACTAGTTAATGTGGGATGCGAAAAAAAGCCTGATAAATGTGTAATTTCCCCTTTTCGGAAAGAAATGACGACATCTTGACCAGGCACCTGTTGCTGATACAAAGGATTTCGAAAACTTGTCAACATGGGGTGTCCAATTCAGCATGCTATTGAAAATGAAATTTGGTACACTACGTTCGCCACCAATCTCAATTGGTTCATTATGAAGCAGTAGTTTGTCGCATAAAGGAACCTGTCTGCTCCTGGTCCTAAACAGGATTGCTTTTAATTTTTGTCATTAGCTTTATGGTCATTGCGGGAGGGCAATTTTGATAGTGTGGAAAGAAGCGCGTTCGCCTTGCGAATGACCTCTGGACCAAAGACAAAGGGGCTGGTATCATCCGCTGGTATCATACAAAAAAATCTTACGCATATATGAGACACTTCAGTACGTAACAACATCAATACGTAAGAACTGGGCAGTGTGTCGTTTTATTGAGACAATGCATACACCCGTAATTTTAAACACCTGTAGTTTTAGTACGCTGCGTGAACAATGCAACACTATGAATGAAAAAGTGGCTGGTTCCTACGCTTGCCAGAAAAATTCCGGGCTTGAGCCCTGTGCTGCCATTACCACTGGCTTCGCGATGTACAAAAAGAACTTTCGCTTCTTCGCATAACTGCCAGATGGCGCAACATCTTACGCAGCACAGGGAGACATGGGATGAACATCGTTTGAGGGCAGGGAAGCTAGCAGCTAGATAGAATTTGAGGAGTGATTGAGAAAAAATGGGAGAGAAGCGTTGGGCTAGGAAGGTTTTCAGCTACTTGTACATGAAGAATGTCGATACTAAATGGACAAAACGAACTCAAAAATGGTCAAGCAAGTATTTAGACAACAGCAGAATACCAAGCCAAAAAGAAACATCGGTTATAAGAAGAAGGTGAAGGAAACAGAGAGGAACATGTGGAAGATGGGAATGCTTCCGAAACCATCGCTGGAGACCTACCGAAGTTTTAAGGAGGAAATTGCAAGGGAAATATCTACGATAATTCTCGGGGTAGTTTTCTGCTCTTCAAGGATATAGAACGGGAGTATTGCGGACCAAGACGTACCGAGCGAAACACGAAGGCAAAGACATGGTATGTAGTGCGCGGTGGAGGAGGGGAAACGACTGAACATTTGATAATGTTCTGTAAAGGGATATACCCTATAGTCGAAGATAATGGCGCCGACTTTTTCAGAGCATTGGGGTTTAGGGACAGTGAAGGCAAACTAGACTTTAAACGGGTAGAAATGACCAGGAGGAGGCGAACTGATTGGTGGCAACAATCGATGCGCGAGTGAAATTCGATTCTAAAACACACAGGGATAGTACTTAACTTTATGGCTACGTGGGGTGAGCCACCACCCGATCTAAAGGGCACAGCCGGATACATCCATCCATCCATCCACCTCTAGACGTTCTCGGCAGCGAAAGCACAGAGATACGCGGCCATTTTTTTCTCTTTTATTTGAGTCTTTCTCGGTGGCGCTGATCAGCGAAAGTGTTGATAATCGTAGAAGTCATGAACCATGCGCAGGGAAACCACATAGGACAGTGCCGTGTGTTATTGTGCAACTTTTCTAGAGAGGTGCTTCAGAGCAATTAAACAGTCTCACAAAGAACTGCTGCCCGTGTGTCAGGAGTGTTAAGCAAAAGGACGAAGAAGTTTGCGTCGGAAGGGGCAAAAGCACAAAAGATCCCTGGTCTAAAATGACCCCCTCCCCTTCGAGCCTTTCACAAGTACGATATAGTCCATTCAAGACGTCACACCGCAATGGTGTATTTACAGTGTAGGATAGAAAGTGGGGCAAAAGATGGAATACTTGCATGCTGCGCTAAAGATGAAGGCACAGGAATAGAGTGCACACTGCACATGGCGAGTGCCATTTTTTTTCTCTTTCTGACCCACTCCCTTTACACTACACATTAATTCGGATTCATCAAGAAAATAAAATGAATCCTCTAAACCTATACTAATTGCCTTAGAATTGTCGGGGTAATTGTTAGATTGAAATCAAACCATTCCTTCAAAATTCATTACTATACTGTATCAGTGAGGCATAAAGTTGAGTGTGTACATTGCAGAAAAGACGACAGCTTGTACAGTTGTACTGCCAAGCTTCTTTCTTCGAATTTTTCACTCGAAAAAGCACGCCCGTCTGCGGTGTTTGGCGCTGAAGAAAAGGTGAGAACGCGTTGTCTAGCGCACGTGCTCAGCTAGAAGTTGAAAACCCAGACGTTCGAACTACTTAAATGGTTGCTCTCTGTTCTTTCGTTCATAAACTTGATTTGCAGCAAAAGTATTCTCTTGCATATACTTGATTTTTCAAATACAGGCGCTCGGAATCAAATGCAAGGAAGCTTTATTTATAAGAATTTACAACTCAAGGCTGATTTATGCACAATAAAGTTCATTACACGAACCATCCGCATGTCATCGCTTTCGCAAGCCCATCAACACACTCCGAAGGACAGCTTGGGCTGTCTGCAAGTGTAAACTTGGAAGCATGTGCATGTGAACTGCAGATGCTTGGCGATCTGCTTCACTTTCCACCCATTAACGTTAATGAATACTTTGTGTTGGCGTTCATGCGTCTCACCACTGTCATCTTTTTTTTTCTCAGTGTAACTGTGCGTATGAAGTAATATGCTCAGTCAGTGATGAATGAATTAGAGAGTCAGAATAGAATCAAAGTGTGACTTGCGGGGGGCTACACAACCAAAGCGTGACACGCTGTCAGCATCGTGTTCTTAATACTGTTTATAAAAATGTATTAGAGAGGATACGAAAAGAGCTTTTTCTACCTCGCTCCACAGCAAAATTCTTATAATATGAACGGCGGCTGCACGAGCAGAGACAACCGTGCCGGGGCGACCACGCCGGCATATACTTCTGTGCTAATAGTGCTGAGCACATAAAATCAGCTTCAGCCACCTTTAAAATATGCTGCCCGGGATATATTCAGCGCGGAGCAAAATATGTTCGAGTGTACTCGAGTAATTACGTCCGTGTCTGCGAGGATGAATCGTCTGAACCACTAAACCGCCTAGAATGACCTTCATTTACGGGAGCTGTCTTATTGCCAAATGATGACGATTTCCCCCTCATAACGTAGCGCCATGCATTGGTGTAAATCATGGGGGGGGGGGGGGGGTCTTAAGAGTCAGGGCCCCTCTTGTGTGCAGTTTGAAGGGGGGGGGGGCACACCTCTTGGAAGTGCCTCCTTAGATATTAAGCTTTAGGCTATCAGATATCTGAGTTGCCTGACAGTTTTTTACAGCACATTCAACTTTTAAATGCTTTGAACGTGTACCTGTGTGCAATGCCCCCTGCTTTGTGAGACTATAAAAATTTTAAAAGCCACTCGACTGTTTAAAGAAGAATGAAGACAGCAGTGCAGCTTATATACTTGAGCTGCGAACCCATGTTCATTTTTCTTTATTTTTATTTCAAAGCATCTTTTTATTTTTATGTAAATAAAGTACAACGCATATTTTGAAAATTATATGGTTGCACACGATCTCATATGTGTCCCCCCTTTCGACTGTTTTGGATTCACGCCACTAGCGTCATATCCTTGTTTCGTAACTTATGATTTCTTCCGGTGGTCTCAGGGTCATTTTCGTACGTTTTCAAGAGACATGCATGCAAAGACGTGTGTCTATAATGTGAGTGGAAACGCGTGGTGTTGCACAACGCACACAGCGTTATGTACCTAACACTGGCGCCGGCACTGAGCCGAATCTGGCCAGGGAAGTATCAGTGCAAGGCGCGAAGCCCGAGTGTCAAAAAAGGCCGATGTCCCGGAGCTAGTTTGATGCTCGCTGAAACGCATACCACGTTTTACTGTATAGCGCAACCACAAAAAATGTAGTTATGGATGTATGTAATTTTCAATTTCAATTTCAAAATTTGTTTTATTGTTTTCTTGTACAAGACACAAAAAAAAGAATGTTGGGGCTGAAGGCGTATAGCCTGACAGAGGACCCAACACCCTTGTACACAGTTCGTACATAAAAAATAAAAATAAAAAAAGCTTTCGCGGCATCAGTCCTTCATGAACAAAAGAAGCAAAAGAGAAAAGATAGCTGCCAGAAAATATCATAATACATTGAATCTGACTGACTGTGCCAATCTTGTAACATACTACATAACATACGTAAACAACAATCACTCAGGAAGGAATCAGACTAGTACCTTAGAGACATGTGATACATACCAATATATTTTACAGTTAATAAAATTCATGCAGTACAAGATTTCCATCGCCGGAATACTTATACCAGTGCTAACATCAGTATTTTTAGGATTCATTAAAAAGTAGGTTTTCCTGCATTAGCACTTCTTTAACTTGTACCTTAAATGCTTTTTCTGTAGAATCAAAGTTAAGCTTATGTTCTGATTTGTTTAATATGCAAGTTGTTTGATGGGCAAAAGTTTGTTTACCATAATTTGTTCGTGTTCGTTGTGGACGGCGTAAGATTTCGCAGATAGGATAAGTGTGTTGTCTAGCTCTTTCGTTGGCCTCATACAACTTTTTATTGTACATGATTTGCAATATTTTTATGTAATAGACTTGATCAGCACGAAGCATATCATATCTTTGAAATAAAGGTGTTGTCTTCAAGTTTGCGTGATTTCCTTGGTGTTTGCAGTATATGCGGAGAACCCGTTTTTTGTAGAAGTTTAAGTTTCTTGTAGTTAGTTTTGGTAGTTGTTCCCCACACCAGAGCTTTATAGCACAGCTTAAAATAAAAAAGGCAATTGTATAGCTGTTGTTTCAGCCGTAGGGAAATCAGTTTAAAAATTCTGTACATATTACCAATGCTTTTTGATAAGTCTACACATAGTTGGCTAATATGTGCGTTCCAGCATAACTCTTCATTAAACGTCACTCCAAGAAACTTCTGGTTTGTCACTTGCTGCAGTTTCACTCCTGCATAAGTAATGGTTATTTGCTTATCGATGGGTGTATTGCGTGACCTTAATATAGTGTATTTTGTTTTTTCAAAACAAAATACATTATATTCAGACGCTCTTATACGCCACAAACGCTCTTATACGCCAGTCTCTTGATTGAAAGCGAAATCATTTGCTGCTACGCGCTTCCGCCTAGTGTTGCTGATTCTCCCCTGCTACGAACAACGCACAACCACTTGTGCTTCCAGCAAGACGAAAACGTGTAACGGTCCCTTGCTTCTTTTATGGAGGTGGATCTTACGTCCGATAGATGGCACAAAATTGCCATGAAATACTCGGACACACACTAGGCCCTTTCGACGTGGCGAATGACTCACCATGAGTTTCGCGACATCTTTTGGGAAGGTTGACTTGACGACGTAATTCATCCGCAATCCGATTCCACCAATTCAACATCAACTAACGGGGTCGATGTTCAAAGGATTCATTTAAAATCTGAGCAATTCTTCACCCTGCACAAGAATCTTTATCCGAAGACTGCAGGTTATACTTCTCATTCACTTGAGTCATAATTACTACACTGTCATTAAAAAGTAATAATAATGTTTCCGTTGTATGATGGCTTTATGACGCTGTGTCTAACAAAGAAATGAGATACTTGATCTATCGGCCTTCTTTAGTCAGTCCTTGAAAAGGGAGGTAGTAGTGAGCCGCTTCTCAAAACCACTGCATGCAGTCGAGAACCCTAGTTGCCACAACGAACGGAGACGACGGAGCATGAACATGACCGGGTCATTATGCTCGGTTTTCTGAGTGACCCACGTGGAAGCGGAAGTATCCTCAGGCACTTACCTCATCGTCACTCTCCGGCAAGGACGACCTCACTCGGGCAGTGCTGGCGATCGTGGCTATATCCGAGCAGACTTGAGGTGCACTGAGCACACCGCACACGGTGGTCACGAGAGCTGTGCAGAACAAAACGCGCTATTTTTTGTCGGGTTCCCACTCACTGCCGTTCCCTCACTTCACTCGAACAGCTCCGCAACAATAAAAACTGCCGCGACACACCCCTGGCGAATCACACACGAATGGTACGGAACACGGCCCACCACGTTTTCTGTCCTCCACACAGCGTTACACTTGGCCAGGGCAATTCCGTACCGAGGCCTGGGCTGGACGGCCGAGGAAGACGAGGTCGGCCTGTGGAAAGGGTGCGGAGACTGGGCGGCCCCCGCACTTTCCGTTAGGATGCTAGAAGACTACAGAGCCAGCAGCCGGAATTCTGAGGCACCAGCGGCGCCGGGGAGCCGTCGGCCGAACTACGGTCCGGAACAAGGGTAGCTCGCGAACAGAGGGGAGGGGCGGCGCTCACCGGAGCACCGCTATTTTGGTTCACCGCACAACTCGGGCACCTTCTTCTCCCTACCGCCTGACGTCACCCCTCCTGGTAGCTTCGCCTTCCGCCGCTTCTGCCTGCACTGAGGGGCGAAAAGCGCACTGGCCTTACAGGAGAATGCCGCATCTCCGTGATGAGGCACATCAACGCTGTAGGCTTTGTTTAGTGCGCGTCAAATGTTTTGCATACACGTTCTCATTGCTGACATGTGACCATTCTCGCATTTATACCCAGTGGAAATCATTGCGTTCATGTCCACGTTCTTCCGGACAGTGTGCGCGCACCGGCAGGTAACATTTTCCCCTTGCGCTCATGAACCTGTCGTTCGGACTGAAGGAAGCTATGAGAAGGACACCTCACCTCTTAGCGAACACTTAGTATTGTCGCGTGGCGAGTTCGGGTGACAAAAGAAAGTGAGACAGGGTAGACGTCACTGCACAGCTTCATAGGACGCGATTTCCGATGGATCTACTTTGTGGACTTGGGTGCAGCACGTTTAATTAATCAAAGAATGGCGATTCGTGACGCTAACGCCCTTTTGAACATGTCGATGCACCGAAAACGTCCGCACATTCCTAGCGTAAAAAATAAGTGGCCGAAGTTTACAGTAACAAGACCGTTAAACAAATTTGACAAACCTAAAGTTGAGTGTGAACGTGTACAGATGTGTGAGAACGATAGAGGGAGTGTGTACCAGCCTTCCTGGTGCGTCCGCGTTACACCTAATTCAAGGGATATATAAAAAAGCGCACGCAAGGCCACCGAAATGTTGGTGGAAGCATTCGTTGCAGTGAAACTCATTGTCTTTCTCATTGGTGTCGAGAACTGTGAAATATTGATGTTATCACAATGACGTTGACAAAGAGAGACCAGAACACGCTGCTCACTGAGCTAAAGCCGATCAGGGGACACAGTTCACTGGGTGGACCTATTGAGCATCGTGCGCCTGCTTTTTGAATGACCAAGTCGACCATAGGGCTCCTCTTGTATCTTCCAAGTGAGGAAAACGGGGTTGCTCTGTCACCGAGAAAAGAAGAGAACGGCTTCTCACTTCACTAGAAGAACATCGAGACTAATACGTTTTGCTTTATGGCGAATTTCACTGGTATATCTCGTAGCCGCAGAAATCTTGGAGCGAGCACTCGGAGTGTGCCAAACGAGATATGCGAGTAGAACACGTGAATGCCGCGCGTGAAGTCTCTGCAGAAGTTTTGTACGCATACGTCACTAAACCGGTACCGGAAACGATTTTCTTTTCTGCTCTCGACGTTTCAATGACAACCGTATCGCCACTGCAAAGCACACACTTCGACCATGCAGTCTCACGGAAAGAAGATATTCCGCTTTCCAAGTTTAGGAATGCAAAGAAGATCACAGGTTTGCTAGACCACCCCGAAAAACGCTGAGGGCAACCTAGCTGCCCGACTGTACTGGAAATGACGGCAACGCATTCCCGGAGTTCTGGCAAAATCCGTCTCTGAGAGACGGAGCACGCGGAACGCTCCGTAGCTGAGTGTATTGCCCTGAATCTACCAGTGGAAAGTGCGAACTTGCTCCGAATCCACCAGTAAGATGCGGATTGTTTGCTTCGGAGCAAGAAAACTTGATCCCGCTCTACGAGTGGGATTCGCCGTTAGCCTCCCAATCCCAGAGCACGTTTGTTAGCGTATGTGTGCCTGTCTGCCAAACCACGCAGATGCTGGTGCTGTAACATAGATGTCAGGGTATACTCGGTCATATAGCTGTCAGGGCTGGACAGGATTGAAAATACAAGTATCTGAAACACTATCTTAGATGGCCATAGGGTATCTTGTACCTGTATTGTGATACGTCTCGCAAGATGAGTATCTGTGTCTGTATTTCCGTTACAATTGATAATATAGCGTGTATAAGATACACATACTGCAATTGCAAGCTATACCATGCGAAACATCAATTGCTGATAGAACTTTGCTTCTCAGGTTTGTGCTGTGGCCTCAATACCGCCTGAATGAAACCAAGGGGCATAACTTTATTTTTTTCGCCCAAGGACAGGCGTTGAGCGGCGCGCGTTCTTTTCATCAAGGAAGATCAACACGCCAGAGCTGGCGCAGTATTGACAGAAACTGCATTCGCGTGCTTGCCAAAGTACTTTTTTTGTTTTCGAGATTCCTTTTCTTTTTCGTTTTTCAGAGCAACGACAATTACCCTCAGCCATTTGCAAGCGCTGCGCACTATAATGCTTGCGGCGATGACCACACAACTTGTGATGCCACTCTGCAGCGTGGGACTATAGCATCGCCGGTACTGATGCTGTAATTAAACAGGTGCTTACCATATTGTCACGGGGCCGGGAAGTGAACGAAAGGAGCAGATTTCCACGTCGAAGAAAAAACTGTTTAATCGGGCCGAACTTATGGCCACGCAAAAGGAAAGTAAGACATTGGCAGTGTTAACGGCGAACGGAGCGTCGGCTGTCGATAAAGCGACAAGTGGTGAAGCGTGTCGGCCTCTATACCCTTGCCATCGAACATTTTAGCGTTACCGCTAGCGGCTACGTACGTTCCAGAAAAATCTAAAGGTTCACGAGGTGGGCGTAATCTTAACAAAACGATCTACTACAGCCTGGAAGAGGGAGCACCGTAGGCGCAGTTTGCGCTGAACGGGGCGACAACAAAACTTGAGGAAAGGAACGTGGCAATATCTTGGCGTTCCTGTTTCTATTGAAAGGGCTCTTGAAAATATAATGTGATTGTTAGCACAAGGTGCTTTTTCAGTTGTCTTTTTCTTGCACGCCATGTATCACCTTGCACTCTTGAGCAGGTTCTTTTTTTCGGTCTCGCGAACGCAATATAGGCTTTGTAAATGCAGCCGAAATAATCTCTCTCTTTAATGCCTAACTTCAATTGTCTGCTTTATTTTTGTAACTATTTGTTCATATAAAGTCAGTTTACTTTGCTGTCAAGGTGATTTATTCTGCTTACTGCTTGGTAAAATTGCCAAATTGAATTTGCATTATAATTATGGGAATATTTCGGAACCAGAAATGTTGTAAATGCGATTGAGAAAGATTGTCACGTCAAATGGTCTGTTTTTTGAAGAACATCTGAATGAGTCATTTCAGAGAATTTTCCATATAGGCACTGATTTTTTGTTGTATACTTACCTTAAGCAAAGTGTACGATTGGGCGTCTCATAGATTATGAGAGACGCTAAGAGGAGGGCTCAGCAAATTTTGACAACCTAGGTCTCTTTAACATACACTCAAATCTGAGCACACAGGCCTACAGCATTTCCGCCTCCATCGAAAATACAGCCGCCGCCGCCGGGATTCGATCCCGCGACCTGCGGGTCAGCAGCCGAGTACCTTAGCCACTAGACCGCCGCAAAGGGGCAGTCACCACTGCGTGTCGATACAATAGGTATGAAGTGCTTCTAGATAACGAACGGTTTATGCCAGCAGATAAACACTGTAAGAAAAGTTATGGGAATCTCTGCGTTCTGCGTAGGCTGATATACGCAATCTTGCACAAAAATGTCGCTACCAGCGTTATTGCTGCCCTACACCGGTGATCTGTCATTGCGAAACGGTTTTTTTACGAACAAGCTGAAACGGTACATTGGTGTTTGCGCCATCGGCCAGAGCTTCTTATTGAATTCTTTTGATGAGATGGCAATCTGCTTGCTGGTCGGTTACCTCAGGAACGACTTCCATCAGTTACAGAAATGACAAGCAAGAACCGCTAGCGGCAAAGCGTCTTCAATGCTGTCCTGTTAGGCAGCGAAAACAAACCCTAAGAAGTTATTTGGAGGTAAACTAATTTATTTTAGATTAAACTGTTGCGATACCCGCAAATATTTCATTCAAATAAAATTGCGCACATCACGAGTTTTCAAGCAAACCTTTTGTGCATGGACACGTTAGCGACTCGATTGTGGGAGAGCATTGCAGCGAATTCGTGAATGTATCGGAGTACCTTAATATACAACCCCGCAGGGGCGCCTGCGCAAGTAGGCGCTTGGTGTGTAGCGACACCACGGACCCGAGCTAACGGGGGAGTTTCGACTCCCTCCCACGCCTAGCCGTGCGTGGCTTTGCCGTGTCCGGGAAAAAGGGGATTCTGGGGGTTGAGCCAACGCTGGGTGATTGGACCATTAAGGCCCCCCGGCAGAGGCAACACGCCCCTTTGGCCCCGGCTTCACGTAGACGGCACCCCTGGGCTGACCCACCCAGGGGAAATCGGCAGTCGCCTTTTCCTATCTCTCTCCCTACATCTTCGTCTTTCTTACTTTTTTAGCTTTCCTGTCTACTTCTCTCTTCTGCTTACTTCCAATTTTCTCGGCGGCAAAGGTTAACCCTGTGCAAATAGCCTACCTTGGCCTGGGCGCATTAGGATATAGCAGAGTTGTACGGCTGACATCTGCAAGCTTTCAGCAACCGTAAACTTGCAGCGTCCCCTCGTTGGGCTCCGTGGTGGGTGGCCGCCAACGCTGCTGAACAACATACAATCAGCATGCACAAAGCATTCCCTTTACTTAGTGATCGTGCCTTCTCAAAGCGGGTACGCACCGTAGATATCAATTTTTTCATCCGGCCAAGACAAATCTTTCCTCATTTTCACGTTATGCACTGCGAAAAAACTTACAAACAAGCCAGAACTGTATCCCCCTTCATAGAGGCTAGCTGCTTAACCGAAACTCTCGGTGCCGGGTACAAGGTTACCAAAATGGCCAGCGGAGATCTACTCCTTGAAATACGTGACAAAGACCAATTCAATAAACTGAACAGCCTCACAACGTTTGGAGACACACCCATTAGTATTACGCCACACAGGTCCATGAACTCATCTCGCGGGGTCGTATCGGACGTAGATTTGCTTGACCTGACCGAAGATGAACTTCTGGAAGGATGGAAGAGCCAGAACGTAACAAACGTACAGCGTATTAAGATCAGAAGAGATCAAAAGGAAATCCCAACCAAACACTCAGTATTGACCTTTGCTTCGAGTGATTTGCCGGAAACCATTCAGACTGGGTACACAAAGACAACCGTGAGGCCATATATTCCCAACCCCCGCCGTTGCTTCCAATGTCAGAGATATGGCCACGGCTCGCAAAGCTGTCGTGGCCGGAAAACTTGTGCTCTGTGTGGAGTCGTGGGCCGTGCGTCCGACAACTGCGAAGCACCTGCACATTGTGTGAACTGTGGTGGTAATCATGCCGCGTACTCACGTTCCTGTTCTTTCTGGAAAAAAGAAAAAGAGATCATCACTTTAAAGATAAAAGAAAACATTACATATAAAGAAGCAAGAAAAAGAGTCTCGCCATTTTATGGCCCCACATATGCTGATGCGGCGCGCCAGGGGGCAGTGTCACACCCGCCCTCGCCACTCTTTCGGCCTGCGCAGAGCGAGCCATTGGCTGTGGCGCCTGCCCCCAAGGCGGCAGTAGTTGAGTCTACTCCGCCTACTATTGAACAGAGACCAGAAACTCCAGGGTCCTCGGGTCTCAAGGCCTCACCTCACCAGGCGAGGCCCAAGCTTTGAAAAACCAGCTCGCATGAGCGGGCTTCCACTGCCTCCGAGGAGGCAATGGATACGGCAGCACCCCTGGTGCCAAAAGAACGGCGTGGCTCTCTGGCGCGCGCCAAGAGAACTAAAAAGCTCATAACAGGGCCTCATAATGGTCCGGTCACTTGAGCTCGACCTTTCAGCTTAAACAATTCACTCCCTTAACGTACACACAGCACTACTTTACTTCCAATATGGAAACGAAAATTATACATTGGAACGTCAGAGGACTGCTTAAGAACCTCAACGACATACAAGAGCTTTTATACAATGATTCTGTGGCGTCATCCGGTGGCGTAGCCATTATTATTAACCAAGGAGTAGCATGTACGCATTTACCACTCCAGACATCTCTTGAGGCGGTGGCTGTTCGAGCGGTACTTTTAAACAAACTCGTCACCGTCTGCTCTTTGTATGTACCGCCCCACCACCGTCTTGAAAGACGTGAATTTCAGTCTTTAATAGACGAACTGCCTGAACTTTATTTTCTTCTTGGGGACCTAAATGCACATAGTGGACTGTGGGGCGATTCTCGATATGATGCACGAGGTCCTCTCATTGAACATTTTCTCTTCTCTTCCGATGCCTGTTTGTTGAATAGGAAAGAGCCAACATACTATAACGTTGCCAACAAAACTTACTCGTCTATCGACCTCAGCATCGTATCACCTTCACTCCTACCCCTACTCAAATGGAAAATCATAAATAATCTATATGGAAGTGATCATTTTCCTGTAGTGTTGAGTTCACCAACAAGATATGAATGTCCTCTACACGTTCCCAAATGGCTGATAAACAAAGAAGACTGGGAACAGTTCCATAACACAACACCACATGTTTGAGTTGGACAGACATATGTAGGTTAAGCATAAATGAATCTGTGCAGTACTTCACAGCTTTTCTAACTGACGCAGCAGCCAAGTGCATACCGCAAACATCTGGAATGCCCGGCAAACGACACGTCCCATGGTGGAACACAGAGTGTCGTAATGCGCGAAAGGAACAGAACAGGGCATGGGGGTTGCTTCGGAACTCACCAACAGCCGAAAATCTTGACACCTTCAAGAAAATAAAGTCTCAAGGCAGGAGAACCCGTCGGCAGGCCAGAAAAAAAAGCTGGCAGAAGTTTTTGTCAGGGATCAATTCATCTACAGAGGAGGCTAAAGTCTGGAACATGGTCGGTAGGATAGCAGGAAAACAAGTACACACACTTCCACTCGTAAACACTCAGGGTGATACCTTGGAAGACCAGGCAAACTTCCTCGGTGCACACTTTGAACGGGTATCCAGCTCGTCCCACTATACTGACACTTTCCAAAAATACAGAAGAATAGAAAAGCAGAAACTAGAACACAAATCCACTAGATACGAGGCATATAACCAAGCTTTCAGTCTAGCTGAGCTCCGAACATCTCTAAACTCCTGCAGTACTTCTGCCCCAGGTTCTGACCGTGTGGAGTATGACATGTTAAAAAACCTACCAGCCGAAACACGAAAAACCTTACTTTGTTTGTACAATGCTATCTGGTTTTCTGGCACTATCCCTACCTCCTGGAAAGAGGCTATTATTATTCCCATTTTGAAAGAGGGCAAGGACTCTTCTTTAGCTTCAATTTATAGGCCTATTGCACTTACAAGCTGCTTGTGCAAAGTCTTCGAAAAAATGATAAACTGCCGACTTGTACATATCCTTGAAACAAACAATTTGCTCGACCTATTTCAGTGCAGATTTCGAGAAAGTAGATCTACCACAGACCACCTTGTTCGTATCGAGGCACAGATCAGAGACTCCTTCGCCCATAAACAATATTTTCTCTCTGTGTTTCTCGATATCGAAAAGGCTTATGGTACAACATGGCATTTTGGAATTCTAAGAGACCTGTCCAATTTTGGTGTACGCGGAAGAATGTTTCATATAATCGAAAGTTACCTGTCAAACCGGACATTCCGTGTCCGTGTGGGCAGTGTTCTCTCCCAAACATTTGTCCAGGAAACAGGCGTGCCACAAGGTGGTGTGCTTAGTTGCACACTTTTTATTATCAAAATGAATTCTTTGTACTTGTCCATCCCCCACAGTATGTTCTATTATACATTGTCGACGACGTTCAGCTTGGATTCAAGTCATGCAACTTGGCAATGTGTAAGCGGCATGTTCAGCTGGGTTTAAACAAGGTCTCCAAATGGGCAGATGAAAACGGATTTCGACCTAACCCACAAAAAAGCACGTGTGTCTTGTTATCTCGAAAGAGAGGCATGCACTCGGAACCAGACATTCGACTGAACGGGCAACGTCTGTCCGTCAAAGCCGAGCATAAATTCTTAGGCTTAATCTTGGACAACAAGTTGACCTTCGTACCACACATCAAGTATTTAAAAACAAAATGTTTAAAAGCCATGAATGTTATAAATGTGTTGTCACGTACTACTTGGGGTAGTGACAGGCATTGCCTCATGAATCTTTACCGAAGCCTCATTCGCACCCGCTTAGAATATGGGGCTGTTGTTTATCAGTCTGCAACTCAAAGTGCTTTGAGGATGCTGGACCCTGTGCACCATTTGGGCATCCGCCTTTCTACGGGTGCGTTTCGCACCAGCCCCATAGAAAGCCTTTATGTTGAGTCAAATGAGTGGTCGCTTCATCTGCAGAGAACTTACATGTCCTTTGTTTATTTCCTTAAGGTGAAAGCGGATAAGAAGCACCCCTCATACTCTACTCTTAATGAGTTGTCGAGCTCAATTCTGTTTCAAAACAAGCCTTCGATGAGACAGCCCTTCTCAGTTCGCCTGAAAGGTCTAGCTGAGGAAACTGTAGTCTCACTTGAACACAGTTTAATGGCTCCTGTAGCATATCCGCCACCGTGGCAATGGCAGACTATAGACAGCGATGTGTCCTTTCTAGAAGTTACAAAACATGCGCCTATTGCCCATATCCGAACATACTTCCTGGAACTTCAACACAAATAAACACGTCCTGAGTTCTTTACAGATGCCTCCAAGTCCAACTCCTCTGTGTCCTACGCTGTTGTCGGCCCATCCTTTTCGGATGCTTGCCCTCTACATCCAGGCACAAGTATCTTCACAGCAGAAGCTTACGCGATACTTGTGGCAGCTAAACACATCAAACAATTACAAATACAAAGCGCAGTAATTTATACAGACTCACTCAGTGTGGTAACGGCTCTGCGCAGTCTTAAAAAACAAAAAAACCCGGTCCTTCTCTCACTTTACTCCATTTTGTGCACACTCTACACACTCAAACAACATGTTGTAGGGTGCTGGGTGCCAGGGCACCGTGAGATCGAAGGCAACGTGAGGGCGGATCAGCTCGCTGCATCCGTCCACAGAACCACTGCCCTTACACCCATAATAATCCCGGCCCTTGATTTTAAGCCGTCTCTCAAACAAAACTTCAGGGACTACTGGCAGAGCAAATGGGATACACACACACAAAACAAGCTACACATTATTAAGCCACACCTTGGTCATTGGCTGCCAGTATCAAAATCGCGTCATACAGAGGTAATACTAACAAGACTCAGGATAGGACACACATACACGACACACTCATATCTTTTGTCCGGTGGCGACCCACCATTGTGTGACAGATGTGGTGAAGCACTAACAGTTCTTCACATTTTAATTCAGTGCAAACAATTGGACACTATAAGAAAACAGCCCTTTCCATTACCCTACCGACAACATTTACCTTTACACCCTGCAATGTTCGTCGGTAGGGAACCGCTTTATAGTTATAAATATTGTTAGCGTTTTTAGAAGGAATTCATAGTTTTCATATTATATACCCGGGCATTCCGTAGCACGACCTCTCCTGAGAGGTTGTCGCTGCGGTGGCTACACAAGAAAGCACTTGCCTCACGGCCCTTGGACGCAAGGGTATGAACGAGTGAGGCGCTTGTGCTAATGCCATACATATCCACCATCGTCTTTTATTATCGCCAACTTTTGTCATCGATTCGCACCACACACACCTTTCACGGCATGGTCATGATTTTATTACTTGTATGTTTTTACCCGCCTTACCGCGAGGAATTTTATGGCCCTTATACAGCCGCTAATCACAAACATTGTCCACATTTCTTATCCCATGAACTGGCGCTCTTTGGTCATCAAATAGCCCTTGCGCCAAAAAACACTATATGTCATCAACCTCAATATACAAGCGGCCAGTATCACATCGCATAGAGGTTTTGCGGCAGTACCTTGTACCTGTATCTCCAATACTTTTTGCTTCTGTTCTTTGTGCCATATCGCGATACAATTTCGAAGTATCTTTGCCCATAAGACAGATGCTTGGGCTAGCTGGTGATTGAGAATCAACATATTTGCACAGTGCAAGAGTACGAGTAGTTACGACGTAACTACAGAAGAAGAGTTTGAAGACTTTAAGGTGTCAATTGAATGAATATTAGCTACCGTTAATAACACGTTGGAATCTGTAAAATCTGCAGTGACTGGGCGTCATTCTGAAAGTGTGAACAAACTTCAATCTGAGATCGATGACATCAAAAAAGCCATGGATTTCATGAGCAGTAAGTTTGAGGCTGCAAAGTCGGAAATCAGTGGCCTCAAGTCTGACAATAAGCACCTAAATGAAAATAATCAGATGCTGTCACAAAATATTACACATTTGGAACCGTACTCTCGCCTCAATAATTTGGAAATAAGAGGTGTTCCAACAACGCAAAGCGAAAACTGCAGAAACATTGTCAAGCTTCTCGACAAAAAGGTCGGTTGTCCTATCAAACCTGAGGACATCGATATTGTACACAGAGTTCCAATGCGCGACATAAATAACAAAAACATCATTGTGCGCTTCTGCTCGCGCGACATGCGCACAGAGTTTCTAAAGAAGGCTCGGATGTTCCACCCAAAAACAGACTTGCTCGGTTTTTCGGCAGTGCAGGAAAAGCCAATATACGTTAATGAGCACCTGACGTCTGATAATAAGCGGCTGTTTTCTAAAGCACTTGCACTCAAGAAACAAATGAAGTGGGCTTTACTGTGAACTGACAATTGTGTTATTAAGGCAAGACAAACTCTCGATAGTGTAGTGCACAGAATTTTCAGTGATGTCAATCTACATGTGTTCAACTCATAGGTGTGAAATAACGTAAGCTTGAAAAAAAAGAAAACATGATGGCTTATTTTCTTCCAGGTGACTTTAATTACATTTCTTCGCAGAACTGGGGTTTTTCTTCTATTCATTTCAATGCTTGTAGCCTCCCTAAAAATCATGACAGTATTACCGCTCTACTAGCTTCTCTTAATCATCGGTTCTCGGCTATCTGTTGCTCCGAAACTTGGTTATCGCCTGGTCATGGGGACTTGTATGGCTTTCCCGGGTATGTAAGCAAATATGCTCACCGAAGTGATGATCGTCATGGTGGCTCCGCCATTTTTATATCAAACAACATTCTGTATAAAAGACGCAATGATTTGAACCTAAGTGTGGTGAAATGTGAATCTCTTTGGTTGGAAATCGATCTGCCAAGTCTTTGTCAGAATCAACGAAAAACTATTCTTGCTACTGTCTTTCGATCCACTTCTAGTGACCCCTCTGCTTTTTGTAATGCGCTTCATCACTTGCTTGATAAACTTACTGCTGAGCGCAAGAATATAATAATTATGGGCGATATGAACTTTGATTTACTAGATTCCTCTAACCATTCTGCTCTCGAGTATAAGGCTTGTTTTCATAGTTTTGGGGTTAAATCGCTAATATCTGTACCAACACGCTGTTCTGATAACGGCTCATGGTCATCAATCGATCACATCCTAACAAACATTGATGACGTCAGTCACGCTGGTGTCATTGAGAATGACATCACAGATCACTTTTCTGTATTCCTATATTTTGAACAGGTCATCACTCGTAGCATCATAATACGTCAAAAGTATCGCTTTAATTCAGACAAGTACTGCATGCTCATTGCCGATGAAGATTGGTCCAGTGTATATGCCGCGAATGATCCTGAAGAGGCCTTGACCATGTTCTACGACGCTATTTATTCAGCAGTTGAGCGTTCAACTACAATGCAATCATCTAACAGACGCTACTTCGCCCCACGGTGCCCTTGGTTATCACAATCACTGATACGATCTCTTCGCAAACAAGAGAACCTATATAAAAATACGAAACGTCGGCCTTTTAATTTACGCTTGAAATCACGCTATAAAACTTACTCCAGCACATTAGCCACAATTTTGAGAAAGGCTAAACAAAGTTATTACGAGCGGGAACTACCGAATTGGGGACTTAACTCAGGCAAAAAATGGCAGCTTTTAAGAGAATTTTTAAATTCCACTCAGTCGCGCAGAAAAGTGACCTCTATTCATGTCGACAACGTCACCCTCACTGCGGCCAGTGACGCGGCCAACGCCTTTAATGTACACTTTTCCACTAGCGTTGCAGTCCCCTTCTCCTCAGACTATGTACCTCCGTTTTCTCACAGCCCTCAGTCGATGTTTCTTCTTCCTACATGTGCTTCTGATTGATTTGTGGGGTTTAACGTCCCAAGTACATGTGCTTCTAAAATTTCCTCAATTATTTCTGTATTAAAAGCTACTGGAGCTGGGTTAGACAACATCCATTCAAAGCACATTAAACTAGTAAGATCTCTTGTAGCACCTTTATTAAGCCACGTTTTTAACCGCTGTTTGAAGAACGGTGTTTTCCCGGATAAATAAAAAGTTGCGAAGGTAGTGCCAGTATTTAAAAAAGGTGGTACCCTCAGCATGTGCAATTACAGGCCCATATCTGTCCTTCCCTTCCTGGATAAAATTTTGGAAAAACTAGTTGAAATAAGAATATCTAAATATTTAAGCAAAATAACATACTTTCTCCTTGTCAGTTTGGTTTTAGGGCTAGTCTTTCCACTGATACTACAATAGCTTGTTTCACTGACAAATCAGATCATTCATTGATAATGGTAAAATCGCAGGATCTGCCTTTGTCGACTTTACTAAAGCATTTGACAGTATTGATCATTTCATCCTATTTCGCAAACTACAGTACTGTGGCATAAGTGGTCCCGCATTAACGCTATGACACAGCTTTCTTCTTAATAGGTTGCAGGTGGTCTCGGTCGATAATTTTACATCCAGTTCCAACCCAATTACAAGAGGTGTTCCGCAAGGTTCAATTTTGGGTCTATTATTATTTTTATTATTCCTGAATGATTTGCCACGTTGCCTTAATTATTCTTTTTGTTTACTTTACGCTGATGACACGACTCTCTTTCCTCATCACTTAGATTTAGCGACTCTCGTGTCAAGACTTCAAGCTGACCTTAATTGTCTTGTTCACTGGTGCAACTCTAATAGATTGTTGATTAGTTCTTGCAAAACCAGCTTTATGCTTTTTTATTCACCAAACAAAAAAACGAGCATTTATTCCTTACCTTTATATGAACTCAGTAGTTATTCCGTTAGGTGATCATACGTCATTTTTAGGAGTTATAATGGACACACATCTGAAATTTCAGCAACTTATCAATTCTGTTTGTAAAAAGATTTTGTACGGTATCAGGGCATTGGTCAAGTCCAAAATGTGTTTTAACATCAAAACTCTCAAGGAATTGTATTATGCATTCATACACAGTCATCTCAGTTATTGCATTACATCATGAGGTAATTCACATTCGGTGCACATTTGACCGTTAAAGGTATTGCAAAAACAAGCAATTCGACTCATAACTTTCGCTTCACGTCAAGCGCCATCACATGAGATTTTTCGCCAGCTTGACGTATTACCGATCTCCCGAATGTACGTTTACAATGTGTGTTTTGTTTTTCAAAATTTTCTACCGTATCCTCACTATCGACATCTTTCCTGTTACCTTGTTGAATAATTCCAATAATACTAGATTCGTGGTCGCCCATAACCTGTTATTATCTAAAGCTCGCACTAATAATGGAAAAATGAGCATTGTTTTTTCATCAATTTCATTATGGAATTCTTCATCACATGATGTGAAAGACTTAATGCACATTCGTATTTTTAAGAGGAAATTGAAAAAAGTGTCTATTAAACGTATAACTGCTAGATTTTTTTAAGTTTTGATATGTTGCTTTGTTTGTAGAAAAAAAAGTTCGAAACGTTCCGTGACTTGCTCTTTCGTTATTCATATTTTAGCTTTTTCATTGTAATAACAAGAGGTCCTGGCTGCGGTTTACTACCTTGGGACCTCCTCCTGCATACTTACTCACAATATACACTTCTGATGCTAATAAAGAAACAGTGATTGATTGATTGATTGATTGAAGAGACAAGGACAGAAAGAGTGCTGTCAACTGAAATTTTATTAGCGAAAACGCTGGAAACATATACTCGTGACAGAACATGACCGCGCAATCACGCAACCTATTGCATCACAGCAAGACAATCATCATCTCATTATATGGCTACGACGCCACAGCTCAGCACAAATTTACGATCTATTGTGTCGAACGCCGAAACACGATTTCTTTTTTAGTCAGAGCAAGTGAAGGCATGCTGATACATCGATCACCCAGTATTTGGATTTCATTGGCCTTCATAATCTCCCGTGTTTGCTAGTGACGGTGTTTGGCTACAACAGTGCACTTTTCGAATTCCGGTCTGCAATTACAATCTTTACAATGAATGCCCAAATGACCTTGCACAGCTGATTATACATTGTAATGATGCTCCTTTAAACACTCATTCAGGCACCGGCCCGTTGCCCAACATATACTTTGCCGCATGACAGCGGGAGCAAATAAACTACATGCTACGAATAGCCTTCTATGTTTGATTGTGTAGCAGCTACTTCGTTCGGACTGCACATTCACCCGTTTGCAGAGCGCTGAAAGCTTTTACGGGGCAGAGAAAACCACCTTCACATCTACCTTATCACTTATCTTTTTCATATTGTGAGAAATCTTATGTAGATAGGGAATCACAGCCACGCGCTTTGAGCTACTAGCCACGCAGTTCCCTAGTGCTGCTCGTCCCTATTTAATTGTCCTAAGCATCTTTTCGCCACCGAAACCAGCACATGATTGGGGAAGCCAGCGCTGATCAGACAGGAAGCCTGCTCAAGGAAGCTGCTGATATACGAGTGGCCGCAAGACTGCATTTCTTTAACAATGGAGGGCATATCTTTAACAATGATTTGCAATCCCTCTCCTTGCGAGCTTTGAATGAGCCGACAAGTACGACAGAAGAGGTTTGCTTCCTTTAGACTCATATTTCCACCAAAGGTGATCACTTGAGATGTTTAATCTAAAATCTAAAAACCTCAGCTTTAATATTCAAAAAAACCTTAATAATCTTTGCCCAGCCTTGATTGCGGTGTATCAGGGTAAGCATTATTTTGCATCTTTCGCCAGGCAACTGCTTGGGCTCTGCATAAATTGCTACGAGACGGAGGATAGACAGCCTTGGTCAGTTCATTGCATCCCGTAAGTCGATTCGGTCTTTCAACAAAGCCATCGCCTCCTGTACGGGCTGTTGCGTCAAGTACGGCAGAGTGCGCTATCTCGTTGAGGTTGCGGAATCGGGGGCAGACTTCACCCATATGGGCAGAGATCCAGAGCAAGGTAGCCGAGGAAATCTGGCTGGCATGCACCAGTACGCAAAGCGTTTCAGTCAAAATGTTAGTACGGAATTTCGTGACCCTTTCACGAAATTCCGTACTGCAGAGTGTTAGTCACTGAGTACAGTTTGGGTTTCGGTGTCAGTTATGGCCAGATCAATACATACTAACATCTATTTTGTTAACAGGTAGTATATTCTGGCATCGGCGCGTCCATCTGTCCCACCTAAAACGTTACAAAGTTTGTGACAGATGTGCTCAATATTGCCAAGTTTCAGTTCTCAAGTTTTGTTATCGTCCCAAAACACTACACAATTTGCAGCGCAAACCGCACCTGCAGTTTTCGAGAATCTTCCGGACTGTAGTAGATCATTTCAATAAGATCACGCCCACTCTGCGAACGGTACAGATTATTCTGGAACCTACGCCACCGCCAGCAATAATGCTAGAACATTCAACGGCAAGAGTATAAATGCCGATGCACTTCGCCGCTTGTCAGTACTTGATCGACGGCCAACGCTCCGTTCGCCGCTATCAGACCAAGACTGCTACTGTAATCAGACTTTCCATTTTACCGGGCACAGGTTCGCCCAAATAAACAGTTAAATTCTAACGCAAAGTCTCCTGTCTTCGGCCACGTCACGACCCCGTGACATCTGGTGGAGGTGCTGCTTCTTTGATGTTCCGGATGCCCCCTTCAAGCCGCGACCCCAGCCAAAGCGGCAAAGAAGACGCGGACGCTAACCTTGAACAGCGAACAAGCCGCAGGCAGAGGAGACTACAACCAGAGTATGGGCCCCTTCCTGCAGCAGCCAGGCAGACCCGGATCCCGACATCAACTACTGCAACCATGACCGCCCTCGTGCAGCCTGCACCACTCCTGCTCCGGCAACCCAAAGAGCCGCCAACTTTCCGCGGTTCGCCACTGGAAGACCCGGAAAGCTGGATCGAAAGGTTCAACCGCGTCGCCGCCTTCAATGACTGGACAGATGATGACAAGCTCCGGCATGTGTATTTCGCCTTAGCAGATGCTGCTCGAACCTAGTTCAAGAATCAAGAGCGAAGCCTTACAACGTGGGACATCTTTCGAGCCTGGTTCTTCACTACTTTCGCAAGTGTGGTGTGCAAAGAGAAGGCCGCAGCTCTTCTCAAAACCCGCATGCAGATGCCAAACAAAAACGTGGCGCTATTCACGGAAGATATGATTAAACTTTTCTGCCACGCTGACTCCGACATGTCCGAGGAGAAGAAGGTCCGTCTGCTCATGCGAGGAGTAAAGCAGGAACTCTTCGCTGGGCTGATCAGAAACCCGCCAAAGACGGTTGCCGAATTCTTTTCAGAAGCATCTACGATAGAGAAGACGCTCGAGATGCGCACGCGGCAATATAACCATAGCTTCTCGTCTACAAGCTACGCCGGCATTCAAGCACTTGAAACCACTGACTTGCGCGAGACTATCCGAGCGACCGTGCAAGAAGAGCTGCGAAAATTACTTCCTTCAGCGCAGCTTCACGTGGAATCCATCGCGGACGTCGTACGCCAGGAGATCCAGCAATCGCTGGGCGTTTTTCAGCCAAGAGCTATGTTGCTGCAGCCCGCCGCCACGCCCCTCCTCTACGCGCACGCCAAAACACTGCCCCACCGCACTTCCGTCGCCAGACGCCACCGCCTCCACAACCCCCACCGACGTCCTACCGTTCGCCAGCGGCCCAGCGCAGTGCGCCGAGGAAGACTGACGTCTGGCGCACCCTTGACCACCGCCCGCTCTGCTACCACTGGGGCGAGGCCAGACACGCATACCGCCGTTGCCAGTACCGACAGATGGGACTGCGTGGCTTCGCCGTCAATGCACCGCGCACACAGCCAGGAGAACGGCCACGTGGCATCGCTGACTACCTGACAGGAACTCAATGGACACCACGACTTCCTTCCCGTTCACCATCGCCAAGCCGCCGCACGTCCCCGCACTAACGGCAGTACTCTTGCCCAACGTGGGGCCGGTCTCTTAGCTCGCATGGGAAACTAAGGGCAGCAACCGATGGAGTTGCGGTTGCTGTGCGACGAACTACCGAAGATCCTCCGACGACGACGCCGCCGCGATGGAGCTTTCACAACACAACGCCAACCAGGCAAAGCCCTGACGGCGAAACATCGCTTACCGAAGGTGACCTGACGACGCAACATGGAAGCAGCGGAACAAGCCGACGCAGCCGTGACCCGACACCACGCCGTAACTGTAATGCAATACGGCGAACTAGTGACCTCGGCGTTCTTATCAACGGCCACAGTGTGAACGCTCTCGTCGATACTGGAGCCGACTATTCCGTCATCAGTGGGTCATTCGCCGCGATTCTAAAGAAAGTTAGGACAGCTTGGCAAAGCCCTGAATTCCGCACAGCCGGAGGTCATCTCGTAACGCTTGCAGGAATCTGCACAGTGAGAGTCACCATTAACGGCCGTATTTATCCTGCAGACTTCGTAGTCCTACAGCGCTGCTCGAGAGATGTCATCCTTGGCATGGAATTCTTAAGCCTCCATGGTGCTGTCATCAACCTAAGAACACCGTCGATAACGTTATCCATAGAAGATGCACTACTACCGCGCACGCCATCAGGAAACCATGCCTTGAATGTACTGGAAGAACAAGTCACCATTCCGCCTCGCTCAAGCGTCCTTATTTCAGTTGGCGCTTCTAAATCACCTGACTTCGAAGGCGTCGTTGAAAGTAGTCAGCATCTGTTGGTCACCCGAAATATTTGCGTCGCAAGAGGAATTGCAGAGCTGCGGGGAGGCAAAGCAACGGTTATGCTTACGAATTTTAGCAATGAGTACAAACATGTGAACAAAGGAACAACGGTCGCATACATCGAAGAAATTGTCGAAGCCACCAGTTCTTTCGCCCTCGCCGATTCTGCGGAACCTGCTCAGAGGAACCAAGCCCCTCCCATAGCTTTCGATGTCAATCCCAGACTTCCGAACCATAAGAAAGACGAGCTCGAGGCCCTGCTCCTGCAATACGAAGATTGCTTTTCGTCGTCATCAAAAATTCGGCAGACTCCAATTACGAAACATCGCCTCATAACCGAAGAAAATGCCAGGCCACTCCGTCAGAGTCTGTATAGGGTTTCGACGCGAGAACGTGAGGCCATGAAGATGCAAGTTGATGAAATTCTGCGGGATGACATTATCCAGCCGTCCAAGAGTACATGGGCATCCTCCGTGGTGTTAGTGAAGAAAAAGGATGAGACCCTACGTTTCTGCGCCGATTATCGCCACCTGAACCAAATCACAAGAACGGACGTGTATTCTCTCCCACGAATAGACGGCGCACTTGATCGGCTCCATGACGCCAGTACTTTTCGTCATCAGACCTCAAGACTGGCTATTGGCAAATTGAAGTCGACGAAAGAGACCGAGAGAAGACGGTGTTTATAACACCGGACGACCTTTTCAAGTTTAAGGTGATGCCCTTCGGTCTTTTCTAAGCGCCTGCAACTTTTCAACGCGTTATGCATACAGTACTCGCAGGATTGAAGTGGCAGACTTGCCTTGTGTACTTGGACGACGTCGTCGTGTTTTCTTCGAGTTTCAACGAGCATCTTCGGCGCTTTAAAGCTGTACTTCAAGCCATCAAGACATCCGGACTCACACTGAAGGCAGAAAAGTGCAGATTTGCGTACGAGGAGCTCTTGTTTCTGGGGCACGTTATTAACAAGTCTGGAGTTTGTCCCAATTCACAGAAAACAGCCGCCATCGCCGACCTTCCGCCACCCACTGACAAGAAGGCGGTGCGCCAATTTCTGGGCCTGTGCGCCTATTACAGGCGGTTCGTGAAAAACTTCGCCCGCATCACCGATCCTCTCACTAGCCTTAACAAGGCCGACGGGGAGTTCAAGTGGGAAACGCCACAGGAACACGCTTTTCAGGTTAACATCGCCTCCAGGTGCCTCCGTTACTTGCCCATTTCGATGAATTCGCTGAGACAGAAATACTTACTGACGCAAGCAGCGTAGGTCTTGGCGCCGTTCTTGTGCAGAGGGCTGACAGACTTGAGAGGGTTATAGTTACGCCAGCCGATCGCTATCCAAAGCAGAAGCCAATTATTCCACCACAGAAAAGGAATGCCTCGCCGTCATCTGGGCTACGTCGAAATTTCGCCCCTACCTCTACGGCAGGCCCTTCAAAGTTGTGAGCGACCACCACGCCTTGTGTTGGCTAGCCACCTTGAAGAACCCTTCAGGTCGCCTCGCACGATGGAGCCTGAGACTTCAAGATTATGACATTACCGTCATTTACAAGTCCGGCAAGAAATACTCCGTCCCGACGGTCTCTCTCGTGCGACTGTCTACCAACCATCACCCGACGACCCGGATGACGACTACTTCGTAGGAACGATAACGAGAAGAAATACTTACTGACGCAAGCAGCGTAGGTCTTGGCGCCGTTCTTGTGCAGAGGGCTGACAGACTTGAGAGGGTTATAGTTACGCCAGCCGATCGCTATCCAAAGCAGAAGCCAATTATTCCACCACAGAAAAGGAATGCCTCGCCGTCATCTGGGCTACGTCGAAATTTCGCCCCTACCTCTACGGCAGGCCCTTCAAAGTTGTGAGCGACCACCACGCCTTGTGTTGGCTAGCCACCTTGAAGAACCCTTCAGGTCGCCTCGCACGATGAAGCCTGAGACTTCAAGAATATGACATTACCGTCATTTACAAGTCCGGCAAGAAATACTCCGTCCCCGACGGTCTCTCTCGTGCGACTGTCTACCAACCATCACCCGACGACCCGGATGACGACTACTTCGTAGGAACGATAACGATAAGAAATACTTACTGACGCAAGCAGCGTAGGTCTTGGCGCCGTTCTTGTGCAGAGGGCTGACAGACTTGAGAGGGTTATAGTTACGCCAGCCGATCGCTATCCAAAGCAGAAGCCAATTATTCCACCACAGAAAAGGAATGCCTCGCCGTCATCTGGGCTACGTCGAAATTTCGCCCCTACCTCTACGGCAGGCCCTTCAAAGTTGTGAGCGACCACCACGCCTTGTGTTGGCTAGCCACCTTGAAGGACCCTTCAGGTCGCCTCGCACGATGGAGCCTGAGACTTCAAGAATATGACATTACCGTCATTTACAAGTCCGGCAAGAAATACTCCGTCCCCGACGGTCTCTCTCGTGCGACTGTCTACCAACCATCACCCGACGACCCGGATGACGACTACTTCGTAGGAACGATAACTACCAACGACTTCGCTGAACGACAGCGGGCCGACCCGGAACTTAAGACCCTAATGAAATACCTCGAAGGCAAGACCGCCGAAGTCCCAAAGGTATTCAAGTGCGCACTTACGTCGTTTTTCCTGCAAAACTGTCTTCTACAAAAGAAAAACTTTTCACCGCTTCGAGCTAAGTACCTCCTTGTGGTGCCTTCAGCTCTGCGACCAGAACTCCTGCAGGCCTTGCACGACGATCCGATGGCAGAACACTTCGGTGTTTCTCGCACGCTCGCGAGGATACAAGAAAGGGACTACTGGCCACGTCTTAGCACCGACGTCATTCGTTATGTGAGGATATGCTGAGACTGTCAGCGATGCAAGACATCACCGACAAGGCCAGCGGGACTTCTGCAGCCAATTGAACCCCCTTGCCGACCTTTCCAGCAGATTGGTATGGACCTACTGGGACCGTTCCCGACGTCGGCTTTTGAAAACAAGTGGATCGTGGTAGCTACCGACTACCTCACCCGCTACGCCGAGACAGAAGCCATTCACAAAAGCAGTGCATCCGTGGTAGCTAAGTTCTTCGTTAAAAATGTCGTCCTACGTTACGGCGCCCCGGAGGTCCTTATCACCGACAGAGGAATGGCATTTACTGCCGACTTTACTCAAGCGATCTTGGCATACAGCCAGACACACCACCGCCGGACGACAGCGTACCACCCACATTGATTGATATGTGGGGTTTAACGTCCCAAAACCACTATATGATTATGAGAGACGCCGTAGTGGAGGGCTCCGGAAATTTAGACCACCTGGAGTTCTTTAACGTGCACCCAAATCTGAGTACACGGGCCTACAACATTTCCGCCTCCATCGGAAATGCAGCCGCTGCAGCCGGGAATAGAACCCGTGACCTGCGGGTCAGCAGCCGAGTACCTTAGCCACTAGACCACTGCGGCGGGGCAGCGTACCACCCACAGACCAACGGCCTCACAGAGTGGCTTAACAAAACAATTGCCGACAAGCTGGCTATGTACGTCGATGTCGAACACAAGACGTGGGACGCCATTCTTCCGTACGTGACCTTCGCATACAACACGGCGGTGCAGGAGACGACGCAGATATCTGCATACAAATTGGTCTACGGAAGGAGCCCGGCAACGACGCTCGATGCCATGTTACCCAGCGTCACCGACAAAGAAAACCTTGATGTGAGTGAGTACCTTCAACGCGCCGAAGAAGCCCGACAACTCGCGCGTCTCCGTATCAAAAATCAACAGACGACCAACAGCCGCCGTTACAATCTTCGACGACGCTTCGTGGAACGTGTTTGGGTGTGGACGCCAATACGCCGACGTGGACTAAGTGAAAAGCTTCTGCGACGGTACTTCGGACCCTACAGGGCGGTTCGACGTCTCGGCCCACTTGATTACGAGGTTGTCCCCGACGGCATCACGAAGTCTCAACGACGCCGATCACGACCTGAAGTCGTCCATTTCGCGCGCCTCAAGCCGTTTCATGCGCGTTAACAAACTGAAACAGTGTCTTTTTGTATTATTATTGTATCGTAATTTATTCGTTGTACTTTCTTGCATTATTGTCGTACCTTCATCTTTAGTTAAAGCATCGGGACAATGCATTTTTTGAGGGGGCAATGCCACGTTCCAGTTCTCAAGTTTTGTTATCGTCCCAAAACACTACACAATTCTAAGCGCAAACCGCGCCTGCAGTTTTCGAGAAGCTTCCGGACTGTAGTAGATCAGTTCAATAAGATCACGCCCACTCTGCGAACTGTACAAATTATTCTGGAACGTACGTGACCACCAGCGATAACGCTAGAACATTATACGGCAAAAGTATAAATGCCGACGCGCTTCGCCGCTTGTCCCTATTTGATCGACGGCCGACGCTCCGTTCGCCGCTATCAGTCCATGACTGCTACTGTAATCGGACTTTTCGTTTACCGGGCACAGGTTCACCCAAATAAACAGTTCAATTTCAACGCAAAGTCTCCTGTCTTCGGCCACGTCCCGACCCCGTGACAATATGGTAATTCCTCGGCATGTGTTAATGAGAATGGGCGCGGACAGTTTTAATTGTTTGAAAAAGTTTAATTTCTACGTTATAATGTATTAGTTTGTGACGCATTTTGAATAATTTGAATTTGGCACGGAAAAGTGCCGCCATGCTCTAGAGCTGTTATTGTGTATGTGATAAGCCACTGCCCAGGCATACACTTTATTTGCATATCTATTTCGTTAGCAGAAACAATGAGGTCGTCAGCCGTTTCTCCAACACCATATACTGGTGTCGTCCACATGGATTACATATTCTACACAGCTGTCAACACGTATATTATCATTGATAAAATAGTAAACAATAAAGGTCCGAAAATGCTACCTTGAGGTGACCACTCGTAATGTTCATGGCTGATGATAGCTCTCGGTTTATTGATATGTCTGATTGAATAAGTACCTTCAAAGCTAAAACCACAAACGCCTTCACAGTGAAACGTAGTATCGTGGTTTATTCTACCGAACACTAATAAAAGTTTATCCAATCCAATATCGAATGGCGTCATGTGTAAAGAGGGCAAAAGCATCACCACCCTCAGTCTCACGTGGGATCCCTCAGAGGAGTTCCCACAAACCTGAACGAACTCCAAGGCGCGAAGTCTCGCTTTCCGCGACCCCGGAGAGCCAGCCCTCAGTAGTGCAGAACAGAAATCAACATCGAAATCACGGAGCAGTTTCATCTCGGCAGGAAAGGCTTTTCCCTTCCTACAAAAGGTTAAATCGAGCGAGGGCTTTCACCATCAGGTTATTACAGACGGGTTCGTATTTCAGCACGGCTTCAATGCAGAAAATGTATCCCCACCTTTACGCTACAAGCTCTTGCAGGCACTGCAACAAATTCAGTATCATATGCCACATGTTCTGACGTTAACCATCGTTGCGGGGCACAAACCAATCCAATGAAGTGACTATCCGCTATCAGGAATCGCGATGTCGGGGATGAAGTGTGGGCTTTCCAGAGGGCCTACGATGCGGCGGACGGGCATGGCATGACTGTCCCAACGTGGGAGTGGCCCGCTGCACGTTGAGTCGTGCACCTCAGGGCCTCAAATAAAGTTTCACGTCCATTCATTCTATCGAATGCTTTATAGAAGTCTAGAAATATTTCGAGCAAAAGTTTTCTTTCTTTTATATTCCTTAGAACCAATGTCCTTTGGTATTGAGTAAAGCACTTTCAGTTGAGACGTCGGGCTGAAAACCGGCTGTGACGACGTAATATTGTTACGAGAAGAAGACCGACTCGAAGGGGTAGTCACCAATGTATTTACAGCCGGTTAAGCGAGCAGCGCCAGCCACACAGATTAGCTCGCGCCAGTCTATCTGCTTTGTCTTCTTCAAATCCTGGCACTGGCACGTAGCATGACCCCCGGCAGCGGAGGCACCGTCCCGGTGCTCTAAAGGTTGTTATCTGACGCATTCTTGTATGGCTTGATCCGCGAGACGTGTACAATATCACCGGATCGTATAGTAGATGATGATGGATTGATGGGGCTGATCTCGTAGGTGACAGGTGTTACTTGACGCAATATACGGTAGGGTCCCGTGCAATGAGACATAACGTTTTCTCATAGGCCCAGGCAACGATGAGGGGACCAGAGTAAAACGAGGGTACCGGGAGCGAAATTGACGTTTCTATGTTTCGCATCGTATTGACAGCATTTTGTTGGTTTGCGACGCCTTCAGCCGAGCGCGAGCTAGTTGACGGGCATTGTCGGCTCGCGCAATCACGTCGCGGGCATACTAGCTGGTGAACGAGGTGTGAGCTGAGATGACTGTGTCCAGGGGTAGAGTCGGCTCTCTTCCGTACAATAAGTACAACGGCGAAAAGCCCGCTGTGTAATGACGGGATGAGTTATACGCGAAAGTTGTGTAGGGTAAGGCAAGGTCCCAGTCTCGGTGGTCGGTCGACACGTACATAGCGAGCATATTTGTTAAAGTGCGGTAAATCGTTCCGTGAGGCCGTTTGTTTGAGGGTGGCAAGTGGTTGTCAGTGTGTGTTGCGTGGAACAAGAACGCAGAATGTCGGCGATCACTTGGCATAACAATGCTACGGTCTGTGAGAAGCTGTCTCGGAGCACCGTGAATCAATGAAACGTCCCGTGACAAGAAGTCAGCGACGTTGGTTGCACAGCTGGTCAAGGGAGCTCGCGTAATAGCGTAGCGTGTAGCGTAGTCTGTAGTTACGGCTCTCCATTTGTTTCCCAAGGTTGATGTGGGAAAAGGACGAAGCAGGTCTAACCCAACACGGTAAAATGGTTCCGCGGGTATGTCAATTGGTTTAAGATGACCAGCGGGTAGGAGCGACGGTGTTTTACGACGTTGGCGTAGGTCACACGTGGCGACATATCGGCGTACAGAGCGAGCAAGGCCTGGCCAGAAGAAATGGCACCGGACGCACTCGTACGTGCGGGATACGCTAAGGTGTCCAGCCGTGGGAGCGTCGTCAAGTTCAGTGAGAACACAGCGGTGCAAATGCTTAGGCACAACAATGAGAAGGTGGGGCCCACCTGGTCGAAAATTGCGATGGTATAGCACACCTTTTTGAATAACAAAGTAACGGACGGAAGCATCGTTTAGGGAGGATTTCATACGGCTGATGATGTCAAGCAGCACTGAATCACGCTTCTGTTCTTCCCCAATAATAAATAAGTCGGACACTGACAAGATAAAGTTCTCCGTGGGCTCATCAGTGTCCTCAGGATCGTTGACAGGGTACCAGAAGAGGCAATCGGCATCATGGTGTAGGCGGCCAGATTTGTAGACCACCGAATAGGAAAATTCTTGCAGGCGCAAAGCCCAGCGACCGAGGCGGCCTGGTGGATCTTTCAGAGAGTTGAGCCAGCAGACCGCGTGGTGGTCGGTAACTACCGAAAATGGACGTTTGTATAGATAAGGTCGAAATTTCGCCCCCGCCCGTACAAGAGCCAAGCACTCACGCTCTGTGATGGAATAGTTACGTTCCGGGGCAGATAGGAGGAGGCTGGCATATGCAATAACGCATTCATGGCTCAGTAACGTATGCTGTCGGGCTAGTTGGTGTGTAACTGTGCAGAACATTGTTGGCGCAAACTTGAAAGACGAAAGAAGAGACTCGGTGAAGCGCACACTCGCAACTGACTTCTATTGAACCGAAGCTCGTCTTATAAAACCCTCACGCATGTGTACAACCACAAGAAGAGACCAACCAACTATAATCACAATCTATAAGATAGAAAATCAAATTCATTATCATACAATGACAGAAATGGAACACTGATACATTGTTCGCCAAATTGTTTAATAAACATCGCCTCTGCCAATAAACGTGTCACTTTGTCTTTGCTTCTTAGGAATATTCTCGTACGGTGCAGTAGCGGTTCACACAAGCATTCCTTACAATGATGCGGCAAATGAGAACCCGTGCCGTTTCTTATTGACAGTGCATGTTTCCTTAAGTGATTGTTTATACAATGGCCCGACTGGTACACCTTGGCACAACTGAGCAGGATAAAGTAGACAATGTCTACCAAACAATTAAAAAACTTCCCTTCGTGCTTCTTTAAACAATGAGCACTTGATTGCCAAAACACGTTGGTGGGCTAGTTGGTTTGAATCCATTAAGAGTGAGTAAGCGCAAAACAGACAAGGACGTAGAAGAGACAGACACATACAGAGCGCTACTTTCAACTGATCTTTTATTTTCGCACGAACCGATAAATATATACCGAGCGAGCGGAAATAACATAAACATAAAGAACATATCGCGGAATCACATCGTAGAACCAAGCACGTGTAAATTGCACTACATAGTAAAAGTACAGGTCACTGTGTCGAATCAAGGTAATGAAGTTCTTTTTGAGAAAGCGATACTGATGGTTGGCTAACGCACATGTCAGATAATTTCGCGATTTCATATGCCTCCATAATCTCCCTTGTCATTTTGCCAGGAGCCTTAGATAGAATTTTAGTTTTTTCGAAGAGGGGTATACATCCACAATCTCATCCACAATTGTACAACGGCGCGTTTCACGAGCTTTGAATGGGCGGAGGAAAACGGCAGGACGGGCTTATTGCCAAGGGGCAATAAGCCCGTCCTGCCGTTTTCCTCCGCCCATTCAAAGCTCGTGAAACGCGCCGTTGTACAATCCTGTTTTAATAACTCTCTTAGGAAGTCCTGTAATCACAAAGTTGAAAGCAGTTTTCTGAACCAAGCCAAGCGCTTAGCAGAGTCTGGTTACCCAATTTGTGTGCTGAGCTCTGTCGCAGAGGGTTTGAGCAGGAAGCTAAAACACCCACCTAAAGGCAGTAATGGTCGTACAGCAAAAAAAGTGGCCGTCGTTCCGTACTTGCATGGTGTATCGCATAATCTCAGAAGGATCGCGGGAAAGGCAGGAGTGGATGTGATCTTTTCAGCTCCCGAACGTCTACATAGGTTGTGTCGACGCGTTAATTCACAGTGTAACAGTGCAAACACCTGCCTTATTAATCATCGAACAATTTTTGTGAACTGCATTCGCAATGTTGTTTATGCTATTCTGCTTTCTTGTGGAAGAACCTATATTGGTCAAACTGGCCGATGTATCAATCAGAGATTGAAAGAACATCATTATAATGTCACGAAAGCAATCTCGGGCCATTTGGGCATCCATTGCCGAGATTGTGGATGTATACCCCTCTTCGAAAAAACTAAAATTCTATCTAAGGCTCCTGGCAAAATGACAAGGGAGATTATGGAGGCATATGAAATCGCGAAATTATCTGACATGTGCGTTAGCCAACCATCAGTATCGCTTTCTCAAAAAGAACTTCATTACCTTGATTCGACACAGTGACCTGTACTTTTACTATGTAGTGCAATTTACACGTGCTTGGTTCTACGATGTGATTCCGCGATATGTTCTTTATGTTTATGTTATTTCCGCTCGCTCGGTATATATTTATCGGTTCGTGCGAAAATAAAAGATCAGTTGAAAGTAGCGCTCTGTATGTGTCTGTCTCTTCTACGTCCTTGTCTGTTTTGCGCTTACTCACTCTTAATGGATTCAAACCAACTAGCCCACCAACGTGTTTTGGCAATGTTTATTTCTAGTACATCGGGCATTCCTTCGTGGTACCTCGTTGAACCTTGCCGCCTAGTCCCGCTCCTTGCAACAGCTGCTTGTAGAGCTCGCATGCTCGGCTTCTGTGTCCGTCACAAAATTTTGCCACCCGAAGTTCTCGCTTTATTTGGGTTCTGCCAGCCCTCAATCAGCCACGGCATTCGGATCTGCAAACTAATGCGCTCGGAATGGCATCGACAAGTGCGAATGTACAGAGATATCTTGAGACTGCGCCTGAAGACTACAGGATCTGAAAACGCTTGGGCTCACTTTTCACGGATCATCAACCGCACGACGGAATTCCTATGGAATCACGTTTTGCCAGGCCTGAGGCAGAGCCTTCGTAAGAAGACCCCTGTGCCGAAAAGCCAGGTGAAAGTCATCGGCAACACCACGCTACCAGACAACATTCGAGAGGTACTGGAACTTGGGCCAAAGTTCGCTGTTGAACCCAAGAAATCTGCTCCCGAACTGTTGGGAATGGTGCGACAAGTTTCCAAGCAAGTGCCTGACGCCGAGTCGGATAGGTGTGTATCGGAAGGTGTGGATGTACTTATGCGTTCCCGTTCCTTAGCAGGAAAGTTTTCCTTGTTCAGAACTGTTAAGTATATGAAGGAGCATTCGCTCACACTTGTTCCCGCGGATAAGGAAGGTGGTTTTGTGGTTTTAGATCGGACTAGGTATAATTCAAAAGCTCATGAATCTATTTCGTCTACTTTTAGGGTTCATAAAGACGTGGCCCTTAAGAAAGTTCAAAATGACGCAAAAAACTTGTGCAAAAGCTTCAAGCTCGATCATTTGTCTCGATCCATTGAAAAAAGCACGAAGAATCATCTTGATGTATTTTTTTCAGCAAAAACGCACAAACCGGGTTTCCCGTTCCGTGTGATAGTGTCGGAAAACGCTAGCTGGCAGAAACATGTAGCAGTATTTTTAAAGAAGTTTTTGAAGCTTTTGCCAGTCGAAGATCCATTTTTAGTGAGTAACTCTGAACATGTCGTGGATTTCTTTAAAAACAATCATGACAGAAACTTTTTAGCCTTCTCTATTGATCTGAAGGATCTTTATTATTCTCTCCCTCAAGATGACCTTATGACATGTGTAGGCCGTTGCATAGACAAGTTTGGATCAGTACGTTTTCAAAACGCCTCCGGTTTGACTTGCGATCAGTTCTTGGAACTTCTTTATTTGTATGTTAATTCCACGTACGCCTCATGGGATGGTACTGTTGTTAAACAGAAGAATGGAATCTGTATTGGTTCTTGTATTGCCCCTTGCTTAAGTGACTTGTACTTAGCCTATCACGACCAGGCCCTTTATGATCGCCTCAAAAATCACCCTGATGTTGTACGTGTGTTTAGATTTGTCGACGATTTCTTAATTGTTTTAAACAATGACTCATGTAGTTTCGACAATGAGGTTTCAAAAATTGTAACCACTTTCACGGAAACCCTTTCTCCATTGGTCTTGACGCATGAAATGCCCGAGGGCAATTTCATTAGGTTTTTGGACTTAGGTATCTACTTTTCATCTGAGAAAGTGTGTTGGAGTTATGAGCCAAGGGGCAATAAGCCCGTCCTGCCGTTTTCCTCCGCCCATTCAAAGCTCGTGAAACGCGCCGTTGTACAATCCTGTTTTAATAACTCTCTTAGGAAGTCCTGTAATCACAAAGTTGAAAGCAGTTTTCTGAACCAAGCCAAGCGCTTAGCAGAGTCTGGTTACCCAATTTGTGTGCTGAGCTCTGTCGCAGAGGGTTTGAGCAGGAAGCTAAAACACCCACCTAAAGGCAGTAATGGTCGTACAGCAAAAAAAGTGGCCGTCGTTCCGTACTTGCATGGTGTATCGCATAATCTCAGAAGGATCGCGGGAAAGGCAGGAGTGGATGTGATCTTTTCAGCTCCCGAACGTCTACATAGGTTGTGTCGACGCGTTAATTCACAGTGTAACAGTGCAAACACCTGCCTTATTAATCATCGAACAATTTTTGTGAACTGCATTCGCAATGTTGTTTATGCTATTCTGCTTTCTTGTGGAAGAACCTATATTGGTCAAACTGGCCGATGTATCAATCAGAGATTGAAAGAACATCATTATAATGTCACGAAAGCAATCTCGGGCCATTTGGGCATCCATTGCCGAGATTGTGGATGTATACCCCTCTTCGAAAAAACTAAAATTCTATCTAAGGCTCCTGGCAAAATGACAAGGGAGATTATGGAGGCATATGAAATCGCGAAATTATCTGACATGTGCGTTAGCCAACCATCAGTATCGCTTTCTCAAAAAGAACTTCATTACCTTGATTCGACACAGTGACCTGTACTTTTACTATGTAGTGCAATTTACACGTGCTTGGTTCTACGATGTGATTCCGCGATATGTTCTTTATGTTTATGTTATTTCCGCTCGCTCGGTATATATTTATCGGTTCGTGCGAAAATAAAAGATCAGTTGAAAGTAGCGCTCTGTATGTGTCTGTCTCTTCTACGTCCTTGTCTGTTTTGCGCTTACTCACTCTTAATGAGCACTTGATACGCCACACGAACGAGCACAGGTGACACAAGCAGAGTAGTGCTCATCCGACTCCTTTTTCAAGAGCACCAAAAAATCGCCAATGTATCTAAAAACGCGTAACACCTTGTCTCTGGACAAAAGAGTCAAGATGTCGGTCAATCTGAGCCAGGAAGATATTACACGGCACAGGCGCTTCACACGATTCAATACAAATACCTTCCTTTTGTACAGACAACTTGTCTTCTAATGAAATAAACGTTGCTCCATGATAAAATTCTAAGAGGGCTAAAAAACTCTCTACCGGAACTCCGGCATAATTCATAATAAACAGAGACCCATTGTTTTCTATGCATGACTTCACGCACTCGAGTAACTCCCTGTGTGGTATAGAATAAAAGAGATCCTCGACATCGACAGAGAAAAAATGTCCTACAGAGCTACTGTGTGTACAGTGGGCCCTTCTTCCTTTAGTGTCTCTCTTCCAGATGCTTCTCTTCTTGTGACCCTCATAGCGTCAACTTCATGCAGAGCAAGGACCATAACCTACTGCCTGAACAAGGGCTTTCTTCCCGTGGAAGTCGTGAACCTGTTTGGGTGTGTCATGCCTTCAGTGGGACATGCGAAACGCGTGTCTAAGATTTTGCGCTCGGAACATTGGCGGCAAGTTACGTTGTTGTTTGACTGGATGCAAGTATGGTGCTTTAGCAAGAAACAGGCCAGTGCCGCGCAGGTGTAACTTCAATGCCTAAGGGTTTCGACTGCTCAAACAACAGAATACAGAATACAAATGGCAACGGTGTCTTCAGGTGCTTCCCAGGCGCAGGAAGAGGGACAACCGAGCAGTAGGATTACAAGTGGTGGGCGACGTGCAAGTACCAGAGGTGGTGACGTGCGTACTGAACAATGGGCCGAAATTTAGCTTTCAGCCTACAATTCCTGCGCATGAGCTACTTTCCTTGAACACAGACACATATCCAGCAGGGCTAAGGCTGAAGACCAGGAGAGCTGCGTTCTGGATAGAACTGATAGCTTGCTAAGGAATGTTCCCACAGGAAGTCGTAATGGGCGTGGCCCCATGAATGGGGTGGTGTGCTTCCTCAGAAAGAATGATTTGCGAGTTCTAGTGTCGGACAAAGAAGGTGGTTTTGCGCTCATGAAGAAAGGGATCTTAGAAGTAAAGGCCACTGACACCATACGGAAGAACTTCAAGGAAGTGCGGGTTTCTGCCCCCAAGGTAAAGTCTAAGGCTGTTGCCTTGTGTAATGAGCACGGACTGACAAGGCTGGCAAAGAGCATTAGTGAGTGCAAGAGAGACAAGCTGTATGTATATTTTAGTGCGAAAACTCACAAACCAGATATGGCTTTTAGGACCATTGTCAGAGAAAATAGTACGTGGCAGGTAATGGTGAGTCGTTACTTGTTGAAACAATTTAACACTCTTTTGTTAGACGACCCGTTCGCTGTCAAGAATTCCTGTGACATAATTGAGTATCTCCAGGACAGTAGCTCTGTAGGATATTTTTTCTATGTCGATGTCGAGGATCTCTTTTGTTCCGTACCACACAGGGAGTTACTCGAATGCGTGCAGTCGTGCATAGAGAACAATGGGTCTGTGTCTTTTATGAACCATGCCGGAGTTCTGGTAGAGAGTTTTTTAGCCCTCTTAGAATTTTATCTTGGAGCAACGTTTATTTCATTTGAAGACAAGTTGTTTGTACAAAAGGAAGGTATTTGTATTGGTTCGTGTGTAGCGCCTGTGCTGTGTAATATCTTCCTGGCTGAGATTGACCGACACCTTGACTCTGTTTTGTGTAGAGACAAGGTGTTACGCGTTTTTAGATACGTCGACGATTTTTTGGTTCTTTTGAAAAAGAAGTCAAATGGGCACTACTCTGCATGTGTAACTTTTGTTTTAGATAAGTTTAGAGCATTTGGACAAGGGGTCAAGTTCACACATGAGCTTCCTGTCAATGACAAATTGCAGTTTTTAGATCTTCATCTCAGGCTTGACAAAAAACATGTGTGTTGGATGTATCACCCTCGTGTTCAGAAGGCTTTTTTGCCGTATCATTCCGCTCATTCTAAAGTAGTAAAAAAGGCCATTGCTGGTATGAGCTTACAGTTGGCTCTTACTACGTCTTGCCATCTTGCTAGGAAGCGCAGCCACTACTACACAGAACACACAACACAAGCGCTCAAGTTGTGTGTTCTGTGTAATAGTGGCTGCGCTTCCTAGCAAGACAGATCCTTACCAACTGGCCTGATACATTTGTTTATTAGGTCTTGCCACCACATTCTTGATGAAAGTTTCAGAGAGCAAATAACCAGGTTCTTGTTTGCGGGTTTTCCTTTGTTGGTGTTAACGACAGTGTGCGAAGCTCTACTAAGAAAATATCGACATGACGCCACCGGTGATTCTGGCACAAAGGATAAAACAGAGAAGAAGCGACCTGTTGTCATACCGTATGTGCACAGAGTGGCTTATTCATGGAAGCACGTCGCCTCTCGTTTAGAGGTCCCTGTCGTGTTCTCGGTGCCTCGGAGGCTTTCGCGCATTTGTGCTCATTGTTTAACGCTCACTGTTTAAACCAAGTGCTCATTGTTTAAAGAAGCACGAGAGGAAGTTTTTGAATTGTTTGGTAGGTATTGTCTATTTTATTCTGCTCAGTTGTGGCAAGGTGTACATTGGCCAGTCGGGCCGTTGTATAAACGATCGCTTAAGGGAACATGCACTGTCAATGAGAAACGGCATGGGTTCGCATTTGCCGCATCATTGTAAGGAATGCTCGTGTAACCGCTACTGCACCGTACGAGAATATTCCTAAGAAGCAAAGACAAAGTGACACGTTAATTGGCAGAGGCGATGCTTAATAAACAATTTGGCGAACAATGTATCAGTGTTTCATTTCTGTCATTGTATGATAATGAATTTGATTTTCTATCTGATAGATTGTGATTATAGTTGGTTGGTCTCTTCTTGTGGTTGTACACATGCGTGAGGGTTTTATAAGACGAGCTTCGGTTCAATAGAAGTCAGTTGCGAGTGTGCGCTTTTCCGAGTCTCTTCTTTCTTCTTTCAAGTTTGCGCCAACGATGTTCTGCACGCAATCATGGCCATGTTGTTTCTGGTCCAGCACTGCACCAATGCTATGTCCACTGGCATCTGTACGTATTTCCGTAGGGGCAGCAGGGTTGAAGTGTGCGAGAATCGGAGGAGTAGTGAGAAGAGCGAGCAGAGCGAGAACGCAGAAACCTCCTCGGAACACCATGAAAACGGGACTTCTTTTTTGAGGAGCTGCGTAAGCTGCCTCGCTATGTGCGCAAAATTTGTCACGAAGCGTCGGAAGTAGGAGCATAGTCTGATAAAGCTGCGTACGTCCTCTGCAGATTGTGGTACAGGAAAGTTTTTGACGGCACTGATTTTTGCCGGGTCTGGTTGTACACCGTTGGCGTCGAATAAATGGCCAAGTACTGTGATTTTATGGCGTCCAAAGTAACACAAGTTGAGCTGCTGGCCAGCACGACGGAAGATTCCTAAGATGGCTGAGAGGCACTCTATATGAGTTTGAAGCGTCGGTGAAAAGACGATGACGTCGTCCAAGTAGCACAAACAGGTGGACCATTTGAATCCTCTGAACAGGGAGTCCGTCATTCGTTCGAAGGTGGCTGGAGCGTTACAAAAGCCGAAGGGCATAATCTTGAACTGATATTTGCCATTGTGGGTGATGAACGCCGTCTTTTCACAGTCCATTTCATCTACCTCTATCTGCCAGTAGCCGGAACGAAGGTCTATGGAGGAAAAATAGTGGGACCCATAGAAGCAATCAAGCGCATCATCTATTGGTGGCAGAGGGTAGACGTCTTTTTTGGTAATTTTGTTGAGGTGTCAATAATCAACGCAGAAACGCCATACACCGTTACTCTTGCGGACTAGCACTACAGGAGAAGCCCAAGAACTGCAGAATGGCTCAATGATGTCCTCGGCGAGCATTTTGTCGACCTCACTTTGGATAATGTGACGCTTGGCCGCCGACACCTGATATGGACGCCTAAGAATAGGATGCTCATTACCAGTGTTTATGCGGTGGGTCATACCGGTAGCTTTCCTCAACAGACGGCTGCTGAGGTGAAAAACGTCGATGTAGGACAGTTCTGCTCATCAGTCTGCTGCAGCGTTAAGATGGAAGTGATCATTGACGTAATAGCGCTGTCAGAGCAAGTGGCAGATTGATGTTGAGCGTGGGGGTCTGAAGGAGCGGCCATTGCAAAAACATCACCGCATTGTATTCGAAGGAGCAGAGCAATGCCAAAGAGATCCCTTGTGGCAGATCTTGAGGTGTCAAGCCAAAGTTGACAACTGGGATGCACGTATAATTTCCTGCGACGGACAGAATGGTGTGTGCTAATGTAATGCCACAGTTTATGAGGAGATCGTTGATAGAGGTCAGAACATAGTCACCTTCAGGAACTGGTGGTATTGAGACGAGCTCTATATAGGTCAGTGTCTGTGGAGGGAGGCGCGCGTGTCTCGTTGTGCAGAGGCGACTCGGCCGTTGTGCAAGAGGTTCTGTTGCGGGCAAGTGTAGACGTAGCGTACTGGTCGAACAGTATATAAGGTCAGAATGCGTGGACAGGAAGTTGAGGCCTAAGATTACTTCGTGGGGGAATTTATCAAGGACGGTGAAGAGAACCACTGTGTGTCGATCCGCAATGCTCACATGAGTGGAGAACATTCCAACGATAGATGCTATTCAGCCATTCGCAACACGAACGAAATGAGCGGTTGCAGGTGTGACAACCTTCTTGAGCTTGCGGTGAAAATCACTCGTCATCACGGAAAGTTGAGCGCCGGTGTCGACAAGAGCAGTGACATGTACGTCGTCTACTTGTACGTCTATAAGGTTCCGTTTTGTCGGTATCGTCAAGAGAGGATTTTCGTTCAGTCTGAGCAATGCAGCGCCACCTCCGGGGGCTGCAACACTTAATTTTTTGTCGGGGTACCTCGTGGAAGGCGGGGGAAGAGGTTTGAAGGGGCTGTGGAAAACGAGACTGGTGACGTTGGTGGGAAAGAGAGCGGGAGTAGCGGTGTCAAGAAGCAGGTTCCTGGGCAAAATGTTCGCGGCTGGTCTCATGGAGATAGGCAGGACGTGCATACAAGGGACGAGAGGACAGTTGTGCAGGTGGACCTCAGCGACTTCTGCAATGGTGAGAAACGTGGCCGATTCTGTGACACGAGAAGCAGATCGGCTTGTCATCGTGTGTTCGCCATGCGGACGGATTACGGAACGTTGAGGGAGAGCCGTTCGGGAAGGGACGTGCAGGCGTGTATTGGGGCTGGTAGTCGGTGGAGGGAGGCGGTGAGATAGAGTGAATTCCCAAGCTGGCGATTTCCTGCCAGACGACTGCTTGAATGAGAGGCAACGTAATTGGAGGAGAGGGGTTAGGGGACGTTGGTCCCACCTTAGCTGGAGCAGCCGGTTCAAGTTCCCGCCTGATGATTCGCCTCAAGTTGTCACAGGTGTCTGGTGGATGATATGTGTCGAGGCACGAGGACATCACAGGGGTGTTCGGAAGGCGCTGGAACTGATGGGAGATGCTTCTGCTTTTAGCTTGTTTGAACCGGCGGTATTCTTGAATGATCGCATCAACAGATGAAACATTGTTGAGTGCCAACAAGTTGAACGCTTCGTTGGCGATACCCTTTAAGATATGCGCAACTTTTTCAGGTGCGGACATGTTTTCGTCAGTGAGAGGACAGCCTGAATGTAACCGATGTAGGGCTCCGTGGAAGATTGTGCGCGTGTCGACAATTCATTTATCGCAGCTTCACGACGACCAGAGATGTTGCCAAAAAGCTCACGGGTCTTTTCCTTGAAGCAGTCCCAGCTTGTTATGTCATGCTCATGGTTGTGAAACCAAACACGAGGGGTTCCGTCGAGATAAAAGATGACATTTGCGAGCATAAGAGTTGGATCCCACCTGTGTGTGGCGCTGACGCGTTCGTAGAGGCGTAGCCACTGGTCGACGTCGGAACCCTCGCTGCCCGAGAACACGCCGGGGTCTTTGAGCGCGGGAAGCGTCACGAAAGTTGTTGCGGGTGGGGGGTTGACAGGTTGGGCAGAAGGGGGAGCAACCAGAGAGGATGTAGCTGAGTCTTGGGTGGTCATGTTGTAAGCCGCGAGGGAGCGTCTGCTTCGGAGTTCCGTGGCGAGGACGGGGATCGCACAACTCCACCAAATATGTTACGAGAAGGAGACCAACTCGGAGGGGTAGTCACCGATGTATTTACAGCTGGCTAAGCGAGCAGCGCCAGCCACACAGATTAGCTTGCGCCAGTCTATCTGCTTTGTCTTCTTCTTCTCCATGCACTGGCACGTAGCAATATAAGTTGTGTTTGTTAAATAAATTAGGCAGCAGAGTGAGAATACGTTTTTCATGCCCCTTAAAACAGACTGGTAAAATTGAATTAAAGTGGTAGTTTCCTTTTGTCGCCGTTCTTATATTAACTGTTACTTCAGCAATTTTCATCTCCTGGAGAAACATCCCAGTGCTGTACACGAGCTTGTAAATATGAACTGAGCCGGTACATGTGAGATCTAAAAATGTATTATCTGCATAGGCCGGCAAAACCAGACAGACTCACTCAGACTCATTCACGAATTGTATTTTGCACTTTGGACTCAGTCTAACTCAGGCTAACAAAAATTTTCCTCCACCTGGCCCACACTCACGAAATTTTTCATCAACTAAACTCGCTCGTACTTAAACTCATAAAATTATTGCTCACTCGGACTCACTTAGACTCATTGCTCAATCTGAGTCTGAGTGAGTCTACTCACGAGCCCATTAGACCAGAATTAGCTTTTTCAGCCATGGTGCCAATGCTCTTTATTACCATAATCTAACGCAAATCAGTACTGCTCTTCACGAATTTTTATACAAAACCTTTGAACATGAGTTATGAGTGCTCGCAAATCAGTTAGGTAATTTTTCTTGGCAGAGATGACTGCCCAAGACATATTTACGACAACTTTCGGAAGAGTTGGCGGTAGGGTAGGGGGCATCAAGGCAACCTTTTATGTAATCCAAAACCGTGATCAATAAATATTGAAATATTGTAAGAATTAGACTGCCTTGGAATGTGAGTAGCGTGATTATAAACGTGAATACAAGTACGGCTGAGAGTAATGCTAAATATTTATTCGTTTATTTATTTATTTGGATACCCTAAGGGCCCGGAGGGCATTGCGTAGGGGGGGGGGATTTATAAAGAATGAAATACAATCACATTTCAAGAATACAGCCATTGAAAAGGAAAACTAAATATATAATGCGGAAACAATAACACTTGACATGTAACTTGTAACATTTCACAAATAAACAGTGATATTTCACAAATGAACACAAGCAAAGATGACTATATAATAAAATTAAGTGATTTATTAAAAAATGTTATCGCGCTTCAGAAATGAGTGGAGCGCTAATTAAAGAGACTGATGGTCGTTGATAGCGGCAATGCTAAATGGCAGTGAGTTTTATTGATCTATTGCTAGTGTAACGGGGAATTCCTGTATTTTTCAGTGTGAGCAAAAAATGGCTCGACTTTAGAGGCGTGGTTTAGTCAAGACGAGATGTGGTGTGCGGGTATAATATGAGATCACGAAAAAAACGTGGTGCTTTGGTAGAGGGTGTGAAAGAAGAAGAACCGGGCGAGTTTTCGACGAAAGGTGATTGAATGCATATCAAGAGTGCTTTTCAGTTTTGTGACACTTTGAAATCGAGAATATGATGCTAGGATGAACCGGGCTGCTTTGTATTGGACTGCTTCGAGGTGATTTGACCAAGTGACATTATGTGGATGCCAAATAAAGAATACGTATTCTAATGAAGGACGAATGAGTGAATTATATGCTTCTGAATCTGGTGTGCCGGTTCGCGAGATGTAGGCGTCATTTCAAGAGGCCGAGCTTCTTTAGGGCTTCAGGAGTTGTGTACTGTGCGTGGTTCTTTCAAGTCAAGGTCGAATCAAATATTACAAATAGGTATTTATATGTAAAAATTGTAATTATCTTTATATTCTAAGTTGTGTATAAGTTGGTCTGCCGTACTAAACTCAATGAGCTTCGTTTTTTCTGTATTAACTTGCATCTTCCATACGGAACATCAATCTGTCATTTTCTTTAGGGCGGACTGTAAGTGAAAGATGGCGGTGGGAGACGTTATTTCTTATTATAAATTACGCAGTCATTTGTAAACAAGCTCACGCATGCATTTATGTCGGTTGCTATGTTTTTGATGTAGATCGAAAATAAAAGTGAACCCAGCACTGACCTCTGTGGCACCCTTGATATTACGTGTTCGCTGTTTGAGACATAATTTTGAGTTTTGACAGACTGTTTTCAAATTTTAGAAAATGTTTAAGGAAAGTATGTGAGCTGAATGATGTTTGGTTAGCTCTAGAAGTTTAGCGCTGATTCCATCGGGACCTGGACTTATTTTAAGTGGAAGACGATCTACTACACACTGTACGCCATGTGCTGTACTATAATGAGTGTAAAAAGATGTGCATCATGAGGTTGAGGGAAATTAAGTGAACTATCTGAATGTAGTTCATTACTAAATACTTCGGCGAAGTTATTGTTGAAAGCCTTTGATTATTCAGCTACTGGTAATAGAACGCCGTTATCACCTCGAAGTGCTCGCACTGAGTGATCACTTTTAAAATTTTCGACTTTCCAAAATTTCCAACGGTCGCTCTTTAACATTTTTAGAAACGTCAAGTAAAAAAAAAACTTTGAACAAGTGGTTAGTAATGCGAATCGCATGCTTGGTTTTCTTCACCGTAATTTTTCATCTACTCCATCAGACTTGAAACTTAGACTCTACACCATGCTCATTAGATCCGAATCGGAATACTCTTGTTTTACTTGGGACTCATCTAGCTCCATATCATGTACAGCTCTTGAATCCGTTCAGAATCGTGCCGTTCATTTTGCGCTTTGCAGTTACTTCCGCTACGCCAGCGTATCTGCACTGAAAGCTACTTTAGGTCTACCAACACTTAAGTCTCGCCGTCATTACTTACGCTTAAACCTTTTTCATAATTTTTTTTTACGATAGCTCAATACTGGTTACGTCCACTGCAGGACAAAGGCCTCTCTCATGTTTCGCCAGTCAACTCGGTCCTGCGCTTGCTGCTGCCAATATATACCCGGAAACTTCTTAGTCTCATCTTCCCACCTAACCTTCTGTCTCCCCCTAACCTGCTTGTCTTCTCTAGGAATCCAGTTAGTTACCCTTAATGACCAGTGGTTAATAAAGTGGAATGCTGGGCCAGTTGGTACAACATAATGTGGAAATATATGAGCGCACAAGGTAGAAGGAAAAGCACTTGACAGGAAAGATGCTCACTTACAACTAAACTTTCTTTAGAAAACATTCATTGCACGAGAACAAAAACGCGAAGGCGCAACCAACTGTCATTTCAAGGTTCCACCCCCCTCCCCCAAAAGTTTAGTTTACCAGCCTCCGTACCAAAAGAGGAGCTCCTGGTCATAGCTCACAAGTTGGCTGACTTGGCGCCCGGTGACGACAGAGACTGCTGCTTCTCAGCAGCAGTCGAGGCATTAGGTCGTGCGCCACGTAGCGAGGTTAGCAGCCGAATGGCTCTACGCAAGACAGCGGAGTGAATCAACTTGGGTTTGGTTCTCTTACAGTGTGATAAGGATGGCGGGTTTGCTGTCCTAACCCAACTCCAGCTCAAAGAAAAAGCAAAAACAGCTATAGAAAAGAACTTCGAACCGTTCAGCGGGACTCCTGCTAAGGTCAAATCAAGAGCGATTGTTCTCCTTTTAGAGATGGGACTGGGAAGGCTTTCAAAAACCGTGAAGTCTTGCAAAGGTGACGTTCTAGAAGTATTCTTTTCGGCGAAGACCCATAAAGGAATGTGTCCCCTACGAGCCATTTTTACTGAAAAGGAATGCTGCCAGCATATCGTGAGCTCATACCTGCAACGACACCTGAACCTATTGGCTCTTATGACTCCTTTAAACTGAAGTGTTCGGACATACTGGTGAAAGACCTATTGTCAAGCATGTGCGTTGCTAGTTATGGCTTTTCATAGTCAAGAGTCTGACGGAATCCCGTCTGGTCGGGGACAAACATAGTACAAAATAACAAAAACGCCGACCAAGGCGAAATACGCAAAACTTAAAGAGTCGTTTTGGCTCCCCACACGGGAGCCTTGTTCATAGTGACCGCAAATGGCGTAGTGTGCTCTTCTTATGCGTGTTTCATCACGTGTTGCAGACATCGCGCGTACACAGGGGGGAGTGCCCCAATATTTCTGTTCAACGTATGCGCAGTAGTTTGAATGGCCAGAGATTCCATGTGCAATTGTGGTAAGAACTTGCTTTCCGTGGCAATGATGCAGGCTTTATCCCAGTCGATAGTGTGCCCAGTAGACGCAACATGTTCTGCGAGGGCATTACAAGCTAGTTTCTTGTTATTTACGTCATTGAAATGTTCCCGAAGCCTTCTTTTGTAATTGCCTGTTTCGCCAATGTATCCGTATTCACAGTCTTTGCAAGGAATTTTATACACCACGCCGGGAAAATCATGTCTGTCCAACTTATCTTTGACATTTGTAAGATGGCCTCGGAGCTTTCGTGTTGGAACGTGAGCCACTTGGACGTCGTAGCCGCGCAATACCCGAGCGAGGGTCTCGCTGAAGCCTGGAACGTAGGGCACTGATGCGCGTTTTCTCGTAGCAATGGTGTGTGACTGAGCCGGACGCTGCTGTTGTCGCTGCACCGAGTTCAAGAAGGAAAGGGGGTATCCGCAAGTAGCCAGCTCCAGTCGAATAGACTCAACATCTTCTGCTGCGTCTTCTTCCTTAGAACAAATTCTCCAAGCGCGCTTTACGAGTGTAGACACCACAGAACGTTTATGGCAGAATGGGTGTACAGAATTGAAGTATAGAAAACGACCGGTGTGCGTTTCTTTTCTGTACGCGCTGAAAATCAGGTGCCTACCGTCTCGTTTGCCGAGGACATCAAGAAACGGAAGGCAGCCGTTCGATTCTTTTTCCACGGTAAACTGTATTGCGGGTTCCACGGAATTTAGCTCTTCCAAGAATACTGGCAGGGCATCCCGTTGCAATGCACAGAAACAATCATCCACATATCGAAGGGAAGTCTTGGGTGGGGCAGCAAATGATGTGAGAGCCCGGTTTTCAACAGCCTCCATGGTGAGGTTTGTGACAGTGACGAACACAGAAGATCCCATTGCAGTGACATGCACCTGCTTGTAGTATTTGCTCCTGAATATAAAGTAGGTGTTCTCTAAGCAGAACTTGAGCAACCGTTACAGATCAGGAACATCGATGGGCATTCTGTCCGACAATGATTGGTCTGACTCAAGGGCTGTCTTGCACACGTCGATTGCCAGACCAACAGGTACACTTGTAAAAAGCGACCGTACATCAAAAGATGCTAAAACATCATTGTCATCTAATACCATGTCGCGTACCTTATCAGTGAAATAACTGGAATTCCTTAGGTGCGTTTCACTTTTTCCAACGAGCGGCGAGAGGGTCCTGTGTAAATAAGCCGCAAGCTTGTTCAGTGGCGACCTTGTAAAATCGACAATCGGGCGGATTGAGACACCTGTCTTGTGAATCTTAGGCAGTCCATACATATCTGGCGCTGATCCATTGTTACAAAAAAGAGAGTAATATAAAGACTTTTTTGTAGGCGGCATGAAGCGAAAGACGTCTGCTAGCAGCTTTTGCAGGTCCCTTTGAAGTTTTGCTGTTGGGTCACTATGTAGTGGAAGGTACGTGCTAGCATCCTCGAGAAGGGCGTTAATCTTGTTCACGCAGTCATTCGTGTCGAGCAAGACAGTAGCGTTGCCCTTGTCCGCAGGAAGTATTACAATGCCTTTATTATTGCGTGGTGACTTCCCCGCCTGAAGTTCTGCTGAGGTCAGAGGGGAAGGCTGCATATGACGAAGTGAAGAGAGCACAGACACAGCACGCGTACGGGCTTCGTCTCTACGAGAAAGTTCTACGAGGCTCACAGCGTTCTCGACTTCGCAAATTATCTTACCACGGTCTGTTTTAGGGCCGAAACGTCTTTTTAAGTTTTGTGTATTTCATCTTGGTCGGCGATTTTGTTATTTTGCATTATGGCTTTTCAGTTGGTGTCAAAAAATTATTTTATTCTGTCCCGCCCGATGAACTGTGTATAGCTACAAGAAAGACCACTGACTGTTTCGAGGTAGTAAACTTTTAAAACAATGCACTAATTAATGTAGATAATTTCATGGAGCTACTTCAGTGCTAGCTGTGTGCAACCGTTGTGAAGTTTGATGATTTGACAGTTGTGCGAAGGAAGGGCAGGTGCATTGGGTCCTGTGTGGCCCCCTGTGCTTTGAGAAACATTCTTAACAAACTTGACCGAAAGCTACAACATGAGCTCGTGGGACAACCTGTAGTTAATGTCTACAGATATGTTGACGACTTCCTAGTGATGTTGAACATGGAAGATAACTGTTCACCATTTCAGTAGTAACCAACAATTTGGATTGTTTTGAATCATGCACAAGTTCATTGTCATTCACACATCAACAACCAGCCAGAGAGGCTTTGCAGTTTTTAGATGTTAACATGGATTTTAGTGCAATTGGTCAAGTTTGCTGGGAGTTTTCCCCGCGGTCAAAGAAGGGCCTGTTACCATTTCACTCTACTAACAGCAAGCCAGTGAAAAGGGCGATAGCTAATTCCTGCCTTAGTTCATCACTCAGCAAATCATGTCCACATAAAATGAAACGCAGTTTTCGGAATCAAGTAAGACGCCTACTCAGTTCGGGTTACCCGGACAGCTTGCTTGTGGCAGTAGGCAGTACCATATTCAAAAATTGATTTGATTGATTGTGAGGTTTAACGTCCCAAAACCACCATATGATTATGAAAGACGCCGTAGTGGAGGGCTCCAGAAATTTCTACCACCTCGGGTTCTTTAACGTGTACCAGAATCCGAGCACACAGGCGTACAATATTTCCGCCTCCATCGGAAATGCAGCTGCCACAGCCGTAATTCGAACCTGTGACCAGCGGGACCACGTTAAAGAAGGTAAAGAGTTTAATTACCACCAACACAGCGGAAACAAGGCCAACAAAAACGGTTGTAGCTGAGCCCTATGTGCACAAGATTTCGCACTCGTTGATGAAGATTACGCATTGTTCTCACGGCTCTCTTCAAACTGGCAAAACTGTGCCCCATGATAGCAAATCGTGGAAGGGTGAACAAGAGCAGTAGCCCTAAAGAACATGCCACGCTGTATTTACTGTGCACTTCAGGGGTTGTGTACATAATCCCCTTGAGCTGCGGAAAAATGTATATCAGCCAGACGGGTCGTTGTTTTTAAAGAATCGACTCCGAGAACATGCGACGTCCTTGAAGGTTCCCACAGGTGGCACGCACTTTTGAATGCACTGCAGGTATTGTGGGTGCAGTCCGCTGTTTGGCAACACGAGAATTTTAGGCAAATCAAAACACAGACTGACCAGAGAAATCATAGAAACAGAACAGATTAGGGCGAACGCAAGCACGTGTACCAGTGTTCCTTCGGTAGCAATAAGTGAAAAAGAGGTGTCTTTTTTGAACTGTTGAAGTCGATAAACGTATACCTTCCTGTCCTACGGGGAAGGGGGGTGGAACCTTGAATGACAGTTGGTTTCGCCTGCGCGTTTGTGTTCACGTGCAATGAATGTGTTCCAATAAAAGTTCAGTTTTAAGTGAGCGTCTTTCCTCTCAAATGCTTTTTCTTCTGCCTTGTGCGCTCATACATTTCCACACCAGTAGTTATCCTACGTGCTACATGGCCGGCCCACATCCATTTCCTCTTCTTGATTTCAACTATGATATCTTCCCACATGCTGCCTTCGAAGCTTCTAATAATAACATAGTTGTTGAAAAAACAGGTCACTGACCAATGTCAAACAAAACAATAACGTTTCGGGACCCGTACGGGTCCCTTGTTCACAATGGAATGACTGCTGAGCAACAGGTTCTTATGTAACGTTGAGCGCATGACGCAAAGTCCGGGAGTACACGTGGTTTAGTGTGCCAGATGATCTATTGATTGTGTTACTTGTCGTCTGACTGATTAGTGATTCGAGGTTCAGTCTGGTTGTAAAATTCTTCTCCGTGGCCACGATGCGTGCGTTGTCCCAGCTTATCTCGTGGCCCGTCTTCTCGGCATGCTCTGCGAGTGCATTTGTCACTGTGTGGCCCTTGGCGACGTCATTCTTGTGTTGCAACAGACGTTTGCAGTAATTTACACTCGTGCCAATGTACACAGATTCGCAATCGGCGCATGGTATCTTGTAGACCACACCAGGAAAGTGTTGCCGAGGGAGAGGATCCTTCACATTTAGCAACTCAGCCTTAAGCTTGCTTGCTGGAACATGCGCGATCTGTACACCACGTTTTCTGAATAGACGGGCTAGGGCTTCGCTTATATTTCGAATATAAGGAATCGATGCACGCTTTTTTGTAGACGATGTGTTATGCATGGCCTGACTAGTTGACTGCAGTTTATGCATGGCGGATTTAGTTGTTTTCCTAATAAAAATCTTGGGGTATCCATTCTTGATCAGGTCATCTTCAATGATCCGGAGCTCCTCCTGCAGGCTTTCTTCATCGGAACAAGTGCGAATCGCTCGTTGAACTAAAGACCGAATCACTGAGCGTTTGTGGGCTACCGGGTGGACTGACTCATAGTCGAGGTATGTACCGGAGTGCGTTGGCTTTCGGTACACAGCGAAGGCGAGGCCTGAGGGAGTACGTTTTACGACTGCATCCAAGAAAGGGAGGCAACCGTCTTTTTCTTCTTCCACAGTAAACTTGATGGAAGTCTCGACGCCATTTAGGCAGTCAAGGAAAGCTTGGACGTCTTTCTTCTTTATCACGCAGAAGCAGTCGTCGACGTATCTCAGAAAAACCTTGGGTCTCGGCTGAAATGTTTCCAATGCTTTCTGCTCAATTGCTTCCATTGTGATATTCGCAGTTGTGACCGAAATCGAAGCTCCCATTGCGGTACCGAAAACTTGCCTGTAGAATTCACCCTTGTACGAGAAGTAAGTGTTGGATAAGCAAAACCGTAACAAGGTGCACAGCTCGGTGACGTCGAACGGTGTGCGATCGGCCAATGTCGTGTCCTTGTTAATAATAACATTATGTTAGTAATAACATAATGTTCAACCAATCTGTAATGCCTTCGAGCCCTGAGGGTATGAAAATAAATCATTAAATTAGTAAATAAAGAAATAAACAGGTAAATAAAGTACCAATCCGTAATGGCTTCGGGCCCTGAGAGTATGAAAATAAATCAATAAATTAGTAAATAAATAAATAAATAAAGTAGTCATTTTTGGTGTCATGAATAGCTTTTTCTGCCAGTACAGATATGGATTGTATTTCTCTGTAGGCATGCGTAGAAGGGTGCAGTTAAGAACTACTGCAATTAAATGTCAGCAAAACTTTTGTCTCTTGCTCATTGAGCTGGAAACAAATACACATGTAGCTTAAAAATGATTGAGATACGCAATCTCTTTTGGCAACAGCGTAACTGTTGGGCCATTTACACATTTACCGTCAAACTCACGTGATAAGCTTGAATTATCTCACGCGTGGCCTGCGAGTGCTGCTTGCCTATTACCTCGCAACGCTCAAAGAGGGGCACGAAGCCACAGCCTCGGCAATGGATTCCGAGGTGTCCTTGCACCGCACGAAAATCTGAGCGCTCACACTGTCACGTGTTTTTTTTTTCCTTTTCGACTGGGTAGCATCTTTTCTTCACGCTCAAACTGTGTTGTGCAATAAGCAATATCATTTGGCGTAAGAAACTTTGAAGGTGTGTACTATGTACAATGTAGCTTGAAATCGAGCAAAAAGAAATGCCTTGTGATCTGTGGGTGTCGTAGGTATAGCATACGAAGTTTCAGAATATTTCATTGAACCAATGTCATGAAAATACCGAAAATACATTGTTATATTTCCTACGTCACGCACAGAGATTTGGCACAAGTTTCAAAATGAAACTTCAACCTTGATTTGTGGGGTTTAACGTCCCGAAACTCCGTATAGGAGGGCTCCGAAAATTTCGACCACCTGAGGTTCTCTAATGTGCACACAGGCCTACAGCATTTTCGCCTCCATCAAAAATGCGGCCGCCGCAGCCGGGATTCCCTCCCGTGAGCGGCGGGTCAGCCGCCGGGTACCTTAGCCACTAGACCACCGCTGCGGGGCTGAAACTTGAAACTTGAATTTTTCCGCTATAAGTAAACTTGTGATAGTGAAACATTTGGCATTGAAGTTCTCATGTTGCAGCTTATCAGGCTATTGCAATCAAGTCACTGCACATCTTAGTGTCCATTTATACTTAGAATGTATGCAGACGACTGCGTTATTCGTAGAACAATCTCAAATAATCAATATCAGGATGCGATCAGTAGTGAAACATGGCAAACTTCAAAAAGACTGCGCCCCGCCGCGGTGGTCTAGTGGCTAAGGTACTCGGCTGCTGACCCGCAGGGCGCGGGTTCGAATCCTGGCTTCGGCGGCTGCATTTCCGATGGAGGCGGAAATGTTGTAGGCCCGTGTACTCAGATTTGGGTGCACGTTAAAGAACCGCAGGTGGTCCAAATTTCCGGAGCCCTCCACTACGGCGTCTCTAATAATCATATAGTGGTTTTGGGACGTTAAACCCCACATATCAATCAAACTTCAAAAAAACTGCAGTCACTACCTTTCAAATAAGAAACAGCCATCTTATAAACATTCATAATAATAATGGTGCAAGTCTAGTCGGGTACAGCTTAAGATGGCAGCGGCAATTTCCCCTCAAAGGCGCATGCATACGAGCCTCCACCAATAGACGCACACTTGAGGTGATGTCATGCGCCGCACTACACTTTAGCGGCTGACCCAGCCGACGGAGAACTTGCCTAACATGGCCGTCCTCGCTTTGAACTGGGCCGAGTCCCGTTCGCTGTGTGCGTCTCCCTTCGTCAGAGTGAATTCGAAATATGTGTGGGGGTCTGTCATGCCGGAAATATAATTGTAAGCTTAGAATACACAATTTGTGCCGCGTGTGTTAGTTCTGCGCCTTGAGCCAGCGAATAGAGATTGCAGCGAACATCGGTGATGGTGCGCTGCTCTTCGTCTGTAAACAGATCCCGCGGCGACATACCGATGCAAACAAACATAGTCATGGTGTTTTATTTGTGCCTAAGTGAAGTTACGGCGAGGACAGTTTGCCAAAGCCTGGTATCTACTGTGAACGGCAGGTGTGTTTGTGTACTGTGCCTCTGCGTTTCTCGGTGGACGTGGCGAAGTGACGGAGCAAAACCATTATGAGGATAAGTGAGAAAAGCGTGGGTGGATAAAACCAACCAACGAATTTCTCAAAAGAAAAGCTTTGCGACAGCAAGCTCCAACGCAAAGATTCGTTGCTGCCAGCTGAGCGCGCAAACGACCGATCTGTGGATGCAGTGTGATAAAATAGCCGAGCGTCAAGCAGCGTCGTTCGAGTGTTGCGTAGCACCGTCAGTAGATTGTTTTCCACCAATGCTAACAATCAGTGACTAACGCCTGCTGCTTCAGAGAATGTCATTGGATTATTAAGGGTCAGGCGTTTGAGAGCAGTGTTTGTTTCCTTAATGTTGGCCTCAGGGCTAATATAAAATTATGACTGGTACACTGGTGCAATTACCAGGGAGCTTGGCGTAAATTCGTAACTCGGTGTGACTTAGAACTCTTCGCTCACTGCGTGCGCCAGCTGTGGAGTGCCTGCTGTGAATCAATCGCGCAAAATTTGTGCTGCCAATGCTCGACGTGCTTTCCCACAACACAGCTTAGCGCTGCCTTTCGATTGTTGTGATGTGTCTCTACTCAAACGTTCCTATGACAGTGAAGGCAACTGAGCCTTTATGTACCTTAAAAAAGTATGATGAGTAGGCACAGCTCCTTATGAACTTACTTTTAATAGTTCTACTCGCGTCTGCGTTAAATGTTGTGCGTTTTTGCGTACATTTGTTATTTTACTCGTCTAAATTTGTTATTTTACCCTTTTACTCTGTTTTCGTATTTTAGATCTGTTTTCGTGCTCGCGTTTGTGTTAATGTGTGTAAATATGTGAGTGCTTTCATGTATATGTTTATTGCGATTTCTGTCCTTTTTGCATTTCTTTTTGGAAAGCATTCTGCAGCCACATTTTTCTTTACAATTTTATTAACACATTAAGGATTGCTGAGCATTCTTACGGTATGTAAATATGACAACGCAATGCTAGCAAAGTTAATCACGTTAATATTTGTGTTTGAATTTGCGTTACTTGCCCATGTCAGATTACTAAATTAAAAATTGGCTATGACTACAATTGAATTCTGAGTGCGAACTGGTAACAGAATTATAAAGTGCTCTCTGACTACTGCGATTTTACTATGGAGCACGTCACACTCGACGGTGGCTGCCTGAACGAGCATTTGGGGCCTCGCTGAGCTAACGGTTTTATATTTGTTCTCTTATTTGCATTACTTGGGTGAGCCAGATAACCAAAATAAACAATGCAGCCACATGAATGTGCTTTGGCATGCAAGCTGCTTACAGTGGCTGTCAGTGTTGTAACAAGTGTATCGATGCAAGCGGGCAACATTGTACCTGCCACGACTGTATAAAAGCATGCCGGTGATAATAAATGCCACTGGTTGCCGAGATTGATTGACTGATATGTGGGGTTTCCCAAAACCATCATATCATTACGTGAGACGCCGTAGTGGAGGGCTCCGGAAGTTTTGACCACCTGGGGCTCTTTAACGTGCTCCTAAGTTTGAGCACACGGGCCTACAACATTTCCGCCTCCATCGGAAATGCAGCCGTCACAACCGGGATTCAAATCCGCGACCTGCAGGTCAGCATCCTTAGCCACTAGACCACCCCTGCGGGGTTGATTGCCGTAACGCCGACGCATGTGTGCAATCAATCTGATACATGCTGTCAGAAGTGGGCCGGCCGCGTCGACGCCCTTTTCGAAAGTAATTGCTGAGCTTCGGCCCCCGGAACCACTGCGGCTTGGTGAGAACGTTCCTGACAACTGGTTGAAGTTTGAGCAGCATATACAACTTTGCTTTGCCGCCACAGAGCAACAGAAACCACGCACCAAGGCGCAGAACGCCGCTATCTCCCTTCATCTTGCCGGACAAAAGGCCATCGATGTGTTCAACACATTGAGCATCAGTGAAGAAGACAAAGTCGACTACGACAAACTGGCGGAAGCCTTCGAAGCCTACTGTCTGCTACAAACGAACGTGACGTATGAGGTACGTGTTTTGCCGCAGAGTGCAAGTGGATGGCGAGCCATTTGAGCAATTCCACAGAGACTTGCAGGTGAAAATTAGGAGCTGTAATTTTGGCGTACTACGTACGTCCATGATGAGACCAGATGGTTTTTGGCACTACAAGCAAATTTCTGCGGGAAGAGCTGTCAGCCAAGAAAGGCTTGACCCTCGTGGTGGCCGTAGAGGCAGCAAAAGCAGAAGAAGTTGCTCTTACGCAGCAAAATATGGGACGAGGAAAGAAGTGTGGCCACCGTAAAACGCAAGGAAAAACCCCAGTATAGGTATCAAAGTTAAAGCAGATGCGGCTTTTTTGACAGAGTGCACAAGGCTAGGCATTGTGCTGCTTATGGTAAAACCTGCATGAAATGCATCAAACAAAACAACTTCGCTGTGTGCAGCAGAACGAAACCACCAAAGGTAGATAACGTGGACCAGCAAAGTGATGAAAAGCGGGACAGCGATAGTGATTTCGACGTGCTCGAAATTTTCGCGGCTGGCAGCAGCAGAAAGACAAACTCAAAGCGGGACTGGCTGGTTGCCACTCGCATACTTGGCCGTGATGTAACGCTGAAAGTTGACACGGGTGCTCAAGCCAACATAATTTCCTTTGGTATATTCAAGACATTGCATTCTAGACAGCCTCCGCTACCAACAAAAGCAATTCTGCGCGGCTACAAAGGGTGCGAAATCAAACACTTGGGAAAAGTTCGGCTGGTTGTTAAACTAGGATCCCAGAATCACCCGGTCGAGTTATAGTCTTAAAGAAGGGAAGGCAGGCTATACTGAGGTTTGAAGCCAGAGAGCAGTTCGGTTTGGTGAATATTGACCACGTAGACGACGTCAAAACTGAGATCAACCTGTGTAAACGCGTACAAACCCAGTTTAAAGAATTGTTCACAGGTATTGGCAAGCTGCAGCCGGGAATACAGAGTGACCTTGAAGGACGACGCCGTGCCAGTGGTGGAGCCTGCAAGTAGGGTTCCTCTTTCAGTACGACCTCAACTAAAAGAAGAGCTGGACCGCCTGGAAGCAGCTAGTATCATCACGGAAGCTAGAGCTCACCCAGCCATTCGACTGGGTGAGCTCATTAGTAGTTGTCCGTAAAACGAAGGAAAAATTGCATATTTGCATGGACCCCCGCACTTTGAATACGTCGATAAAGAGGAAGCACTTCCAACTGCCGCGAAGAGAGGAGATTGAGAGCGAGCTTGCAGGCGCGAATTAGTTTAGCAAACTAAATGAAAATAGTTGATTTCATCAAATGCCGCTTGATGCGAAAACTTCGCGAATTCGCACGTTCAGCAGCCCTTTTGGGCGTTACCGCTTTCTAAGGCTGCCATTTGGGATAGTTTCGGCACCGGAAGTTTTTCAGAAGACGACGACAGAAATATTTATCAGTCTGCCTGTCGTGCGAGTGTACGTGGATGATAATATAATTTGGGCAGCAACGCTAGAAGAGCATACCGAGAGGCTGTATAGCCCTTTGAACGCTGTACGAGCCGCAGGCTTAACTCCTAACTGGTATAACTGCACGATAGTTACGTCACAAATATACTTCATGGGTGATAAAATCAGCTCTTCTGGAATCGAGCCAAACGACAGCCTAGTGAAATGCATCGTGGCGTGCCCGACGCCATCAACGAAAAGAGATCTGCAAAGATTTTTAGGTGCTGTGAACAACTTTTCTAAGTACCCGCCAAACTTGGCCAATTACACCAAAGCGCTGCGTTTTTTGCTGCGAGATGATGTCATTTTTGAATGGACAGACGAGCATGACAGAGAATGAAATGTCGTACGCGACATGCTTACAAAAGCCCCTGTTATTGCAATTTAGGATGCTACACTGTCCACAAAGCTATCTGCCGACTAGAGTATAAAGTTGGGCATGTTGGTAAGACATAATTATTCGACGAAGCGCATTTAGAATCATAGGACAAGGGAAGGGACAGAAGGGAGCGCTTACTTCCAACAAAATTTTATTTCGAGGAGCGTACATGCATATATATGCTCATGAAATTCGATTACAACAGACAAACAGATGAAAAACCCTCTATTGCCATGCGCTAAAAACCTATGATCTCAAAAACGACAATTCTTTTTCACAAAGACCGAGAGAAGGATTGCTGACGCAGTTCAGCCCTAATCTACTGATCCTTTATGCTTCAATAATCTCCATTGTCACTTTATTTCTGTTTTTTCCTATGATTACCATATCATGAAAAAGTGGTTTGCAGCCACACGTGCTGCAATGTAGTGCCAAAAAACCATCTCCCACAACTTGAAAAAGGTTGGGGAGCTGGCCAATGTAAAGGTGGTGTTTTCTGCCCCGAAAAAGCTCTCGTACTTGTGTGAGAGTTGTTTCACATGCAAAACCGGGATGCTCTAAAAAGCACTTAACACTGGTTGTCACATGCGTGCAATTTGTAATCTATCAGATACCTCTTTCATGCGGTAAACACTACATAGGACAAATTGGCAGGTGTAATAATGACCGGCTCCGCGAACACGCTTGCAACGTAAAAAATAGTCGAGATGGTTTTTTGGCACTGCATTGCAGCACGTGTGGCTGCAAACCACTTTTTCATGATACGGTAATCATAGGAAAAAACAGAAATAAAGTGACAAGGGAGATTATTGAAGCAGAAAGGATTAGTAGATTAGGGCTGAACTGCGTCAGCAATCCTTCTCTCGGTCTTTGTGAAAAAGAATTGTCGTTTTTGAGATCATAGGTTTTTAGCGCATGGCAATAGAGGGTTTTTCATCTGTTTGTCTGTTGTAATCGAATTTCATGAACATATATATGCATGTACGCTCCTCGAAATAAAATTTTGTTGGAAGTAAGCGCTCCCTTCTGTCCCTTCCCTTGTCCTATGATTCTAAATGCGCTTCGTCGATTAACTATCTGCAGACGCATCGGCTTTCTCTGTAGGAGCTGCATTGTTCCAAAAGCACGGTGAAGAATGGCGTCTGATTGGCCATGCTTCCAAAATGTTAACAGACACGGAGCGTAGGTACGCGCACATAGAAAAGAAGGCCTTGAGAATGGTTTTGGGTGTGAAGAGTTCAGCAAATTTGTTGTGGGTAGGCGGACAATTATATAAACTGATCACAGCCCTTTGCTAGCGATTTCTAAAAAAGGGCCCGGTGATATACCGCCAAGACTGCAAAGAATTTTCTTGCGCATGTTAAAGCACAACTATCATTTGCAGCACGTTCCTGGGAAGAAGCTGATAATAGCAGACTTGCTATCGCGCATTGAGGGGCAAGAACTTCCGAGTGAATTATCTGATGACGTTGAAATTCATGCATTTATGCTACAAGTATCTTGTCTGATCGAGTAAGCCCCGAAGCAACGGCAGGGCAGAACTAGCCGAGGCTATCGCAGCAGACCCTGAACTGCAGATTGTGATAAAAAGCCTGAAAGCTTCGCAGCCCATCGAAGGTGAGCTCAAAAGGTGTGTAAATGAGCCTTCAGTTGTCAGGGGCGTACTACTTAAGGGAACGTAAGTTGTGATTGCCCCTTCAATACGCAAACAAATGCTAGAGCGCCTCCCCCATGGTCACCTTGGCATTGCCAAGTGAAAGCCCGAGCACAGCAGCTCATTTACTGGCCTAGAATAAACGATGACATAACTGATATAATAGAGCGGTGCCATTCCTGTCAGTTGCATGCGTACAGACAAGCCGATGGACAATTGCATTTGTGGGATACACCTGATTATCCATAGGACCGAATGGAAGCAGACTTGTTTGAATATGCCGGAAGACATTACATCGTTGTGTATTACTTATACTCAAATTTTCCGGCACAAACAGCTTTGCACGGACGGAGGGCCGCAATTCACCGCGAAGGAGTTCAAAGAGTTTTCCGAGCTATTTGATTTTGAACATGTTATTTCCAGTACCTAGTTTTCTAGATCAAATGGCCTCGTAGAGAAAAGAGTCCAGGTCATCAAAAAGTTTTTGCAAAAAGCAGGTGCAGCAAGCGACTTCTGGCTGGGGCTATAAAACTACAGAACATCACCACTCGAAGATGGCACGTCACCAGCAGAGCTGTTGATGCACCGAAACCCTCGGACACCACTTCGCGAGTTTTAACAATCTACAAAGTCCCAGCCCGTGAAGCATTGACAAAACATGCAAAAAGGCACGCGGCTACCACTACACCAACAAGGAGACTCTGTCAGAGTTATGGACCAGTACTCTTGACGCTTGAAAGCGAAGGCGCTTAAGATAGTATGTCCAGGTTCATACTTGGTTCACACAGAAAAGGGAAGACTGCTGCGAAAAAACCGCCGAGACCTCAGGCGAACAGGTGAACTTTCAACAAACAGAAAACGTCCCTGGTGCATTTTTTATCTGAAAGCAGTGCGACAACTGAGTGCTCGCCAGAAAGCGGTGCCACCTTGTCAAGGGCGCCATCGGGAAGCAGCGAAACACCTCTACTCATGCCGGCGGAAAACAACAAGACATCCGTGCGCGTGGCAGGGGGAGGATGTGATACTAGTGCAGGTTCGCCCTTTGAACACGACGGCTCATCGCAGAGGAGGGAGGAAATGACTCCAGCAACGCTTTCGGCACAGCCTGTCTCGAGAGGAGCAGGCTGTCCGCGGCCCTTCAAGCCCCATGGTCCACAAGTCCACAAGGGAGAGACGACAGCCTCGCCGTCTGAACTACGATGAGCAATTTCGACAAACCAATTAACTTGTTAAAGCTTGTGTTTCGTTTATTTGTAAATAACAATGCTTCTGTTTGTAAAAAAAGAGCATGTAACATATGTATAAATGCAAGCCGGCAACATTATACCTGCCACGACTGTATAAAAGCACGCTGCTAATAATAAACGCCCTGTTTGCCGAGACGCCCACGCGCGTGTGCAATCAATCTGATAGAAGCGTCATGTTTGCTGCTGCTATTTCACCAGCACTGGCTACCACAACACTACTGCTATTTCACTATAGGGCGCGTCACGGTCGACAGCCATAGCCTTTCTTGACGAGTTCCGTGAAGTGTCAGAAATAAGAAGTCTCGAAACTGCACCAACCGATATGAAACTAACAACGGACATCTGCGACGTAATATCTGTCAACCCTGATCTTTCAGTGATTCAACGTAGACAGCCATATGACCTATTACGGGATTCGCGCAGCTGTTTCACCAATTGTTCAAAGGTATGGCACACGAGAACTACGAAACACGGGCTTGTAACGGACGCGACAACCAGGCCTTGCCAGCACCCGTATCGAGTTTCACTTAAGGAAAGGGAAGTTATAAAGAATCAGGTACGGGAGATGCTTCAAGATGACGTTATCCAGCCTTCCAACAGTCCGTGGGCACCACCCGTGGTGCTTGTCAAGAATAAGGATAACACTCTACGCTTTTGTGTCGACTACCGAAAATTGAACGTTGTGACTAAACACGGGATGTATCCCCCCTTCCGCGCATCGACGACACGTCAGATCAACTCCAGTGTGCAAAGTTCTTCTCATTACTATATGTAAAGAGTGGATATTGGCAAATCGAAGTTGATGAACGCGATCGCGAAAACACTGCGTTTATTTCCCTTGACAAACTGTTTCAATTTGAGGCTCTCCATTTTGATCTCTGTTGCGCGCCGGCAACGTTCCAACAACGATGGACACTGTACTTTCCGGATTGAAGTGGCAGTGTTGCTTAGTGTACCCTGGACGATGTGGTCATCTTCACCACAACATACGAGGAGCACATGAAGCGCCTTCGGCATGTGTTAGAGGCAATCCGTTCGGCAGACTTGACTACCAAGCCAGATAAGTGCCAGTTAAGCTTCGAAGAGCTTTGATTTCTTGGGCACATCGTCAGCGCCCAAGGTGTTCGACCTGATCTTGGAAAGTCAGCCGCCGTCGCAAGATTTCTGTACCAACAGACAAGAAGTCAGTACGGAGATTTTGAGGTCTGTGTGCGTACTGCAGACGGTTTGTCCGAAATTTCTCGAAAGTCACAATCTTTAACGAAAGTCACAAGGGAAGATCAGACTTTTCAGTGGCAAAATGAGCAACAGACGGCTTCAACGAATTACGAAAACGGTTGAAAAAGCCTTTAATTATTTCTCATTTTGACGAGACAGCTAACACAGATATACACACAGATGCGAGTAACATCGGCCTTGGATGCGTTCTAATGCAGGGGCAGATTGCGAAGAAAAGGTCATAGCTTACGCCAGCCGGACTCTAACAAAAGCAAAGACAAACTATTCGGCCACAGAGAAAGAGTGTCTTGCCCTTATCTGGGCCATCAGTAAATTTCTGCCTTACCTGTGTGGTAGGCCTTTAAGGCAGTCAGCGATCGTCTTGATCTTTGCTGGCGGGCAAACATCAAGGATCAATCTGGATGACTAGCAAGGTGGACACTTAGATTGCAAGAATATTATGTAACCGTGGTATACCAATCTGGGAGGAAGCATACTAATGCTGACTGTTTGTCACAGGCGCCTCTAAACACATGACTTTCCATTCGTAGGTATTGTCGAAACTACTCAAATAGCCGAATTTCGACGCGCTGATGAAGAATTGCTCCCCCTCAATAAACACCTGGAAGGAGTCGACGTACAAGTGCCGTGTATATTTTACTGAAGCCTCGCATCGTTCTGCTTCCAGAAAAATGTTCTCTACAAGAGAAACTTGAGGTCTAACCGCGAAAAGTTCCTGCTTGTCGTTCCTACAACTATCGGACAAGAAATAATAAGGGCGTGCCACGTTTAGCCCATGCCTGGATATTTGGGCATGATTTTAACGCTTGCAAGAATCAGTTTGCACTACTGTTGGCTCAAGCCCTTAGCTTCAGTACAGCGCTATGTTAAGATATGGCGCGAATGCCAAAGACGGCAAACACCTAGTGCTAAACCAGTGGGCCTTCTACAATCTATAGACCCACCGAAAGCGCCTTTCCAACAAGTTGGAATGGAGTTCTTTGGACCATTACCGACGTCTTCATTCGGCAGAAAATGTATCGTGGTTGCGACCGTTTACCTAATGAGATGCGCTGAAACAGACTCCTTAGTTACCACAACACTGGACGCCATGTGACCGATAGACTAGGACGACTATCCCCCTGATCTGGACGACTTTATACAAAGAGCAGAAGAGGTCCGCCAGTTAGCAAGGTACCGAATATGTCACCAACAACAGCTCGACGCAGACCGCTAAAACCGGCGAAGACGTAAAACGCGGTATGATGTTGGTAACAAAGTGTGGATATGGACCCCAGTATGCCGACGAGGCCTTCCTGAAAAACTAATTTGCCCATATTTTGGCTCAAATGAGATAGTACACCGCCGCAGTGACCTCGTTTATGAAGTCAAGCCTGCAGGCCTCGTGCGTTCGAGACGACGCAATCCCACGGAGCACGTACACAATGCACGCATGAAGCCCTACTACGACCAATACGAAGACTAGCTCACCAATCGCTTGCTATGCTACAACCGCATGGCACGCATCGGGGCGATGCCGTTTTAGAGGGGGGATAATGCCACGAAAAACTGCCAACGCTCTGTGTAAGGCAGACATCGCGAACAAGAGGAGCGCTGACGGCACCGCTACAAGAGACGAAGCCAGCCGCAATGGGCGAGCGGGTCCTGCATGCGCGCGAGCTTCGACCGAGTGGCCAGCGCTCGTGAAGACGAAAACGACGGTGCTCGAGGCAGAGGTTCACGAGTATAATGGACGTTCGGTTCCTTTTCCCAGCTGCTGTGTCATTCCTTTCGCTTGGGCACAAGTTCGCCCTTACTAAAACTTGTAAATAGGACATTTTTGTTGTAAGGTTGTTATATTGTCACGTGCTTGATCATAAAAGACGGTGGCAGTTGTGCATGTGCCACGAAGGACTACGAAATGGACGAAAAAGAACTCGCTTGCGCGTTCTAATGAAAAAAAGATCGACCTGCTTCTGGTGTCACAATCTCTGCGGCAAGACCTCTGTTTTGAAGTCGTGACTCTGGCGGAGGTGCTGGAGCCTACAACCGGATGCAGGGCAAGCTTGCTCGGACCCGTTCACCTAGTCCAGAGACCGAGCCCCTCGTCAAGACTCCGGTGCACTGATTCAGTCGGCGCCTACTAGGCCTAAGTCCAGAGTCCGCACCTGTTCCGCCTCTTACCAGCATGACAGCTCCTACCACATCCATGGCTACCCTTCCATCGCAGACCACTCTTCCCTCGCAGGTGACTCTTGAACATCCTCGCGTTGAACTCCACGCTACCGCCCTCTAATAAGAAGCGCCTGCTTGGACTTATACACCAATTCGAAGACTGCTTTTCGCGTACGTCAAAGGTCCAGCGGACACCATCGACCAAGCACCGCATCATTACTGAAGACAACACGCGACGGATTCGGCAGAACCACTACCGTGTGGCTCCGAAAGAACGCGAGGAGATTCAGAAGCAAGTACAGAAGATGCTCGTGGATGACATCATGCAAACTTTGAAAAAACCTTAGGCGTTCCCCGTGGTTTTTGTCAAGAAAAAAGATTGCAGCTTGCGTTTCTGTATTGATTATCGCAAGTTGAACCAATTAAGTCACGAAGAAAAACGTCTATTCACTTCCTCGCATTGACGATTCACTCGATCGGTGGCGTTACGCGCGCTATTTCTCTTTAATGGACCCCTGAAGCAGCTACTGGCAGATAGAAGTCGACGAGAGAGATCGTGAAAAAACGGCTTTTGTGACGCCTGATGACCTTTACGAATTTAAGGTGCTTCCTTTTGTGTTGTGCTCGGCGCCACGAACTTTTCAGCGTCTCATGGACACCATACTATCGGGCCTGAAGTGGCAAAAATGCTTAGTATATCTGGACGATGTTGTTGTATTCTCAGCATCAATCCAGGAACATTTCAGCCGTCTATTTACCGTACTCCGAGCCATACGCTCGGCCAGCCTTACTTTAAGACCGCAAAAATGTCATTTTGATTTCAACGAACTCAGCGTCTTAGGCCACGTCGTCAGTCACGAGCGTGTTCGACCTCACCCGGCCCAAATAGACGTCGTAGCGCAATTTCCTGCACCACGTGACAAAAAGGCTGTGAGACGCTTCTTAGAGTTGCGCGCCTATTACCGGCGATTTATCGAGGAATTTTCGTCTATTGCGGCGCCATTGCCACGACTCACACGTGAGGACGTCCCCTTCTTTTGGGGTGAACAGGAGCAAAGGGCATTCAATGAACTACGACAACGCCTGCAAACACCTCCAGTCCTTGCGCACTTCGACCAGGACGCCCCTACAGTACTTCACACTGACGCCAGCAATGTAGGTCTAGGTGCCGTTCTGGTGCAGTGGCAAGGCGGCTGTGAAAGAGTAGTAGCCGACGCCAGCAGAACTGTCTCTCGCACGGAGGAGAAATACTCGACCACCGAGAAGGAGTGTCTCGCCGTAGTGTGGGCAGTCATCAAATTTCGTCCGTATTTGTACGGCCGCTCCTTCAAGGTTGTTAGCGACCACCACTCTTAGTGCTGGCTCACCAACCTTAAAGATCCATCTGGTCATTTGGCGCACTGGAGCCTAAGGCTTCAAGAGTTTGACATGACCGTCGTCTATAAATCTGAGAAGACGCGCACCAACGCCGACTGTCTCTCATGGTCGCCAGTGGAGACTGTCGCTCCTGATAACGAAAACATCGACGCGGCATTCTTGGGATTTGTCAACACGGCCACTATTGCACGGGAGCAGCGCAGTGACCCCGAGCTGTAACCACTTATTGAATATTTTGAAGGACAACGTTAAGACATGCCGCGGTTATTTGCTAGAGGACTGCCATCTTTTTGCTTGCTAAACGACGTTCTCTATAAGAAAAACTTTTCACCAACCGGTAACGCGCACTTGCTCTTCATGCCTGCCTCTCTTCGAAAAAAAATTATAGAAGCGTGCCATGATGAAGCAACTTGTGGTCATCTAGGCAACACCCGAACATTGTGCTGAATACGATGCAAGTACTACTGGCCAAAGTTACCTGCTGCTGTTAACCATCACGTGCGAAGTTGCACCTAGTGTCAAAGACGCAAAGCGCCTCGCAGCAAGCCAGCCGGTCTTTTATTTATTCATTTATTTATTTTACCCTCAGGGTACACAGTACATTTCAAAAGGGAAGGGCATGCGCAACAATGAAAAAACAAGGAATACAAAGCAAATGGCATAAAAATATTGTCACTAATTGGGGTACAAAGATGAATACTTCTAACAACTAATATCATAATAAAGCAAATGATATCACTAATCTTATTTTTATTACATGGTGAAGGCACAAAACAATACAAATAAGCTGTTGAACAAACATACAGTGGGTAATTAGGTAATCATTGTTTTTAGGATATTGCTAAATTGAATAAATTCAATAATGCTGAATTGATGCAGGCAGGGAATTCCATTCATTACAAGTTCTTGGGAGATATGATTGGGCTTATGTTACTGTGTTGCAATGGGGGACTGTGACTCTTTGTTGGTGATTACGGCGAAGAGAAATGAAGGGAGCACCTTGGATTCAACGGGAACAGAGTTCCGGATTATGATAAAATATTTTATGAAACAGGCAAATGCGAGTGCGCTTTCGACGGGTAACTAGTGGGATGAGGGTTAGATGCCTTCATTTGAGTGACACTAGCTGAACGATGGTAGTGAGCCAAAATGAAAGGAGCTGCACGATTTTGAACGGATTACAACATGTGTGATAATGTTACCTGACCGGAGTCCCAAACAGATGAAGCGTATTCCATTTGAGGACGGACGTATGTGGTATATAGTAATAACTTTAGTGACGATGGAGCAAGAAAGAAGTTTTGTCGAAGGTAACCCAATGTTTTATTAGCTTTGGACGCTATACGTTCTGTATGCAATTTCCAGGACAAAGTGTTAGTTATGTGGACGCCGAGGTACCGGTAAAATGTTAGCGTTTCAAGGAGGTGACTGTGAAGAAAGTACGTTGGACAAGTTGTACTCGACTGAGAAATCCTCATAGACTTGCTTTTTTTAATGTTTAGTTCCATTTTCCAAATGTGACACCAATGAAGTGTGTTATTGAGATCAGCCTGCAGAGAATGAATATCATTGTTATTAGATTTTTTACGGTAAATCACACAGTCGTCAGCGAACAAACAACCTTTCGGAGTAACAGTAGAAGGTTAGTCATTGTTATAGATGAGAAATAGTAGGGGTTCAAGTACTGATCCTTGAGGAACCCCAGAATCAACAGGTGCAGTGGAAGAATTAACATCGTTAGTGGTGACAAATTGAACACGAGAAGAAAGGAATGCACGAATCCAGTTAAAAACTGCAGTGTCATCCAGTCAAAGCACCAGAAAAGCCGTTCACCAAGATTGGAATGGATTTCCTGGGTCCCTTTCTAACTTCCACAACGGTGAACAGGTGGATTATTGTGGTCACTGATTACCTGTCCCGTTATGCGGTTACTAAAGCTATGCAGCGTGACACAGCTTTGCAGCCGCTCAGTTCTTCATAGATAACATCGTCCTTCGGCATGGTGCTCCGACAACAGTGATCACAGACAGAGTACCTGCCTTCACCGCAGAGCGTTTGGAGTCGGTTTTCAGACTCAGCGGTACAGCTCACCGGAGAACAACTGCATACCATTCGCAGACAAACGAACTGACGGAGTGCCTCAATAGGACCCTCACAGACATGATCAGCATGTACGTTGACACGGAACATAAAAACTGGGATCAGATATTGCCGTACGTGACCTTTGCTTATAATACCACTCGACAAAAAACCACTGGAATGACAACGTTCAGTCTGATCTATGGTCGCTAAGTCACGACAACATTAGACGCCATGTTGCCGCATGAGTGTGGCGACATCCATGTAGACGCCAAAGAATTCACTCAGCGCGCCGAAGAAGCCAGACAGCTCGCGTGCGTGCGCATCTGTCATCAGCGGCATCAAGATGCACAACGCTGCGACATCCGACAGAAGTATATTAGCTACACACCAGGCGACCAAATGTGGGTCTGGATTCCGATACGTCGACGTGGACTGTCTGAGAAACTGCTAAGACGGTACTTTGGTCCATACAGCGTCTTGCGACGTTTGAACGACGTGAACTACGAAGTTGTTCCCGACACTGATTGTAGTTCTAAGCTCCAAAAGCATTTACCCAAAGTCGTGCTCATCGTGCGTATGAAACCGTATTTATCGAGTTATTGCTCCTGGTTACCGTTTTCGTACGACCACTTCATACGACTGGTTGAGTACCCAAGTTGCGAATCGGGACGATGCTTCTTTCGGAGGGAGACAAATGTCACGTGCTTGCTCAGGAAAGACGATGGCAGTTGTGCATGTGCCACGAAGGACTACGAAATTGACAAAAAAGAACTCGCTTGCGCGTTCTAATTAAATAAGATTGAGACACTTGCTTCTGGTGTCTCAATCTCTACGGTAAGACCTCTGTTTTGACGTCGTGACAATATCTGCTGCATTATGATGACGTTTCACGTAATGATGATTTGTTTCATCATTCATGCTCACGCCGCCGACGCGAGATGATGCCGAATGCCGCAGGCAATTGGTTTTTGTTTTTGGTGAAGCATTTAAAGCTATATGATGAAGTTTCACGTAAAAATAATTTGTTGCATCACTGATGTTCATGCCGCCGACGTGAGAAGACGCCGGACACCACCGGCGATCAATTTTCGCTTTTGGGGAGACATTTAAAGCTATCGCCTTAACGCAATATACGGCTGCAGCTCCGGGAAATTGCAGCTTTCGCTGGTGTTCTGGGAGAGCGTGCTGCAATAATCGGGCAACACAATTGTTCTCTTAATAAATCTTCGTACTACACTAAAAAATGTAGGCATCATTTACAACCGCAGTATTTTATAGATAATAGGTAGTGGTGGCTGAAGACTGCCCTAACGTTTGACAACATGGCAATTGGTATCACTAAACGGGAGTGCACAGCATCCGAACAATCAACAAATGAGTCTATCAGTAACAACGCTGTCTCGCGATCACTGCGGTGTGCAACGCTAACATTACGCGCCGAAGCTGAATGGGAGCCAATGGGCACCACAAAGGCATTCGGCTCTACATTGCTGGCTACCGAATTAAAAGGCAAGAGGGAAGAAGAAAGAAACAGAGCTGAGCAGCCAGATATTAACGCCACAACAATCCATCCACGAACACTCAGACAAGCTCAAGCAACTGACCACAAGCCGCATTTTCATGCCTGTCACCTTGGCTCAAGTTGAAAGTAGGCTTTAGACTGGAGACTTCAATAACGCCTGTTCATGGGCAATGATCGCAGAAACCTCGTTGCATATGGAGCTGTTTTTGTTTATATTACGATGATTTTTTTGTTCAAGCTTTCAAATAGTGAAATCACCTGTCATAGTTCCTCATTTTCTGACACCTGGTTTTTCTCAGTGGCAACACATGTAATGCTTTGCGAAGAGAACGGGTGATGACCTCTATTCCTGGAAGCAGTCTAGTGAGGTTTCGTGCTATTTAGTGCATGAACTCCAGGCTTGTGCATAATGTGCTACGCCACTATAGAGAGTAGCAAGCATAGGGAAACGTTAGGCACCCAAGCTTTTAATATTAGCTCCTGGCAACGGCTTCTTTCAAAAATCGACTTTCAGTTAGACAAAAAATCAACTTTCAGTCAAGCGAACGCCACGGTGACCGAATGATCTTCTGCGGAAGGCTGGCATCAGCTATTTGGTATTGGCCTAGCAGACGACATGCGAGCGCCTCGATCAAGTAGTCGCAACCGACACCTGCCTTTGAAATCAGCTAGGTGTCCAGAACAAAAAGTGCTTCCCGATTCGCGTTTGCAAGTTTACATTACATCTTAAGCAATGCGAATACAGCCGAAAACCGAGCCGCATAGCAACCTCGAATGCCCCCGTGGCATTCGTTCACGCGAGAGACTACGCGGCGGCATCTCTATTCCAGTAGCGGCGCCTAGTGGCTAAACGCCTGACTAGCACTGACAGCTGCTTCCCATTGAAATCCGCTCCTTCGACTGGCCACTGAAAAAGTAGAGGAGGCGCTGGTCTCGGTCATGACACTAGGGCAACCACGGAGGAAGGAAAGGTAGGAAGGCCCTGATGTCGAAAGCGTATGCCTGGAGTAGGGATTCTCCTAGTTTGTCGCAAAACCGGATCTGACGTTGCCATAGGGTGGTACTTCCTGCCCCTAGACAGGTACTGTTGTAGGTAGGGAAAGATCCGACGATTCCTCAGCCTTGTCCCCAGCCTGCCAGTCATCAGTCACAGTCAAGCCTCGTCAGCCTTGTCTTTGCATGTGGAGCTAGCTATGTCTTCTTTGCGTGGCGTGATGATTGGCGGCAGCGAAGTGAAATTATGTGCTGGAGTCGCCTTCCGTTGAAGGCCTCCATCAAGACCTGCACATTTAGTTTCCCTGGCTATGACGCTGTGCGCACGGCCGAGGCTGTTAGTGCGATGCACTTCCAGTGTGTCAATTTTGCCATTTTATACGTTGGAGGCAACGACCCAGCCAAAGTCAACGCGGAGCCTCAGGAGATATGCGACAATATTGGGGTACGTATTATTATCTTATGCTTGGCGTGAGTTGCTCAAGGTTGCATTTTTTTTACATTTCAAAAGTTAGTTCTACAACTGCAGCACGACGTGGCCCCTATTGTCTACGTCTTCAGGGTGCTCCCACGCTGCTTCAACCACGAAGACGCCGATGCGGAGCACAACAAAAAGAAAGCGCGCTTGCTGAACCGCAAGCTGACGGCTACGCTAAAGCGCTGGCCATGTGTTCGCATCTTTAACGCCGTGGTAAGCTTGCGCCGGCTTGAAAATGCCGTACCATCTGGTCGGCACGTAGCTTTTGAAAAAAACTATTTAGCCACGTTAGTCGCTCATTGCTTGCGGTAAAATGATGTCTAGAGGTCTTTAGGCTTCAAATGCCGACATGCAGATCACGACCGGCACTGCCAACAGACCCGAATAAAGCAGAATGTGAAATAGCGAAATGAAGGTACTGGTACAAAGCACGTCAAACCCTGAAAACGATGATGGTAACAACATTGGACATGCTCTTAGCCAGAGTATCATCTATACGCGTCTAGTGTTGAGAGAGCCGGTTGGTGCTATTTGTGCTGCACGGGAAACCAAAGCATTCTAGCGCAAATCGCACAACTAAGGTAGTTCCTTTTACTTTTGTTGAAGTGAATTCATGTCTTAAGTCTCCAAAACGAAGGTAGCTCAGTAGTCATAATGATTGGCTCAGCAGAGAAGTCTTTTCCAACGAATTCAAGACTGCTGGCAATATCCGCAATGTTAGCTGGTTTTCACCTTTGTTTGAGACATTCCATTTAACAGTGCAGCTTGTATCAATCTGTGGAGAGTTTAGTGCAGATGGTTTTACTCACACGTTTTTACTTACATGGCATTGCTCTTGGGTTTATACACCAAGCAGCTTTTACCAGTGGTCTGCGAAAGCCCACCACCTGTGGCAGCTTAATATTTACAAGGTGGTCAAACTAGACGTCAGACGTATTGGCTTTCAAGCCTTTTGTGGACAACTAAAAGTAGACTGAGCTTGCGTTTTACCAGAATTGCCTTCACATTAATTCTTTTTTGGGTAGTGTCAGTTGAAGAGCTTTACTTCAATGCTGTCATGTGGGCTTCAAGAAACTTTCATTCGTGAGCTCCATATTTGTATGATAACAAGGGCTTTGTAGAAGCTTTGCGATCTAATTGAGATTACGGAGATTGCCTGACCTTAATCAGGCTCAAAAACGCCATTGAAAGCAGCAACTCTGAGTGTACTAGCTACAGCTTGTTCGCGAGTGTTAAACATGCTAACGAGCTGTTAGCATATTTCAAACTGGCAAGTTTAAAAGTGGCAAGTTAAAAACTTGACCAGTATGTAAAAAGTTGTTTTTGGAAGAGTTGGTGGAAACTTATCATGATTTTAGCGCTAAATAATTGAACTTATGTTAGAGCAAGGGCATGTGCTTTTTAGTGCTAAAATCGCAATGTTGAGTTGATCACTATACTTGAATATACTGCAATTTTAAAAACATATCGAGTAAAAAGGGTCTTTGTGTCACACAGTAATAATCGTCATTCGGCTTGCTCGCATTTCATTTCTTAAAAAGACCTGTGATTGTAATGGCAATTGGCTTAATGCATCGGTGTTCTGATGGTTCTTGCCATGCCTGTAGATGATGCTGTAGTCATACGCCGATAACTTGATGCACCATCTGGTCATTCGTGGAGAAAGGACTTGAGCCGTTGGCTTTTGTGGACCCAATATGCCGAGCAGTGGTTGATGGTCAGTGGCGAAAGTCACCTTTATACCCGCAATATACTTGTGGGCTGCCAACACCACAGCAAGGCCTTCTCTGTCCAACTGAGCGTAATTGCGTTCGGCCGGCCCTAAAGTCTGAGATGCAAAAGAGATTGGCGCCTCTCTATTCTGGTCGTGGCATTAAGACAGAACAGCTCCTATGCCGTATGGCGAAGCGTCACGTGGGCCAAGAAGCTCCTTCTGTTCGTCGTAGTGTGCCAGTACAGTCTGACTGAGAAGCAATTGTCTTAAACTTGTCAAATGCTCCCATCTCCACGTGACGTCCTTCTGAAGGGGCTGGTAGAGACAGCTGGCAACTGTTGCCCTGTTCTTCAAGAATCTGTCGTAGAAAGTCAGCATCACAAGAACTCGAAGAGGCTGTCCTGACCATATGCGTAAGGACCCGCAGGTCGCGGGTTCAAATCCCGGCTGTGGCGGCTGCATTTCCGATGGAGGCGGAAATGTCGTAGGCCCGTGTGCTCAGATTTGGGTGCACGTAAGAACCCCAGGTGGTCAGAATTTCTGGAGCCCTTCACTACGGCGTCTCTCATAATCATATGGTAGTTTTGGGACGTTAAACCCCACAAACCAATCAACCATATGCATAAGAGAATGTTGTCAGTCTGAAGCTGTAGTGGGTCATCGGTTCATGTGGCGTTGAACGCGGCCTCACTGATGAGCGTGTAGACTGCACCCGAGTCGACTTCAAGATCGAAGAACTTGCAGAACTTGCAAATCCAAGAGCTTGACAATCCAAGAACTTGACAATCAAAAACTTTCTTGACTGTCAAATCCTTTTCTGCAAACAGCCGTTGCTGGACGTGCTCATTCTGAAGACCACAAACGAAATGATCACACAGCATTACGTTGTGTAATGTCTGTCGTGTGCTGTAGTTGATTCAGTGATTTCACTGAGTCAGTGATTTCACTGAGTCACTGAAGGGCTCCAGAAATTCTGACCACCTGGGGTTCTTACGTGCACCCAAATCTGAGCACACATTCTTCCACTAGCATTTTGAGTGCCGTGGCGTAATCACTGACTCAGTGAAATCACTGAATCAACTACAGAAAAGAACAAGCTAACAGTCGTAGCTCAGACATTCAAGTCACTGCCAGCTTGCATTCAATGCAAGGCCCGTGCACGTGCCACAGCTGTAGGGCAGTCACGCGCGCACTTTGTTGGGGTCGTCATCCAAAGCGACATGTCACTTGCATATACTGCAATCTGAAAGAATATCAAGTAAAAAAATCAGTCTTTATGTCCCTCAACAATAATTGTCATCTTGCTTGCTCGCGTTTCTTTTCTTGAAAAGACTGCGCTGGTCACTTTCCTATAAACCATCCAATGTCGCGCTGACAGCGCGTATGCTATTGGTGACCGGGTAGTGCCAGGCTAGCGGCAGTAAGGCAAGGAAAGGAGCGCAAGATAGATAAAGGTTGTTGTTGTGGGACAAAAATACGCCCTTGCAACTCTATCTTTTTTCAGAATGTATACTTAAGCAGTCCATTTAAAATTCATCTTGTTGACTGAAGGTCTGCAACTTATTGCCTCTGGAACTGAAAAAACTGTCCCGCTCACGCACTCAGTGAGCCTCCTTGAAGGCAGGGCCACCAGCTGTGTGGCTCTTGAGGTTAGTCTAGAGCAGGGGACCGCAACATTTTTCAAGTGGAGTGCCGCAGTATGGCATGAAGCTGGTGAGGCAGGGACCACACGTCTGAGCGAAGAGAGGGGGTGGTTGGAGAGGGGAAGGGAGCATGCTATGCATGTAAGGAGAAAAACAATTTGCGAATTGACAATGATGTAATGATGTCCAAATGTGGTATAGAAGTCATGTTTATTTTCAGCACTCACCTCACAGATTCCAAGTTATAAACATAGGTTTCAAAAAACTTATTTATTGCGACTTTAGATTCAGAACCTTGTTAGCCAACTCTCGAATGCTATCTACATCAAGGTCATGTGAGCGACAGACTTGGAACATTGTGGAATTGTTTCTAAGTTAGTGAAAGAGCAGGAAGGGGAGGTTTGAATTTGAGCGGGGTGGGCGCATGTGGCCCGCTGGTTGCCAATCACTAATTTAGAGTATTTACCTTTGAGGAAGTGCTGCACGCTTCTCGAATTGTATCCAACAATAGGGACCGAGCATCAGACTTGCACGGTGAACACTTGCGTGAATCGGATGTGCTCAATAGTTCACATCAGGATGTGCATTGCTTCCACTTTGCAGATTTCTCTGTCCATTTCGTGCATGTCCGCTGAGTCTGGCTACAGCCATGTCTTTCACATCTTACTGTCCAATAGCCTTGCTGATTGCACTGGCCATTGTGTATCTGTTCGAAGAATTCACTCTGTTAACATTGACTAAAACAACCTGAGTATCTCTCTTTTTATACTGTAGTAGCGCTGGAGTGTGTCGACAGAAACTACGCCAATACCTGGGACTCGTGACACTCACGCACTATCAATGTGGATTTTCACCTTGGCCTTGTCAAAAGCACCTTTTTAGGTATCACCCGAAGTCGTCCTCACGGCATGGTTTTTGTGGCCTTATAGTATTTGTGTGTGAAGTCCCCTAGAGAGAGAAATAACATTTATTTATACATCGGGCGTGTAGGAAGTCCCAGGCCTCACAGGGTGCGGATGTTCTTTATCTTAAGATTACGGCTCTTAGAGTTCGATAATCTTAGTGCGTAGACCTCGAGGATCTTGTGTTCCGACTAGGCGACACTTACTCTGGTGCTTCCGCGCTCGTTACACGGATCGTCGGCTCCTTTTCTCCGTTGCTTCGCCAAAGCCTCCTCAAGCCGTTGGAGGCTCATTCCTCTGTTGTATGCCAGTGTACGCTACAGCACGAACAAGGTTGTGGATTATGCCACCTGCTTCAGCTTCATTCTCATGTGTCCTACAGGATGCAGTAAAGGAAGTCTTCTGAAGCTATTGCTTGCTACAAGATGCAGGAAGTTCGTATTGGCATACACAGTGGAGGCTGCATATATCAAAAACACCATTGTTGGAAAGTGTATTTTTAGGAATATCTAATTTGTTTTGGTATAATCACTGCACTGGCCAAAGCTTTTATTTTGTTTCAACAAAAGTTTTTTTTATAAAATAGAATTTTATGGGCAGTACTGATAGTTGGGCTAGTTTGTGATACATAGAATTTTAGTCATGAGTTCGTGTAAATCCGTTAAAATTGCACGCTGGGCGTGAGTAGTCTATCTTCGAGTGATTACGCAGCCACCAACGATAACGCTGGAAACTTCGATGGTTCACGTATAAAAGCAGACGCGCGTTACCACTTGCCGGTTTATTGACGGAAGCTGCTCTGTTCGCTGCCATCAGAGTACAGCGAGCATTGCTGTAGTGTGATTTCTGTTTCTTGGCACAAGTTCGCCAAATAAAAGTTTTGTCCTCAACCTGCCGACTGCTGACTGTACACGTCGCGCTCACATGACAATATTGTTTGATATTTATATGCCAGTTTTATTTAAAAGCTCTTGCCAAGGTGCCAGCTCATAGTTACTGCAGTATTCTAACATGAAGTTACAAAATATTTTTATGGTTGTTGTTGCGGCTGCATACAACTTTGCCTCACTCTACATTGTTTTCGTATGCTTTATCGCCTATAAGTAAACATAATCTTCTTCTGTGAATATTTGTGTCGAGTAAAATGTCAAATCTTTAGGCTAATTAGCAATGGTTATAATAACCATTCTAGTGCCGCTTCAAAAACAGTTGCCTTGCCCCGCCGTGGTGGTCTATAACTAAGGTAATCGGCTGCCGACACGCAGGTCACGGGATCAAATCCCGTCTGCGGCGGCTGCATTTCTAATGTAGGAGGAAATGTTTCACGCCTGTGTGCTCAGATTTGGGGGCTCGTTAAACAACCGCGGGTGGTTGAAATTTCTGGAGCCTTCCACTACGGCATCTCTCAAAATCATATATGATGGTTTTGGATAATAAACGCTGCATATCAATCAAAAACAGTCGCATCACTGCTCAAAAACTACTCAAATAGCATTTGTATCACATAAAAACTCAATTTGGTTCTAAAATGTACTATTCATGCCCCCCTTGCTTTCTACGGCACGTGCACAAATTTACTTGATGCCAGATGCATTGTATGAAGTGGGTAGATGCTAGGCATCCTTTTCACGGTCGTTATTATTGGGTCATAAATGAAAAAATGCGCCTGTGTTTCAGAATACTATAGCAGCAAGGTCTATAAAAATATTAACATTTAATACTTTATCTAACGATATCAGATTTGACAAAGTTTTTGATCTAACAAAAAAGTTTTTCTTCTCTGGCGCCTGCCAATAAATTCGATATTTCATTCACCCTCATTAAAGGACCGCTATACTGCCTTCGATAATTTTTTACATTTCAAGTAAGCAGGCATCGCATTCAGGATGCCATTGTGGTCAACAATGCCAAACGTGACGACACTAAAAGCGATGAGCACGCCGCAAATTTTAAGAAACAGTCCCTTCTCTTCTACAAGCCTTTTGGTGATCCTGAGCGTTTATTGTGACATAAGCATTCTTGTCTGCTCATGTAATTCACGGAAAAAACTTGTTTGCTCGCAGGTAAGTGTGCTCACTGCTCTTCGTTCTCACATGGTAAGGAAGAGACAAGTCATTAATCAAAGCGTAGCGAAGGAAAAAGCAAAACTTGAAAAAAAAAGATTTTTTAAATCATCAAATGCATACAGCGCTAGTGTTACGACACACTTGAAAAAGTATCATGGCTTCGTGTTTTTTGCGGACTCCTGTGCAACTAAACTTAAACCTTTAGATGGTTTAAGAGTACTCACACGATTTTAGGGTAACGCAGTAGTGACATTTCTTTGTTTACATGGAAAGCTCAGTCAGCGTTCTTCACACACTAGAGCAAGACAACATGTATAACATATTTACCTCAGGTTTTAAAGTTAGCATTCCTCAGCATGTGCAAGCCAGCCTGATTGAAGGAGACATTAACGCTAGTCAACACATGTTGTGGTGCACCTCAAGGTCCGCCAGCAACCAGGCTGTCATGCAAGACAAAAGACAGCATGTCAGAATGAATACTTCTTCTTTAATGAATTATTGAATGAATGAGAACAGATGACTTCATTTCCTCGGGCGATTGGAGCTCGAGAAGCACGATGAGGATGACGGACGTCTGCTAGACTCATGAAGAAGTTCATAGGTCACTGTGTTGGAAAAATCTGTCTCCGGCGTGTAGCCTAAATTGCAGCAATCATTGTCTGAGCTCTGGACGACCAGTCACTCGGCATCGTTTACGTGAACACGTGGCATTGACAGCCGTTTCTGGTATTTGCGAGTTTGAGTTTTCTCATGATGTCAAGACTTGTTTTGATACATCACTGTGAAGCCACCTTAGATACAGAAAAAGCACTACGACACTCTTTTTAGGGTTCTCAACACTTATTTTTATTTAAAGGAAGGGTCGGTGATCTGCGACCCGCGAGGCAGTATTGTGCAGCGTCAGACGCACAGCATCCGACCTTTCCGCCTATAATTAGACAATGCACCTCCCAAGTAACCAATGAGCAATTATACAACTTTCTGCGTCTGTTTGGAGAGCACCTTTGGCTTATATAGTTTCGACTTGATCTCCGTTCAGCTTTTGTAGATCAATATTGTTAATCCGCCTATTTCCTAATTGACTGCAAATTCAACTCCCCTCCAACGTTCCATGCAACCCCCCACAGTGTCTACTTCGTGCGGCTTGGCCCTCCACTTCAAAAGGTTGCTGACCCCTGATCTAGAGAAACAACCCAAAGATATTAGCAATTAGCGTCATTACTTTTTAAAGGATAACTGACTTTGTAACAAATGTCATTTGAGACGATGGCTCAACCCCACAAGTGTGATTTTCTTGTGAACAAAGTCTAGCTGAGCTAACTATAACACAAGAAGGCATTCTGGATCTGCTCCCTAAAATAGAAGAGAAAAAAATGCCCAGGACCTGATCAAATTACTAACGCCTTCCTGAGGCGATATGCCGAGTGGTGTTCATTTTTTTTTTGGACATATTTACAAAGTCACTTCACTCCGGTGATGTTCCGACAGATTAGAGGTGTGCCAAGGTGTTACCAATTCACAAACAAGGTTCGGAAAGTAACGTTGCAATCTACCAAGTACTTGTAAAACTCTGGAGCACACTTTGACTACTCACCTCATGAAGGTCCTTATGTTCCTAGAAATTTTTCCCCTTTTTCGTATTTCATGCGATTGCGGTTACGCGCGGCGGCGGCAAAAGCCCCACTGCCACTGCAGTTGTAATCTGTTAACAGCTTTTGCTGTAAAAAAAAAGTGCACTTCCCGAACCCGCCATGACGTAGTACTGGCACTGCCGTTAGAGTCTGTCGCACCGCTTGTGTCCTGCGCACCATCTGAGCCACCACTCTCAGTGTCCCGAAGGAGATCATCCTTGGTCACTTCTCAGACGACTTAATGTCAATGTCGACCTTAATCCGCTTCCACGTTTCTGAATTACATGTTGTGGCAATGTTCCGATCACTTTCGCAAACACTGCACGGGTAATCTCCATCCTTCTCATGATCTCCATTGCTTTCGTCTTGATGGCTTTAGCAAGGACAGTGAAGTCTCTGTTTTGTTCGCTGCAAGCAAACTCGCAGACTTCCTGTTCAAGGTCGGGGTGCCAACCCTTGCGTGCAGGAGCGTAGCCAGAATTTTTTTTCGGGAGGGATTTCACCATACTTTTTGCATGTTCGTGCATTCCTTTGTATGTGTGGGAGTATATACACATGCAAAAATAAAAAAAACTGGAAAGTGGGGGAGGGGTTGGACCCCCTCTTTGGCTACGCCCCTGCTTGCGTAGTCCTGTGAACTTCTTGCAGAGGTGTAGCCGGGTGGGGGGAGGGAACACATGGGCGGTTCAAACACCCTTCCAAATTTTTTAATTTTGCATGTGTATACACACATGCACGCATACATAGCCACACACGAACATGATAAAAGTATGATGAAACAAGTGCATAAATACACACACTCAGAGAGGACACAGACAAGCGCTTACTAGCAACTCAAAATTTTATTTCGAAGCGAACACTAATAAATACATCACACGCATGTACGTCATTCCCGACTTCCCCTGTCAACATCAACAACGTGATATAACAAAATATACACGCCCCCAGAACCGGAAACAAACATGTGTCAAGAACTAAGAGAAGAGAATGTGAAAAAAACAAAAAAAAACAAAGAAACAAAAAAACGTAACTGAGAAAAACACTGCGTTATGTGATGTCCAAAAAAGTGAATTCCGCATCTGTTAGTAGAACTGGCGCTTGGCTGACGCAACTCTCCCCTCCTTTTCTTATTCTATACGCTTCCATTATTTCTCTCGTCGTCCGCTTGTTGTGCCTGTCAATTATTAGTGTGTCAGAAAATTACGGTTGGCAAGTGCACTCTCGCACTTTTTATGCACTTCTTGCACTTTTTGGACGTCACATAACCTAGTGTTTTCTCTGTGTTACGTTTTTTTGTTTTTTGTTGCTTTGGTTTTGTTTTTTGCTTTTGTTTTTTTCTTTTTTTACATTTTATTTTCTTGGTTCTTGACACATGTTTGTTTCAGGTTGCGGGCGCGTGCATATTTTGTTATATCACATTGCTGATGATGACAGGGGAAGTCGGGAATGACGTACATGCGTGTGATTTATTTATTAGTGTTCGCTTCGAAACAAAATTTTCAGTTGCTGTAAGCGCTTGTCTGCGTCCTCTCTGAGTGTGTGTATTTTTGCGCTTGTTTTATCACGAACCTTTACCAACACGCCCAACTGGCAGTCATCCAAAAAGTATGACTGAACCCTCCCCCCCCCCCAAAAAAAAAAATTCCTTGCTACGCTACTGACTTCTTGCATGTTGCAGCGCCCCTTAAAAATCTGCTGCCGCTGCTTCCTCCACTTCATGATGAAGGCTCGGTCCATGCCGAACTCTGCTACAGCGCTATAGTTGAGTGCTTAGACTCACAAGCAAACTTTTTTTCCAGTTTGGTTTAGCAGAAACAGGGGTCGTACCTAAAATAACGAAACCATGGTATTACTTTTCCATAATTAACATTGTGCTTCAGGGTGTTTCAATTGAAAGGAATACATGTAGCATGACTTTGCATTATTATTCTTTCATTGATGCTAATCGCTACTAAAAACTCGTGAACTTTTCTGTATTGTGGTACATAAATGTAGAAATCAATATATCACCACACCTTTATTGCACAAATAATTGCATTTAATGCACATTCATCAAGCTAGTGACTGTCTATACAGGACACTATCTCTGCATGCTCAGGTGTGTACGTGCAGGCCTTGTAGTCATGACCTTGCTATCTCCGCAAGCACTCTCTTCCATTGCTATTTGTGGATTTGCCAAGCAGGTAGGTCTGAACACATTTTAGAGTGCATTGTGGGCTAGTTGGTACTGCTTCATCATGTTACACCATTAAGAAAGAAGCCAGGGTATGACGTGCTGTGTCCCATTGTTTGATTCTCTTAGCTTTTCCGTCATTCTTGGAGCACTGTAAGAATGAACATTTGAGGGCATTCACTTGGAGCTCCTGTTATCACATTTGCAGCATGCCCCAAGCCTAGCTCATCTGGACATGCTTCACTCCTCAAGCACTTATGATGACCTGTGCTCGCCGTGGCTCTTCAACATTGTTTCAAGGAGCTCACTGAAATGGTGTTTTCCTGTTTAAAACACACGGCAGCACAGGTTTCATGACTCCTGCTTTTATTGAGTCTGCCCACTAAAAGGGCGATGCCTGCCTTGGTTTTCCCATCATATTATAAACGAACACGGCCTCATCTGTGAGACGATCTCACATGGGATGTCTTTGTCCTTTAGTGATGAGAATGTTGGTGATTGATTATTTTAGCCAGGTTTGAATTTTATTTGCGATTACACTTCAAATGCCTCAGGAATGAGGTATTGCATGAAGGTATGAGGTATTGCATGAATGTGCAAAAAATGGTGAATAATGCATTACCTGATGCAGAGTGTTTTTGCAAGTATTTCTCTGTTTTGAACACGTGACCGAAGCATTTTACATCGTACAAAAATTTTCATTTTTCAAAGGTATAACTGCACTAAGCAGACAGGAACATAGAAAAGCACAGTTATACCTTTGAAGAATGAATATCAACCAACTAGCCCAATTTTCTGCTGTCTTGCTATATAAAAAATGGCAAATCTCGTACATTTTTTCGTGATTTATTTGGCACTTAAGGGGTAAAAAGCATCACAGTTGCGCTCACATACGAACAAATTATTTTGAATTGAAAATTCGCCATCCGCCTGTTAGCACGAAGCTACCACGAAATACATACCAATTTCTCGGAAAGAAAGAAAAAAAAACGTTGTGCTCCTAGGCTCAAGCCTTGAACCAGCACATTTCGGGGGTCGTTGCTCTACAGATATAACTAGGAGGCTAGCAATCTGTTGTGCAAGTGCCAATAAGCCAAAAAGTCTGAGCACGTACACTGAATGTGGAGAGACCTGCAGGAACATGCTGCAGCGTTTAGCAGATGATTCTTCTTTAACATATATTCATGAAAATCAAACTTCAAGTGATTACTTGAAGCTTGTTATCAGTGTCCATGCTTTTTGAGTTGAATTCACCCTCGCACTGAGATTGCTGGCCGCATATTGGTTAGCCTAAGTAGTAGAGAGATCATCCCGAAAACACGTCAGTCACGGTTTCAAACTGCACACCAAATCAAATTTTTTTACCAACTAAAATGCTGTTCTTCTTGACAAATCCATATAGACTTAATTTCAGTTTTGTGCAACAAACAGTAGTGGAAGGCAATTTTCACATGCATTACCCCTCCTCTGTTCTGCAAAAGTGAGCTGTAATAAACGAGTTATTTCCTTGCAGCTGACAGCACATCACAGTGTTTGTAAAACTGGACAGTTTCCCAACACACCCTACAGAGAACTGCGCAGCTGCATTGTGGGGCTAAAGCATATAGGCAGTTTGTGCCAGCGAGCAAGCTTTTGTTTTTGTTATGAAGCCTAGCAGCACATAGTGCTGGTATTGTTGACAGAGTTCTTAGAACGCAGTGTGGGTTAACATAGGCACTACAGAAGTTGAGGCATCTCCGTTATGGTGCAGACGAAAAATGGCTGTAGACATTTTATGTTACTAAGAGAAAGCAATGAAAGGCATGGCACCAAGACACCATACCATTTACGAGTTTGCAAGGCGTACAATCTCGGCAGGTCAACTGCACCAAGGCGGATGAACTGTAACCAAGAGAACCACAAGGTACTTCTAAGTGTCAGGCTGTACGTCACGAAAATTGAGTTCAAGAAAGTGAGCGCATAGTGTGCACTGTAGGTGACTGCATCTGTTTGTATATCAGAGCAAGGTCGACAGCTGGGCTAGTTGGTAGGGTTCCATTTTGATTATAGCAATGCAAACAACAGGACGAAGAGGACACACATCGCAAATCAGCTGATTGTACAAGTTGAGCGAGAAGGGTTCAAGTTTCATGGCATGCCTTGAGTATCGGCTGCAACTGAACAATGTATTTCGCCTTTCTTATCTAGTTACACCTGTATATCCACAAGCTGACCTCCCAGAAAAATAGGTATTCTATTGGTGTCATACTGTCAATTTTGATCACGGAGTCTGACCAGATAGAATTTCTCTGTCGTGATTACTGCAAGCCGGTTGCAGAAAGGAGTCGGCCACTATTAAAAAATTTGATCCTGATCGGGCCTAACTACAATCAGCAGTGCATCATTCACTACCAGTATTATCTGAGCAGGCGCTGGGCAGCCATTGACGCCCATCAGCAAAGCAATATTTATTCGTGCCAATACGTAATACACTTGAATGTGGTGCGGAACTTATATATAGTGCGGTGTCCACGCGCGCATGCACGTTAACAATCGTGTCTCAATCATCGGAAATGAAGTTTCAGAGTTCGACACGTCTAGTGCAAGTGATCGATCGAACAGCTCGTACTTTTCAAAAGTATAGCGCGTGACAACTGTACAAAGCACTAAGATCAATTGGAAGTTGCTTCATAGCGCGTACCTTACTCACCTGTCGTAGTGGTCGAGTACGAATATCTAAGAGTGAAGAAGTATCACACCTTCACATGTAACAAAACATACGCCAAACTTCATAAGAAATGCAAAAATTAACGCGTATAACTCAAGAAAGTCACGAAAGAATAATTTGTGTCGCGCCATGCATGCACGTTTCGAAGTAAACAATTCGCCATTGCAGACGATGTCGATGTCGATCGAGCTCTTTGTAAATTTGACATGAAACGCAAAACAGCGTAAAAACGTACAAATACTGCAGCAATAATAATAATAATAATCTAAGTAATCAAACTAGTATTTTGAACTGATTTAGACTTCCCCGTAAACTTCAATTGACGCGCCATGCACATAATCCATGCTGCTTGAAATGTAACTGCATTGCATCACCGTTATAAAAGTAGTGCAGAGGCCGCGTTCGTGCATTATCTGCACAGGAAGATCACCAGGTCCTGTTATCACAATAAGCTTTTATTATAATGCTGTTGGTTGTAAGTGCTAGGCCTTCATTGATTGATATGTGGAGTTTAACGTCCCAAAACCACCATATGATTATGAGAGACGCCGTAGTGGAGGGCTCCGGAAATTTAGACCACCTGGGGTTCTTTAACGTGCACCCAAATCTGAGCACACAGGCCTACAACATTTCCGCCTCCTTCGGAAATGCAGCCGCCGCAGCCGAGATTCGAACCCGCGACCTGCGGGTCAGCAGCCGAGTACCTTAGCCACTAGACAACCGCGGCGGGGCGTGCTAGGCCTTCACTGCGAAAGAACATAAAGCTTTGGCCAGGTTTTTGATATCTTAGATTTTCCAGAGCTTTGGAAAATGTACAAAAGCTGAAATGATAAATAGTCGGTGAGTAATTGCAAGTTAAGAAATTCACAAACTAAACACTACGCAATACGGTAAATAAATAAGCTGCTGTATCAGATAGAGCAGATGGGAAACTAAAATTTTATTATTAGTGGAAGCATCAGTCCAGTGCCAATGTCAACACAATGTACTCGTGATCAGTGTACCTGTTCAGGCAATGGTCATCATCGGCAATTGTAATTTTTGTGTTTTACGTGCCCAAACAGTGATATGATAAGGCACGCCGTACTGGAGGGCTCCGCAAATTTTGACCATCTGGTATTGTTTAACGTGCACCGACATTGCACGTGCTACAGTTTTTACCATTTCGCCTCCATCGAAATGTGACCGCCGCGGATGGTATAGACCTTTGGCTTTTGCGTCGTCAGCAGCCAAACACCCTAAGCCCTGTATCTGCGGCGGATTCATTTTAAGCAAGAATTTTAAATTTGGCAAGCCAAATATGCAAATGTATCAACAGAGTGTTCACAACCACAGCACTGCATACATTGCCACAGCAGGTACCGCGAAGTTTAGGAATCTGAAAAATAATTTATTTGAAGAGGCAGTAAAAATGTAAATTAATATGCACACGTTTACATCCTAAATTGCAGCCATTATTTTGAACCTGCCTTCTGTCCACTGCAGATTGATGGCTCCTCTAATGATCTCCAACCCACCTTGTCCTGCGTAAGCAGATTTCATTTTAATCCTCTGTTTCTGAATTGCACTTTGCAGTTTGCTGCCCTTCCTATCTCTTGGTATACATTTTTGGCTCTAATCAACAATCTTTCCTCATGTCGTGAACTGCCCAGGTCCGCTTTGTACTCTCTTAAGATCCACTAGTATATTGGTTGCTCCTGTGTGTTCCCAGATACATTTTGCTGCCATCCCATCTTCTAGAATTACGCCAACAATTTTCCATTCAATTGCACGCTCTACATTCTTTAGCTTCTTGCGGAGTTTCTGCCTCGTATGTTAGAACTGTTAGAAATTCCTATACACAAGCAGTTGTGCATTTGTGTGCCATCAAAATACACTTGTTAACCCCGGAATTGAACCACAAGCTTAAGCTCTGTAGCGCGTTGTCCAACCACACCACAGCCACTGTGGTGTGGTTGCACAGCGACTGTGCAACCACAGGGACTTTACTCTCGTGTATAAGCAACAAAACACTTTAGAAGATGTATAACATAGCTACATACACCATGAAATACACTTACACTGTTTACAGGAATACTTACCAGCAGCTCATACAACGAGCTTGGAGTCACCTCTCGTGCTCTAATGCACGTACCATCCAGCTGGTATGTATGGCTGCACACCAAATCTATGGATTCTGAGATTGTATATATTCACTATACACTTACCAACGGCTCAACCAAGCATGGAGGCACCACTCGTGCCTCCATGCACACGTACCATCCAGCTGGATGGTACACACGTGCCATTCAGCTGTTATCTACGGCTGCACACCACCACAAAGGAGGGGAACCACTGGTCATAAAAGAATGGCTGTCCTGATAAGCGTGCTAGTGGACAAGCACTCGACTTGCTTCATTATTCATAAGTCCTAGTTACCCAATGTTGGTTGAGCACTTCGCCATTTTGAAAGCTTCTTCTCCTAACTGTAGTCATGCCCTGCTGATGTCATAATCTGTGCCGACTGCACATTTCTGTCCATGAGCTGCTGTTTCAGAACTTTTTTTCGAGCGTCGGTAGGCTTTGAAAGACTTGATGAAAGTTGGGATGATCTAGGCTTCTTTGTGAAATAGAATCTGACCTCATGCTCGACTTTCTTGTTTGCTGGTTCATTAGATTGGTCTGGCAATTTTCTTTTTTTGTTGCCTTCAACAAGCTGCAAGACTGCCTGAAAAAACTTATTCGCTTTCTTACCCACTTCCTCCGACACTTGGACATCCACTATTGCTTGTTTGACAAACTCCATCTTCGCTTTGAATAATGATGCACTTGACACTCTTGTTGGTGCGTCCAGTTTCGTAATGCTTTCAAGTATGTGCAATACCTCGCTCATCTCACTTGCTGTTTCTGGTGGGCTCTCATAGTCATTATTGTCACTGCTTGATGGTGTATTGGCAATGACGACACAGTGAATGTGCTTGCACACTGTGAAATGTATCAGGTGCGCATAGCAAGTGCACCTGTAAGTATGCACACACACTGCACATTCCTTGCATCTCAAGGGACAGCAAGCGTCATCCATACCTTTCGTCACGGTATAAGAGTGCCCTTTAGTAGACTGAGAAGGCCCAGCCCACATGCTATCTTCGTTTAATTCTGCACAGCCTACTATTTCAGTGCCAGACCTGTGGTACCTTTCGATTGCAGTAAACTTTTTGGCATTTGCTCCTTTGATCATCTGCATTGCACTCTTCATCAAAAAATTATATGTCAAATCCATTACGGCAGAAATTATTTTATCAACACGCTTATTCTTCGTTCCCTTCAACATGCTGTGCTTCAACGTCCTGTGCATACTCTCAAGGTGCTTATTGGTGTTGATACCTACCATAGTCCTAAATCAGTAGGCCCACTCTTGAGGTCTAACAGCATAGTTATCCTTGAAGTACTTCATAAAATCCCTCAGTTTTGCTTCTTTAATGTCAAGAAATGACTGAATATACTCTTTAAATTCTTGCTGGTCAAGAAACTCTAAAAGGTGTCTCACGTTGTGGTAGACGTCCAGCCTCATCTGCTTTTCAATGCACTCGTGTATTTTCTTCTGCCAATTCCTATCCAAATGCCAGGCGCAATGAAGTTTCTGTTGAGGAGCACCCAAAACTGATGACCTTGCCTTATAAAATTGAGAGGCGTCATCAGACATAAACGTTTTAGCCTCCGCTTTCTTGCTGATGGCGAACTCAAGGGACCTGAAAAAAGCTGCCAAGGATTCCTCCTTCATCTTCTCGCAGATGAAATAGGCTATAGGTACACCTGATCCCACTTCATCTAGCACAAGAAGAGTGGTCAGCTCAAACTGGTACCCTGTAGTTACATGTGTTGAGTCGAGACATACAGTCTCCGTGGCCAGTTATTCCAACAACTCTCTTTGTGGCTCTGTCATCAGAGCAAGGGCAAAATTAGTCGCCACACAAGTACCATTTGGTTCCACTGCACCCTGTGCCTTACACAGGCGGACAAGCGTATCACCTTTGTCTTGCATTGCTTGCATCCACATATCTACGCTAACAGCATCATTAGGGTGACACTGTTCAGGAGCAGCAATGTGAAACTGCCGCTTGATGTTATGCAGAGTTACGCGCACTGCCGAGTGTGCTGGTCTTAGCTTGCTAGCCACAAATGTTCTTATGTTTTTCAGTACGCTTTTCAATGGGACACCACGCTGCAGGTGCTCCGCTATGTTGGCCTTTTTTTCGTCAGTCATCTTCAAGTGCTGAATTTCTGCTTGGTGGCCGTAGGGCTTTCTTGGTATTTAACGTTTATGCAGATACCTTTAGCTGCTGGACTCTGAGTGCTCTCCTGCTTTGTCGCAGTGAGAAATGAAAGACATATCTTACCGGGCTTGCAGGTACCCTGACTTTTCTCTCAACGTTTACCATGATCTTCTTTTGTTCTAGCCACTCCTGATCTATTACAATAGTAGTGGGTCCTTGTTTGCCCACTGGCTAGCTTTTTGGGAGCCGTGCGACGTACAAACCAACAGTTCTCGCTGGCCTCTTCCTGAGCTTTCCCTTCACCGAATTCCGTAATGCAAATAAGACACAGTATTACACAGGAAAATTAAATCATAGTAATGGAATTGAATTTTGCGAAATCCTGCACGGCGGCGGGAGGGGGGTTCAACAAAAGAAAAACAGAAAACCCCCCACTTTTAGCACAAAGCCGCAAGGAAATCTACGTGGATTTTTCAGAAAAAAACCTCTTATATGCCAAAAAAATTTATCCTGGTCCACGCTTCACTTTGTGCCCCTGAGCATTGAGTAGTCAATGAATTTGTTTTCACGCGGCCATCTGCTTGCTTCCTAGTTAGCGCAGATGGTGGAGTGACCGCCCCGAAAAGGCATTGGTCCCGAGTTCCAACTTGGACCAAGACAATTTTTTTGGCAACTAAGAGGCTTTCTTTCTGAGAAATCCGCATGAATTTCCTCGCGGCCGTCTCACTAGTTTGACACACCAAAATTAGTATTGCAGGACTTGATTGTATGACAAGCATAAACTACAGGTGTTAACGTGAAAATATGGATGTCATGACATGAGTACGTGTTGAACATAATGACAGGTCATGCATTGTACGTACTAGAGTATACGTTTGGCTAGAATGGTATTAAAAGATTGTACACTGATGCGTGCAAGACAAAGAAACTAAATGCCACGACTTGGCTGACTCCATTTGCCAAAAGACATACAAGGCGATGTATACATCACTTTGCTGGCTGCTTCGCGTTACATTAATTCTTACAGCGCATGGGACCCGCTGGAATTATTCTGTTAGTAGCGCATCCATGGCCTCGGTCAGCAACTTCTCTGGTATGGTGTTAAAGGGTACCTTAGACACAAATTAAGCGGGTGGTTTTCACCACTTCCTGTCGAACTATGGATTGCACAGATATCATTGCGCGAGCGACAACACGAAAAACACAGCAGTTCCACGGAGAAACCATATTGTTTTTGAAGTACAGCGACACACACAGTGGCTATACTCATGATCGGAAGTGACTACACTGTTTGTGCATTTTGATTGGTTCAACGTAATAAGTCTCATGTAACATTCATAAGGTTCCAGATATGCCACACAATTGTGCATGAAAAATTAAAAAGCATTCCTTATACTTTATTGAATACAAAAGGAGTTGTTCTTTTAAATACTAACTCGAAAACAATTAAAAATGATGCTACGAGTGCTGCTTAACAGCCACTGCGAGGCGAGTTTTCTGGTTTGCCTCTGTAAGAGGCACGCAGTGATTGGAAACTGACACTAACGTCAGCGGCAGAGTGAAATGCGAGATGGAACCTATCTTGTCGTCGCATGCTCGAGTTTTCAGGACTAACTTCACTTTTAGTGCAACAATCTGCATCATTCTTTTTGAGTTTATGTGGGCTTACATAACTACACGCATTCCAGTCTTAAATAAAAAGGCAGTTGCAAAAGTGTCGCAGGGCCCTTTTAAGCATTTTTCCCCTCTTAGTTTCCTTGTTTCTATGGACATGTTAACTTCTGTATTCTTCGGCGCGTAAAAAAAGCTTGAGGAACACAAGAAAAGTTTATTTCATGCTCATGTTTTGAAGCACTCGATTTTACCACGTGATGAGTGAAGGAACACGTATATGGTGTGTTTCAGTTACAATAAATGTTTGTTGGAAGCAGCCCTTTGTGTGTCGTTTTCGCTGTCGCGGTCTGGTGTGCTCACCTGTTTCAATACATCATAAGTCTATCGAACATATTTGCACTGCATTTTTTTAAGTAGTGGTGGCAGGCATATGATAAGTTCTTCGCCGTAGTTTTTGCTTATTTAAATATAATGCCAATATATCTCCAGTCACCATGCAGAAAGTGCAATTGAACCCATAAATTGGTTAAAAAATATCAAGTACACCATACTATAATTCGAACTGCGCTCTAGCTTATTAAATACTTGACTCAAATGACCAATTAATATTACGTTGTGGTAAGGAGACAAGCGCATTTTTCCTTAGCTTGGCTGCTTATGCCTGTCTATTGTTCCCCGCACGAATACTTCATGAAAACGTTATTTTCTCGTTGCCTTGACGCAAAACCACCGTTGAAGTATGGCGCCCCACAAGAGCTCAATCAAGCCTCAATGAATGCTTTCGAACATTTGCCACAATGAAGCCATCAGATCGCCGATACCATTCACAAGAGCACGTGCGTCCTGTCCAACACCAGAAAGGCATGTGAGCTTAGAGAGAAAAACCATAAGTGACGCAAGCCGCAGTACTTACAGTGTGATCACGAGTGGTAATTACCCCTTCTGTGCATTCTTTTATTTTCCATGCGACAAGCACACGAAAATTACTTAGCTGGCTCAATTATTATACGTGCAAGCGATCATGTGCTGTACAGCTGCACCACAAAAAGTGATAATAATGTACTAGAATAGCTTTTTCTAACAACTATCAACAGGTTAAACCATGGGTCACTCACCTTTATCGTTGAGGAACGTGCGCTGCACGTACTCGGCGACGAATTTGTGCGTTGTGATGTGGTGCCTCAAATACTCTTCCAGTGAAGACAGGTCAACGCCACAAACGTCACATTTCACGCGCGTATTGACTTCTGGGGCTACTTTATGGACGTCCCTGACATGCCGAAGCAAAGGACATACTGCGAATCTCGCAACGACGGCTTTCATCGTCAGTGACAGCTCGATCACAGTTGACCTGCGCCATTCCAAAGCGGAGTGAACAATAACGGACATTGCTGCTAGCACCTGTATTTGGAGATTTTCGTGCAGCATTGTAATCCAATTACCCACGGCATGCCATCCTTGCCCCGTGGGTATTGAAGATGACACTAGGGACGAAATTCGCCCCGCCGCGGTGGTCTAGTGGCTAAGGTACTCGGCTGCTGGCCCACAGGTCGCGGGTTCGAATCCGGGCTGCGGCGGCTGCATTTCCGATGGAGGCGGAAATGTTGTAGGCCCGTGTGTTCAGATTTGGGTGCACGTTAAAGAACCCCAGGGGGTCAAAATTTCCGGAGCCCTCCACTACGGCGTCTCTCATAATCAAATGGTGGGTTTGGGACGTTAAACCCCACATATCAATCAGGGACGAAATTCATCAAGCACGTGACATACTAGGCACTTCGTGGCGACACGGGAAAAGTCAGCACTAACTTAAGGAAAACAAGTTTTCAAGTGACGTCACACGTGAGTCACGTAGCAGTGACGTCATCTATTGTTCGCGACAGTGTCCAGACTCCAACGAAAAGCATGTCTGATGTCACTTGTAGTGAAGCCGCAATGAAGCCGGAAGTCAGCCATATCGACTGGGCAAATTCTCCTCTCTTGTTTACATCCGAATGTAAAGCAGAAGCACGACTCTCTCTCCGGCTCGCAAAAGCACGTGAGCTGCGCAGCGCGCATGTCGTGACGATCCGAAACTGATGAAACGGGGCTCAACACTCTGGGCCAGCGCGTTACCTTCGGCAAAGTCATTTCATCCGAGTATTAACAGCAAATAACAGCTCACCGACAACGAAGCAAGTACAATAGAACGTGCGCAAGATGCACTGACAGTGGCGAGTGACATGGCTGCGCTTTCGTGCGTGGCTCCCATTGCGACCTGGGTCACCCGAGTGCTGCGGGTCGACAAGCAAAAAAGAATGTAGAAAAAAAAATTTTTTCTGCGTCTGCCGGGGTAGCCCTATAATAGCAGCGATAAGCACCCAGACCGCCGGGAATCGCTTGCCCGGGCTGACGCGGTTTATCGTACTCCTGCAGCGGTCGCCGGCAAGCACGTCCAAGTACGCCACTTTCGTGGGCGCATTTGCGCTCTTTCGCTTCGCCGGAGTGCCAGCACTCACTCTGCCAAAAACGGCGAAAATCCGAGCGGATGTCATGGATGTCATCCGATGGAGTCATGGGCGCAGCCGTGTTTGCTGACAAAAATACGCACAAACCAACGAGCGCGCAGTGTCGGAGAGCCTCGTGCACGACCTACTGTACTCCTGACCTACCCAGGCAGCAGGGTTACTTTGGAGCAACGTTTCTAGAACTAGGTAAGTTACAGAACTGGCGATGTTGCGCGGCGTCACCGCTGCCAGCGACAAATGTTGCGCTACTGTCGCATCCTGATTGAGATCTCTAGATAAAAGAAATTCCAGATTCACTCACTGCATCCTCGTTCGTCACTCCCCTAACCTCCGTTGGCTGTGCATGTTGCAGTGCGTCGCTATCCGGGGAGATTTCTTTCTGCGTGAACAGTTTTGCGCTTCAGCGTGCCCTGTTTTGCTTTGTGCGTGTTTTTATCATGTCCACATGTTGCGTTCCCGCTTGTACGAGTGGCTACAGGAAATGAGAGATACCACGGCATTTTTTTGGTACCCCACGCGGACCTAGCTGAGCAGCGACAGGCATGGGACCTAGTGATTGTGATACGCACTTTCATGAGGAGAACATCCTTAAGACTTCTACTCAAGTCATCAAAGTAAGAAAGTACAAATCGCCAGATGAATATGGGGCCGACCTTGTCGAACGATGGGTTCCATGGATGTTCTTGAATTTGCCGGCTTACCTTTCAATACCCGCGACAATGAAGCGAAAGCTCCCCGATAGGAGTTTGGTACTTTCCAGATTATCATCGGCGAAAAAGAATCGACTATCTCCGAGCACTGAGCTCGAAGACAGTAAAATAAGTCCCGACAGGCCGTCAACGAGTGGCATCATTTCGTTTCGAGGCTAGAAACCGTTTGTTTACCTGCTGAATGCTGGCGGAAATTTGTTTTGAATGGCGAGACAAGACGTTTCGTGGTGTTTCTAGTGCTCAAAGAAGACATGACAGTAACCATTAGCAGACGTCACCATCACTTAGTCAAGTTGCCCGGCAATGCAGATACCATCACCCGATCGGCTGAACTTCTCGGGGACAAAGAAAAGCTGAAAGTGTGTTCATGTTGTCCGAATGTGTCAGCAGGCAGCCTCGTGAGTAGTGACTACGAAGTTCTCACCGGTACCCTTAAGTGGGGTCCATTCTCGAAGCTTTGGCTTCAGCTGTGTTAACAGGCTTCATTAGAGGAACTCAAGAAGAAGCGGAGGCAAGACACGCTCAAGAAAATTGCCGCACGCGCTGCTTTTTGACGATCTAAGTTGCTAAAGATTGTGACTGCCATGGAAAAAAAGCTTACTACAGAACCAGACAGAAGCCACGGGATTGCGCCACATAGTTGTAATTTATTTTAAGGCATGAAACACAGCCATGAGAGATGATACAAGACATTGTAATTGGGTTTCTCGCGCCTAAAAATCCATTACGAACGTACACCAACTAGCAACTAACGAACATACTCGTATGTTATGCTATATAATTTAAGCATCCGTTATTGTGGGCAGTTCAGAAAGCCATATATATATATATATATATATATATATATATATATATATATATATATATATATATATATAAGGGAAAGAAGTGTAAACCTAAGGGCTCGTTTTTCCGTGTTTTTAACACAATAATAATGAGATATAACAGACAGTAATGCCAAGGAATGTACAGGGGAAGTTATTAACATTAATGGAATGTAAATAAGAAGAAAGAAAAGTGGATGAAAAAATTACCAACTGTAAGCAGGAATCGAACCTACGACCTTCGAATTACGCGTCGAACGCGTAACGCGTAACGAGCATCGAACGCGTAATTCGAAGGTCGTAGGTTCGATTCCTGCTTACAGTTGGTAATTTTTTCATCCACTTTTCTTTCTTCTTATTTACATTCCATTAATGTTAATAACTTCCCCTGTACATTCCTTGGCATTACTGTCTGTTATATCTCATATATATATATATATATATATATATATATATATATATATATATATATATATATATATATATATATATATATATATATATTGTTAAGCGGTTTATTGACGGACACTCAGCGATGATTCACGACAGCGACAGTCAATGCGGGGATCGACTCTCTGCACGAGCTGCTCTTCTTCTTAAGAAAAAGGGCGACCCACTAGAAGGCGCTGAAGAGGATGACCCACTGTTCAAAGGCTTTACCACAACTACACCGGGTACGAAAAGGGAGCCGCCTGGCGACCTAACAGCTGGTTACAATGAGCGGGTCATGGTAGGCCTTGAGGCGCTCCACGTTAACAATGTCGCGTCCTCGACGACGCATGTCCGAAGATTGTTCGATGGGTTCAATCAAGTAGTTGACTGGGGAAGTGCATTTGACGACACGGTAGGGGCCTTCGTATTTAGGCAATAGTTTTGAAGATAGGCCAGTTGCAGTAGTAGGGATCGAGAGCCAGACGAGCGCTCCAGGGAGGAATGTGGGTGCAGTAGTACTGGCGTCAGCGCGAATGCTTTTTTGCCGCTCTTGATCATGCGCAGTAAAGGTCTTTGCAAGCTCTCGACATTCTTCAGCAAGCTTGGCTGTAGCAGAAATAGGTGCCCACTCAGACGGATCTGGCCTGTACGGAAGTATCGTGTCGATGGTGTGTGACGGGTGCCTTCCATATAATAAAAAGAAAGGTGAAAAGCCAGTAGTGCTCTGAGGGGCGGTATTATATGCGTAGGTGACGAAGGGTAGAATGGAATCCCAATTTGTGTGATCGTCGGCGACGTATTTGGAGAGCATGTCGCCCAGGGTACGGTTGAAGCGTTCTGTGAGGCCATTCGTCTGCGGGTGGTAAGCAGCAGTTTTGCGGTGAACAACGTTGCACTCTTTGAGAATGGCTTGAACGACTTCAGACAGGAAGACACGGCCTCGGTCACTGAGAAGTTCCTGGGGTGGGCCGTGTCGCAGAATGAATCGTTGGAGCAGAAAGGAAGCCACATCGCTCGCTGTAGCCGCGGGAAGAGCGGCCGTTTCGGCGTATCGCGTGAGGTGGTCCACAGCAACAATGGCCCAGCGGTTACCAGCCGACGTTAGTGGAAGTGGCCCATACAAATCGATGCCAACGCGCCCAAACGGCCTGGCAGGGCAAGGTAGAGGTTGCAGACCTACCGGCGACAGGTGCGTTGAAGTTTTGCGGCGCTGACATTCTATGCAGGAGCGAACGAATTTCTGCACGTAGCGGTACATGCCGCGCCAAAAGTACCGTTGGCGAATGCGGTGGTAAGTCTTCGATACCCCGGAGTGCACACACTGCGGATCAGAATGAAATAATTCGCATATGTCAGAGCACAGACTGCGAGGTATGACTAGTAGCCACTGGCGGCCGTCACCGTTGTAATTGCGTCGATGGAGGAGGTCGTCGCGAACGGCGAAATGGTGGGCTTGACGACGCAACGCGCGAGTGGATGGAGTGGATGGATCAGTCAGCAAGTCTATCAGTGAGGCAATCCATTGATCCCTGCGCTGTTCAGTAGCAATAGCATGAATGCTAATCGAAGAAATGGCAAGGTGAGACACTGAGTTGTTGGCATTGTCGTCAGGCAAGGGAGAGCGCGACAGGGCGTCGGCGTCAGCATGTTGCCTTCCATTGCGGTACAGCACGCGGATGTCATAGTCTTGCAGGCGAAGTGCCCACCGGGCGAGACGGCCTGAGGGATCTTTCAATGACGACAACCAGCATAGTGCGTGGTGGTCGGTGACGACATCAAATGGGCGACCATACAAATAAGGTCGGAACTTTGCAAGGGCCCAGACGATTGCCAAACATTCTTTCTCGGTGACTGTGTAATTAGTCTCGGCTTTAGTAAGCGTACGGCTCGCGTACGCCACGACATATTCCGGGAACCCTGGTTTGCGCTGCGCAAGGACAGCGCCGAGGCCGACACCACTGGCATCCGTGTGTACCTCTGTAGGGGCCGTAGGGTCGTATTGGCGGAGTATGGGAGGCGACGTCAACAAACGACGAAGTGTTCTGAAAGCGTCGTCGCACTGTGATGACCACGAATGGAGAGGCCCGTTACTTCCGAGAAGCTTCGTCAGCGGTGATATGATAGTCGCGAAGTTTCGAATGAAGCGCCGAAAGTAGGAACACAGTCCTACGAAACTGCGCAGTTCCTTCACGGATGTCGGCTTGGGGAACTCGGTCACGGCCCGAAGCTTGGTTGGATCAGGGAGAATTCCGTCCTTGGACACGACGTAGCCGAGTATCGTCAGCTGCCGAGCTGCAAATTGGCACTTCTTTAGGTTCAGTTGCAGACTGGCGTTTCTCAGACGCGTTAAAAAATGCCGAAGGCGTTGAAGGTGCGTCGAGAAGTCAGGAGCGAAAACGACGACGTCATCGAGGTAGCACAAGCAGGTGTGCCATTTCAGGTCACGCAGAACTGTATCCATCATGCGCTCAAAGGTGGCGGGCGCATTGCACAGCCCAAACGGCATAACGTTAAACTCGTACAAGCCGTCGGGGGTGACAAAAGTGGTCTTTGGTCGAGCGTCCTCAGCCATAGGTACTTGCCAGTACCCTGAGCGCAAATGGAGGGATGAAAAGAATTCTGCTCCTTGCAGGCTGTCAATCGCGTCATCTACCCGCGGTAGTGAATACACGTCCTTACGAGTGATCTTGTTGAGGCGTCGGTAGTCCACACAGAACCGCACAGAACCGTCCTTCTTCGTGACGAGAACGACAGGAGATGCCCAGGGGCTGCTAGAGGGGCGAATAACATCGCGGCGAAGCATGTCGTCGACTTGCTCGTTGATTACACGGCGTTCTGTGGGAGATACGCGATATGGACGTTGCCGCAGCGGTGGCTGTGCGCCTGTGTCGATGCGATGCGTAACGGTGGATGTGCGGCCGAGAGAAGGTTGAGCGACATCGAAACAAGAGCGGAATTCTTCCAACAGGCCCAAAAGCTGGGAACGCTGGCCCTGCGTAAGGTCGTCGGGTATGCAGGGACCGAATATATCATCGGATGATGAAGCAGATGTCGAAACAGCACCAAGCGTACAGGAACTTGGGTAGTGCATGTCATCGGGTTGATCCATAACTTGCGCGTCTTCGATGGGTTCCACGCTGCCGAGACATTCTCCTCGCACCAACGTAACGCTGTACGGAGATGAGTTCACAACAAAAATAGTGGTGCTGCCGTGAGTGAGTTGCACGGTCGCGAAAGGAACCAGCAAGCTTTTTCTTATGAAAACACGATGAGATGGCGAGAGGAGTGCAGTGGTGTCAGAAAGGCTTGCGCAGTAGAGCGACACCGCAACGGACGAGTTTGCAGGCACTTGAGTGTCGTCTCTGACGAGTAACTTGCTTGCAGCGGATGGACTGTCGGCCGGCGTCAAAGAAGAGAATGGCGCGAGTTCTATTTCTGCTGGTGCGCAATGAATGACGGCGTCGTGGCGGGAGAGAAAATCCCATCCTAGGATGACGTCGTGAGAGCATGAAGAAATTATGATGAATTCGACCGCATACATCACGTCCTGAATCATAAGGCGGGCTGTGCACATCGCTGTAGGGTGAATGCTTTGGGCGCTGGCTGTACGGAGGGAGAGCCCGCAAAGCGGCGTGGTCACTTTGTGCAGTAATCGGCAAAGTTTTTCGTCGATCACGGATACGGCGGCTCCAGTATCTACAAGGGCAGATGCACGAACGCCATCCACAAGCACGTCTATCACGTTCGACGGGCTTTCCTGAGGGCTTCCGCAGTTCGACAGCGTCGCAGCCCTTGCCTCGTGGACTGCGACGACTAGTTTTCCTGGTCGCCCTCGAGTGGACGTGGCCGCATCGGTGACAGTGAGCGACGTCGTGGAGATGGTGAACGGCGGGTAGACGGAACGGGGCGGGACGACGGTGACATAGGCGGCGGTCGGTCATAAGAGCGGCTTGACTGGCTGGGAAAGTTGGAGGCGACCTGTGGTTGCTGCACATGATTGCAATATCGTGCCACATGACCGACGCAACCGTAAGCAAAACAGATGGGGCGATTATCAGCAGTGCGCCATTGGTTTGCTGGTCGCATCCATGTCGCAGAACGCGATTGGCGAGCCGGCTGCTGATATGAGTGCATGGTAGGCGGCACTCGGGGCACGTGGGTGACGCCGGCGTATGTAGGCGAGACAGGTTCTCCAAAGGCCTGGGGCCTCGCGACGGTTTCGGTGTAATTTAGCGGAACAGTGACAGAAATCGGTGGGGGCGGCCTGGCAACAACTTGGGCGTAGCTGAGTGGCACAGATGCAGGAGGTGGCTGGTGGTATTCAGGGACGACCTCCGCGATTTCCTGCTGAATGGCTCGGCGGAGTGGAGGTAGAAGTGTACTTGATGGCTGTTGAGCTTGTTGTGGGGAAGCAAAAGCCAGTGGAGAGACCTGGCGGGCAACTTCCTCACGCACGAACGACTTGATTTCGGCGAGCAAGGTTGCGTGGTCTGGAACTGCTGACAAGGCCGAGAGATCAGCATCACGTGGTGGCGGACGACGGGTCATCAAGCGCTGCCGCCGCAGCTCGTCGTAACTTTGGCATAACATGATGACTTCTGCCACAGTGCGGGGGTTCTTTGCCAGGAGCATGGTGAAGGCATCGTCGGCGATGCCTTTTAGAACATGGGTGATTTTGTCAGCCTCTGACATGTTCAGGTCGACTTTCTTGCACAAGTCAAGGATGTCCTCGATATAACTTGTGAAGGACTCACCGGTCTGCTGGGCTCGTTCACGTAAACGCTGTTCAGCTTGCAGCTTACGAACAGCAGGGCGGCCGAACACGTCGACGACAGCTGTTTTAAAAGCGGACCAAGTCGGGAAATCAGATGCGTGGTTATTGTACCACATTCCGGCCACACCCGCAAGGTAGAAGAACAGGTTGCCGAGTTTAGCTGCCTCATCCCAATGATTGGGGACGCTCACACGTTCGTACATGGCAAGCCAGTCCTCGACGTCGGTGCCATCCGCGCCGGTGAAGACAGGAGGGTCGCGGATGCGGGGGACACCGGGACATGGCGGTGACGTAGGAGGAAGCGTTTGCTGGGCGGCGTCTTGGTACATGGTTGGAGGCACGGTACGGGATCGAAGCTCCAAGGGCATCGAATGCTGACCGAAGGTGTTTGAAGGGCACAGCACTCTCAGCACTCTCCACCAAATTGTTAAGCGGTTTATTGACGGACACTCAGCGATGATTCACGACAGCGACAGTCAATGCGGGGATCGACTCTCTGCACGAGCTGCTCTTCTTCTTAAGAAAAAGGGCGACCCACTAGAAGGCGCTGAAGAGGATGACCCACTGTTCAAAGGCTTTACCACAATATATATATATATATATATATATATATATATATATATATATATATATATATATATATATATATATATATATATATATATATATATATATATATATATATATATATATATATATATATATATATACTGTATTTGCCTTACACCGCCAAATATAACGCAGTATTAAGTTTCTGCGGCAGCTCAACAACAAATCCTAAAGCTCTTTCAGAACGGCCCCCACAGCGTCTTGCCTCGACGACTACGTTAGAGTGTACTAGAAGTGTTGAGTGGCGTGACCGTGCCTCGCCACCTGATGCCTTCCGCGTTGCCCGTAGCGGCGGCGCTGCAGTCGAATAGTACTGAAAGAGCCACGCGCCGCGTGCAGAAACTGCTATGTGCTCTGGCTTCCCCGGTGCGCTTTTTTATGCAGATTTCTTCATACCAGTCCATGATGCATGTCTAGTACCTGATGTCATAACTCTTGAAGTATTACACGCCAATATACTGAAATAGAGCTCCATAAAAGTCTTTGTGAGAGATCTAAAATTATTTAGAAAGGGCGTGTCTTATTCTGATTTATTTTCCCAACTCTTTCTTTGTTGAGCAGGCCTCTACAATACTAAGAATAACTAAGTCAATTTATTCTAATTAGTTGCGCTCAGAAAGCTGTGGGATCGAAAAAATAATACCTTGTCGAACGCACACCGAAGCAAAAGGCCGCACATAGAGGGGCGAGGAAGGGAACTTGAACTTCCTGCACAACGAAATGTTTTTGTAATTTAACTTTTCAGGGTGTACTAAAATATACACGTATTTACAGTGGCCACCAATTGCCAAAGTTAGTCGCTTAGCTGCACTCCCCTCTCCTCCAAAAAAATTGTGGTTAGTCCTGCACCCAACGTTTACAGTTGGCGAAGCTGAATATAGCGTGCCTCTGTACAAATGTGCATCGTAAATTTTACCGTTTCGAGAATATGAGGTCTCAAAACTAGTTAAGTCTAAAGTAGTTGAACAAAAAAAATCCACGGCGCAAAAAAACAGCTTTTCTAATTAAGGGGGCGATGACGTGTCACTAAATGCGTGTTTGGATATATATATATATATATATATATATATATATATATATATATATATATATATATATATATAAGGGAAAGAAGTGTATACCTAAGGGCTCGTTTTTCCGTGTTTTCAACACAATAATAATGAGATATAACAGACAGTAGTGCCAAGGAATGTACAGGGGAAGTTATTAACAATAATGGAATGTAAATAAGAAGAAAGAAAAGTGGATGAAAAAATTACCAACTGTAAGCAGGAATCGAACCTACGACCTTCGAATTACGCGTTCGATGCTCTAACCACTGAGCTATTACAGCGGCACTCCCTCCATCCACTTTTTTGGGTTTATCTGTGAATTTAGAAGTAGGAGCGACAGTCAGCGCCATCTATAAGCCAAACAACGAGTGTGAAAACACTCTTATGCGCATGTTTGACGTCACGTAGCACGTGAACTTATTATGAGCGGGCAGCTGATTAATTGTCCCTCTTATACAACCTAAACACACCGAGTCTGCCAGTACGAGACCCTCGTTCAATGAAATAAGGGAAAGAAGTGTATACCTAAGGGCTCGTTTTTCCGTGTTTTTAACACAATAATAATGAGATATAACAGACAGTAATGCCAAGGAATGTACAGGGGAAGTTATTAACATTAATGGAATGTAAATAAGAAGAAAAAAAAGTGGATGAAAAAAATTACCAACTGTAAGCAGGAATCGAACCTACGACCTTCGAATTACGCGTTCGATGCTCTAACCACTGAGCTATTACAGCGGCACTCCCTCCATCCACTTTTTTGGGTTTATCTGTGAATTTAGAAGTAGGAGCGACAGTCAGCGCCATCTATAAGCCAAACAACGAGTGTGAAAACACTCTTATGCGCATGTTTGACGTCACGTAGCACGTGAACTTATTATGAGCGGGCAGCTGATTAATTGTCCCTCTTATACAACCAAAACACACCAAGTCTGCCAGTACGAGACCCTCGTTCAATGAAATAAGGGAAAGAAGTGTATACCTAAGGGCTCGTTTTTCCGTGTTTTTAACACAATAATAATGAGATATAACAGACAGTAATGCCAAGGAATGTACAGGGGAAGTTATTAACATTAATGGAATGTAAATAAGAAGAAAGAAAAGTGGATGAAAAAATTACCAACTGTAAGCAGGAATCGAACCTACGACCTTCGAATTACGCGTTCGATGCTCTAACCACTGAGCTATTACAGCGGCACTCCCTCCATCCACTTTTTTGGGTTTATCTGTGAATTTAGAAGTAGGAGGGACAGTCAGCGCCATCTATAAGCCAAACAACGAGTGTGAAAACACTCTTATGCGCATGTTTGACGTCACGTAGCACGTGAACTTATTATGAGCGGGCAGCTGATTAATTGTCCCTCTTATACAACCTAAACACACCAAGTCTGCCAGTACGAGACCCTCGTTCAATGAAATAAGGGAAAGAAGTGTATACCTAAGGGCTACCTAAGTGTATACCTAAGTGTATACCTATGTATATATATATATATATATATATATATATATATATATATATATATATATATATATACATACATATACACGTTTTTGTATGCATGTTCACTGTGTACGTAATATACAAGTTATATTTCTCAAAAGGAAATGCACCAACGCCTGCCTAAACTTTTGACACTTAATATAAGGAGTGCACCTATAACACTAAACATTGTCATAAATTTTCTCGCTTACAACGACATTACGGCAGTATTATATTAGGAAAGCAGTACAATTTAAGCTGTCGATACAAAATAAGAACGGGTCACAGTGAATTTACGCAGAGTAACAGACAAGCTATGTATACTATACAACTGGCACTCTTTGATATGTTCTTGCAACCCCTTTCGCATGGAGTTTTTGACTAGGAGGTACAGGCGTTCTTTCAACTCGGCTCCTTGTTTTGGCCTCCAGGAGCTTGCATAAAAGAAGCAACGCGAGTGCCAAAGCACGCAGTTATAACAAGAAAGCATTTCAAAAAGCATTATTCATTAAATTCCGCAAAACTGGGCCATGAACGCATCATGAGCGTAGTATGTAGTCATGTTGTTAAATCACACGCACATTCACTGATGATTATCATTTTTGCACGAGTAGCATACCTACGACATTCATTGGCGTCCCGTAATGCCAAATTTAGTATAAAGGAAGAAAGCTAAAGGGCCGCGAGCGCATCATGAGTCCCGCATGTAGTCATGATTTAAAATTACACGCATCTCATGATCATCATCTTTGCATCAGTCACTTACCTTCCTCATTCATTCACGTCCCGTAATACTAGATTTCGTAGATGCGAAGCTAGCGAAGCCGCCGCAAGCACATCAATAGTGCGGCATGTAGTCATGTTGTTACGTATGGCGGCGAGTGTAGCACACTCTTTTGAGCCTCTTTGGCGTCCCGTAGCACGTGAAGTTTTTACGAGTGGGCAGCTGATCAATAGTTCCTCGTATACAACCTAAAGACACTAAGTATGCCAGTACGAGACCCTCGTTTATGAATAAGGAAAGAATTGTACACCTAAGGGCTCGTTTTTCCGTGTTTTAACACAATATTACTGAGATCTAACAGACAATAATACTAAGGAAAGTATAGGGAAATATATTAGACCAAATTGTAATGTAAATTTGAAGAAAAGTGGGTGAAAAGATAACTTGCCGTGAGCGGGATCCGAACCTGCGACCTTCCAATGACGCGTTCGTTGCTCTACCACTGAGCTACCACGAAAGCCATCCCCCTAGCCGCTTTAGAGGTTTATATGAGAATTAAATGTGGGAGTGTCAGTCAGGGCCACCAGTAGCCAAGGCGGCGAGTGTGGCACACTCTTTTGAGCCTGCTTGGCGTCACGTAGCACGTGAACTTGTTACAAATAGGCAGCTGGCCAAATGTGCCTCGTATTCAACATAAAGGCACTATGTCTGCCAGTACGAGACCCTCGTTCATGAATAAGGAAAGAAGTGTAACCCGAGGGTTCGTTTTTCCGTGTTTTTATGCAATAATAATGACATCTAACCGACGATAATACCAAGGAAAGCATAGGGGAAGATATTAGACCAAATTGTAATGTAAATATGAAGAAAAGTGGGTGAAAACATAGATTGCCGTGAACAGCATCCGAACCTGCGTCCTTCGATTGATGCGTTCGAAGCTCTACCACTGAGCTACCACGACAGCCTTCGCCCCAGCCACTTTATAGGGTTTATATGAGAATTAAACGTGGGATTGTCAGTCAGCGCCACCAGTGCCATGGCGGTGAGCGTGGCACACTTTTTCGAGCCTGTTTGGCGTCACGCAGCACGTGAACTCACTACGAGTGGGCAGCTGACCAGTAGTCCCTCGTATACAACCTTAAGGCACTAAGTCTGCCAGTACGAGACCCTCGTTAACGAATAAGGAAAGAAGTGTACACCTAAGGGCTCGTGTTTCCGTGTGTTTGCACAATATTATAGAGATCTAACAAACAATAATACCAAGGAAAGTACAGGGGAGGATATTACACAAATTTGTAATGCAAGTTTGAAGAAAAGTGAGTGAAAGGATAACTTGCCGTGGGCGGGATCCAAACCTGCGATCTTCCAATGACGCGTTCGATGCCCTACCACTGAGCTACCATGACAGACATTCCCCCCAGCCATTTTAAAGGGTTTATATGAGACTTAACGTGGGATTGTCAGTCAGGGCCCCACGTAGCCATGGTGGCGAGTTTGGCACACTCTTTTGAGCCTGTTTGGCGTCACGTAGCACGTGAGGTTGTTACGAGTAGGCAGCTGACCAATAGTCCCTCGTATACAACCTAAATACATTAATTCTGCCAGTACGAGGCCCTCATTAATGAATAAGGATGGAAGTGTACACCTAAGGACTCGTTTCTCTTCGTTTTTACACAATAATAATGAGATATAACAGACAATATTACCAAGGAAAGTATAGGGTAAGATATTAGACCAAAGTGTATTGTAAATATGAAGAAAAGTGGGTGAAAAGATAACTTGCCGTGGGCAGGATCCGAGCCTGCGACCTTCGAATGACGCGTTCGATGCTCTACCTCTGAGTTACCACGCCAGCCATCCCCCAAGCCACGTTATAGGGTTTATATGAGAATTAAACGTGGGAGTGTCAGTCAGCGCCACCAGTAGCCATGGCGGCGAGCGTGGCACACTCGTTTTGGCCTGTTTGGCGTCACGTAGCACGAGAACTTGTTTCGAGTGAGCAGCTGACCAATAGTCCCTCGAATTCACCTAAAGGCACTAAGTCTGCCAGTACGAGACCCTTGGTAATGAATAAGGAAAGAAGTGTACACCTAAGGGTTCGTTTTTCCGTATGCTTACACAATTATATTAAGATATAACAAACAATATTACCAAGGAAAGTGTAGGGGAAGATATCAGACGAAACTGTAATGTAAATAAGAAGAAAAGTGGGTGAAAAGATAACTTACCCTGGGCAGGATCTGAACCTGCGACCTTCAATTGACGCGTTCGGTGCTCTACCACTGAGTTACCACCACAGCCATCCCCCCAGCCACTTTGTAGGGTTTATATGAGAAATTAACCTGGGAGTGTTAGTCAGCGCCACCAGTAGCCATGGTGGCGAGTGTGGCACACTCTTTTGAGCCTGTTTGGCATCACGTAGCACGTGAACTTGTTACGAGTGGGCAGCTGACCAATAGTCCTTCGTATAGAACCTGAAGGCACCAAGTCTGTGAGTACGAGACCCTCTTTCATGAATAAGGAAAGAATTGTACACCGAAGGGCTCGTTTTGCCGTGTTTTTACACAATATTAATGCGATCTAACAGACAATATTTCCAAGGAATGTATAGGGGAAGATATCAGACCAAATTGTAATGTAAATATGAAGAAAAATGGGTGAAAAGATCATTTGCCGTGGGCAGGATCAGAACCTGCGACTTTCAAATGACGCGTTCGATGCTCTACCACTGAACTACCACGACAGCCATCTCCCAGCTACTTTAAAGTTTTATATGAGAAATTAAGCTGGGAGTGTCACTCAGTGCCACCAGTAGGCATGGTGGTGAGTGTGGCACACTATTTTGAGCCTGTTTGGCGTCACGTAGCACCTGAGATTGTTACGAGTGGGCAGCTGACCAATAGTCCCTCGTATACAACCTAAAGGCACTAAGTCTGCCAGCACGAGACGCTCGTTAATGAATAAGGAAAAATTTGTACACCTAAGGGCTCGATTTTCCGTGTTTTAACACATTAATATAGAGATATAACAGACAATAATACCAAGAAAAGTATAGGGGAAGATATAAGACCAAGTTGTAATGTAATTATGAAGAAAAGTGGGTGAAAAGATAACTTGCCGTGAGCAGGATCCGAACCTACGACCTTTAAACGACGCGTTCGTTAATCTACCACTAGGATACCACGACAGTCATCCCCCCAGCCGCTCTATAGGGTTTACATGAGACTTAAATGTGGGATTATCAGTCAGCATCACAAGTAGCCATGGCTGCGAGTGTGGCGCACTCTTTTGAGCCTGTTTGGCGTCACGTAGCAGGTGAACTCATTACGAGTGGGCAGCTGGCCAATAGTCCTTCGTATACAACCTAAAGGCATCAAGACCAGTATCAGACCAGTACAGTAATTACAGACCAGTATCAATCACTTCGATACCATGCAAAATAATGGAACGCGTAATTTATTCGCAGCTTGTAAAATTTTTAGAGGGCAATTCTTTCTTTACTGATTCGCAGCATGGATTTCGTAAAAACTTTTCCTGTGAAACGCAACTAATATGTTTTATACATAATTTGCATTCTATTCTCGACAACAGCATACCCATTGACTGTATCTTTTTAGATTTCTCAAAAACGTTTGACAAAGTACCTCATGATTTACTCATTTTAAAATTACTGAGCCTCAATATAGATGATAAAGTCCTCGCGTGGGTGATTGCTTTTCTCAGCAACCGTTCCCAATTTGTAACTGTTAATAACTATGATTCGCTTAGGGTCCCGGTTGGCTCTGGGGTCCCACAGGGCTCCGTGTTGGGACCATTGTTTTTTCTGGTCTATATAAATGATTTGCCTCTAAACATTACATCTTCAGTGAGTCTTTTCGCAGATGACTGCGTAATTTATCGGGCAATTAAGGGACATTCAGACGTTCTAGATTTGCAGGCTTATATGGATCGGGTTCAGGAATGGGGTGTGACTTGGGGCATGACGTTAAACGTTAACAAATGCAAGTACATGCATGTTAACCGACACAGCACTAGTATCAGGTCGTATCATATTAATAATGTTCTTCTCGAAGTAGTAAATTCTTATAAGTATCTAGGTATCCACATAACTTCTACATTGTCTTGGAAGACACACATTGAATATATTGCAGGTAAAGCTAATAGCACGTTGGGTTACCTTCGAAGAAATTTTAATCAGGCACCCGTTTGCTTGAAACTCTTACTCTACAAAGTATTGGTACGTAGCAGATCAGAATATGCAGCATCTGTTTGGGACCCTGGTCATGACTCGCTTATCTATGAATTAGAACGAGCGCAGAATCGGGCAGCGCGCTTCATCCTTTCAAATTACCATTGCACCTCGAGCGTCACATCAATGAAAACTACACTAGCATTATCCCTACTGTCTCTTCGCAGGAAAGTGTCTCGGCTGTGTATATTCCATAAAATTTACTTCACCAATCCGTTACTCAGAAGCAGATTATTGGCCCAACCAACTTACGTTTCCACTCGCATTGATCATCGCCATAAAGTAGGACTTCCTTTAGCGCACACCAAGTGTTTTCATAATTCATTTGTGCCAAAAACATCTGTATGCTGGAATCATCTTCCTTGTGATATTGTTGGTATAAAAGATGCTGCTTTATTTAAAATTGCCATCACTAAATTTATTTGTACGTAGCCTCAGTTCAACCCTGTAGCAAGCGACGATTGCAATTTTTCTGTTGTTGCATTTTGCTTTGTATGCTGTACATGTATGTATGTACCCACTCCCCTCTGTATTGCCCTCGGGCCTTGAGGGTAACTGAATAAATAAATAAATAAGCCTGTGAGTACGAGGCCCTCTTCCTAGAATAAGGAAAGAAGTGTACAGCTAAGGGCTCGTGTTTCCGTGTTTTTACGCAATAATATAGAGCTTTAACAGACAAAATTGCCAAGGAATGTACAGGGGAAGATATTAGACCAAACTGTAATGTAGTATGAAGAAAAGTGGGTGAAAAGATAACTTGCCGTGGGCAGGTTCCGAACCTGCGACCTTAGAATGACGCGTCCGATGTTCTACCACTGAGCTACCACGACAGCCATCCCCCCAGCCATTTTATAGTGCTTATATGGGAATTAAACGAGGGACTGTCAGTGAGCACCACCAGTAGCCAAGGCGGCGAGTGTGGCACACTCTTTTGGGCCTGTTTGTCGTCACGCAGCACGTGAACCGTTTACGAGTGGGCAGCTGACCAATCGTCCCTCGTATAGAAACTAAAGGCACTAAGGGTGCCAGTACGAGACCCTCGTTCATGAATAAGGAAAGAAGTGTACACCCGAGGGTTCGTTTTTTCGTGTTTTTACACAATATTAATGAGATCTAACAGACAATAATACCAAGGAAATTAAAGGGAAAGATATTAGATCAAATTGTAATGTAAATATGAAGAAACGTGGGTGAAAAGATAACTTGCCATGGGTGGGATCCGAACCTGCGACCTTCCAATGACGCGTTCGATGATCTACCACTCAGCTACCATGACAGCCATCCCTCTAGCCACTTTATAGGGTGTATATGAGATTTAAACGTGGGATTGTCAGTCAGTGCCACCAGTAGCCATGGCGCCGAGTGTGCACACCTTTCAAGGTATACACACCTTTCCTCAATCATTAATGAGGGTCTCGTACCTGCAGACTTAGTACCTATAGGTTGTATACTATGGACTATTTCAGCTGCCCACTTGTAAGAAGTTCAGATGCTACGTGATGCCAAACAGGCTCAAAAGAGTGTGCCACACTCACCGCCATAGCCACTGGTGGCACTGACTGATACTCCCACGTTTATTTCACATTTAAACCTATAAAGTGGCGGGGTCGATAGCTGTCATGGTAGCTCAGTGGTAGAGCATCGAACGCGTCTTTGAAGGTCGCAGGTTCGAAGTCTGCCCATGGCTCGCTGTTTCGTGGATGCTGCTCTATCCCTACGGGGCTTGTTTCTCCTCCATGTGGCAGAAGTAACAGAAGACGCCTGTTTCTGCGTACGGTTTTTCCTTCAGTTTGGACCCAGTAGGATCTCGGTGTTTTAGAAGGACGAAGGATCGTGCCCTCGGCGCCTCTGTCTTTGAGCCATACTTGAGTGCCTGCGGATAGACAGGGAAAAGGTCTCGCAGCATGACGTTTGTCAAAATACATCTTTTGTTTTTGTCAGTATTTTTCATCTTGCTCTTTCCAAGAAGCCTTTACTGCTTCAGGCTTTAGCGCGGATGGCATGCAGGGTACTTTTGAGCGTAAACGGCGGCTCATTAGCAACTGCGCTGGACTATAGCCGCTTGGACCCGGCTTGTTTCTAGAGTTCAGCAATGTGATGTAGGGGTCCTCTGCCTTCTTCAAAAGTCTTTTAAGAGTCCCTACCATGCGCTCAGCTTCTCCGTTAGCTTCAGGGTAACGAGGACTTGTTGTGACATGCCTAAAGCCGTAGTTTCTTGCAAAATCAGCAAACGTGAATGAGATGAATTGTGGTCCGTTGTCTGATACTACCGTTTGCGGTATCCCATGTCTGGCAAAGCAGCTTTTCAGGTGCTGGATGACCGCCTTCGACGACGTTCCTCGATCCAGCAGAGCCAGCTCAGGATACCTGGCGTGATAATCAACAACGGCAAGATACACAGCTCCTTTCATCTCAAATAAATCAATTTCGATTTTCTGCCATGGCAGCTCGGTTGTTTCCGATGGAATCATTAGTTCGGAAAGCTGGGTACGCTCTGTGGCGCATGCTTGGCAGTTGGCTACGATTTGTGCATTGTCTTTGCTAATTCCTGGCCACCAGAGAGATTCTTTAGCGCTCGCGCGGCAGCGTGCAATTCCCTGGTGTCCCTCGTGAACCCTCCGAAGCATTTCTTTCCGGAGCGCTCGTGGAATCACCAGCTGTGAGTCCTTCAAAAGCAGCTGCTTGCATACCGTGATGTTACCCCGATGCGCCCAGATTGGCTTGAGAAGTTGTGGTGTGTAGTGCTTAGTGGGCCAACCTTGCATTTGAGCTTCGAGCAACGACGCACATTCGGGATCGTTTGCTTGCTCTGAGCGTATGCGTTCGAGCATGTCGTCAGAGAACGCATACTGAACGACTCCCTCCATGTGAGCTGAAACGTCTGCTTCAGACTACTCTCTGACCGAAAGCGCAGTGTTCATCACTCTCGCGCGAGAAAGTGTGTCCACCATAGCAATGCTTTTCCCCGGCACGTGTGTTAGCGAGAACAAGTACCGCATAACACGCATTCTCAACCTTTGAATTCTTGGCGGTAGAGAATCAAGAGGATCTCGACCCAGCAGCGGGACGAGAGGCTTGTGATCCGTCTCAAATAGCAACGTGAGGCCTCTTAGGAATTCGTCGAAGCGTTCCGCAGCCCAAGTTGAAGCTAATGCTTCTTTTTCGATCTGTAAATACCTCTGCTCTGTTTTTGTGAGCGATCTGGAGGGATATGCAGCAGGACGTCTCTCACCAGATGGCTGATCCTGGAGGAGTATTGCGCCAACCCCTAGTGAAGACGCGTCCGCCAATACAATTGTCGAGTACCGGGGGTTGTACCTCGCCAGGCATCTGTCTAAGCAGAGAGTGCTCTTGATCCTCTCAATAACTGTCTCTTGTTGATGTCCCCAAAAGCAGTCGCTGTCCTTGTTGAGGAGGCCGCGTAAAGGAGCAGACGTTGAAGCTGCATCTGGTAAAATTGATTGATTGATATGTGGGGTTTAACGTCCCAAAACCACTATATGATTATGAGAGACGCCGTAGTGGAGGGCTCCGGAAATTTAGACCACCTGGGGTTCTTTAACGTGCACCCAAATCTGAGCACACGGGCCTACAACATTTCCGCCTCCATCGGAAATGCAGCCGCCGCAGCCGGGATTTGAACCCGCGCCCTGCGGGTCAGCAGCCGAGTACCTTAGCCACTAGACCACCGCGGCGGGGCTGCATCTGGTAAAAACCTTGCGAGATGGTTCATCACACCTAACAAGGATCGAACCTCAGCGACGTTTTGGGGTCTTGGCAATTGCTTGATTGCTCTAACTTTCTCGGGGTCTGGACGCACGCCATTGACATCGAAGATCATCCCTAAGAATGCAACCTGTTTAACTGAGAAACAACACTTTTCCCTATTGAGAGTTACGCCTGTTTGTTGAAGTCGTCTGAGGACGTTACAAAGCTGCTTGTCGTGTTCCACTTGGTTCTTGCCGTACACCAGAATGTCATCCATGTAGTTCGGTACGCCGTGTGGGCCTTCTAGGACTTGCGAGAACTTTCTTTGACAAATTTCAGGTGCGGATGTAATCCCGAACGGCAACCTGCGGTAGCAGTACCGCCCGTACGGCGTAATGAACGTCATGAGCTTTTGACATTCCTCGGAAAGCCTAATCTGGTAGAAACCAGAATGCGCGTCTAGTTTACAGAAGACTTTGGCTTCCTGGAAGCTTTCCATAACTTGCTCAATTGTTGGCAGTTGATGACGCTCTCGTCTGACGAACAGGTTCAATTGAGTTAAGTCAACGCAGATCCTTACTGCTCCAGACGGCTTCATTACAGAAACGATAGGCGCGCACCATTCTGTCGGTTCTTCGACCTTCTGTATCATTCCTTCTCGTTCTAGCCTGTTCAGTTCTTCTTTGACTTTTTCTTTCATGGGAATAGGAACCCGTCGCGGTGTAGACAGACTGTACGGGATTGCATGTGGCACAAGGCGTAGGGTGTGTTCTCCCGATATAGTACCCGTTCCTTGGAATATCTTAGGATACTTGCTTCCGATATTGTCAGCAGTGTCTAATTCATCTAGGAAGCGAACAATTCCCAGAGCTTTTATGGCTGGTAGTCCCAACAAGGGCTTGCACAAGTTCTGCACGACGTAAATGGTTTGTTGTGAACAGCTGTCTTTCCAAGATATTTTAGCGTCAAACTTTCTGATCGTACGTATGCTAGTATTGCTAGGTCCTTTAAGATCGGCTGCGTTTTCCAGAGAAGGCAAAAGGATAATTTTCACCGACGACTGTCACTTCGGCTCCCGTATCTACTTTCAAGCGGAGCGTCTGGTCGTTTATCTTTACCGTCACGAAATGCTCAGATTGTGTGTTCGCACACTGCTCGACCGTGCCTATAAACTTGCCATCAGCTTCGGCGATGCTATCGAGATTTGTGTCTCTTTGCTTCTTTTTTCGGCATGCCTTTTCATAGTGGCCCAACTTCCGGCAAAATCTGCACGTTTCTTTTTGCGCTGGACACTTGTTTCACGGGTGAAATGGTTCGGCACAATAACTGCAGTTATTTTGATGATAAGCGGGTTGCTGACAGCGAGTAAACGTGCTCTTTGCAGTGGCTTTCTTGGGCATTACTGCGGCGACGCAAGCTTCTGGGACTGTGCCCTCATGCTCTTTTAGTTCTGCTTGCTGTTGCTTTACGGTTTCGCTCGTACGCGCTCTTGCCAAAGCACTGGCCATCGTTAGCTTGGGGTCCATCTACAGTTCTTCCGAAAGAACCTGATCCCGTAGTCCTACTACGAAGCGGTCTCTTATTAGGCGTTCCTTCATGCCTGTGAACTTGCATCTGTCGGCTAACTTGCTAAACTCGGTTGCGAACCGGTCTACTGTTTCTCCCAGTTGTTGGCGGCGTAGATAAAAGCGAGCACTTTCGTAGACTATGTTCTTAGTGTGGACAAAGTAGTCGTTAAATTTAGACTTTACGAGCTTGAAGTCCTCCATTTCTTCGTCGTTTACGTTTAGCGACCGAAGAATCTCCCTCGACTTTCTGCCCATAGCATAGAGATGAGTCCTTACTTGAACTTCGTCTTTTTTCTCATTTAGCCCAGACGCGAATCTGTAGTCGTCCAATTCGTCCATCCAGGCGGGCCAGTCCGCTGCGTTCTGGAAGTCGAAGGGCTTAGGAGGCTTGATTCCCGCCATTCTGAAGCGCTGTTGCCGATACGGCTTGTTCTAGTAGGCGCAGCTGCCAGTCGCTCGCTTGTTGACGGGGCCGTTGAAGCGCTAGTTGGCTACATCGGCACCATTTCTGACACCATGTCAAGCTCGTCAGAGTCAGAGAAAGCAAACAAGCTCGTCAAGCTCGTCAGAGCAAGCAAACGATCCCGAATGTGCGTCGTTGCTCTGAGCGTATGCGTTCGAGCATGTCGTCAGAGAACGCATACTGAACGACTCCCTCCACGTGAGCCGAAACGTCTGCTTCAGACTACTCTCTGACCGAAAGCGCAGTGTTCATCACTCTCGCGCGAGAAAGTGTATCCACCGTAGCAATGTGTCAAGCTCGTCAGAGTGATCGACAGACGCTCGTTACCTCGTGACCAAAAAAAAAAGCCCTCTTTAATGTTTCGTCACGAAATATATACAGTCAGAATGGTCACATGACTCCCGTGATAACCTGATAAAGGAAACCAAGACAGCGCGTGTCTTGGCGCTTGTCTCTGGAGCAGGCGGCCACGGGATGCAGCAGGATGACGTTACAACTTATACCAAATTTGGTATTACTGGACGTGAATGAATGACGAAGGTATGATATTGGTGCAAACATGATAAACATGAGATGCGTGTCATGTAACAACATGGCCAGATGCTACGCGCATGATGTGCTCGCGGCCATTTTGCTAGCTGCACATGTGTCAAACGCGGTATTACGCAACGCGAACGGACGATATAGCTAAGTGACACATCCACACATGATAATCACGACATGCGTGTCATGTAACTATATGACTTCATGCCACACTGATGATGCGCTCACGGCCGTTTCGCTGGCTTCACATATGCCAATTTCGGTATTACGTGACGCCAATGAATCACGAAGGTATGTGACTGGTGCAAACATGATAATCATGAGATGTGAGTCATGTGAGAAAATGACTACATTCCACAGTCAAGGTGACAATACATTTCGACGTGACACGGTGCGCGTGCTCGCTGGCGTTCATTACGTCATGTATCGACGGTGTTGCCACGCCAAGCGCCGGTCCTGCCTTATACTCGCAGGCGCGTGACGCGCTGCTTTGACGCATGGGCGTTTGATCGCGTCCGGCGTCCCACAGTCACAAAAAGAGGGAGACGCAGTGTGGTCAGGGTAACGCATCGGCGTGAAACACAGCATCTCTCATTTCACGCCGGTTACCGTCGGACAACGTCGGTGGACGGTGGTCGCGCCTGACGTCACACTATGGAGTGCTCACGTTTTGTTAACTTAGCGTCGCTGTGCCCAGCGTGCGCGCGCGTCAACGCTACATTGGAGTATATTGGGCCTTTTATGACGCACTCGGGGCCGTTTTGCAAGCTCCACATATACGAAATTTGGTGTTACGTGACGTCAATGAATGATGAAACGTATGGCTGTTGCAAACATGATAATCCTAACACGCGTGTCAAGTAAAAACATCACAACATCCCACGCTCATAGCGTGATCGCGGCCGTCTCGCTAGTTCCACATATACTAAATTTCGCGTGACGTGACGTGAATAGAAGATGGAGGTAAACGACACATCCACACATGATAATAATGACACGGAAGTCTAAGCGCCATCATTTACTTCAACCTCGTAACGTTGTGCATCTGCCTCAGTTGCGCAGAAAGCGACTAAAGCACTGCTACTTCACCTAAAGTGAACAAACCTGAGCGACCGCCTGTAGACTGTGTGTGCTCCCCGAGTGTGCTCGTGATTGTGTGTACCTTCTCATCTCTCTGCAACCTCTTTTCTCCCCTTCATCTCTTCCCCCGTGCAGGGTAGCAAACAGGATGTGCGTCTGGTTAACCTCTCTGCCTTTCCTTGCATCTTTATCTCTCTCTCTAAAGTGAAATATAGACATGTCTCATTCGTGCTTCGCATATCATCGATTGCCACTGTACGTGGGATCTGCCAATTTTTAAATGCGAAGCATTTCTTAGCGAACTACGGTGACTTTGAGCGTAGCTATCTATCTATTTATCTATCTATCTATCTATCTATCTATCTATCTATCTATCTATCTATTCATCTATCTATCTATCTATCTAGCCGCCTACGACTTTTAGCTCTCGTGGCCCTTTCGATAATGGTACCAATATCAAACTTGGCATGACATAACATGACTGTACGAAGAACATATTTTACTAGTGATGACATGAAAATCATGACATGGTTGTCATGAATGTCATGATTTAGATTTCATAATTCTGCTGCTCTTGTGGTGGTTTCGTTCACATGACACGTTGCAAAACTGCTATGGTATGGCATGATTGAATAGCGAACACAAGCGACAGATCCTAACAAGAAAAACTATGACATGTGTGTTATGTAACAACATGACTACATGCCGCGCTCATGATACGCTTGCGGCCATGTGTTAGCGTCACATATACCGAATTTGATATTACAGTACGTGAATGGATGACGAAGGAACATGACTGGGGCAAACATGATAATCATGACATGCGTGTCATGTCACAATATGACTACATGCCACGCTCATGATGCACTCGCGGCCGTTTCGTTAGCGTCACATAAACCATATTTGATATTACAGTACGTGAATGGATGACCAAGGTCTGTGACTGGTGCAAACATGATAATCTTGAGATGCGTGTCATGTAACAACATGGCTACATGCCACGCTCATGATGCGCTGGCGGCCATTTCACTAGCTTCAATCATACGAAATTTGGTATTACGGGACGTGAATGGATGACTAAGATATAATACTGGCACAAACAGGATAAACATGATTGACATGTGGGGTTTAACGTCCCAAAACCACCATATGATTATGAGAGACGCCGTAGTGGAGGGTTCCGGAAATTTCGACCACTTGGGGTTCTTTAACGTGCACCCAAATCTGAGCACACGGGCCTACAACATTTCCGCCTCCATCGGAAATGCAGCCGCCGCAGCCGGGATTCGAACCCATGACCTGCGGGTCAGCAGCCGAGTACCTTAGCCACTAGACCACCGCGGCGGGGCGGATAAACATGTGATGAGTATTATATAAAAACATAACATGCTACGCTCATGATGCGCTCGCGGCCATTTCACTAGCTTCACATGCACCAAACTCGGTATTACGCTGCGCGAACGGACGACATAGGTGAATGACACATCCGAACATGATAATCACGACATGTGTGTCTTGCAACATGACTACATGCCACACTGATGATTCGCTCGCGGCCATTTCGCTATAGTTTCACATATGCGAAATTTGGTATTAAGTGACGCCAATGGATGACGAAGATGTGTGACTGGTGCAAAAATTATATTCATGAGATATGTGTCATATGAGAACATGACTACATGCCACAATCAAGGAGCCAATACATTTCGACGTGACACGGTGCGCGTGCTCGTCGGCGTTCATTTCGTCGCGTCACGCCGGTGTTTCAACGCCAGGCGCTGCTACTGCTATATACTCACAGGCATGCGCCGCGCTGCGTTGCTTTGACGCATGCACGTTTCAGCGCGTCCAGTGTCCCTTCATTACGAAAATAGGAAGACGCAGTGTTGTCTGGGTAATGTATCCCCGCGAAGTGCAGCATGTCGAATTTTGCGCCGACGGACGCTAGTCGCGCCTGGCGCCAGACTATAGAGTGCTCGCGTTTTGCTAACGTAGCGTCGCTGTGCCCAGCATGCGCAAGTCAACGGTATACATTGGAGTATATTGGGCCCTTCATGATGCCCTCGCGGCCATTCTGCTAGCTCAACATATACCAAATTTGGTGTTATGTGACGTCAATGGAGTGCGAAATATATGACCGGTGCAAACATGATAATCACGACACGCGTGTGATGTAAGAACATGACAACTTACCACGTTCATAGCGTGCTCGCGGCTGCTTCTCTAGCTCCACTAATAATAAGCTTGGTATCACGTGAGGTCAATAGATGCTGAAGGTAGACGACACATTCAAACATGATAACCGTGCCACGGAAGGCATGTGCGGCATCATTTACCTTCACCTCGTAACGTTGTGCTGATTTTCAAGTGATATCAACATTTCTCATTCGTACTTCACTTATCATCGATTACCACTGTACGTGAGCTATGCCATTTTTCTTATTCGAATTTCGCAAGATGTGGTAAAGGACACCAGCGGCGGCGGCGGACAACTACAGCGCTGCGCGATACCCGAGTTGTGATCTCGCAACAGCTTTCGCTGTAAAATGAAATGAACTTCTGAAACTTCAACGGTGCATTCTTTACATTGTGTGACAAATAGGATTCAAGAGCCTCTGTTACAAGCTGCCACTCTAGCGTCGCCAGCGCGAAGTCGGCGACGGGAATGACAGCAGGTTGGTTCGTTCCGTACGCAAGCAGAGACAGTGAAGAGATCAGAGACGTGAGAAAACAAAACAACTTTACTCTAATGATATTGCAGCACACGGGATCTAATACAACACTTCAATACAACTAACAAAATACATCGACACTTAATACAACTAAAGAAATATATAACAGAAACAATAAATCAGCTTACGAGAGAGAACTATTACAAACTACACAAACTAACAAGAATAGAACGACGGAGGAGAAAGTTCGAAGATATAAACAGGTGAAGGCATACGTGTGATGACCGGCAGCGTTGTGTCCCCGACGATCGGATGCGAGAAGTCGAAGAGAGTTCTGGCACGACTGCGATGTCGGCGGTGTTGCAACGCTGGTGGCTCCGGGAGGCTAGTGCTTGCAGGTGACTTCGAGCAGGTTGAGCTAACTCGAGGCGAAGTCCCGATGTCTACGTTCCAGACGTTAATATCGCGTCACAACTAGACGAACGGCTAGGTTTAGGTGGCCAGCCGATACAGAGCCACACTAAAAACTTCTAGAAGAGATGCTTGTTGATCTGTTTCTACACCATCTTGGTCAGCGACTAGTCTGCCTAGCAGGGCAAAATCCTGCGCTTAAATCCCCCTCGTGTATCCTCGCTCTCTTCCTTGGGGACAAGAGACCTCTACCTGGGTCCAATCATGCGCGTTTAATTGAGGGGAAACTCTGCCCCAAAAATATTTTGACCCCACCCCTTTTTTTAATTGGGAGAGGGACCGCAAGTAGCGAGAGTGACAACCTGTCGGGTTGTTGTCATACGGCTTGGCCACCAGAGTGTTTCCCACGCTTTTCCCCGTGGGAACGGTCAACCATTTAGCTCTCAGCCGGGGCGTCTCGTAGTCTAATCCTTGTTCGGGGTATACCGCGGCCTTCTACGACCTTGCAGACGCCGCCACAGTTACAAAAGGATTAACCGTCGGCGGCGACGTTCTAAGAAGAGCACCCCATTTTGCCCTTCTCGGCTCCCTTTCATGCGCCGCCGTTTCTCACGGTCAGTCGGGGAGTACGGCGCCCGTTGCTTGCCGTGACGCGGTGTCGCCAAAAATGGCCGTCCGTGACATTGCCCCCCACTTTCAGAATGTTATTCATAACATTTGTTCACAGGGAGGGGAATTTTTTCGACAACAAGGAACAAAACACCACCAACAAGGGAGACATGAGGGCTGTCCCTCTCATACACAACATAACTAGGCAGAGTGCATCAAAGTAACAACAAAAGAAAAAACAAACAAATTGTTAGAGTGCCAGCTTCAGTTACACGCAACAATATCAAGGCGCAATACAAACAAGAAGAGGAAATAGCCATGTACGGCAGCCATCAATACAGCATACACTGCACGAATGTATACTACGAAACAAAACGGAACAGGTGCGCTCCTCTACTGTAGTGCAATCCTTCAATGTGCATTACAGCAAGTAAAAACAACCAATACACCAAGCAAAAAGAAAATAACTCAAAATACACTTCTTATACAATGAAATACGTGCATACAAACAGAAAACAACCGACGGAAGGAAAAAAAGAACATGCTCATAGACCTCAAGAACTATATCCGGCTCAAGTAATCGGCTCCCACGTTTTCGCTACCCTTAATATGCGTAATGGTGAACTGGTACTCTTGGAGTAGTAAACTCCATCGAAGTACTCGAGCGTTCAGCTGTTTCGCCTGTTGGATATAACTTGGAGGCTGGTGGTCTGTCTGGACACAAAAATGTACTCCATATAAGTACATGGAGAATTTCTGAATTCCCCATACCAACGCGAGACATTCGCGTTCGATGGTACTATAGGAAGCCTCCCGTGGAAGCAGCTTTCGGCTGGCATAAGCTGTGGGGTGGAGTTTGCCTTCGTGGGCCTGCATGAGCACGGATCCGAGACTTGTGTCCGATGCGTCCGTTTGAAGTACGAATGGTTGGTGCAAATCTGGTAGCCGTAGTATCGGCTCCGTCGAGACATGTTGTTTGAGACTTCGAAAAGCCTCCTCGTGGGCTGCTGTCCATTTCACCGAGTTAGCTTCGCCCTTCCGAGTTAAATCTGTAAGGGGAGCGCTGACTTCTGCGTAATTCGGGATAAATTCCCGATAGTACCCGGTCAAACCGAGGAAGGCGCGCACTTGTCGCTTGGTTGAAGGACGTGGTGCAGCTTCGAGCTTGTCGAGTTTTTTCCCCAGTGGTTGCAATCTGCCCCTGCCAACTCGGTGTCCCAAGAAGTCAATTTCTTCTACACCAAGTTCGCATTTACTGGGGCGCACTGTAAGCCCGGCCCTCTGTATGCGCTCAAAAAGCAGTCCCAGAGACCTCAGGTGCTCTTCCCATGTCTCGGTGGCTACCAGTACATCATCGTAGTAGTGGTCCACACCTGGTATACCTTCTGCAACCTTCCGCATCAACTTGGCAAATACTGCAGGCGCTGTCTTGATGCCGAATGGCATGAAGCGGAACTGATATAGTCCCGATGTCGTCGAGAAGGCCGTCTTCGCTTTGGACTCTTCGGTCAGCGGTATCTGCCAATAGCCCTTCACGAAGTCGAGCTTCGAGAAATACTTCTTCTTTCCCACTGTAGCAAACACCGCGTCAGTTCTTGTCATAGGTTCGGAGTCGGCCACCAGAACGTTGTTCAGGCGTCGAAAATCGATACACAGTCGATTTGTCCCGTCGGGTTTCTTTACCAAAATGACTGGCGAATTATAAGGTGACTCTGATTTCTCAATGATGCCGAGCTTCTCCATCTCCCGTATCTCTTTCTCTACACCTTCCCGCGTTGCAAAGGGAAGAGGGTATTGTTTCACGTGGACGGGGTTACTCGTGGTGAGTTCGAGGTCGCAGTGGACCCAGTCAGTTTTGCCCGGGACATCCGAGAAAATACGAGCGTGCTCCCTGACAATTCTTTGCAGCTGTCCGATCTGCTGAACGTCCAGTTGGTCGGAGAGCTTCACTTCTTCTTCCCCTTCTACTTTCAGCCAGTGAGCGGTTGGAATATTCTCGTCCTCGCTCGATTCCACCACACCAAATGTCACGTTGCACACCTTGGTGGAGGGGCTGTCCCTCTCCTCGTATCTTTTTAGTAAGTTTGCGTGGAAAATTTTTCTGCCGCCAGCCGTGTCTACGGCGTAGTCAGCTTCTCCTTTCTTTTCCCGGACTTCAAAAGGGCCCTTCCATTGCAGCAGCACCTTGTTCGTGTCGGTTGGAAGTAAAATCTTGGAAGTAAACCCCTTGTCTCCGGGGTTGAAACTCCGCTCCTTCGCCTTTCGATTGTACAGCTTCGTGTACCGTGCTCCGGCTTTTTCCAACTCCTCGTGTGCCAGGTAGCACGTTTCCTCCAAACGGTTCCGAAGGTCGAAGACATGCTGGTACGTCGTCTTAGCTTCTTCAGTCAAGTCGGCGTTCGTCCACAGCTTCTTCAGTATCGCCAAGGGTCCCCTCACATGGCGGCCGTAGAGAAGCTCGAAGGGTGAAATCCCCATACTGGCCTGCGGAACCTCCCTATAGGCATAGAGGAGAGGTGCCAGGTAGCGGTCCCAATCTCTCGGTTTTTCGGCGCACATGCGCTTCAACAATAATTTTAAGGTGCCATTGAATTTTTCCACCAAGCCATTCGCCATGGGGTGATATGGGGTGGTGTGGAGCTGGCGCACGGAAAAGAGCCGCGCTACTTCTTTCATCAGGTCCGATGTGAAGTTCGTGCCACGGTCGCTCAGTACCTTGCGGGGGACGCCAAATCGGGAGAACATCTCGACCAGGGCTTCGGCCACTCGCTCAGTTTCGATACTCGGGAGCGCCACTGCGTCTGGATACCGGGTGGCATAATCCATCAAAGTCAAAATGTATCGGTTCCCATGCTTTGAGGGCGGGTGAATTGGTCCCACTATATCGATCGCCACTCGCTTGAACGGGGTGTCGATTATGGGTGCCCTCCCCAGTGGAACATGTGGTACACGGCCCTTTGGTACGGTGCGCTGACAAATGTCACATGAGGCGACGAACCTTTTTACGTCAGCTGTGATGCCTGGCCAAAAGAACTCCTCCGAAATCCAGTCCTTGGTTTTCTGCGTGCCCAAGTGTCCTGCCATTATACCATCGTGTGCCGTTTTAAGCACAGCTTCTCGGTGGCAGCGCGGAACGACTAATTGGCGTACAAGCCGTCCGTTGGCCTCTGTGTACTGTCGGTACAGCAGTCCCTGTTCTTGTTTGTACTCGATGATTCCCTTCTCATTTCGGCATGTTTGCTTCCTGCCGATCTTCTCAAAACACTGTTTGAGTGTCGCATCTCCCCTCTGCTCGCAGCCATAGTTATCTCCCGGCAATCCCGCTGTGGTCCCAGTCGTACGAAGCTTGGCAAATTTTCCCGGCTGTGCATGCGCTTGGGAACGGGTTATAGCTGCTGTCACAGGCTCTTCCCTTAACTCCTTTGTCGCGACTGGTTTTTCAGTCTGCTTTCTGGGATCATTAGGAGGTCTTACGCCCTCGATATTGCCCAGAATGAGGTCATACAGTGGATCTTGCAGACATAGTGCTGTCAGATTGCCAGTAAAGTAGGGGGTGTCAACCTCAATCCATGCTTCGGGCAGCATCCTCGCTGTTCCGTCAACCAAATAGACGAGTCTGCTTGTACCTGTCAGCTCGTCTTCCTTCACCAACTTCCTCCGCACGATTACTGTGTTGCACCCCGTATCCCGCAACACTGATATGTCTGTGCCTCGGAGGGTCCCTGCGGCCACTGGTAGGTTCTCGGCCAGATTTTTCGGCGGTGTTACCCTTACGGCGTTGACGACGGGGACTTTTCCACCATTCCTAAGCTCGACATACCCGTCGCATATGGGATCCTCACGCGTTTCCCTTGGTGCGTAGAGGCAGGACGCCTGGAGGGAGTTATTTGCTCCTGACCGGCAGTCGTTTGCCCTATGTCCTTTTTTCCCACACTTGAAGCAGACGATGGCTACATTAGCGGCAGGTCTGTTGCGACACAAGTGCGGTGGGTGATTCCCACGATTGCAAATATAGCACCGTGGTAGTGGTGAGTGGCTGTTGCCTCCTTTTTCGTATTTCCCCTTTTCGTCCGTTATGGGACCATCTTTCCTTGTTTTCGCTAGGCTTGCTCCACCCTGAGCTTCCAAAAACTGGTCTGCCAGCTCAAGCATGTCTTCCAGAGATTCCGCCCTCCTTTCTTTCAAATATAATGCCAAGTTCGGACCACATCCATGCAAAAACCTCTCTCTAATCAGCAATGCTCGAAGGGACTCGAATTCTGTCTCAGTTTTGGACAGCTCAACCCATCTATCGAAGTAATGTCTTAAACGGGCCGTGTACTGTGTTGCTGTTTCACCCCCTACTGGCCTCTCCTTATTAAACTTGTCTCGGAACCCATCTGCCGTGAATCGAAAGAGCTTCAGGAGGGCGGTTTTAGCCTTGGTGTAGTCCGCTGCATCTGCAGGTGGTAGCCTGCCATAAACACTTAGCGCCTCTCCTGTAAGACATGTCGAAAGCGCCGTCACCCATTGGCTTTCAGGCCACTTTTGCCCTCTGGCGATGCTCTCAAACCGGCGTATAAACGCATCTAAGTCGTCCCTTCCTTCGTCAAAGGTGACGAGCAGTCTACCTGCGTGTATTCTCAAACTCGGCTCCTCCCCGGCATCGCCGTGCTCACTGCTGGATCCGCTCACCCTGCTACTCTCACTGAGGCGAATCTTTAATTGCAGTAACTGCACTTCCCGTTCTCCGGCTTCCCTAGCCGCTTCCCTTGCCGCTTCTCGTTCTTTCTCCTTTTCAACGCGTTTTCTTTCCTTTTCTTCGCGTTCTCTCTCATTTTCTTCGCGTTCTCTCTCCCTTTCTTTTTCCTCCCGGGCCAGTGCCCGCTCTTCTCTGGCTAACGCCTGTTCCTGCTGCTCCTTAACCCATTGTCTCAGATCGGCGCCCTCGAGGCCTAACTGTTTACCGTGCGCGATCCACTTATCCAAATTCATACACTCCATACTGCAAACTGTCACTATAATGCCACTATAAAACCAGCGCAATCTTATGCAGGCTGCAACCGCTTCAACTGTGCGGCTCTATCACCACGCTGTCCGCACGGTTCTCGTTCACCCCTCACCGTCTTACTCTTGTACGGAACGTCCTGTCTCGCGGACGCCAGTTTCGTTACAAGCTGCCACTCTAGCGTCGCCAGCGCGAAGTCGGCGACGGGAATGACAGCAGGTTGGTTCGTTCCGTACGCAAGCAGAGACAGTGAAGAGATCAGAGACGTGAGAAAACAAAACAACTTTACTCTAATGATATTGCAGCACACGGGATCTAATACAACACTTCAATACAACTAACAAAATACATCGACACTTAATACAACTAAAGAAATATATAACAGAAACAATGAATCAGCTTACGAGAGAGAACTATTACAAACTACACAAACTAACAAGAATAGAACGACGGAGGAGAAAGTTCGAAGATATAAACAGGTGAAGGCATACGTGTGATGACCGGCAGCGTTGTGTCCCCGACGATCGGATGCGAGAAGTCGAAGAGAGTTCTGGCACGACTGCGATGTCGGCGGTGTTGCAACGCTGGTGGCTCCGGGAGGCTAGTGCTTGCAGGTGACTTCGAGCAGGTTGAGCTAACTCGAGGCGAAGTCCCGATGTCTACGTTGCAGACGTTAATATCGCGTCACAACTAGACGAACGGCTAAGTTTAGGTGGCCAGCCGATACAGAGCCACACTAAAAACTTCTAGAAGAGATGCTTGTTGATCTGTTTCTACACCATCTTGGTCAGCGACTAGTCTGCCTAGCAGGGCAAAATCCTGCGCTTAAATCCCCCTCATGTCTCCTCGCTCTCTTCCTTGGGGACAAGAGACCTCTACCTGGGTCCAATCATGCGCGTTTGATTGAGGGGAAACTCCGCCCCAAAAATATTTTGACCCCACTCCTTTTTTAATTGGGAGAGGGGCCGCAACTAGCGAGAGTGACAACCTGTCGGGTTGTTGTCATACTGCTTGGCCACCAGAGCGTTTCCCACGCTTTTCCCCGTGGGAACGTCTCGCAGTCTAATGTTCGGGGTATACCGCGGCCTTCTACGACCTTGCAGACGCCGCCACAGTTACAAAAGAATTAACCGTCGGCGGCGACGTTCTAAGAAGAGCACCCCATTTTGCCCTTCTCGGCTCCCTTTCATGCGCCGCCGTTTCTCACGGTCAGTCGGGGAGTACGGCGCCCGTTAATTGCCGTGATGCGGTGTCGCCAAAAATGGCCGTCCGTGACAGCCTCAAACAAGCTGTTTAACTGTACAAAGTTGGGAATTCCTTCGGAAAAAAAAAGCTTTCTCTCACATCTTTGAATTACTGATTTTGACAGCTGCAACTGTTCGTTTTCACTGCGTGCAGCATACAGGCCTCCACTGAGTGCAAGGCATTGTGATTTCAAAGCTTGGAAATTTACAGATCTTAGGTCTGCCTGCACAGTGATTCCTGAAAAAACACATAGCAATGTTCACATCAGAATTTATGAAATGATGCCTTGTAAAAACATTGCTCCTCTTTGACAAGCAGAGCGGCCTACAACTAAATGAACGTCACAAGTTCACGATATTTCTAGAAGGCTACAAACCAGGCTCTTTTTCGTCCATACGGCATCCATATTCTCGCTGGGGCTGGCCAGGATCACTTTTGCCCGCGCGGCTTTGGTCTTCTCGCGGGAGCTGGCCTTCCACTGAGTCGCCGATCCCCGTGCAGATCTAGAACGCGGCTGCTGCAGCCATATCGTCCTGATCTTTTCGTAGGCGCCGGGCTTTCACGCGGTCGTAGCGTGCATGGTCTTCGTGACGCGCGACGTATCCGAGAAGAAGTGTCGGTGCCCAATTGGGATTCGTCTTGTCCCACAGATTAGATGGGCTGCCTACAAATGTATGTTGTTCCATTTTCTTGCACATTCTCCCCGCAAATGCGGGGAGAATGCGTTCTCCCCACATTTTCTTTTATCAAAGAACGGTTTGCAAAGTGGGTGCTACAATCTCTGATTTCAACATGGTTGGGGTTGAGATCAACGCGCCTGATACGTACCAGCTACAAACTGAGCCACTTTGCGCTTAGCATTCTCGTCCGGCCGCTCTGATTCAGGATGACCTTTGGCAGGCGGAAGAGAGCTGCATTCGAAGAATGCTGTCCCTTCTTTGTTTCCCTGCGGTTCGAGCACTCAAATATAGTGCACAGCCCCAAGACGGGTGATCGCACGTACGCTTTCGGGCTTTCACTGCCACGAGGCGTCCCCCAAGATGGTGGGTACGTAGAATACGAAAATTCCTAGCCGTGACGCAGGTGCAAGGCATGTAAATGTTACGGAGAAGAGACGCCGTTTCAGTTTCAGTTTATTGAGCGTAATTGGGTGGGAGGTTACATATAGGGAGAGGTATACCGAAAGAGGTTTCTTTCTGCAATTGTATTTGTTGTTAAAAATACATAAAGAAAAAATAAAAACAGAAGAGGATCGTCGCGTAAAAGAAGCGTAATTATGCGTGCAAAATAATAAAGGGGCATTTTGGTATGCAATAATATCAAGAATATTTGACAGTGAAGTACGCAGAAAAGAGAAATAAAAAAGTGAAGCAAATACAGTGCAAATGAAGCAATCACTACGAAAAAACACTAACAAATATTTCAGAAGAAAAAGAAAGCAATAGAAATGGATTTAAAAACACATGAAATTGTATGACAAACAAGGCAATGACAGTAACTACACGTAAATCAGAAGTTTAAAGAAGGACTCAGATAAAGGCGAACTGAATGTTTAAAGGCATTTATACAGGGAGAGGTTTTAGTCTCTAAAAGCAGAGTGTTTCATACCTTGATAGTGGAGAAGCTTGCCGTTTTAGACCGTAATTAGTGCGCGTATTGGGCAATAAGTTATTGTTTTGAAACGAGAAGCGTGTATTACTAGAGAAAGTCGTAATTTTATTGCCTACAATACATAAAATATCCGGATTATGTACCAGGTAGTAGGCAACTGCAGCTAAGTTGAAGACGATCATATTTGCGATAGGAATAATATTTAGTTAAGAAAAGAGTGGAGTTGAATGGGCAGGAGGAAGCAGACGCGATTGGGAGCAGACGCGTCTCACATCGGCTCCGTCTTTTTCGTTGTTTCATTGGCCATTTTCTCGTGGTGCAACCATTTCCAGCACACCATTCGATTTGTGATGTGGCCTGAAATTGACTTATAACAAGTTACAAAATGGGCAACGTTTTTTGACAGTATTACCGGACCTCTCCTGTTCAACCCACTACGTGCGGAGTGATCCATACCGAGGACTAGGGCCCGTTAGGCCTAGGCGGCCTACGTTCCCCTCGGACATGACGTACTCCCGTATGGACAATGAGGCTTCCGACGTATCCGAGAACGACGAGGAGGATTTCGGCTAGCAAGTTGCTGCCGGCCGATGATCCCGTAATTAGAAGAGGAGCAGCACAGCGGCCAACGCAATGCCATGCAACTCAGAAGCGTCCAGTGGAGACGCCGCCCCCAGTGGTTGCAGGAGAGCCGCAAACGCCACCGGCGCGTTCAAGAAATGTGTTTTCAAAGCCTCGAGGATACCCCAGCTGCCTGAGTAGCATCACAAGATTATAATCCGACTACGGGGAGGACTGAATTTGAGCAAAGTGAGCACGACGGCAATCAGAATGGCAGTGATCGAGGCTTCCGGCCTGAGGGCAGAGCAAGCAAATGAAGACGCAGTGTGCCCCAACTTCACGCAAAATATCATCGTGGTTAGCACGCCTGAACCAGATAATGCGGCAAGGTATGTCAGAATCAAGTCCTTCAAGATCGTGGAAGCGGAATATGAAGTCAATGCGTACGAAACGGCCCCACACGCCACTTATAAAGGTGTGATTACACGAGTCGACATCAGGGACTCCTAGTCCGCTATAACGACAAATATCGTGCATGAGCGCAATCTGCTAGCTTTGGCTGCAAAGCGTATCAAGACTTCCGGCTCAGTCATCGTTCTCTTCGACGGACTGCGTGTGCCAATGTTTGTGAGTTACGGACCAACCTTGGTAAGATGCTACCTCTACAGGAAACAATTTGATGTGTGTTTCACTTGTGGTGCGGTAGGACACCGCTCGGATGTGTGCGCAACGCCGGACTCTGTTCAATGTCTAGGGTGTAAAGCCCTCAACTCGCCAGAGAACCACACCTGCACACCCACGTGCAAGCTTTGCGGAGGAGGCCACCCCACCGGAGACAAAACGTGCAGGAAGCGGTTTCAAGTACCCTATGTGGTACGGGCCCGCCGAAGGGAATGCGACCGGTCACGATCAGCCACGAAGGTGCCAATGGACACGCCAAGCTTGCACAAGAGCCCCAGAAACCGCTCACACTCTCGGAGTTGCTCGAGATTCAGACGCCGCTGGCTACCCAGGAAGAACAGCCGCTCCAAGTCGAGAGGAGTGCCGGAGAACTCGGAATTCGGAGTGCCTGGTGCCACGCCGGCTGCTGGGACCACTTGGGCCGATAAAGCAAAAGGTATCGTGAGAGTCACTGGTAGCACTGCTGCGCCAGCGGTGATTGACAGCAATGATACCAGAATAGATCAATTAATTAGGGAGGTGAACTCTTTGCGGAAGGCTAACGAAGAACTGACCAAACAGTTAATTGAACTCAAAAAGAAGGCGCAGCCACGATCTGCGAGCATAGTAACAGTCAGGCCAGTAAGTCAAAATGATGAATCATCTGAGGAGGACTGCTCCCCCGCTCCTAAAAAGAGAGCTGTTAGCCACGAAAGTCATTCAGTTTTCTCAGTCCTTACTGAACTGAAAGAGTTAATTAAAGAAATCAAAGAGATGACAGAAAGGACACACTTTAAAGTGGAGAAATTAAGTAAATGGAGGTTTATGGCAGAAAAGAGGTTCAAGAAACTCGAATTGAAAAATGACGACGACGAATTGTTGCCGTTAGACTCCGGACAGACAGGAAGTACTCCAAAAAGAACGACGGCAGGTAACAGCAAACTAAACTCATCAAATAATTATGGCAAGCACGCACAGTTTTCGTGTGTGGCAGTGGAATTGTCGCGGATTCCTCAACAAAAAGGCATCGCTGCGCCAAATAATCAGGTCAATGGGGGACAAACCAAAAGTAATTATGCTGCAGGAAACTTCAACGAATGATTCCAACTAACCGGCTACAAATCTGTATGTAGAGGAAAACATTGCGGGAGAGGATTAGCAACATTCGTTGACAGAAAGCTACCTTTTATTGAACACGATATCTCGCTCGGATTGACTAAAATTGAGTATACCTTAGTAGAAGTCGTACTCAAAAGGCAGGGGGGGGCAAGGGGCGCAGCATCTTCTGCTTAAACATTTACAGCAGTCCCTGCGCCAGGAAACAGAACTTCAAGACACGTTTCACCAAGGCACTCGCCATCGCCAAGAGCTTCCCGCTTATATCAGAAGGTGACTTTAATGCCCCCTACCAGGCGTGGGGATACATTTGGAATACAAAGAAAGGAAAAGTGCTATGGGACCTCGCCACGGTTCTCGTACTGAGCCTGATCACTGAACCGGCTTTTCCCACCCGCTGTTTTACGTCCACGTGCGGAGACTTTACACCAGACCTCACTTTTGTGAAGAACTTAAACGAAGCTAGCTGGAAAAATTCAGGCACAGATCTAAGTAGCAACCACTATATCATACACATTGGTATAAAATGCCGAAACAACATAATAGAACCTGTCGGTGCACCGGCTGGGACCTTTTTAGGAAAGCTATAGCAAAACGACTAGAGTTGGAATCCATAGAAACTGGCAGACAGTCCTTCCAAACCTGCATCAATTAGCTCGCAAAGGACCTGCAGAAGGCCACTAGACATATTACGACGAAAGACAGCATAGAGACCATAGATAGTAGGCTCACACATCTGATCGAGGCCAAGCAATCCATCCTGCAAAAATAGAAAACACAAAGACTTAACCGAAAGCTCAGGAAAAAGATAGCGTTGCTGAATAGACAGATAGAGGAGCACTCACACACCCTCACAAAACAACAGTGGGACGAAGCTTGCAACCAGGCAGACGGTAGAGTCAAACGTGGGAGCAGCTGGAATTTTCTTAAACACCTATTGAACGAGAACGAAACTAAGTCTAGCAAGCGAACGGCCATTGCGAAACTAGTACATCAGGCGAGCCAGTCCAGGGCTCAACAGGTAATCATGCAGGAGCTTGCGGAAAAATATCTTCCGCTGAAACGACCGGGGGATAGTGATGAACACATAGAGTACTCTGGACCACCGTGCGAGGAAATGCATCGTGATTTCACTGAGGGTGAAGTACAAGCTGCCCTCCATGGTCTTTTTAGCATATCGGCAGCCGGGCCTGACGGCATTACTAACAAACTATTAATGTATCTGGACGAAAACTCCATCATTTACTTCACGAATCACTTCACCGACTTCTGTAAAAAAGGAGAATATCCGGAGAAATAGAAGCAAGCCAATAGTATTTTCATACCCAAACCAGATTAACCACTCAGCCTAGATAACCTCCGTCCAATATCACTTACGTCATGCCTAGGTAAAGCTATGGAACACGTCATTCTCATCAGACTCACGCGCTACGTCGAACAACATGACATACTCTAATAACATGATCAGCTTCCATCCCGGGCGGTCGACTCAAGACGCCATGTTCCTGATCAAGCACCAGTATACAGAGGTTAGTCCAGTGCATACTAGAGCGCTCCTAAGTCTCGACGTCGAAAAAGCTTTTGACCACATAGAGCGTAAGGCCATCCTCGAGGTCCTATACTCGCTGGGCCTGGGCGAGAGGCTTTTTCGCATAGACAAGTCGTTTCTTAGTAGTAGACAAGCAAGCCTCACACTAAGCGAACTAAAATCTAAGTTAGGGGCACTGGGCAACAGAGGCACGCCACAAGAAGTTGTGCTCTCATCCATGTTATATAATTTAGCAATGACCAGAGTTGCGAGGGATTTGGAGCGGATAAAAAGTATACACTTGCCGACAATATAACCATATGAAGCGCCAATGGAAACATAGGTCGAACGGAGACTAGACTTCAGGAGAGTGTAGACATCGTGGAAAGCACTCTCGGTGAAATGGGGCTAAATTGTTCGGCGGTGAAGTCAGAACTTTTGGTTATAAAAAATCGAGGTAGAAGTCGAAGACCCAAGGGCTATGTCCCAGGTGAGAAACCCAACATTATCAACATTATCTTGCGCTGTCAGGACGGATCCGCGATTAAGCAGGTCGAAAAAATTAAAGTTCTAGGCTTCTACATAGAAGCTGGAGGTAGCAACTTCACTGCCATTCAACATATTTCCAAAAAAACTGATAAAGTACTCAGGCTTCTCAAGAGAATCACCAAATGACAAAGGGGCCTTGGTGAGGACAGCGCTCTAAGGCTACGACATGTCTTCGTTCTCTGTCACTTCACCTACGTGGCAAGTCTCCCCCAATGGTCGCAGGCCGAGCATAACAAAGTCAACACCATTATCAGAAAGTTAGTCAAGGTTGCCCTAGGTATACACAACAGTGCGTCGAACGAGAAACTCGTGAGCTTAGGCTTGCAAAATACTATGCAAGAAAGGGCTGAAGTGCAACAGATGGAGCAGCAGGAAAGACTAACGAGGACACGTGCGGGTAGGCTCATACTCAGGGCAATCGGGTCAGTCCCCAATAGATCGAAGAACCCGAAGGAGGTCGAGGTCGAACTGAACGTGAAGCTTAGAGACGTGATCAGAACCACTCTCCTGCCGAGAAACATGCATCTGGAACACAATGTCAGCAGGCGAAGAGCCATAGGGAAAGCTTTATTGAAAGAAATCGAACAGGTAGGACAACAGGCGGCCGTCGTGGACGCAGACTGGGTCAAAGGGCAAGAGGCCTACACTGCTGTGGTGGTCGACAGCCAGGAAGAGGTACGGGACGCCCTTACTATACTCACTAAGGATTCCACGGTAGCGGAACAAGCCGCAGTTGCTTTGGCTATTAGGAACAGAAAATGGTCATACGTCTATAGCGACTCCAAAGCAGCAATTACGAGCTTCGACAAGGGCTATGTCACTGGAACTGTGGTTACACTTTTGAAGAAAGTCAATCCTATCGATACTGAAATTTGATGGTTTCCTGCGCATATGGGACAAGTGGATAAAACTCGGGTCAACCTCAATGAGGTGCCGAATGACCTGGCACGAGGACTCACTTGCCGTGCCGGTCAGACCCGATCCGACGCCCACTACCATTCCGGGGGCTATAGAGATAATTTCATCACTTACAATGACATCATAAAATAATATTACTTGGGGCATAGGCAATTCCCACTGCCACATGCAAAATTGAACAGGGCTCAGGCAGTCAGGCTACGTTTACTGCAAACCGGAACTTACCCCACTCCATATTTTCTACATAAATTCTCCCTGACAGTGAATTTCAAGACAAGTGTGACGCGTGCGATGACATCATTGGAATCAGACACATGCTGGTGGGCTGTCCCGCGATTCTCGCCGACCCCGAAGAACAATGGTTTTACTGGCAGACGATGGTGCGAAGAGCGTCTTATCAAGACCAACTACGGGCAGTCCAGAAGGTCCACGATGACGCCACAAGGCTCGGCCTGACAGTAACGACATGGACGCGGCTCACCTCGGTCTGAAAAGACCGGGCTTCAGGACACAAATAAAGTTTTGTGAATAAATGAATGGGCAGGATAATCACTGTGCGTTATTATGCTGAGAGCCTGTTTTTAAATATGCGCTATGGGCCTTACATACGTTTTATACGTGAGTCCCCAAGATTCAATACAGTAGTTAAAATGACTATGAAGGAAGGCAAAATAGAGTGCAGTTAGCGTAAAAAGTGCAAAAAAATTGGCGGGCTCTGAGCAGAGCACGAATACCATAGGCGGTTTTCCTTTTTAGGAAGTCAATATTATGGTTTAATTTCAAAAAACAATCAAGTTGTACACCGAGAAATGTGCACTTTTCATAAGAAAATATTTCATAGTTAATAACATACATTGGGAGTGCGTTATCTCGCTTTTTTAACCTAGAACTGAAAATAACCAATTTTGTCGTATTGGGATTATTAACAAGCTTGTTCTTAGGCACCAATTGATGGCGCTCTGAAGATTGCGGTTTATCTGGGAGGTTAGAGCAGGAATGGAGTCGTGAGCACTAAATATGGCTGTGTCGTCTGCATAAAGTAAGGATTCTGTGTGAGGGGATAAACAGTCTGTCAGGTCATTTGTGTAAACGAGAAATAGAAGAGGACCTAATATTGATCCTTGTGAGTCCCCTATATTGATAGTTTTGGAGCCTGAAAGTACGCCTGAAATGGATACAACTTGTGAACGATTCAGTAAGTAACTAGAAATGAAATCTCTTGGAGGACCAGTTATACCACAGGAGCTTGTTCAAAAGAATAGCATGATCGATAGAATCAAAGGCTTGACTGAAGTAAATGAAGACTGATCCAAGGAGTTTTCCGTCATCAATTGTGTTTCCGATATTTTTACTAAGAGCAACTAGTGCTAGATTGGTGGAAAGCCATTGACTAAACCCAAATTGATGGGGCGATAAGAGCTGAAATTTTTCGAGGTAATTTGTAAGGCAAACGGAATATAATTTTTCAACAACCTTACTGAATAAAAGAGATAATAGCGATGGGCACATAATTGTTTATGATTGACTTATCACATTTCTTGTGATCAGGCACTATCTTGCTTTTTTTAGTTCAGAAGGAAAGATAGAGAGCTTAAAGATTGAGTTAACGATATGGGCTAAAATAGGGGCGATGACATCAACAATGTGCTTCATGTATCTGGCAGATATGCTGTCAAGTTCAGCGCTAGTTGTTTTCAGACTTATAGTAGTGTTCCGAACTTCAGCTGGGCAGGTTGGAAAAAGATAAAGATATTGCAATGGACGCCGTTTGTCGTTGAAACAAGATTGAGTGGATTTAGCGCTGATACTAGAAAAGTACTGGCTGAAAGCATCAGCAATGGCATCGGAAGTTTGAAAGGTCTTTCCGCCGTGACATATTTTTGTGATACAAGCTGCAGCTTTATTTTTATTTAAAAAGGAGTCAAATATACGCCACTGCTTTCCCGTATTTTTACCAGCTTGCAATAATAAAGTTTCATAGTAATTTCGTTTCGCTTTTCTAATGTAAGGTTTACTGCATTGCTGTACTTTTGGCAACGTTCCCTCAAAGCCATATTATAAGATTTTTTCTTAGACTTTCTGTATAGATTGTCTTGTTTTCGCAAACAGGCGAAAAGTCCCGCTGTTAACCAAGTGTTCTGGGGGGATGCTTGCTTTCTTCGCCACAAAACAGTTGCAGTCGAAGAAGTTATAGCATCATATATAAGGGTAGAAAAATCTCTATAAGCTGTTTCAGGGTCAGTGCACGAGGTAACGTGAGACCAGTTTATTGCGCCTATTGAATCAGTAAACTTTTTAGTCAAAGATTGACTTGGAAAAACAAGTATTTGTAGGGGTAGGTACGCGGTGAAAGCAAAGTGCTACAGGAAAAAGGTTTATAATAGTGGTACGGAGGATAAAAGCCTCAGGAGGGGTCAGAAAATTCGTTAAGACATCAAGTACCAGAAAGGTTACCCCAACAGCGACTGGGTTCGTTTAAAAGGAGGTCGAGACCATACCCAAGAAAGGTGTTTTTGTATTGACTAGAGCTAGACTCATCCAAAATGTTTATGTTGATGTCCCCCATGATGACTATATTTTTGTCTTCTTGCGTGAGTGAATGACGCAAGGCGTCAAGAGCAGAGCAAAAGTTAGCCATGGAAGAGCTGGGTGAACGGTAAATGCAGCCGAATACTATTTTGCGTGAGTTGCAATTGAAATGAGGACTATCACACTATGCAAAGTGCTTCACAATCGGGTATATCAAGAACCAAGTCTGTTCTACGTTTCTAGCTAACATTGTTAAATATGAATATCGTGGCGCTCCCGTGACACGAGGATGAACGGTGGTTGTACTCTTCGTTGTAGTTCGGAAAGCAAAACAAATTTTTATCAGTGTCGGTAAGCCAAGCCTCTGAAACATAGATTATCAGAAACGGAAAGCGTAAACCGCAAAAAAGGGCGTGAAAATCATCGAAATGGTTGCGGAGGCTGCGCGCATCAAAATTAATTATCGAGATATAGGCCTGAGATGATAAAGAATGAAGGTTATCAGTATCAATGTAAGACACGGTAACGTCATGATATTGACGCGCGTATGTGCCAGTGGTGAGGACAACGAAGCAGCGCGAGTGTCCTTGGCCGAGGGCAAAAGACGAAGAAGCCGTTGCAGTCTGTTTCCTGCGATCGATAAATCGTATTTCCTTGAGGCGCTTTGTGTGCTCGTCAATCTCGCGTCGTCACACTGGTCGAGGTGCTGGGTACATCTTCATGCTTGGCACCCCTTCGCGGACCCGACATTCAAGCCCGGAATCACTACCACCTGTCGACACACCAGTCCACCGTTCCAGCCGCCGTCTGCGAGGCCTAGCTCCCGAGCTCAATTCCTTTCCAGAAACTGCCAGCAATCGCTTGCCTCTTTCAACCACCATGGCCACTGCAGCTACATCGCACATGACGCTTCAGAATCCCATGATTCCTGACTGCTTTTATGGTGAGACCTATGAAGATGCACAAAACTGGCTGGACCAGTTCGAACGCTGCGCGAAGTACAACCAGTGGGCCACCCCAGAAGACAAGCTTGCGAATGTGTACTTCTACCTGAAAGACAACGCCCAGACGTGGTACATCAACAGGGAAAGAAGCATGGCTACGTGGGATGACTTCCGCAACCAGCTGATTGACACCTTTAGTAGTCTTGACAGAAAGGGGAATGCGCAACGTCTCTTGGAAGCTCGAATCCAAAAACCTAACGAGAGCGTCGCTATGTTCGCCGAGGACATGACCCGTCTTTTCGGCAGGGCGGATCCCGAGATGCCGGAAGACAGGAAGCTGCGGTATCTAATGCGAGGCGTGAAGGAGCAACTGTTTGCTGGGCTTGTGAGAAATCCGCCAACAACAGTAGCGGAGTTCACGAAAGAAGCCACAGCTATTGAACGGGCCCTACAGCAACGGTACCGCCAGCAGAACCCGGTCAACGTTCGAGCGAGTAGCCCTGTTACGACTGCGGCGAGCCTCGGCGACAACGACAGGCCTCTGCGGGAAGTCATCCGGGAGATTTTGAGGGAGGAGCTTCGGCAGCTTGGTTTAATTCCAGCAACTGAACCGACGCCGGCATTGTCTTTTGTCGCTGATGTTGTCCGGGATGAGGTCCGTCAAGCTCTTTCTTCACCCGGCTATAATGGTGTGCAACGACATTTTACTTATGCCGATGCCGTCCGACGCCCCGTCGTCGCTCCTTCAGCGCAGCAGACCTCAATTACTGGACCACCACCAACCCTGCAAACACAGCCACTGTCTGCACCGACCACTTTCGCAACCTCACCGATTCCTCCGACAAGACGAATGCCGTATAACCAACATGCCCCACAACGTAGCCCCACAACGTGGCCCAATAGTGAGTCTCCACTCACCTACCAGCGTCGGAAAACCGATTTGTGGCGTACCGCTGACCGTCGACCGGTATGCTTTCATTGTGGCGAAGCTGGGCACGTCTACAGAGTTTGCCGTTATCGCGACGCTCAGTACAAGAGATTTCCTCGCTACCCTGATTACATTGCGTACGACGATCAACGCATGTACAACTACGCCCCTGTGAACACACCGCCGCAGAATCCAGTAATGCCCAGATCACGTTCTCCATCTCCTGCGCGGCCCAGTTCACCTAATCACCTAATCATCGCAGTTTTGCCGACGTCACCAGGGGCAGGTCCCCTAGCCCGCGACGGGGAAACTAGACGCAGCGACCTCGGGGGGTGGGGTTGCCAATATTCGAAATTCCGAACAGCCCCCATTGCAGACAAGTGACAGCTCGAAGCCATCAAAACCGAAGAAGACGACAGCAACGACTAATTCGACGAATGAGACAACTGCCGACGTAACCGACGTTATCAGCGCTGACCTCGTCGTTCACATTGACGGCCACCAAGTGACGGCACTTGTGGACACTGGCTCGCACTTTTCTATAATAAGCCTACAGCTAGCCGAAAGGCTAAGGAAGGTGAAAATGCCATGGCAGGGACCCAATATAAGAACTGCAGGAGGTCAGTTGATGACACCGGTTGGAAAGTGCACGGCCCGACTCATCATTGCTGGTTCCACCTTTGTCGCCACCCTCGTCATTCTCCACGAGTGCTGTAAACAGCTCATATTGGGAATGGATTTCTTGCGCGAATATGGGGCTGTGATTGACATCAGTGACAGAAGCGTAACATTCACTGTAAGCTCGGAGACTGCTACAGATAAGGAACACCAGCCACCTCGCTTCCGTATTGCCGATGACGACGTCATACTGCCGCCACGAAGTTGTTCTCTCGTATCCGTGCACTGTGACAAATTACAAAATGCTACTGGCATCGCTGAACACATCAAGGAGCTCGCATTCACTAGCGGCATTTCTGTTGCCAGGGCTGTCATCACTGTTACTGACGGATGCGCTGAACTGCTAGTGACAAATTTCAGCAGAGAACGCCGACACGTAGTTAAAGGCATGGCTATTGCCTATTTTGACGAACTCTCGCAAACAGAAGATTGTCATTTAGTGGAGGAAGCAGCAGCGTCTACTATCACTACACCGACACCTGTAGACGTTGGTCCAATGTTATCTCCCATTGAGCGAGACCGCCTTCTAACGCTGATCAACAAGTTCCACGGCTGCTTCTCATCCACATCAAGAGTTGGTCAAACCGCACTGACGAAACACCGCATCATCACGGATTCCGATGCCAGACCCATCCGGCAAAATCCTTATCGAGTCGCCCCAAAGGAGCGTGAGGAAATTCAGAAACAGGTGAAAACGATGCTAGAAGATGGTGTTATTCGGCCGTCTAACAGTCCTTGGGCATCACCTGTAGTACTCGTCAAAAAGAAGGATGGTAGCTTGCGTTTCTGCGTCGACTATCGTAAGCTTAATCAGATCACAAAGAAGGACGTCTACCCTCTGCCGCGTATTGATGATTCATTGAATAGACTACGAAACGCACGCTACTTTTCGTCTATGGACTTAAAAAGTGGCTACTGGCAAATTGAAGTGGATGAGAGAGATCGTGAGAAGACCGCCTTTGTTACGCCCGACGGACTTTATGAATTTCAGGTTCTTCCTTTCGGTTTGTGTTCGGCGCCAGCAACATTCCAGCGTCTCATGGACACAGTTCTGTCGGGACTTAAGTGGCAAACCTGCTTGGTGTACCTCGATGACGTGATTGTCTTTTCAGCGACTTTCGAGGAACACTTACGAAGGCTAGAAGCAGTTTTTGAAGCAATACGCTTGGCCGGTCTTACTCTCAAACCAGAAAAGTGCCACTTCGGCTTCCACGAACTTCGATTCCTCGGTCACGTCGTGAGCAGCCAAGGGATCCGACCCTACCCGGATAAAATTGCCGCCGTGGCAAACTTCCCGACGCCATCAGACAAAAAATCAGTGCGACGTTTTTTAGGACTCTGTGCCTATTACCGGCGGTTTATTGCTAATTTTTTGCGCATCGCATGGCCATTGACACAGCTTACTCGGGAAGATACCCCCTTCAGATGGGGCGAAGACCAACAGCAGGCATTTCACGAGCTTCGTCAGCGAATGCAAACACCCCCCGTGCTGGCCCACTTCGATGAAGACGCGCCGACAATACTTCATACAGACGCTAGTAATGTGGGTCTTGGAGCAGTGCTCGTACAGTCGAAGGACAACAACGAAAAACGTGATCGCCCACGCCAGCAGGACGCTGTCCCGAGCTGAATCTAATTACACTACGACGGAAAAAGAATGTCTTGCAATGGTATGGGCAGTCCTGAAGTTTCGTCCTTATTTGTACGGCCGCCCATTCACCGTTATCAGCGATCACCACTCTCTCTGTTGGTTAGTTAACTTGAAAGATCCATCTGGCCGCCTTGCACTATGGAGTCTTCGGCTCCAAGAATTTGACTTCACTGTTGCCTACAAGTCGAGAAAACGACACACCGATGCCGACTGTCTTTCTCGGTCTCCTGTTGAGACGGCATCCCCGGACAACGACGATGACGACACGGCCTTTCTCGGAATTGTGGACACTGCCACCTTTTCTCAACAGCAGCGTGGCGATGCTGAGCTGCTACCACTTATAGACTACCTACAAGGGCGAGTGAATAGCGTTCCGAAGTTATTTGCGAGAAGGCTGCCGTCGTACTGCTTGCGAAATGACGCTCTTTATAAGAGGAACTTTTCACCCACCGGCAGCAGCTACTTGCTCGTCGTTCCTTCTTCGCTTCGCCGTGAGGTACTGCAAGCCTGTCACGACGAACCTACCGCTGGTCACTTGGGTTACGCAAGAACATTGGCGAGGATAAGGCAGAACTATTACTGGCCAAGACTTGCCGAAGTTGTCAAAACTTACGTGCAGGCATGTCTAGATTGCCAGCGCCGCAAGCCACCATCCATCAAACCAGCTGGCCTGCTGCAGCCTGTTCGAGTGCCGGCGACACCGTTTGCACAAATTGGCATGGATTTTCTGGGCCCCTTCCCAAAGTCTGTCACTGGAAACAGGTGTATAATCGTCGCCACGGATTACCTGACCCGATACGCGGAGACAGGCGCTCTGCCACGGGCAACGGCAGCCGAAGGGGCGCAATTTTTCATTGAAGCCATCGTCTTAAGACACGGTGCTCCCGCAATAGTCATCACCGACAGAGGTACTGCGTTCATGGCCGAGCTTTTGGACACCATTTTTCGACTAAGTGGTACAGCTCACAGGAAGACAACGGCGTATCATCCCCAGACCAATGGGCTCACTGAACGCCTCAACAAGACCCTGGCTGACATGATAAGCATGTACGTAGATGTAGAGCACAAGAACTGGGACATCATTTTGCCCTACGTCACCTTCGCGTACAACACGGCTCGTCAAGAGACCACTCGGAAGACACCCTTTAGTCTCCTTTACGGACGCGAGGTTACAACAACGTTAGACGCAATGCTTCCTCATGAAAATGATGGCAATGAGACAGACGCCGAAGAGTTTACCCAGCTAGCAGAAGAAGCCAGACAACTTGCCAGGTTGCGAATCACCAAACAGCAAGACGACACTGCCAAGTATTACAACCTCCGGCACAGACCCGTCATATACAACGTGAACGACAAAGTATGGGTCTGGACACCTGTTCGTCAGCGTGGGCTTTCCGAAAAGCTGTTGCGAAGATACTTCGGACCCTACAAGGTTCTGCGACGAATTAGTGACATCAACTACGAGGTTGTTCCGGACGGCGTGCAGTGTTCAAAGCGGCGCAGACATTCACCAGAAATTGTCCACGTGCTTCGGATGAAGCCTTACTTTCAGTGACTAACTGTGCAGTTTTGGCTTCGCCTTGCTTCTCAAACGTTTAACATCGGGACGATGTTTTTTTAAAGGGGGAATAATGACGCGCGTATGTGCCAGTGGTGAGGACAACGAAGCAGCGCGAGTGTCCTTGGCCGAGGGCAAAAGAGGAAGAAGCCGTTGCAGTCTGTTTCCTGCGATCGATAAATCGTATTTCTTTGAGGCGCTTTGTGTGCTCGTCAATCTCGCGTCGTTACAATATGAGATTAGCTTAGTTCGAGAATACGCTTTGGTCAGCTTCGTCTCGAATTCAGAATACGCGGCTGTCAGTTGTTTAGCGGGCCTTGATCTGACAATCATCCGTCCACAAAAAAATGGCCTTTTTTTCAGGCAAAAGGCCATCGCGAAAATTTTGTTGTTTGTTGGGTCATGTGATCATTTACATTTATACGGGCCACACATCATTTCCTGCAAAACCTAGACCATTTGTCTGCAGCCGCGTTTTGCTTGCCTTGCTTACGAATTCAGCTTTCTTTGGTCGACGAGGCTGTGAATAAGATCTATTTGAAACCAGCAGTAATGGCGAGACTGGTTGGTTGGTTGGTTGTTTTTCAGAGTCCTGGCACAACCTACCACGGGGAATCGGCCATGAAACGAACGGTGCCTCATTTGTGAGATGGAATTGTTTTCCCAGCCGGACTATTTAGATAATGGTGTTTAAACAAAGAACCAATTGGTGAACGATATAATAAAAATAAAATAAATAGAGGTAATGCAGAAAATCAACAAGCTAATCTGGTTTAAAATAAAGTGAATTTATGCCTAAGCTTAACATTGTAATCTTTTTGTTGCCTTTAAAAGATCGTATACAGCCTCGCAAACGTTCCTGTGGCTAAATCCCTTTTCAGTTGCTCCTAAGGAAAGGACCAGCGGAAGGAATAAATTTAGAGCCAACCTATAGAGAGGTTCTTCTAACAGTCTCTTTCTTTGGTTTGTATATAACCTGCAAGTTAAGGGGACCAGGGATCGAGCGCAGACAACCCTTCGAGTTCCTCCTCATGCACACAATTGCATCGCCCCCAGAATATCAATATTCAAGCATGTAGCATAATCCCGGGCATCAGAAGCGCCGTCTCGGCGCATATTTATTTATTTATTTCAGAAGTACTGCCAGCCACACACATGAGGCCTTAGGCAGGGGTGGGTGATACAAAAAAGGAAACATATGAAGATACAACAGGAAAGGAAACACGTCACGTAAAGCTACATCATCAAGAACTAGTGCATCAAAGTAAAATGCTAGTACTTACACAATTGTAGTGGTTTATGCGTACACGTACAAAAAAAAACTATGATGACAAACATCTGTACACTCAGAACTAAGAAACAAACATCATATAACAGTTCAAAAATCGGCAACATTTCAAAAATACAACGCATTGATATGAGAAAAGTGATAGAAAGTGGAACATAAATGTAAGCCTGTTCAGGATGCGCGGTGGAATAATAGAGGGCGAAGCGCAAAAAAAGACCAAAGTTAAGTGGGTTGCTGGTGTTTAAGTTTTTCTACGAACGACTGAACGGTCTCACAGTTCACCAGATCGGCAGAAAGAGCATTCCAATCAGTGACAGTGCGTGGAAAAAATGAGTTTTTAAAGGCTTTCGTTTGACAGGAATATTCTTTCAGTTTTTTTGGATGCTCGGAACGAGTTGATCGGCGGTGAACCGTTTTTATGTACGCGTGCTTGTCTATGCGTAGCTTGTCGTGGTAAAGTAGAAACATGTACTTTAGTCGATCGTGTTGCCGTCTTGCCTGCAATGTATCCAAGTCAGCTTTTTTTAACAGTTCACTGGTTGATGTGAGAGCACTGTAACAATTATATACAAATCGGATTGCTTTTCTTTGAATCATTTCAAGTGTTTTAATATTTACTTGGCTATAAGGGTCCCAAACCACAGATCAGTACTCGAGGATTGGACGGATAAAAGTTTTATACGCAATTAATTTTAACTTTGGAGTAGATTTGCGCAAAGAACGTCTTAGAAATGCTAGTTTCTGTAAAGCTTTCTTTTCAATGTAGGCAACATGCTCATTCCACTTAAAATCTGCACTTAATACAACCCCCAAATATTTATAGGTTTTAACAAACGATAGTTTTTGACCATTGATGGAATACGAGTGTTTCAAAGGAAGCCGCTTGCGCGTAACGGTCATAGCAACCGTTTTCTTTTCATTAATCTTCATTTGCCACACTGCACACCAAGAAGATATTTTTGTTAACGCCTCGTTTAAAAGAACCTGGTCGTCTGCACTACGTATTTCCTGATAAAGAATGCAATCATCTGCAAATAACTTGATAGAAACCGGGATGTCATTGGCGATGTCGTCTATAAATACTAAAAAAAGAAGTGGCCCAAGCACAGAGCCCTGAGGGATTCCCGATTTCACCGGTCGTGAGTCAGACTGAACGTTATCTATAGAAACTATTTGATTTCGACAAGAAAGGTAGGCCTCAATCCATGAAATTATTGTGCTGTTTTTTAGTATAGGTTTAAGTTTCGCGAGAAGTTTTGGATGCGACACGCGATCAAATGCTTTTTCGAAGTCTAGGAAAACCATGTCAATCTGGCCTTGCCTATCTAGAATAGCTGCAATGTCATGAACGGTTTCCAACAGTTGTGTGACGGTTGAGAATCCTTTTCGAAAGCCGTGTTGTCGGTCATTGATTAAATTATTTTCCTCGAGAAAAACTGAGAGATGCTTAAATATAATATGTTCTAATACCTTCGCACATGAGCAAAGCAGAGAAATTGGTCTATAGGCGGAGACGAGAGAAGTGTTAGGTGATTTGGGTATAGGGATAATTTTTCCGAATTTCCAGTCATCTGGAAGCGCGCGCTGTGACATTGACTTCTGAAAAATGATGCACAAAAACTTCGAGCACCATTCAGCATACCTCACAAGGAACGCGTTAGGTATGCTATCAATACCAGGCGTCTTTTTGGGATCTATGTTAAGAAGCAGAGACAAGATTCCTTCCTCAGATATTGCAAGGTCACTTATTGGTGGGATATCATGAAGCGTTTTTGGACATGGCCTTCTCCCATCGTCATCAGTAAACACTGAACAAAAAAACGTGTTAAATGATTCTGCAATAGTTTCTTTATTAGTTACGATAGTCCCATTTACACATATATTATGAAAACGCTTTTTCTTTGGGGCGAAATGCTGCCAGAATTTCGCTGGGGATGACAGCAAGAAGTTTTCTAAAGTGACGTTATAGTACTGATCTTTTGCTTCCTTGATACTGTCTTTTAATTCTTTACGCACGTTACTGAGTTTAAGCATGGTCGATGGAGTGGGGTTCTGACGATGCTTACTGATCGACATATAAATGTCGACATCGACATATAAATGTCGATGTCATTGCGAGAGTGCTAGGGCTTCAAGCGCGCAACATGTACAATATTGGTAGCCTGTGGGACACATGAAGGCGTCGAAGCGACAGCACCAATATTATTATTATAATATTATTAGGCGAATTCTAACCATCAACTTTAAACGTGTTCAAAATTACTGCAATTTCAATTCGAGATATACATTATTCTGTCTGGTCGAAATGGCAAAAAAATATTGCACTCTTTCTGTATTTACGGGGCTTGTCCTCCTTCTGTTAGGATTAAGTATCATTCGAAAGGCCTTAAATTTTATATCCTCAATTCTTGGCAATCACCCTGAGTGTGTAAAAGCCATAATGGAGGCATCATCATCATCTTCATTATCATCAATTTCTTATGTCACAGGAGTAGCCACACGAACGACTCAGTATAGACCTGTGCTGCCAGTAAGCAGTTTTTCCGACAAGCCGACTTGGGTCGCAGACCAGGGCAGGAGCGAAGAACCGAGCGAAAAGTGTTCGTCACGGTGTCGTTGATCATACAAACGCCGTTGCTTCTTTTGAGAGGTCAGAAGGCGAGTATGGCCGATTTCGCGTGCGTGAGTGATAGCGTCCATATTCACTGGTAGGTACTGCAGAGGACGGAATGACGTTGTCTAGAGGCAATGTTGATTCTCGGCCCAACAGCAGAAAAAATGGAGAGCAACCTGCATTGTCACGGTGTGCAGAATCGTAGGCAAATCTGACGCACGGCAACACAATATTCCAGTCGGTGTGGTTGGTAGAAACATACTTAGCAAGCATATCTGTTAGAGTTTGACTTAGACGCTACGTGAGTCTATTGGTCTGTGGATGGTATGACGTAGTCAGCTTGTGTCTAGTTTCACAGGGCTGCAAGATGTACGCTATGACCTTCGACAAAAAGGTGCGGCCACGGTCCGTAAACAGCTGCCATGAAGCTCCGTGTTGAAAAATCACGTCGTTGAGGAGGAAGTCGGTGACATCTGGAGCACAGCTTGTTGGAAGAGCTAGTGCGATAGCATAATGGGTGGCGTAGTCAGTGGCCACGGCTACCACCTGTTGCTCGAGGAAGACAAGGGGAAAGTGCGAAGTAGGTCAAAGGCAGCGCGAAAGAATGGTTCTGACAGAATGTCAAGTGGTTGAAGACGGCCGGCGGAGAGCGTCAATGGTGTTTTGCGGCGCTGACATATCTCACAAGCCGCAACGTATCTTCTGACTAAGCGTGCAACTCCTGGCGGAAAGAAGCGTCGGCGAATTTGATCGTAAGTGCGTGACACACCGAGGTGACCGGCAGTCCGAACGTCATCAAGTTTGTGTAGAACTTCTGAGGGGAGGTGTTTTGGAATGACAAGCAGCAGGGCCAGTCGATCCGGTTCAAAATTTTGGTGGTATAATACACCATCGCGGAGCACGAATGAGCTACGGGAATGAACGGAAGATAATGATTCGAGGCACTCGACGATACACGCTAGGATGCATCACGGCGCTGCTTGTCACCGATGCATGCCATTTGCGAAAGGAAAAAGACGCAAGGGTCGGTGGAAGTGACAGGCATAATTCACGATTCAGCGACCGGGTAGTGGAACGGGCAGGCTGCGTCTTTATGTAGGCGTCGGGGCTTGTACGTCACCACGTATGTATACTCTTGCAGTCACAGAGTCGAGTGTCCGAGCCGACCAGTAGGGTCCTTCAGTGGCGTAAGCCAGCATAGGGCATGATGGCCAGTTATTAGACAGAAATTTGTGCCATATAAGTATTAGGACTCCCCAAACAAAAGCAAGACATCACGCTCTGTGATGGAGTAGTTAAGCTCAGCTGCTTTTACGAGGCGGCCAGCGTAGGCGACAACTCGGTCGTGTCTCTGTTGGCATTGTGCTAGGAGGGCTTCAATCCCGTGACCTCTAGCATCAGTTCGGAGTTCTGTCGGAGTGGATTGGTCAAAGTGAGCCAATACAGATAGAGTCGCCTCTAGCGTGATTAGGGGATAAAGAGCAGCAGCTTGGTCAGAACTCCACGTAAAATTGACGTCTTTCTTCAGGAGCTCAGTGAGGGGTCGAGTGAGGTTTCGAAGTCTTTCACAAACCTCCTAAAATAGGAACAAAGTCTTACAAAACTCCGGACATCTTTGAATGGCTGGGGTACAGAAAAACTGGTGACTTCACGAGTTTTCAACGGGTCTGACTGCACACCTGATGCTTCGACAAGGCGGCCCAACACTGTAAGTTGCTAGAGTCCGAAGTGGTGCTTCGACGAGTTTAATTGAAGGCCTGCAGCGCGAAAGATGTCGAGAATAGCAGACAAACGCTGAAGATGGGTTTGAAATGTTTGTAAATGTACAAGAACATCGTCAAGACAACAAAGACATGATGACCATTTGAACCCTTGTATCAGAGAGTTCATCATGTGCTTGAACGTGGCTGGGGAATTGCATAGCCCAAATGGCATAACCATGAACTGGTATAAGCCATCTGAAGTCACAAACGCAGTCTTGCTCTTTTTCGTCAACAGCAATCTGCTAATAGCTGGAACGTAGGTCTATTGAAGAAAAGTATAGGGCACTGTGGAGACATTGAGAGCGCCGTCGATGCGGGGCAAGGGTAAAAGTCCTTTTTCGTGATTGTATTTAGATGGCGGTAATCAACATAGAAGCGCCACGTGTCATCTTTCTTTTTAACGAGCACAACGGGGGACGCTCAAGGACTCGAAGAGGGTTCAATCATCCCTTTGGCTAGCATCTTGGCGACTTCTTGTTGAATTACCTTACGCTCGGTGGCAGACACCGGGTATGGTCACCGATGAATTGGAATAGAATCACCTGTGTTAATGCGGTGCTTGACGAGTGAAGTCTGCCCTTCCGTACAGCTGTCAATGTTTAATATGTCGCGGTACGAAGCCAGAAGGCGGCATAGCTCGGCTGACTTCTCAGGGTGGAGGCCCGGGGCGATCATGGAGCATAAGGTCGCATCGAGGTACGCGGCATCCTGTGGGTCATGTGGGTGATCAGGACATATGTCTGCCGCAAAATTGGTGACGTGGTCATCGATTGGGGCCTTAACGTGGCGACCGATAATCCTTGAGGTAGCACTTGCTTTACGAAACCGAAATTGATAACAGGTAAATATGTTCGGTTAGAGGCCGCGATTACAATGGAGTGCAGGACAGTAATGTCACGTGCCAGGAGAACATAAGGAATCGGCGTCAAGATATAGTCACCTTCGAGAACGGGAGAGGGTGTTGCCAATTAAACGAATTCGAGAGCTTTAGGTAGTATCCGGAAGAAGTGAGTGGCGCAGAGGCTGTTCGGGAGTTCAGGGTGAGAATCCGGAAAAAGCGGAATTTCTCGGCAGAGAGTACTGGCGGTACAATCGATCAAAGCAGAATGTGCCGATAGAAAATCCATGCCTAAGATTAAGTCGTGAGGGCATTTTCAAGCACCATAAATAAAACGGAGACGCTGCGGCCGGCAATGCCAGCACGAGCGGTAAACATTCCAGTGATGGCCACGATTCCGTCATCAGCAAACTGTGGCGTAGTCGCTGCAGGCGTGTGGACTTTTTTGAGTAGGCGACACAGATAAGCATTCATTATAGACACTTGAGCTCCAGTATCAACTAACGCCGTCAAAGAAATACCGTCCACATACACATCAATCAAGTTCGTATTAGTGGGGAGAGTCAACGGAGAATTTAGATCAGTCGCGATTCATGCAGCAATATGAACCGACTCCTCTGGTGCGCCATCACGTCCCCTTGAAGGCACTTTAATACGCCGACCAACCTTTTCGCAATGCTCGCCGTGCGATCTCTGGCAAAACCTCGAAATAAAGGGGTGTCGTGATGCACAGCTGCGTCACCTTAAGAAGAAGGTCCCCCCTTTTCACAGCTTTACAGCTTTGACAGAGCGGCACGTCAACGAAATGACTGAAAACGTCTAGAACCCTGGGCGAACGTACATAAACAACCAGCGGATGTTGGTGATCAGGAGATGACGAACGTTTTGCGCCAGCGTGCGTAGAGAATGAGATGAGAGTTGCTCCGTCATCGAGCGAAGGCTAATGTCTTCACTGACAAAAAAGGAGATGAAAAGATTTTACAGCTGCGGGTAGAGGCTTTGGCTACAAGCAAAAGAAAGGTGTGTGTTTACCACCGCAGCGGGCGAAGACGTGTTCTGCAGGCACAGCGCGTGAGTGGCAGACGTGTTACTGGCAAAGAAGTTTGGTAATTGGAGTGTGGAAGGAAAACTTCGGGGGCAGCGGGACGACAGCAGCACTGGCGTTTGAGTGAGTAGATCCTAGAAGAGAATCATGCAAACTGTGTTCCAAGAACTTTGGACTGAATAAGTTTGGCTAACATTTAGTCTTTATATGCCTTGGTCTGTTCAGTGCATGAGATTGCCTTGTAGCGCATGCTGTTGTTTGTGCCCGTTGTTTTGAGTATATCTTGCTGTGTTGTGTTGTGCAACCCGTTGTAGGATTGGTGACGTATTGTATTGGATTAGTGCCGAGTGTACATATTTGTGTAGGGTTTCATCTGCCATATTTGAGAAAATATTTTGGATTGTTTATCTACTGTCGGCTCTGACTCGTTCTTTGGACCACAGCCAGCATTCGCTGGCACACCAACTAGGATCACATGTATTGTGGTGGAGTTCGGGGGGCCATTGCTGCCGCTCGTGGAGTCATCGCAGCGATTGCCTCGCTAAGCACGGAACTAGTAACAATTATTTTGGCATCCACGACAGGACCTTTTTGGTGCAATGTGTGTCCAAAGCTGGGAGAAAAAACCTGGTGTGGCTGGTAGTGCTATCTGAACAATTTTTTGTGTGTTGCATGGTGTCCTCGCTAAGATGTGTGCAGAGAGTTTTCGATAGATGGAACTTGGGAGGTATTTTGTGCCCGTGGTTAGAATTTTTTTTTTCAGCGACATCATGAATATGGTGTAGTTTTTGGTGAGACGATAGTTCTTTCTGGAGCATAACTACGTAAATGGGTCAGCCAGAGAGAGAAAGAAGAAACAAAGAGTATAAAGCAGGAGAAATCACCTCAGCTGAAAAAAGACTGGCAGCTGATAGGGCGAAAGGAGAAAAAGAGGCCAAGGAGCGGCTGTTGAAGGAAAATAGAGGGGTGCAAGAGAGGCAAATGCAACTGGAGATGGCTGAGAGGGCAAAATAGCGGCAGCACGAGATGGAACTCGAGCGGCTCCGTTTGCAACAGCGAAGTGAAACTGCCGTCCAGGCTCGAGTTGAAAGTAGCGAACGGGAACATCTTGTTTCCTGTTTAATCCAAGCAAACTGCTCGTAGCGTTTCACTAGAGGAATGACGACCTTGACGCGTACATTCACAGATTTGAGACAACTTCTAGAAGCTCTACTGTCGCGGTCTTGCTGCTAAAGTACTCGGCTGCTAATCTGCAGCTACTGGGATCAACCCCCAGCTGCGGCGGCTTCATCTTCAATGGAAGCGTAAATGTTGTAGGCCCGTGGGCTCAGATTTGGGTGCACTGTAAAAGAACTCAGGTGGTCGAAATTTCCGGAACCCTCCACTACGGCATCTCTCATATACATATGGTGTTTTTGGCACGTTAAACCCCACGTATTAATCAATGAACAATTACTAGGAGCCAGAATTAGCCGGAGCAACAATGGGCAACTGCTTTGAGTAGTTCCTTGAGTAGCGAAGCGCTCAGTGTGTATGCATGACAGGCTGACACCAACCGATGCAGATAACTATGCAAAAGTGAAAGCTGCTTAGCTGAATCAATTTATATTCATTGTGGAAGGCTTCCGAGACAGATTTCGGAAACAAAAGCCAGCTGATGGTGAGATGGCTACGCAGTATACCATACGACTTAGCCATTATTTTGACTGATGGATCGAGCTTTCAGTGAGAGCACAGGAGAACAGTAAGCTTAAAAAACTCCTTATGAGAAAACAATTTCTCATCCACTGCCACCCGAACCTGTCGCTGTACTTGAAAAAAGGAGAGCTTCGTCGCTTAACAATGTGCTTGAATTGGCAGATCAATTCTTCAAAGCACAAGGTGGCCCGAAGTCTTCCAAGGTTAGGAAAGAAGGTCCCGAAGAGTCGAGAAAACCAACGCCCGACGCATAGGAGCACACACAAGAGAGGGTTACGCGATGCTTTCTGTGCAACCGAGAGGGTCATCGCGCTAACAAGTCCCGAGCTAACTTTGCGCGCCCCAGTGTAACGAAATATTATAAATGTGGTCAGACTGGACATAGGCAGACGCATGTCGTCATGAAACGAGCAAAACCAATCAAGTAGATTGTGTGCATGCGTTACCAAAAGACGATAATGATTACGTCACCGACGGATTCGTGGAGTTGAAAAATGGGAAGAAACCTTATATTGTGGGTGCTGTAACAAAACAGCCAGTGGGTGTTACGAAGGGAATGTCAACGCTGCCTGGCAAAGTTGCGGGCAAAATGATTACGGTGCTAAAAAACACCGTTAGCTCTACTGTTGTCGTGTGGAGGAACTCGGTGCGGGAAAGCAAGCTAACAGGCAGAACTAGGCTGGTTCTCCTACTTAACGGTTCAGTTCGGATGCTTCCCGAAGCTGAGATTGAGGTCGAGGCACCCTACTTCAGCAGGAAGGTTACTGCCCTGTGTATGACAGCCCCCCTTTACGACCCCATTAGAGAAAACATCGACGGAGCACGAGGACTGAACGACCTAGAGCGTTTGGGGGACGACCCGAAGACAGAGTTTTCACTGACACAGGGTCCGCGAGATACAGTGGAGGAGCATTCCGCGACGTATTGCACACAAGCTCCAGGTGAAGCCGGGGTACAAAAGAGAGAGAAACGAGAGGTCATCATGTTGATCGAGAAAACGTGCCGTGTAGTTGGAGCTGCAGCGAAATGACCTCAGTCAACCAAGAGCGAAAAGGTGACGGGGTCGGTCAGTCAGGCTCGGTGTCACTTCGGGCACAAGCTGGTGAAGAACCAGCAACGACTGGATGAACGCGATGACACCTTAGAAGCGTCGAAAGTGTCACTGACGGCAGAGACACCACCTCAGATACGACTCGCTTGAGACAGCTTGCTAATTCCGAAAGAAGAGAAATAAATAGGAATGGAGTGAGCACCGCAAGAAAGGACGCAAGTGCTGCACGAAGTACACAGGATGGGAGCTTGGGTTAGATATGCACGTGGTTGACAGTGTTGAACGCAATAAATGGTGTTAATAGTATTGCTATTCTGGTCTCGGCGTGATTGTCTAGTGGCTAAGATACTTAGCTTCTTACCCGAAGGTTGCGGGATTGAATCCTGGCTGTGGCGGTTGCATTTTCAATGGAGGCGAAAATGTTGCAGGCATGTGTGCTCAGATTTTGGTGCACGTTAAAGAACCCCAAGTGGTCGAAATTTCTGGAGCCCTTTACTCGTCGTCTCTAATAATCATCTGGTGGTTTTGAAACGTTAAACTCCACATATCAATTATTATTGTTATCCTGTGTCACAAGTGTGTGTCAAGTGAGCCGAAGTCTCTGTTGTGGTTACGTGATGTGATCAATGTGATCGCACAAGTGTTGTAAAGAGAGACCTTTGTACGTCTGCGTTGTTTGAAATGTGGGATAGACGTTGTACTCATGTTCAACTGGTTATGGTTCAAGTGTTGTGAAATCAAACTTTATGTGAAATAGTAAAAGTGTGGCGTTGTGAATGTGACGCTTCACGAGCGACGCACTGTGTTACGGAATTTTGTTGTGCGGTGATTTTTCACGCTCAATTGTGTTGTTTTGAGTATTAGGGGATAATAGTTTTAAAGAGAGGGATCAGTGTCACAGACGAGCGCTCAAGAAGCACGCGCCTCCGTTTTCTAGCGCTGGCAACATTGGCAGGTGCACCCTTCAAGCACGCCATAAACGGGCGCAAAAAAATGGCCCTGTATCTTGATGTCAATTTGCATATGTCGTCGAAAGACGATAGTCTTGCATGTGGAGAAAGTGAACAAAACTTTAATCTGATGTTCTGCGCAAGAAAATGGGTGTATGCTATTCAGGAGGCGCTGCATTAGAGTGCCTCGAGCGTGCACCGGATGCGAACGAGCGCATCAAGTCACGTCACACGTGAGACATGAGCGCCATCTGGCAGTTTTGTTCGAAAACAAAGCGCATGGCTCTGAGACGGGTGTGCGCGCCCGTCTCAGAGGTGATAAGGTGTAGAACGCAAGACGACGGGTAGGTGCCAACACCATCTCGTCTTAGCAAAGCGTTGGAAACACTCGCCTTTTCGTGCAAGCATTGCGTGGTCAGCGCAGCGTGATAAGCGCTACAGTCCTTAAAATTATTATGTATGCCTTTTCTAGTAAAAGAAGCACATGCAGAATATACACGTGTTGTTATGGTGCCCCAGACATGCGCAATAATTCAATTTTAATTGACAGTTACACAAATATGAACGCAAAATCTTGAGCAACATTGGTGGGCGCTGTAGATAGGGTTAGTCGTTTCAAATACCCGGTGCCGTTAAGGGCGGACAAACAGACAAATATACACACACAGACCAAAGTTTTTGCGTCGAAGGTCCACAAGGAAGGCTATCGTCTTTAATATCAACGGACTCTTCAGGCGCACTATCTCTTCCCCTTGAGGCGTTTGACGACGTACGTGACGGAATTGTGACATTATTCATGTCTTGACCAACGCGTCATATTAGTCAAACCATCTTACCCTCCCATGCTAATTTTGGTTCCCGCCAAGTAAAGGTGCAGACAACGACAGCACCCAAACGCAAGCGGATAGATAGATAGATAGATAGATAGATAGATAGATAGATAGATAGATAGATAGATAGATAGATAGATAGATAGATAGATAGATAGATAGATAGATAGATAGATAGATAGATAGATAGATAGATAGATAGATAGATAGATAGATAGATAGATAGATAGATAGATAGATAGATAGATAGATAGATAGATAGATAGATAGATAGATAGATAGATAGATAGATAGATAGATAGATAGATAGATAGATAGATAGATAGATAGATAGATAGATAATGCCACCAGGACGTAGTGGGTCGACAGCAAGAGCGGCTCTCAACCTGGAGAAAAAATAAGATCGCGTGCTTCTCTGCTCGAGAGCCAGCCACCCACGACTGATGCATCGTCCTAGAGCTAGCTACCCGGTGGTTTAATAAACCCCCAGTACTTGTGACTCATCGTGACAAACTGGTGGAGGTGCTGGGTAGTCTCACAAATGCTGCGAACCCCCCTCCCCCCTCCCAGGAAGCCGTGATGCGAGACCAGCGCCAGTCAATACTCCCGTGCATCGGACCAACCGCCGAATCCGGGGATTGCCTCCGGAAGTCGACAATACTGCTCCCACCACGTCGACAAACATGACCAGCGCTTCGGTGCAAACCTCGTCAACCGGCACGGGAAGCATGCCATCGAACCGCTATACGTAGGAAAGCCCACGGGCACCAGCGACATTCTATGGCACGGTGCACGAGGACGTTGAGGACTGGTTGGCAGACTTCGAGCGTGTAGCCACCTTGAATCAGTGGGACGACGTGGCGAAACTGGGTCGTGTCTATTTCTATCTCGAAGACGAGGCACGTACGTGGTATCAAAACCGAGAAGAGCAGCTGACGACGTGGCCCAAATTTTCTCGTAGATTTCTGCAGACCTATGCCAGTGCTGATTGCCAAGAACGAGCTGAACGAGCTATTCTGGCCCGCGTCCAGTTGCCAAACGAAACTGTGACCACGTACGTCGAAGACATGACGCGCCTCTTCCGGCGGGTCGATTCAAGAATGATGGAGGACAAGAAGTTGTGTCAATTTATGCGCGGTGTCAAGGACCAGCTTTTTGCCGGCCTCGTGCGCAGCCCTCCAGCCCTCCGAAGACGGTCGCGGAGCTTTTGTCCGAGGCCGTGACAATAAAAAAATGCTGCAGCAGCGATCCAACCAATATGACAGGCAAGTCAGTAGCATGTCTACTGCCGACATTTTCACCGCCACTAGAACCAGCAACAACTGTCTACGTGAACTCATCCGTGATATAGTTTGTGAAGAGTTGCAACAAGCTGGTGTAACACCTACTCTTAAGGTTAGCTCTATTGAAACTGTAATCAAGGATGAGCTGCACCAGGCTCTCTGGAAAAATATGCCTCCTGATACAGCTGCGACAGCTCTAGCTGAATACCGCCGTGAGACAACCAACGGGGAAGCCTTGAAACGCCCTGCTGCATCGCCGCCCTTATCCGTTCATACTGTTCCTGCTGTTACACTCCAGTCAGCGCAGCACATACCATACTACGAAGGCACGTGCACGCCACTGCCCTTGCCCTTTGTCCCTGGCGCTTTTGTCGCCCATCGTTTGGTGCCACCAGTTCAGTACATCGACGATCGGCGCACGTCTCCTCGGAAGACTGATGTTTGGCGCACACCTGATCGGCGGCCTCTGTGCTTTCACTGTGGAGAAGCTGATCACTTGTAGCGCCAGTGCCCATATCGCCGTCTTGGGCTTCGCGGCTTCTCTGCGTACTCACCGCCACCCCGTTACGGCCAGAGACTGCACGAAATCGAAAACTACCTCTCCCAGCAGCATGCACCACCATCTGCCAGGCGCCAGTCGCGCTCGCCATCACTGAGGTGATTTTCATCAACGCCCCAGTGGTATTCTACCACACGGTCTCCAAGCCCCCTCCCCCCGGAAAACTAGCCCAAGTGACCTCTGGGGGCGGGGTCGCTGAACGTCGAAGCGCTGAAGACCTCCTATTGACGCAGAACCGTACAAAAACTGGTCCGACATCACATACTGCTGCAAAGAATGGCCGACTTTCACTCGACATAGCAGTGACAATTGATGGTTGTGCAGTGAATGCGCTAGTGGACACCGGCGCCGACTATTCCATACTGAGCGGGAAACTGACAACGCAGCTGAAGAAAGTCATCACGCCGTGGCATAACTCGCAGATTCGGACAGCTGGTGGCCACGTTGTTACTCCACTGGGTGCCTGCACAACTAGAGTACAGATTCAAGGGTATACATTCGTAGCAAGCTGCCTTGTTCTACGCGAATGCTCCCGTGACGTCATTCTGGGAGTTGACTTTCTACAGGAAAATGGGGCTATTATTGGTCTGCAAGAGCGCCGCGTCACTTTCTCAGCCCAGCGAGCAATCAACGTGCAGGAAGACGGAAGGCGTGTCGACGTACTCCGTATTTCTGAACAGAGCGTGACGCTTCCTCCATGAGCAAGTGTTCTAGTCCACGTAACATGCTGTGGTTTGGGCGATGGCGATGTGGTGACCGAGACAAATTTAGAACACCTCCTGCAGCAAGGCATTTGTGTAGCTAGAAGTGTAATACACCTTTGTGACGGCCGATCTGAATTGCTCATAACCAACTTTAGCAACGAGCATCGGCATCTGTTCCGTGGCACTTCGATAGCGTTTGCCCACGAAGTAGCAAACGTCACCAACTGTCTCACGTCAGAACTAGTGGATACCGCCGACACGTCAATGAGTAATATTGACATCAATCCTGATCTGTCTATGATAACCAGACTGCACTACGAGCACTCTTGTTCGAGTTCAGGTCTTGTTTCGCAAGTTGCTCAAAGATCCGCTAGACGTCTATCACTCAACACAGGATCATCACGTACGAGGACGCACGCCTAATACACCAGAACCCCTACCGCGTGTCGGCTAAAGAACATGAAGCGATACGTACGCAAGTCAGCGAGATGCTTGGCGATGGCGTTATTGAACCACCTAACCGCCCGTGGTCATCTCTAGTCGTACTTGTCAAAAAGAAGGACGGGTCGCTATGATTCTACGTCGACTACCGAAAGCTTAATACCATGACCAAAAAGGATGTGTATCCGCTGCCACGTATCGACAATTCACTGGATAGACTTTGTCGTGCCCATTATTTCACTTCTCTCGATCTCAAAAGCGGGTAATGGCAAATCGAGGTAGATCAGCGAGACCGTGAGAAAACAGCCTTCGTGACTCCAGACGGTCTATACCGATTTCGAGTGCTCTCTTTTGGCTTGTGCGCAGCGCCGGCAACTTTCCAGCGAATGATGGACACTGTCCTCACAAGTCTCAAGTGGCAGACTTGTCTTGTCTGCCTTGATGATGTGGTGGTCTTCTCTACCACGTTCAAGCAGCACCTTCACCGCCTGCGCAGCGTGCTGGAGGCTATCCTATCGGCGGACCTCACACTAAAGCCACAGAAGTGCCACTTCGGCTATAAAGAACTAAAATTTCTTGGACATGTAGTTAGCGCCGAAGGAATCCGGCCCGATCCGGACAAGCTTGCCGCTGTTGCCGAATTACCAGCTCCTGTCGATAAGAAAGCCGTCCGGCGCTTCCTTGGTTTGTGCGCCTACTATCGCCGATTCATTCATGGCTTTTCACAGATAGCAGAACCTCTCACTCGTCTCACAAGGGACGACACGCCGTTTGTCTGGGAAAACGAGCAACAAGCAGCTTTTGATGAGCTGCGACAGCGCATGCAGTCAGCGCCCGTTCTCGCTCATTTCGACGATGTTGCTGACAAGGAGGCCCACACCGATGCTAGTAACATTGGGCTCGGTGCAGTGCTCGTTCAGTGTCAAGAGGACATCGAAAGAGTGATAGCCTATGCCAGGCGCTCTCTATCCCGTGCTGAGGCGAATTATTCCACTACGGAGAAAGAGTGCCTCGCAGTCGTGTAGGCAATCACCAAGTTCCACCTAGAGTGCCTAGAATAATCTCCTAGTGTCATGAACAGGCACCTTCCCCATCGGCGACTGGGAAATTGATTTGGATTCAGCGTTAGGGGGCGCTACTTGCAACTGGCGCGTCAGTTTGCGTGCCGGCCGGGCCTTTCAACGTTGTGTCGGGTGGCGACCTGTCTGTGTGGTGAAGCGTGTTCTCGCTACGTTTCGAATATGTGCCTTGAATTCTCGTGCAGCGATTGTGTGTGACTATGCCTGAAAAAAAAAAGGAAGAACGTGCTTTGTGCCTTTGTGCAAAGGCGGGTACAAGTCTTTCAAGGAGAAGGTGTCTCTGTTCAGGGCTCCGGAAGACCCTGTTCGTCTTCGAGAATGGGCGCGAAACATCAAAAGAGGTGACAAAGTTCTAGACGAAACTTGTGTAGTGTGTTCTCGTCATTTTGATGATCGCTACATCCAAAGAACTTTCAAGCATGTCATCGACGGTGAGGACATCGAATTCGACCGTGAACGACCATCGCTAACGCCGGACGCCGTTCCTACCATTTTCCCGGATGGCCCCGCTTACCTGACTAAACCAGTGCCTCGAAAAAGAAGAGAGAGGAATATTGCTGACTGCACAGCTCCGCCTGCTAAGCGTAAAGTGCCGAATGAACCCACGACTTCCCAGGCCTGTGACGATGCTGCCGTTGGCGAGGAAACAGCACAGGCGCCGCACCCGTTTCACAGCATAACGCCGCCGTCAGCATTTTGCAGCAAAATTTGCTTGCCCAGTGACCCAGAAGCATTGTGATTTGCATGGCACTACAATACAGTGCCGGGTGACGTGTGCGTGTTGAAACACGTAGTGTTTTCGTCAAGCAAGGAAGTAGGTGCTGCAGATGGGTACCTTTGCAGTACTTACTGCCGCGGCATAAATGTGGGAGAGCACTATGTCAGCACCGAAACTGACGCACTCGCTTCGCTGAAAAGGGCCGACGATCTGCTTCTTTGTTGCGGCTGCGAAATTGAGCCTGCCGCTGGCACTAAGTGCGTCCGTTTCGGAAGCGGATGTTTTTCGCCCAAGTGCTTTGTTACTACGCAGGATGGGAAAGCTTGCTTGAGGTGCAAGTACCTGAGGAGACTGATTCAAAATCAGCGGAACAGACTGAAGAAGAAACGCAGAGGCACATTCAAGCAGCGCATTTCTAGGAAGTCTGTGCAGTTGTTCCGGGCCAAGAAGAAGCTGGCTAAGGCGCAAAGGAGCATTGAAGAGCTACGGGCAGTCAACAATGGAATTGCCAGGGCTGCTTTAGAAAAAAATTGAGTGGTCTGCCAGTGACGCAGCGTATTGCTGTCAAAACCTGCTTTCAGGCAGCCACTCGGAAGTCGACGAGAGGCATGTCGTATGACAAACTGTGGATATTGGAGTGCATTCTTATGCGAATGAAAAGTCCACAGCTTTACGAGCATGTCCGCAGGCACGAAATAATGGCTCTGCCAAGCAAGTCGTGCTTAGACAAGCATATGAAAGGCTTTAAGAGCGCATTTGGATTTAACTCCAAAGTCCTTTCAGCACTACAGGAGAAGACCAAGAAAATGGACGAGTTTAGCCGTCATGGTAGACTTGTATTTGACGAACTCAAACTTTCAGAGAACATTAACGTCAAGGCATCTGGGGAGCTGACAGGATTTGTGGACTTAGGACCATTTACGGATGACAGAAATAAGACCGAGGCCAGTGACCACGGGTTCGTGGTTATGTTTCAGCCATTCCAAGGTATGTGCATTTGAAACACAGCCGTATTGTGGATAAATGTTTACACACTCCGCATTTGTTTCGTTGGCTCCTTCGTCGGGTATACCGTGAAAGATGAGGTTGCACCTTCTGCTGCGGTTTTCAAGGTCGTCAACCTTTGACGTTAGAGACTTCAACACTCGTGCTTGAGTCTCACATTGTACAACGCACTCTGCTAAAGACGATTTCATTTCATCAAGGTTTGTGAACTTAGTTTCAAGGGATTTGATGGGGGCGTGAAACCGGCATGGCTGCAGCAGTACGCTTCACGCTGTTCCTACTGCTTATGCAGGTTAACGGCGCTTCTGCAAGACAGTGTCCCAGGAAAGCCGCAGCGTTTCTTCCACCGGAAGGAGCCACAACGCAAGGACTACGAGGAACAACCCTTAAAACCAACGTAGCACCTGATGACGACAGCGGGATGACGCCACCAGACGTTCCGGTATCCGGCGCATGTGCGATTCCTGTCAGTGAAAATCTGAGTGATTACCGGCTCGACGATAACGCTCAGCTTCATAAAGCGGGACTCTTCAGTGCGTCAGTGGGGCGTGAAACCGGCATGGCTGCAGCAGTACGCTTCACGCTGTTCCTACTGCTTATGCAGGTTAACGGCGCTTCTGCAAGACAGTGTCCCAGGAAAGCCGCAGCGTTTCTTCCACCGGAAGGAGCCACAACGCAAGGACTACGAGGAACAACCCTTAAAACCAACGTAGCACCTGATGACGACAGCGGGATGACGCCACCAGACGTTCCGGTATCCGGCGCATGTGCGATTCCTGCCAGTGAAAATCTGAGTGATTACCGGCTCGACGATAACGCTCAGCTTCATAAAGCGGGACTCTTCAGTGCGTCAGTGGGGCGTGAAACCGGCATGGCTGCAGCAGTACGCTTCACGCTGTTCCTACTGCTTATGCAGGTTAACGGCGCTTCTGCAAGACAGTGTCCCAGGAAAGCCGCAGCGTTTCTTCCACCGGAAGGAGCCACAACGCGAGGACTACGAGGAACAACCCTTAAAACCAACGTAGCACCTGATGACGACAGCGGGATGACGCCACCAGACGTTCCGGTATCCGGCGCATGTGCGATTCCTGCCAGTGAAAATCTGAGTGATTACCGGCTCGACGATAACGCTCAGCTTCATAAAGCGGGACTCTTCAGTGCGTCAGTGGGGCGTGAAACCGGCATGGCTGCAGCAGTACGCTTCACGCTGTTCCTACTGCTTATGCAGGTTAGTCATACGGAACCCCCTTTCTTGTTCCCCTTTTTCTTGCCGGTTTCACCCCAAAAGTTGTTTGACTGCATTCTGTCACATTCATGCACGCAATACCGTTCGCGGAAACAGTTTCGCTTGCTGCGTCGCTTCTCTTTTTATTTTTTACTTCTGCTAATATGTGGCGACGTAGAGGTGAATCCGGGACCGTCCACCGAGGCGACACTGCAGCAGCTCTTAGCAGGTCAAAGCATAATTAAGGATAAACTAAATGCTATTGAAACCGTTCAAGCTGCAAACAAGCTCGCTATAAACGATCTAGGTGATCGTATCAAATCCCTTGAAACTAAGTTCACAAACCTTGATGAAATGAAATCGTCTTTAGCAGAGTGCGTTGTACAATGTGAGACTCAAGCACGAGTGTTGAAGTCTCTAACGTCAAAGGTTGACGACCTTGAAAACCGCAGCAGAAGGTGCAACCTCATCTTTCACGGTATACCCGACGAAGGAGCCAACGAAACAAATGCGGAGTGTGAGAAACAGATCTTGGATATCTGTTCTTCGAAGTTAGGAATTCCCACTATAGGAATAGAAAGGGCACACCGGTTGGGACGTCTTCGAGCTGGGAGGAGCAGACCCATCATCGCAAAATTTTCATCTTTCAAAGAAAAACAGCATGTCCTAAGCAACGCAAGAAAGTTAAAAGGCACTACGACTAGCATTTCCGAAGATTTCTCCGAAGCAGTACGAAAGAAAAGAAAAATTTTGTGGGAATATGCAAAAGCACAAAAACAGGATGGCGTGAAAGCTATGCTTAGGTACGATTACCTTCTTTTGAACGGGCAGAAGTTTGTCTGCGATGATGCAACAATGCATGTGACCCCACAGAAATGACCGTGCCAGTCTAGTTCTGTGAACATTAGTATTCTTCTGCTGAATTGCAGGAGCATAAAGAATAAGAGAGATGAATTTTCCGCCTTAGTAGAAACTGTTAAGCCTTCCGTGATTCTCGGTACGGAATCCTGGTTAGATCCTGACATTGGTGACCACGAGGTATTTCCAACTGGTTACACCTGCTACAGAAAAGACAGGAACGGTCATGGAGGGGGTGTGTTCATTCTCATTGATAGTAGCATTAGGTCCTCCCAGATTGACGTTGATGCTGGCGTGAGTGAAGTAGTGTTGTGCAAACTAGAACTTCCGAACCGCATCGCCTTAACAGTATGTAGCTTTTATCGTCCCCCTAATGCATCGCCGGATGTTCACACTTGACTTCAAAGTGCGATTGATGAAGTTCACTCAGATACCGTGGTCATTGGGGGAGACTTCAATTTACCGGACTTGAAATGGGATGCATCGAACACCGCCACAGTTACTGGAATATGCAATACAGAAATGATGAACATGGTCAACCTGCATGCTCTGCATCAGCTAGTCCTCACCCCAACGCGGGGAAACAACATTTTAGACCTTCTGCTTACCAATCGACCAGAACTTGTTCAGTCAACGCTTGTGATTCCTGGCATAAGCGACCATCACGCTGTCGTGTCGACGATGTCGCTGGCCTATGTTAAAACAAAAAACCATGCTAACAGAAAACTGTACAATTATAAAAAAGCCAATTTCGATTGTATAAATCAAGCATTACAGGCTTATTTAGTAGTGTTCGAAACGGAAGCCGAGTGTAGGAGTGTGGACGGGCTATGGCGGTTATTTAAGCAGAAAATACTCGAATTACGTGAACTGTTCGTCCCAACTTGGGTGTTGACGGCGAGACAGGGTAGAAGCAAGCCTTGGTTTACGAAAACCTTGCGCCAGCTCACACAAAAAAGACAACGAACTTATCGCGCTTATTGCAGAAAACCTTCAAAAGAGACAGAGAAAAAACTGAAAGAAATAACTCGTGAAGTTAAAGAAGCAACACGCATTGCCAAAGACAGTTATTCGGGAACTATTCAAACAAGACTAAAAGATAAACCGAAAGTGTTCTGGAAGCACGTGAAGCAGAATGGCAGGGATGTTGTAACTATCCCTCCACTCGTGTCTGGTGACGTCATTGTTCGCGAAGACGCTGACAAGGCAGAATGCTTTAACGCCTACTTCTGCTCCGTCTTCACTCCTGCAGTAATGCCCTCTGAAGACGTCCCACCGGTACTTGAAACGATAAGCGACATGGATGATGTTGTCATATGTACACACGGCATTGAATCGTTGCTTCGAAGGCTCGACTCTTCTAAAGCGTGTGGTCCTGACGACTAACCCAATTTCCTGCTTAAATCATGCGCTGAATCGATAGCAAAGTACTTGAAAGTTATATTTGATATGTCACTACTCGAAGCTTCTCTTCCTGATGATTGGAAAGCAGGTATTTTGGTCCCTATTCATAAGTCCGGCCCTAGAAGCGACGTTTCAAACTACCGCCCGATATCGCTGACATCCGTTGCATGTAAAATAATGGAGCACATTCTATTCACGAGTATTGTAGCTCACTTGAATACTCATTCTGCGATTACGTCAGCCCAACATGGATTTCGTAAAGGTTTTTCCTGTGTTACCCAATTATTGGAATTCACAAATGATATTGCTTCTGCATTAGATAAACGGCTTGCGGTTGAATGTATTTTCCTCGATTTCAGGAAAGCTTTCGACACAGTACCCCATTCATTACTCATTGAAAAGATGCTCACATATAAAATAAATCCGGCGGTTGTCTCATGGATTAAAGAATATCTAACGTTACGCCGGCAATTCGTGGTTGTAAATGGGGTTCGGTCACGGGCACAAAGCGTTTCATCTGGTGTACCCCAGGGCTCCGTCCTGGGACCTTTGCTGTTCTTATTGTACATCAATGATATTGGCGACGGTTTGACATCGCAGTTGAGGCTGTTTGCAGATGACTGTGTGGTTTATAGGATCACTAACGGTACGGAAGACCTCAACCTGATTCAGCAAGACCTCGATCGAATCAGCACATGGTGCACTAGGTGGCGCATGCAGCTAAACCTCACGAAAACTGTCAATATGACATTCACTCGAAAGAAGAACCCTCTAAATTACTGCTACACCCTGAATAACATTGTAACTGGTAAAGTAACCGAATTTAAATACTTAGGTGTTTGGTATACCCCAGAATTATCGTGGCAGAAGCAGGTTAACTACGTAACCGGAAAGGCGGGAAAAATGCTGGGCTTCATTCGCAGGAACTCTGGTGCATTCAGTCAGTCCACACGTGAGCTACTCTACAAGACGTACGTGAGGTCCGTCCTCGAGTACGCTTGTGTAGTGTGGGACCCTACGACGGCGCGCGACGTTATTAAACTTGAAAGAGTTCAGAATCTCGGTGCGAGGTACGTGTCCCGTCAATACACAATTAATTTCAGTGCAGCAAGAACTAAGGAAGAACTCAAATGGGATACCTTGGTAGAACGACGCAGAAAGCTGCGCCTGAAGCTTTTTCATTCCATTTACTATGGTACGATTAACATGCAGAGAGACATATATATAATACCGCCTAACTATAGGTCCCAACGCGTGGACCATGAGCGAAAAGTAAGAGAGGTTCTATGCCGCACGGAACTTTTTAAGAAATCTTTCTTTCCAAAAACAATCCACGACTGGAATAGGTTACCTGCTGACATCGTCAACGTAGTTTCGAATGAGATGTTTTTTGCCCTGCTGAAATGATTGTTTCTTTGATCTTTTTAGGACGTACTGTATGTATTACTGTTCTTATTTTTTGTTCTTCTTTCTTTTGTCCTCACACTGTATGCAGAAGGGAATTGTGGCTATACTCCGATATCAAATCACTTATTTTTCCTGTTGAAGTGACTCAACCTTGTAGTGTTCTTGTTTCTCACATATACTGCATACTGCTGTGAATAACTTATATTGTCGATCTGCTGTAGCTGTTGTTGTTGCTATTACCGTTTTCCACGCTTTATATATGACAAAATAATGAACTGTCCAGACTGACTGTAAACCCCTCCCCCACTGTAATGCCTCTGGCGCTGTGGGTACTAAATAAATAAATAAATAAATAAAGTACTTAAATTTATCAGCAGTGTTTGGTACTATTACTCTATTGCCTCTTTGACCTGATTTCATCTGGGGGGCTACTCATGCATTGTGGGATTCGATATCTTTGCAGGAAAACGGACTCAGATCCTTGGCGTCTTTGCCTCAAAAGGCAATGTAAAAGCCTCGGTCCTGTCTAAAATTCTTCTGGAAGCCACAATCCTCGCGGAAAACGCTGGACTATTTGTTTATTATTGGACAAGCGATGGTGCAACCTGGAACCGGGCTCTCTGAAAGCTGTTTGGAATCAAAGGTGTGATATCTCTACTTTTAATTTTTAAATTAATTATATGAGCTGGTAGTCAACCAGGTGCTTTTTTTCTATTTGTGCAGCTACCTCCAAGAGAATCACCTGCAAAGTTCCACATCCGGTCGAGCCAGGGAGGAACGTGCACTTCATATCAGACTTTCCTCATCTGATCAAGTGCATCCGAAATGCATTTGTGTCGACAGGCCTGCAGATCCCAGATGATCACGTCCATGTTGATGTTGTCAGAGAGGCATGGATTAAGGACAGCAAGTCACTGACACTAAAAGTGATGCCGCACATCACGGAGTCACACGTGCAGCCAAAAGCATTTGAGAAAATGAGGGTAAACCTCGCATTTCAGCTTTTTAGTGAGCAAGTTTTGAAAGAGATTTTTCTTTTCAAGGACCACCTAGTTAAGACGTTTAAGATAACACAGTTTACGGAGAAGTTTATTCAAACGATGGAAAGACTGATTTTTATAATGACGGCCCGAATCCCTTCGAAAGGCCTTAGATGTGGTTCAGCAAGTGCAAAGTTTTTGGAAGACTTTCTCCCATTTCTGCGAGAGTGGGAAGAGCATGCTGCCAAGCACGGTGGGGGGGTTTTAAGCGAGAGTACTGCTTTAGGGCTCCGGGTGACTATTCAGAGCACACTGTCACTCCTCAGCTACGTTACTAGCACACTGAAGTACACATATTTGCTAACTGCAAACCTAAGCCAGGACAAAATGGAAAATGTGTTTGGTGTCGTCCGGCAGGCCTTTGGGAGCAACGATCACCCCTTCCCTGAGCAATTTTTGGTCGTAATTAATAACATGGCATTTTATAGCCTCGCCAGACCCCCTAAAGGAGGTAACTCTCCTCCTGAACTGGTTACTGCTCTTTTAGAGACTTCTGATGTGCCCGAACAAAAGGGAGCTCGTGTAACAGCCCTTGTTGATAGCCTTCTGGATGAAGGAAACCTGCCGCATGCTGAAGAAGTGCTGGAAAGGCATGCCTCCCTGCTTGAACATGATGGCATGGTAGAAGAAAAGAGCGATAGCCGGCTAATTTTCTATATAGCTGGCTATGTTGTGCGCAAATCTCTGAAAAAATTTCCATGCCGTGATTGTGCATCTTGTCTCTGCATTATGCCTCTGCAAGCAGAATCGAACTGCAATGCCACGCTGACCAATCAGTTCAACCATGGGGGCCTGCTCTACCCATCAGACGCTCTTGAAAAGCTCATCACAAAGCTTGAAAATGCTTTCACTGTGTTTTTCAGCCGGAACAAGCTTCATGCCGAAAGCTTGGTTAGCTTCTTGCTTTTTCTTCAGGGTCATGAGCTTGAAAAAGTTGGCTGCATTGAGCACGGTCGTAAGCTCACATCAGCGATTATTAAGTTTTACGCACTCACCAGACTGCACTTCTTCACGAAAGCAACAAATAAGAGCCTGTCCTCTAAGCGAGAGAAGCAAAAGCTCTTGAAAATGCGGTGGTGTCAGTAAGGTGTTCAGTGCTGTTCATGTAAAAAATGTAAATAAGTTCCTGGTACAGTGGCTTTTGTAATTAAGAAATCTGGCATTGTGAATCTGTTAGGAGTTCGGAGCTGCCAAAGTGAAAATTGTAAATAAATTCTTGACACTGACTTCTGCAATAAATGTTGATATTGTAAATTGACATTTTGTATTGGTTTGTTTTTTCTTACTGCTGGTAACTCATTCGCAGGGGGTCCTGTTCGCCAGTGGTTTCGTCTGGCGCACTGTCATTGCTTTGGCATTATTTATTTTTCTGATTACTTCGAGGCGAGAAGGGCCAATCGAAGAGATAATGACCCTTGTACGTGGGTGCGTCCAGGCCTGCAACCGAGTGCAGGAAAAGTAAGTGTCCATAATGCATTGTATATATAAAAAGTTGCGAGAAGAGGGTTTGTACAGTGCCTGCGATTCTGCACATGACAACAAAGTCGCGACAGCAGCCTACGGGAGGGAATGGTGGTCGCGGATGAAGAGAGAAATATGTGATTTTTTGTGTTGAACAGTCGTACCGCTGGGAGTTCCCGGTTGGCCCCCCCTTAATTACCACAATTTAAAAAGTTGCATTGGTAACGCGCGAGCGGCCAATCTATGAAGAGGCGGCACGGCAGGAGGACACAAAATCTCAACAAGGCAGAGAGCTCGCATACATTTCATTCAAATTCACACGCTTTATTTACAGTCTGCATGGAAAACGCAGGATAACAAGGCAATCGCGTGCTAAGCCATCAAACCACCACTGCAATTTCAACGCAAAGCGTCTGCTCCGGCTTGCTGCCTCCCCAGCTTGCCGAAAAAGCAGCGCGCCAGAGAGCGGTACTGCCACCTGGCGGCTGTATCGCATACCGTTTCCCCTCGGCCGGCCCGTTCACGACACTAGGAGAAATATTCTAGGCACTCTATTCCACCCCTACCTTTATGGTCGTCCCTTCAAGATAGTGACGGACCATCACGCGCTCTGTTGGTTGGCAAGCCTGCGCGACCCTTCAGGACGGCTAGCACGGTGGAGCTTGCGGCTGCAGGAATTTGATGTCACCGTCGTCCATAAGTCCGGCCGTAAGCATGAAGACGCTGACACACTGTCACGCGCACCCCTTCATGTCGTCAGTCAGGAAGCAGAGGAAGACTGAGACTTCCTGGGCACTGTTAGCACATCAGACTTGAGCAAACGGCAGCGAGATGATGCAGAGATTCGTCCTATCAGTGATCACTTAGAGGGCCAGGGCGCTTTCATACCACGTCATTTATCCCGCTCGTTGACGTCGTTATGCCTGCGAGACGGTGTGCTGTACAAGAGGAATGCTCGTTCGAACAACCGTGCTTACCTCCTGGTGGTTCCTCGAGACATGCGAGACGACGTCCTCTTCGCTTGCCATGACGAACCCACATCTAGTCATCTGGGCTACTCAAGGACACTTGCCAGAGTGAGCGAGAGGTACTATTGGCCAGGACTTTCAGCAAGCGTCAAGAAGTACGTCAAGAGCTGTCGAGAATGTCAGCGCCGAAAGCAACCGTCTGTTGAGCCAGCTGGTTTGCTTCAGCCCATCAAAGCACCCTGCACGCCGTTCGACCAAGTCGGCATGGACATTCTCGGGCCATTTCTCCTGTATGCGGAGAGCAACAAATGGGTGATAGTCGCGACCGACTATTTGACACGCTACGCTGAGACGCAGGCGATCCCACGACCCACTGCTTCTGAGGTAGCACAATTTTTCATGCGCCACATCGTGTTACGACCAAGGAAGATATAAAAACTTGCTGGAGTGGAAGCGACGCCCGTCAGGTGACGCCAGCGGCAGCCATCTTGCCGGAGGCAGAAAGCGCGCTGCCGGTGTGTCGCCGCCACGCTTCGTTGCTGGTGCACGCTGTTCTCTTCAAAGTTTTCAATGAGTGCAAGTCTTGCTCTTGGATAATGGTTACCTCCTGCGTTGCCTACGGATGCACAGACAGGCTGAAGAAAGGTTCTGGCCTCACATGCACAAACAGGCTGAAGAAAGGTTCTGGCCTCACATTTCACCTGTAAGTACATGAAATTTAGCGTGTTCTACTCGCGGTCATTTCAGCCGCATTGTAGTTGCTTGCAGGCCCGCGCATGAAAGAGCAGCAAAATGGCATTGTGTCTACGTGTGCCGCAGTTGATTGTCGTATATTTCTTGACAGGTTTCCAAAGAATTCAGAAGTTCGGAGTCTTTGGGAGCGGGCAGTTCGCCGTGAAGGGTGGCGCGCTAAGGATTGAGACCGCCTGTGCTCTGTATATTTCAGTCCTGAGTGCTTTGACCGCACTGGGCAAACGACGCGACTGCGCTTGGGAAGTGTGCCCACGTCGTTTCCAGCTTTTCCGCCTCATCTGCAGAAACCTGTGAGTATTACTGCCATCGTTGGACGAGAAGCGTAATGTTTAGCGTGCATAACGCTTGTGGCGTTACGGCCGCTACATAATACTTGTTCCACGAAATGTTGTTGCGAGTATACGTGGCATTGATTGCGTGCCGAGAATTGGCGGTACTGTGGAGGAGTAGCTGTAGTTTTAGCATATCGTTACCGTGTTTGCGTTACCGTTTACCGCATTACCGGACGCCGCCGGCGAAGGTGAAGTTACCGGTAATGGTAACTGCTTCACCTTCGCCTTAACTGGTGATCAAGATACATATTTATTTATTTATTACTGCTGACCTGTTTACCAGGTCTTAAGCAGGAATGGGCATGCAGCAATGTTTACTACAAAAACATTATTGACATCCACAGCATACTGACAGTGGTTACAATTCAATACTTGAAGGCACATCCGGCGAATGGAAAGTATTACCAGAGCGGGTGCATGTCCTTTTTGCTGGCATACAATGTCTCGTGCACGATTATGAAAAAGCTTGTTACTTAATACATTTATTATTTCTTCAAAGAAAATGTGTAGCTTAATTGTACCCACATTATACGTGTGAGGTTTCATTTAGTTTTTGCGCTTGCTGCCTTTTTAGCTCGTCTGAGAAAACGTATGCTTTCAAACCCAGGTCAAACGGAAGCGTCCCGACCCCAAGTCTCGAGATTTCCCGGCCCCGCCTGGTCGTGAGTGTTCTGGGTTGTGCGACCTGCCTGGAGCTGAAAATTTTCCTGAAGACTCGTCAACCAAACAGTTCTACAAAGACAAGGTCTTTTCCTCACAAGAATAGATAACCCAGTTGAAGAAGAAGGTCAAAACACTGCAACAAACTATACGAAGGCTGGTCAAGAGAAATGAAAGCGCCCAAGAAATCATCAAAGAAATCAGAGAGCAAAAACTCTTGTCAGAAGAAGGCTCACATGTGTTTTCATCTGTTTTCTCGGATGACATTCAGCAACTACTTTGCAGGGTGGGCAATGAGCAGAAGGGCAAGTACCCACCTGAGCTGCGAGCATTTGCACTGACTTTGCATTTTTACAGTCCAGCCGCGTACGAGTATGTACGATCCAAGTTCAACGAAGCCCTCCCATCCCAGCGAACACTTAGGGGCTGGTACAAGTCGATTCAAGAAGCTCCTGGCTTCACAGCCGAAGCATTTGCTTTCCTTGAGAAGTTTGCGGAAGCACGTGATGAACCCTTCTACTGCGCTCTAATTGTAGACGACATGGCCATCAGGAAACACGTAGAGCTAGTTGGAGATAAGGTAGTAGGGTATGTTGACTTTGGAACTGGGCTTGACGATGATGGTCTTCCTGAAGCTGCAAATGCGTGTGTCTTCATGATCGTTGGAATCAACGTCAGATTTAAGATGCCAGTTGGATACTTCTTAATAGACTCACTCACAGGAGCAGAGAGGGCCGAGGTGGCCAAACAGTGCATTGAGAAGCTTGCGTTGGTGAAGGCTGAAGTAGTCTCTCTCACATTTGACGGAGCCTCGTCGAATTTCACTATGGCCAGGTGTTTAGGTGCTCAACTTCGTGTTGACTGTGAGCAAATTTCTTCAAGCTTTGTGAACCCAGCTGACGATTCTAAGAATGTTTACATTATCCTAGACGCCTGCCACATGATTAAGCTTATCCGTAATTCCTTGGCGAACTTAAGCTACATTGTTGATGCTGAAGGAAAGCACATAAAGTGGGCCTACATAGTGGCATTGGAGGCATTGCAGCGTTCCGAAGGGCTGCGGCTGGGCAACAAACTCACGAAAGTCCACGTGCAATGGGAAAAACAAAAGATGAAGGTGCGATATGCTGCGCAAGCATTGAGTTCCTCTGTGGCCGACGCCTTGGACTTCTGTGAAAATGTGCTGAAGCTACCCCAGTACCGGGGCGCCAGTGCAACATCGAAGTTCGTGAGGGTCTTCGATCACCTGTTCGACCTTTTTAATTCTAGGAACCCTTTTGCAAGGTCGTACAAGGCTCCTCTGCGGAAGCAGAATGAAGCCTGCTGGAAGCCATTCTTTGCCTACACCCAAGCGTATATAAAGGGATTGAGAGATCCGGCTGGGCGGCCAGTTTTAGAAGGCTTGAAAAAAACTGGTTTTGTGGGCTTCTTAATCTGCATGGCGAGCACTGAAAAAATGTTCGACGAGCTTGTTGGCCAGGGTAAGCTGAAGTACTTGTTGACGCACAAACTGAGTCAGGATCACGCTACTTCTTCGGATCTGTTCGTGGCCGAGGTGGGTATAACAACAACCCAACCGCTGCTCAGTTCATGGCAGCATACAAGCGTTTGCTGGTGCAAACAGAAGTGACGTCTTCTAGCTCGGGAAACTGCACCAAAGACATGGTTTCCATCCTGAATGCCACTACTGTTGTCGCCCAGGTAGACGCAACAAGTGCGCTCACAGACATGCGCAGGTCGTCGATCTTGGAGCCTCACGATGACCACGACTACACGCACCCTGAAAACCTTTCTGCCGTAGTTGTTGCGGTGGTGCCTTATATCGCAGGCTTCGTTGTACGCCAAGTGTGCAAGACAACAACATGCGAAGAGTGCATTGCAGCCCTGTACTCAGATGAGCTAGTTCCCCTAGTTGAGCAGAAAAACAGAGGTGGGCTTGTGTCCCCGTCCAAGGATGTCATTGGCTTGTGTGAAGCCGTTGAAAAGGGGCTGCGACGGCTACAGATTGAGTGTGGAACACTTCATGCCGTTAACTCCCAGTCAAAGCATCTCGTTTTGGAAGTGCTACGACTGTCTGTAGAGGAAAAATGGTTTCAGAAGCTAGAGCAGCACATTCTTGACCTTGATCCCCTCGACAATCATATCTACAACATGTGCAAAAAAGTTGCGGAGCTGTATGTGAAAATCCGCATCCACCATATGACAAAAGAAAGAAACCGCGAGATCATCAAGGACAGGGTCAGGCCAGTTCTTTCAAGAATGATCATTTTCAAACATCAGTGAGTCTCCCCGCACTGCTCGTTTCGGCTATACTGTTCGCATATATTTTTAATGTTTGTGTGATTGTGTTTTTTCTGCCATTTTCGAGTTTCTCAAAGCGTTATCGTAGGCCATTTCGCCACCAAAAAAGCAAAGAATAAATGCTTACAACCTGACACAACTGTTTTTATTGCTTTGAAGACGCGAGAAACTGCACCTGCTGCTTAGATAAGCGCGAGCGCAGCTGTACTCGGCTGTTTCTTGCCTCTGCCAAGATGGCCGCCGGCGGCTCGGCGCGGCTTCACCCCCTCCCATGAGTAAGCATAGGCGGCTTCCACTCCAGCAGGTTTTTATATCCTCCTTGGTTACGACACGGTGCTCCTTCCAGTATAATAACGGACAAATGGACAGCATTCACGGCGCAGCTTACGGACGAAGTTTTAAACTGAGCAACACCAGACACCGAAGGACAACTGCGTACCACCCGCAAACCAACGGGCTTACCGAGTGACTGAATAAGACCCTCGCAGACATGATCTCAATGTACATCGACGTACAGCACAAAACATGGGACCGGATCTTACCTCACGTGACCTTCGCGCATAATACTGCTGTGCAAGAGACCACGCGATTCACGCCATTTCGGCTGGCTTCTCTACGGCCGCGAAGTGCAGACGATGGTAGACTCTATGCTACCGTGTCAAGACGAAGACGAGTTGGCAAGTGACGCCGAAGAATTCGCAGAGCGTGCTGAGGAAGCCCAGCAGCTCGCGCGACTGCACATTGGCCAGCAACAGCAGGCAGACGCACGACGCTATAACATCCGCCACAGAGAAGTGTTTTACAACCCCGGAGATCAAGTTTGGGTGTGGACGCCCATCCGCCACCATGGCCTTAGTGAAAAGTTACTGAGCCGGTACTTTGGCCCATATAAAGTGTTACGCCGCGTCAGTGACGTGAACTACGAAGTGGTTCCGGACTCAACACCCCATGCACGGAGCAGGACATGACAGAGGCCGGACGTCGTTCATGTGTTGCGCATGAAACCATTTATTGCGCGTTGCTCGTAACTTTTCCTTTACCGTACAGCGTTATTTGTTTTTTTTATTTTTGTGAACTCGCTTTCTCGTTCATTGATGTTTCTTATATTGGCACGCTCCTCGATTTCCACTTTCACTTTATCTGAATTTCGAATTTTTTTTTCACGTGCCTATGTAGTAGCATCGCACTGCTGCTATGTACTTTTCTTTCCTCTTTTTGGCACTTGTTTTTTTTTCTTTTCGGAAGGGGGATAATGCCACCAGCACGTAGTGGGTCGACAGCAAGAGCGGCTCTCAATCTGGAGGAAAAACAAGATCGCGTGCTTCTTCTCTGCTCGAGAGCCAGCCACGACTGACGCATCATCCTAGAGCTAGCTACCCGGTGGTTTAATAAATCCGCCAGTACTTGTGACTCATCGTGACGATAGATAGATAGATAGATAGATAGATAGATAGATAGATAGATAGATAGATAGATAGATAGATAGATAGATAGATAGATAGATAGATAGATAGATAGATAGATAGATAGATAAATAGATAGATAGATAGATAGATAGATAGATAGATAGATAGATAGATAGATAGATAGATAGATAGATAGATAGATAGATAGATAGATAGATAGATAGATAGACAGACAGACAGACAGACAGACAGACAGACAGACAGCCAGACAGACAGACAGACAGACAGACAGACAGACAGACAGACAGACAGACAGACAGACAGACAGACAGACAGACAGACAGACAGATAGATAGATAGATAGATAGATAGATAGATAGATAGATAGATAGATAGATAGATAGATAGATAGATAGATAGATATATAGATAGATAGATAGATAGATAGATAGATAGATAGATAGATAGATAGATAGATAGATAGATAGATAGATAGATAGATAGATAGATAGATAGATAGATAGATAGATAGATAGATAGATAGATAGATAGATAGATAGATAGATAGATAGATAGATAGATGAATATATGGCAGCATGTAAAACGTCCATGGCGCCCAGTGTACTGTAACAAGTGCCTTACGAAGCTCTGGACTGATCGCCCTTTTACGTGTGAGCTCCCCTAGGGCTGTCACAATTTTATCTATTTGTGCTCGGTTGTAGGGTCCGTAATGAAATGTTTGTGGAATTTTTTAACATCCAGTTGTCGCTTACCGTCCTCAATATGTAGTGCGATCTATTTAGAATAACCATTGTGTTCCCTTTGCCTGATGGTTAATTGACAAGATATGCGTGGTTGCTTAGCGCGAGAAATGATTCTCTTTTCTCTAAGTATTATTTATAGTTGCTTTTTGCACCTTCTATGCGGATGCCATCTTCCTGAACCACGTCTATATAGAAATGCGAACGTCGATCTCTGTTAGCGTCTCCGGTCCATTGGCCTCCGATTACCACAAAGAGAAGTGGGTCGTCTTTATGAGAGAGAGAGGGAAACAGAAAAAAAAGAACCGCAGAAACACCCTATAGGCAGCCGGTTGGCTACCCTGCACATGAGAAAGGGATGGGGGAAATGAAAGATAGAGAGGAGAGAGGGAAGAAAAATAAACACAGCAAATTAAGTTTTATCGACAAAACAATATCGAAGAAATAATATGAACTTCCTACTTTTCTGTTGCGAAGGAGGATTGACGTAAGAAGCTTTCGAGATCCTTCATTTTCAGGAAACCATGCCTCAACACCAATGAAAGAGGGGAGGTTTTGCGCATTCGCCTAGAGGCAGCTCGGTCATCGCCGCCCTGCCCAGTTACAACCAGGATAGGGCAGTGATATTCTGTATGGATTTCTCTTACTAGAAGAGGCATACATAACTATGTATGAAGACTATAGCGCTTATCACGGTGCGCCAGACCAGGCAACGTTTTGCTAAGGCGACACGGTAGTGGCACCTACCCGTCACTTTGCGTTCTGCACCTTATCACCTCAGAGATGAGCGCGCAGGGCGCACACGCTTTGTTTTCCAAGATAACTGGCAGATGGCGCTCACGTCTAACGTGTGAGTTCGCAGTGGCAGGGTGGATGTACGTGTTTTTGAGCGCTCCCGATCGACTGCGCAGATAAGTGGTTTCGCATGTTTTGAGGTTGCCTTTAAAATTATAAGGCAGCAGTTAAAATCTTTGTGGCTCTTACTACATTCTATAGCTTTTCCGGGGGTCAGTCACCAGGTATTTACTAGTTTGTGCGTGTGTGTGTTTGTTTCTCCGTGTGTTTTTTTTCTCTTGGCACCCCATGGGGCAGGTGCACGTACATTGAACACGCAGAGTTTTCTAGTAGAGCTTAGAATTTTTTTCTTTTTCGTAGGGCAGGGATCATGTTTTATATTTATCAAGTGAGACAAGTCATACGGACAATTGGTGTCATATACATGGTATAAAAATCTGCAAAGTTTTCAGGATGCTGGGTGAGTTTGAAAATGAAGCCAAGTTCAGAAACAAATGGAGAGGAGGCTGACGCGAAGTGTAGAAAATGTGGGGTCGAGGAAAAAATGAAGAAAACGATGGTTTCCCAGAGTGAACTGCTGTTGATAATCACCGAGCTGGAGACTGCGTTGGCAACAGAGCAAGAAAAAACGAGGGCAATGGGAGAAAGGCTGAAGTCCGCTGAAGAAGCACTAGCCAAGGTGAACAGAGGAGTGCGGCAGTTTGGGCTAGTTGGTATGGCATGACGATAGTTATAGTGCGAGACCAAAACGACGACACAGAGACAAGAAGGACACGAAAGACACGAGCGCTAACTTCCAACTGAGTTTATTGTGCAGAGCACGAAAATATATAGAGGAGACAGTGACCCTGTGATAAAAACCATATGGCACAAGAGCAGAACATGAGTAAGAAAACCAAACCAAACAACACAAATACAAAGCCACTGAAAAACAGCAAAGAAAAACCTAGAAGAAACCGAAACAGAAAGGTAAAGCTACCTGCACGCACCGAATCTTTCGAGGAACCTGCGTTCCTTCTCGGACAAAGCCACGGAGGGCTTGTTAATACAAGGCACCTGTCCGCATTACCTGCCCGCACCGAATCCTTCGAGGCACCTGCGTTCCTTCTCGGACAAAGCCACGGAGGGCTTGCTAACGCAAGGCGTTCCATCTGCGCGTGCCATCTGCGCAGCCTCGACAATGACCCGGGTGCTTACAACTCTGTGTTTGTACAACGTCGCTGTTTCCTCGAAGAGGGGAACACACTTGCACTCAGTGCAGTGCTGGGCAAGAAAACCATCTTTCCCGTTTTTAACATTGTTCGCGTGCTCTCTCAGCCGATCGTTATGACATCTTCCGGTCGTTCCGACATAACAAGCACCACATGAAGGGGGGGGTCCTATAGACGACTTCCCGGGAGCAGGCCGCATACCTGTTCCGATGTTGAGCTCTGCAATCTGTTGATGATTTCGTTTTCAGGAGGTTGGTAGATTTGGTGAGGCTGAATAATTTGAACGGTGCTGAGAACAAGACACGAACTCCAACACGTTGTCCGATTTTTTTGAGCCTATGTGATATCTGGTGTATGTATGGAATCACGGCTATCCTTTCACGTTCTGTATCCGTGTTGCTCAGATTCTGTCGCGTCCTCTGCTCCGCCTTATTAGTCCGCAGGATCGTCTCCGCAGCAGACGCAATAAACGCCTCGGGGAAACCTGAAGCCTTAAGGCGGGAAACTTGAGCTTTGAAGCTCGCAGAGATATTGTGGGCGCACGACCTATTTAAAGCATTCTCAAGGCAGGTTCGTGCTATGCCTCGCTTAACAATCTTACTGTGAGCAGAAGAAAAGGGAAGTAGAGGTTTCTGCGCACGTGGTTCATAACACCAACAGGTGTGCTGTGAGCTAAAAACCATATTTAAATCCAAAAAGTGTAATTTGTCATTATCGGGCATTTCATGTGTCACCACAAGAGGCTTCAAACAATTTTCGAACACGCCTATAGTTTGAGTGGCCAACGAGTGAAACATAGAAGACTTACAATTTAGAATAACCAAGAAATCATCCACGTATCTAAATATTTTGACGACATGCGAGCCTTCTAACTTTTCCTGCAGTTTTTTGCCCATTTTTGCCAATAGAAGATCACTGAGTAGAGGTGCTATGCATGAACCAATTGAAACACCCTTTTTCTGCAGATAAATGCAATCATTCCATTGAACGAAAGTAGACGTAAGATACAGCAAAACCAGGTCAAGAAAATCTCGCGAACTAATGCCAGTTTTTATTTGGAAGTTCAATTCCCCAAAAATTTCTATGTTGTCCCTTATACATTCTAGTACCTCATCGTGAGGCAGAGAGTAGTATAGGTCCTTTATGTCAATTGAAAAACCGAAAAGATTATATTGATTTGACTGTTAAAAAATTCTATCAGAGCCTGCGAGTTTTTGATCACAAATGGGTCGTCAATCTTTAGACACTTTAGATGGGTCTGAATAAACAAGCCGAGTTGCTTTTGCCACGTACCACTTTCTGTCACAATGACACGGAAGGGCATGTCAACCTTATCTGTTTTGGCAGAAAAAAACATGCTGAGCCCATTTTTGTCGTCACTTTTGCTAATGTGCTGTGCTAACTGTTTTAACTCTAGTTTACGATACATTTCCCTGGCCTGCGTTTTTACCCTATCTAGACGAATGTCGGTACAACATTTGAAAACAGATTCGATAGCTGTGACCGCCTTTTCCAGGTTCAAGCAATTAGGAAGAACGGCGAAACCACCCTCCTTATCTGACGGCACGACACAAAGTTCATTGTCTCGAAGAAACTTGGTCGTCTTCCGCACCGGAAGGCTGTTGCTGGTAGGCTTACCCCGTAGGAGCACGTCGACGCCTTCTGAGATGCACCTGTCTTAATCCTCAGGTGAAGCATGGCCAGCCACAGAGCGTACCATTGAAAGAAGCTCGAGTGCGGACCTCCCTCGGTTGACGGCGAACTTCGGACCTAGAGCGAGGGTGTTGTGGACGTAGTCTGGGAGGACGACGTCACTGCATGAGTGGACGACACCTGATTGCCGAGGCTTAGTTGGGCGCTGCGCACGAAGGCTGGCGAGCTCACGTGACCACAGGCGGTTTGCAGTGTACTCTATTCGGTCGCAGTACTCTCGCCATCTTCTTTTCTTCACTCGCGGGGTTAGATCTGACAGTTGAAGCTGGACATGCAGGGCGTCCCGGTACGTGCGCTCTTGCCGGTGCCATTCAGACCGAAGAATTTTGCACACCCGTATACCATGGCCGATAGAGGGGTGGTAACCTCCAAACAAGGCTTTAACGTCCAAAGGGAGTTGCTTGGTGCGAATGCAAAAAGAAAAGGTGCGCGCACGGCAAATGGAGACTGCGATGAGGGTTACGAGGACTGAATTATGAAGAGAAACACACAAAAAGGAGCCCGAATAACTAGAAATGTAACTTAGAAGTGTGGCAGCTTGGGCTAGTTGGTATGGCATGACGATAGTTATAGCGCGAGACCAAAACGACGACACCGAGACAAGAAGGACACGAAAGACACGAGCGCTAACTTCCAACTGAGTTTATTGCGCAGAGCACGAAAATATATAGAGGAGACAGTGACCATGTGATACAAACCATATCGCACAAGAGCAAAACATGAGTAAGAAAACTAAACCAAACAACACAAATACAAAGGCACTGAAAAACAGCAAAGAAAAACCTAGAAGAAACCAAAACAGAAAGGTAAAGCTACCTGCACGCACCGAATCCTTCGAGGAACCTGCGTTCCTTCTCGGAGAAAACCACGGAGGGCTTGGTAATACAAGGCACCTGTTCGCATTACCTGCCCGCACCGAATCCTTCGAGGAACCTGCGTTCCTTCTCGGACAAAGCCACGGAGGGCTTGCTAACACCGAGAAGGAACGCAGCCAGAACAGCGAAACCAGAACGCAACCAGAACAGCGGAGAAAAAGAGCAAGCAAGTTGGAAAAAAAAGGTTCAGCCGGTTCGATTCTCGCAAGGCCCAGCTTCAGCGCAGTAAAGGTAGGGCTGGGAAGTGACAAAGCAGCCGGCATCAAAAGTGCAAGTAACCCCCAGGTGCAGTATGCTCCAGCTCAAAATTCACAGTATGTGATAGTCGCCGGGGACTCGAATTTATATCGATGCGCAGAAGCAATCAAAGAGAGGGTAAGAGGTGACAAGAGGGTTGTAGTAGGGACGTTTTCAGGACAGAAGCTGGAAGCAGTCATGAGGCAAGCGAGCACAAAACTCAAAACCTCACCTGATGGACGGAACCTCGTGATAATTGCAGGTGGTTTAAACGATGTCTTAAATGAAAATACGGCAGGACTAGCGACCACACTAGTGAGAGGGGTCGATGACATGCACGCCATTTCTCCTCAGGTACAGGTAGTGATATGCACGATACCGGAAGTACGTGTGCGTGACGGCAACCTGCAAAGAGCGGTTGTCAATGCAAACCAAGAGATATGGCAGATAAGTCGATAGAAAGGCTTTGAAGTAGTGGAAGCAAAAGGAGAGGAGAAAAGTGGGGTGGTTTTCAATGAGACAAAATTCACTTCGATGGGCGGCTGAGTCATCAGGTGGGTTGGAGACTTGCAGGACGCGCAGTAGTTTTTGGGGTGGCACTTGGGCTCTTCGTGGTGCAGGATGGCTAGTAATGAGGAAAACAACCAGGAAGACTCTTCGACAGGTGGTATGGACAGATACGATTCCAAAGTGGCACTAGTATTTAAGATAGGTAGAGTCCGGGGCAGAAACAGATGTAGACACGAGCACCGAGTCAATTCAGACATGGGTATATTACCATGCAGGGTGGCAGGAACAGGCTGAAGAGGGAAGAGATAGAAGAACAGCTAAGGAGAAGAGGCCGATGGTATACGGTTTGGTAGAAACACATCTTAGGGACATGTAACAACCTCCCAACAATGCGGACTACGCGTGGGAACATTGTAATTGTACAGAAGGCAGCAGAAAGGGGGGTCATTTCGGGGCATTCATTCATAAAAGTACAGCCTGGCAAAGGGTCAAGCAGGACTTCAAGGAACACTTATGGCTAAAAGGGAAAGTGGGAAGGCAAATGACAGTCCTTGGTTTGGTGTACTTGTGGACGGGAGCAAAGGCCAGAGAGGAAAACCAGGCAATGGTAGAGTGTATATCAAAGGACATTGAGGAGTTGGGAGGAGAGTGCGAGATACTAGGAGATATGAATGTGCACATAGAAGATATAGATGGGTATATTAACCCAACAAGCAAAATGATCACGGATATGTGTGAAAGACATGATTTAATCATTTGCAACAGTACCGAAAAGTGTGAAGGACAAATAACATGGGAGGTAGGAAGGTTGCAGTCGATGATAGATTACGCATTGATGTCTCATAGGATGTATGATAAGCTCAGGGGAACGCGCCTAGATGCAAGTGGCTCCAGAAGTCTGCGTAGTGATCACAAACATATCAAGCTAAGTTTTGGAAGAGCAGTGAAAGTGGGAAGGAGACAAGATGAGCAACATTAGAAAAGTTTTTATTCAGAAAGGCAAATAAAAATAGCTACTAAACAAATTAAGAAAGTAATCACTGAGGACAATCAAACAGTGTAGACATACACGAATCTAATTAGGCTACTTGAGCTAGAGCTTGCTAAGGCACCTGACAAGTCTTTCCGGGAAAGAAGACACAAGCCCAAGAGTTGGTGGGATTAGGAATTTAAGAGGGCCATAGCAAAACGTCAGGAAGCCTCCAGGGAACACACACATGCTAAGCAGCGTGGTGAACCGACAAATGATGTTGAAAGAAAACGGGAAATCTTTCTAATCTGTAGAAGAGATGCACCTCTTTTGATCAATCAAAAGATTAGAAGAAAGGGAGCTCAGTGGCTGGCAGAAGTACATAAAAACGATAGAAAAGCAGCTGCGAAATTTTGGAACCATTTAAACTCCCTAAAAAATGAGACCAGCCTAGAGCAGAGGTTTATAACTACAGCTCAAGGTACTAGGCTAGGAAGGGACGAAGCTATTGAATATATAAAAACAAGGGTGGCAGAAAATTTTCAACAAATAAGTGCTTTATGCACCACAATAGCCAAGGATGAATCAAGTGGTGCAATGGCTCCATTTTCACAACGAGAGTGGGAAAGGGCTGAGAAGAGGGTTCCTAGTAGTACATCAACAGGCCCAGATGACATTTCAATTATGCAGATAAAGACATTCGGTCCGAAGTCTAAGCAGGCTTTGAGAAAGGCAGTGAGCAAAATAATAATCGATGGGGAAGTCCTGATGGATGGAAACTTAGCAGGATGAGCATGATCTATAAAAGAAAGGGGGACAAAGCTGACATAAACAACTGCTCTCCTATAACAATGACATCAGTGGTCTACATGCTGGCGATGCAGATTATAAAGGAAAGACTGCAGGCATGGACAGAGGATGAGGGGGTATAGGGGAAACTGCAGAATGGGTTTCGGAAACACAGGAGATTGTAAGACAATCTGTTCTCACTGACGCAGTGCATCGAAAAAGCAGAAAAGGAACACAGGCCCCTGTGGCTAGCATTTTAGCATATCAAGGGAGCGTACGATAGCGTGGTTCAAGAGGACTTGTGGGGAATGCTGGACACATTACGTAGGAGGTCACTAATCTTTCAAAGGATATCTATAAAGGTAACAAGGCAGTTATGAAGTGGAAAAAACAGGTATCCAAGCCTGTAGGGTTAAAACGGGAGCTTAAGCAGTGGTGTCCTCTGTCACCCTTGTTATTCATGATGTACCTACAAGGATTAATGGCCAAATTAGAGGGAAGTGAACTGGGCTTCAGCCTCTCTTTCGTCAAACAAGAAAAACTCATTGAACAGGCACTACCAGCATTGATGTACGTAGATGATATAGTGCTAATGGCCGACAACAACGAAGATTTGCAGAGATTAATAGAGATCTGCGGTAAGGAGGAAGATAAGTTAGATTTCAGATTTAGTAAGGCAGCAGTCGTGATTTTTATGATAATGCGGGTAATGAGCTTAGAATACAGGAGGTCACGCTAGAGATAACAGATCAATAAAAATATCTGGGCCTATGGATAAGCAATGGGGCTGAGTACCTAAGAAAACACGAAAGATACGTGACGACTAAAGGCAACAGGAATGCAGCGGTGATGAACAGGAATGCAGCGGTAACAGGAATGCAGGAATGCAGCGGGCACTGTGGAATTACAATAGGTATGACGTCGTGAGAGGAATATGGAAATGGATCCTGGTTCCTGGTCTGACGTTCAGCAATGCGGTCTTGTGAATTAGATCAGAAGTTCAAGCAAAATTAGAAATTCAGCAACGTGGAATAGGTAGGCTTGCCTTAGGAGCTCGCGGGAATACACCAAATCAGGGAGTACAAGGTGATATGGGATGGACATCATTTGAAGGCAGGCAAGCTAGCAGGAAGATAAAACTTGAGAGCGATTGAGAGAAATGGGAGAGGAGCGTAGGGCTATGAAGGTATTCAGCTACTTGTACATGAAGAATGTGAATACAAAATGGAGGAAGCGAACCAGAAAATTGACCGGTAAATACTTAGAAAACAGCAGGGGGCCAAACCAAAAAGAATTGTCCGTTAAGAAGAAGGTGAAGGAAGCTGAGACCGATATTGGGGAATCGGCATGATTAAAAAGTCCGAACCTGAGATCTATCAAGCTTTTAAGCAGGAAATTGCCAAGGAAATTATCTATGATAATTCTCGGGGTAGTTCTCTACTGTTTGAGGCCAGGACAGGAGTATGGCGAACCAAGACATATCGGGCCAAATACGAAGGGTTAGACACTGTACGCAGTGCGTGTGGAGAGGAAGAGGAAACTGCTGAACACTTGATAATGTTCTGTAAAGGGCTTCACCCTATCGTTCAGGATGATGGCGCAGAGTTTTTGAAAGCACTGGGGTTTAGAGACAGGGAGAGCAAAATTGACTTTAAGCGGGTAGAATTAACTAAAAGGAGGTTATCTGATTGGTGGCTAAAGTGAAGGCGCGAGCGAAAATAAACCCTTCCCTGCAAAGTACAAGTCCTCAACCACACTATTTAAAGGGGAAAATAAATATAGTTTTTGGTTCACTACTATTACGGCTTCGTGGCGTTAGCCACCGCCCTATCTAAAGGGTACAGCCATATCAATCCATCCATCCATCTATGACGTGACTTGATGCGCTCGTTCACCTCCGCTACACGCTCGAGGCGCTCTAGCGCAGCGCTTCCAGTATACCATTCAGCAACTTTCATGCACTGAACATCAAATAAACAATTTTTTCACTCTCTCCAGACGTAAGACTATTGTCTTTCGACGGCACTTGCAGTGTAACTTGCAGATACGAGGCCTTTTTTTTTCTTTTCTTCTTCACAGTCACGTATTTGTGTACGCATGTCTGCAACAGACTGAAACTCAAGCTCAAGATCTGTAGTGGGCCGACTCAACTTTTATTTTTTTCTCTTGTTCAAAGATATCGTCCGTTATAGTAACGCTTCTCTCAAACGAAAAAAAAAGAAACTTTTGCTTTATAGAATGCTGCTCGCCGACTGCATCGCATCAATCTGATTCCCCTAATACACGGGATATGCCATTTTTATTGACATGCTTTGTTTCTTTAAAACATGCACTTGACCGTAAAAGGTAGGCTCATGCTGCCACAGGAAACTTTAAATATACCAAGAAATTGTATTATAAGAGGCCGAAAATGATTGTGGCCGAAATGAAAAGTCTGGAACACCATTTGGTATACCTTGGTACATGACTACACCATATTGCGAGTTTTCTCCTAAAGCTTTTTTTTTCTGGGAGACTACTTGAGTTGCTCTTTGCTCACCGACCTTTCATAATAATTCAATAATGCGTTGCACCTTTTTATGACACGTTAATAGGCTATAGCATGTTTGAGAGTACCCGCTCATATACAACCAAAAAACAATCCCCTTCTAGATGGCGAGCAAGTCTGTGCAATAGCATTAACCGACTGACTCGGTCGAGATCGTTTTTTATTCGCAGTAAAATTTTTGTTTTCTGTAAAGCAGCTGCTACTTGGTTCATACTCGTCATAGCTTCAATGATCCCTTCAGTTGTTCATCAACGCAAAGCATTCTGCACATATGAATCTGATTGAGGAGCATTTTGCACTGAACTTTTGATTTGTAATTTGCCCATGATTTGCATACTACAAACCTAAAATGCAAAAAAGAATAATTTGAGGGCACTACAGTTTCCCCTTAAGAGTAGAGTACGACAGCGGTCCAGCACGCATCACCTTCTCCTGCCTTTTGTTGAAGGCTGTAGCGCCCTCAAATTATTCACTTTGCATTTTAGGATTGTAATATCCAAATCATGGGCAAATCACCAATCAAAAGTTCAGCGCAAAATGCTTCTCAATCAGATTCGTTCGTGCAGAATGCTTTGCGTTTATGAACAACTGAAGGGATAATTGAACCTATGACGAGTATGAAGTGAGTTGCAGCTGCTTTACAGAATCCAAGAATGTTACTGCGAATACAAAGTGATCTCGACAGGGTCAGCCGGGTAGGCCTCAACCATACCGTGAGAAAACGAACAACAGAATGCGTAACATTGGCCGTTTTAAGTTATTCAAGAACGGCAACTGCAAGCACATTTGCGAACTACACGCTGCACTACAATTCTTCATTTTGTGAATCAGCTAAGTGCCCACTACACATCCGTTAGGCAACACGCGAGCCTACGCAGCTGCTCACATTGTTGATGCCTTTGCAGCTCATATCAATGAACTCATACTGACTAAGTGCTTGTGCCCTCGCTGTGTGATGTGCTATTTCTCTGTCCCTTCCTCTTCTTTCAATCTCACTCATCTTTTTCCCACGTGTAGGGTAGCAAACCAACTATCCTGGACTGGTTGCCCTCCTTAACTTTCTTTCTCTTGCAGCTGGTGATGACTAAATTTGTCTGAACAGTTTGTATTGACTGTGCCTTTAACACACCCACTCGTTGCACGATTCTACGTTTTTTACACGCAATATTACATGCATTAAGGAGACTCTTACGTACACTACGTTCGTACAACTTTTGTGTGTGTTTGCGTGCGTGCGTGCGTGCATGTGCGTGCACTTGAGTGTGTGTGAGTGTTCGAGCATGTGCGAATAGCTTAGCCTATGTGCCCGTTCATTGACACAGGACGGTGACCATTCCTGTAATAGGTGTAACAGCTGTCAGTACGTTGTCAGTCGCCATAGGTTCACCTAAAGAAGGACTAGTGATTAGACCCTTTCACTGTTTACAAACACACGCCCTTGATAACATCTGGTTTCGTCCACCGGTGTGCCTTAACAGCGTCGGTGAGCAAGAAGAGCTTTAGAAAATAGCCCGCTCATTTTCTACACTTTACTTTCCTTCTTTGGCAAAATATTTGGTGAATATTTGGCAAAAATCTTTGGCAAACACTTGGTGGGCTCGACAGCTGTGCCACCATGCAGAGCAGTAACCCGCTCACATTTGCCATACGGATGTTCGCGCTTGTTTTCTCGTATGTGCTGTTGCCTGCTTCATCGTTCACCACCACCAAGACACCGTCGAAATGCCACTATCAAGGAAGTGGCTGGGAAACTCAAACCTTTTACCGATCAACGCCCCTTACCCAACCGTAAGCCAGCACATTAACCTACCAGATTGCGCTAACCTTGGAACTCTCGGTTCTCACTTCGCCGCATCGCTTGGAACGTAGACTTTCTCGTCACCTACAAAAACCTGCGTTCAACCACGGCACATTGTGGGCTCGATACAGCTGTGCCACAGTGCCGAAAAGTAACCCGCTTACCTTTGCTATGCAGTTTCGTGAAAATTGTGCTCTGTTCTCGATTAAATCAAGTAACTATTTTTCGCTGCAGCTGCTGAGCCCAAAATGCAGCTATTTATTGTTGTCGAGTGCATCGACGTAATTCATTTCTTGCTCATGCAATCTGGCGACGTTGAGTCCAATCCGGGTTCTACTTGAGCAGCTAAACTCGAACAAGTATATAAATTATCAGCTGGTCAGTCGAAACTGATTTTAGAAGTGAGTGACCTGAAAAATCAACTTCCAACCACAAATCAAACTATCACCCACTTGAGCCAGCAGATGAATAATGTTCAGAAACATTGTCAGAGTATTGTGTTGCTTCGCACAGAATAGACAACATTAGGTGCAATACTACCCAGAGGGCCGTCAATTATTGGAACTCGAGGCACGTCTTAAAGATGCCGAAAATCGATCACAGCGAAATAAGTGTATTTTGTTGCCTTCCCGAGCCGAATAAATTGAAAACTTATAACCAAGGCGAAGGACAGTCATACAGCATTGTCGTCACCACCTTAGCCTTACTATAAACCCGAAAGAAATCGAAAGAGTTCATCGCCTAGGCCATCATCCTATCGAGTGTGGTCGCCCTATTTTTGTTAAATTTTGCATTTAACAGACGAAAGAAGCTGTTCTTTCTAATGCTCGAAAACTAAAAAGAGTTGTTTATAGTATAGCACAGGACTTTCCCCCTCTGTTAGAAATGCTCGTAAGCATTTGGTTGCTTTCAAGAAAGCTAAATTACTCCATTTTCTCTGTCTCAAAGAGCCCCGCCACAGTGGTCTGGTGGCTAAGGTACTCGGCTGCTGATCCGCCGGTCCCGGAATCGGATCCCGGCTGCAGCGGCTGCATTTCCGATGGAGACGGAAATGTTACAGGCCCATGTGCTCCGACTTTGGTGCACGTTAAGAAACCCCAGGTAGTCGAAATTTACGGAGCCCTCCACTGCGGCGTCTTTCATAACCATATGGTGATTTTGGGACGTTCAACTCCACGTATGAATTAATCAATCTTGTAGCAGTAAATCAGCAACTATCATCCTCAGCATTGCACATCGATTCAGACATTAAAATATTGTGGGTCATCTGCCACGCGATACCGTGAACCATACTTTTGTGTCTGCTATAGGCTTCCCAAAGTAACCCGATTTTTCGCATCAACTGAACAACAGTCTAAACACTCTAACAAGAGTGCACTCAAACGCAGACATCGTTCTGTTCGGCGATTTCAATTACCCTAAAATTGACTGGCATAACCTTAAACTTAAAGATGTAGCCCTGAAGCAACTAACTTTGTTGATGTGTGTCTCCACTTCAACTTCTCGCAGTTGATCACTGAACCAGTACGTGTAGCACATAGCTCTTCAAACACACTACACTTAATAATAACCAACCAACCCGACTGTGTGACATCTATCACATAGTTAAGGAAAATATGCCATCACGGGGTTCTACATGCTACTTTTAACTTTGTCCTACTAGTATGTGAAAACAATTCGACTTTATGATAAGGCCAACTATGATGCTATCAACAGCGAACTAACCCAATTTTTTCCGGTATTTGAGATACAATTTAGTAAGAATTCAGTACAAGAAAACAGGTTACTTTTAAAGCACGAAGTACTAGAACTAATAGATAAGTATATTCCTGTGTGTAGTTTTCACGCTAATTAAAACGAACCCTAGTACAACAAATCACTTAAGTGACCAGAAAATAAGAAAAAAAGATGCATTCGAGCTGTTAAACAGAGCAAAAACTCCTTGCTGTGGGATAGGTACTACGCGGTTTAAACAAAATACCTCGCGGCAATGCAGAGTGCTAAGTACAAGTTTTTTCACGATGATCTTACCTCTATGCTAACACAAAATCCTAAACAATTTTAGCGTGAAATCAACACTGAACACAGACATACGATAACACTTTCTAATGACAAAAATGATGTTTTAAATAGTGAAGAATGTGCAGACGTATTTAACGCCGCCTTTGCAAATGTATTTACTAATGACCATGCCATGCCTCCAATCACACTAAGATCGAAGTTTACCAGCGAACTGCCAATGCCTCAGATTGTTTTTTTTTATTGATGGCATAATATCTCGCATAGATAACATGAAATTGACATCATCAGCTGGATTTGAAGAAATCAATTCCGGGTTTTTACTAAATGCCAAAAACATCTCGACTGCTTTCTTGCGTATTTTCTTTTCCCAGTCTTTTTCTACAGGTCACTTACCCGATGACCACAAAGTGGGAACGACCTTTCTGTCTTTGCAGTGACAATTGAATTATTGTTTATATCATTAACAAGTATACCATGTAAAATCATTGAGCATGTCATTTATTAACAAATCATGACATTCCTTAACATAAAAGATTTTTTTTTATTCCATCACAGCATGGTTTTCACAAAGTTCTATTCTGTGAGAATCGGCTAGCTAACTTCTTTTATAATCTACGCCTAAACTTAGGCTGTAACCAACAAACTGATGCCATTTTTTTATATTTCAAAAAACGTTTAAAAAATTGTCTCATAAGTTTGTTTGTTTTTAACTTTCAAGCTTCAACATTAGCCCCTTGTATTCTTATTTGGACTGCAGCTTTTTCTGCGCGAGCACTCACAGTCCGTTTCTGGTAATCAGTGCGTCTCTAACCCTCTTCCAGTAACCTCCGGTGTTTTCCAAGGTTCAGGTTCAGGCCCGCTATTGTTCCTAATATACAATAGTTGCTTAGCTGTACACGTTTCATGTCACATTGGCATGTTCGCTGATGACTGCGTCATTTATCGTACTGTCACTAACCCATCCGAATAGCATGCACTTCAGCATGATCCTAACTCTATTAAAGCATGGTGTGACCAGTGACTCATAACGCTTCACCCAACTAAATGCAAGTCATTATATTTCTCACGTCGTCAGAACCCCTCAACTTTTCCTTGCAGAGTCGGTAACGTAGATTAACGTTAGACCAAGTCGAATCCTATAAGTACCTGGGTGTAACATTGTCTTATCATCTAACGTGGGGTCTGCATGTCACTAATCTAATAGCGGCAGCTAACAAATCCCTCGGCTTTCTAAGCATCATTTGCATCATGCTCCAAAGCATCTGAAACTTTTAGCCTACAAATCCATAATCAGACCAAACTTTTAGTGGGCCGCTGCTGTTCGGAGGACGTCTCAGGCATATTGAATATATTCACTTGAACCACTGCCGAACCGCACCATACGATCCTAGTCGTACCATGTCGTTGTGTCATCGTAGAGGGAAGAATCTTCTTTATCAACTCTAGCACTTCGTCATGCCGTTGCCACTCTGTTCCACAAGTTTTATTACAGCTCACGTGACCACCCGGACTTTATCACCCCGCCAACCCGCATCACACCGGTCATGCCTTGCAAGTCACCCGTCCACGCAGCCGCACCAAGACATTTTCATTCCGCGTTCATCATTTGAATGGAACTACCTTTCCCAAAGCATTGCCGCCTATATCTGCTCGACCTTATTTTTGCAAAGTGTTACGCGTTACCAGTCTCACAAATAACATATATGTGGTTACCATTTTGTATGTTTCTTCTACATCCAACCTTTATGTAACACCCCCTAGATGAGTCTTTAAGGTAATAAAAAGAAATAAAATATTCAAATAGACGTCCTTTTTAGCTACATAAAAAATATCAGAAATTTTCTTAAACATAACGCACGTTGCTTTATCTGAAAAACTAACGACAGACTTTCTTTCTCTGAAAAAACCTTGAAAACGTTCAGTTCCGATGTTAGGAGCTGATAAATGAGGTGACCGGAAGTTTTGAGGGCACAATGCTTGTAACCGCGAAACCATTCATAGTCGTCCAATGACATAAATTCCTGCAGTTTCGCCTTCATACAGAAAAGCTTTCGCATCCACAGTCAACACTGCTACATTGTCATGATAACGCCCATTGCGGAGGGGCTGCCTCGAGAGTGCTGGTCTACGGAAACTGAAATAAAAGTAACATATTTCATACATGTTGCCATGCTCTGGTGTTTAAATAGCATTGACAGCTATTTACACACCCCGGAATAGCACTCAAAACCTGGAAGCGAAAGACGTTCCTTTTTGTATGCCCAAAAGTCGTGTCACCACTCCTAACTGTGCCAATATTAAAAGTAGCGTACTGCACTAAAGTACTCCGTAAGGCAATGTTGATGATGATGAGTAGTTTTTAGTGGCGCAAGGGCCAATTGATGGCCAAAGAGCGCCATTTCAATTAACTACAGATATGAACAATGATATGGTGCGTGGCTGTAAAGGGGCCTTAAAATTCCTCGCTCTAACGCGGGTTAAAACATGAAAGTAATAAAATCATGACAGTGGCGTGACATATGTGTGGTGATAGCTGATGGCAAAATGTCATGATAATAAAACCATGATGAAGATATAGTCACCGCAGCCACGACCACTCTATAGAGGTCGTGCTACGGATGACCTCGAAATATTGGGTGAAAGTTTTGCACTTCTTTTAAAAATGTAAAAAGTGTTTGCAGTTTAAAAAGCGGATCCCTACCGATGAGCATCCCAGGGTGTAGAGGGAGCTGCTGTCGGTAGGGCAGTAAAAAGAGCTTTTTTCTTAGAGCATCTAGCTCATTGCACTGGACGAGAATGTGGAGAACCGTAAGGGGCTCTCCACATCTCTCACAATATGGTGGATCACCGGTAGACAGAAGAAATGAATGTGTAGAATGTGTGTGTCCACTCCTAAGCCTTGTTAGTATTACTTCCGTGTGTCGTGATTTTGATAGTGGCGGCCAATAACCTAGTTGCGGCTTAATAGCATGGAGTTTATTATCTGTTTGTTTATCCCACATGCTCTGCCAATACCCCCTGAGCTTTCGTTTTATAAAAGGTTTTAAGTCAAGTGCAGGGACTGGTGTTGGTGCATTGGCAGTAGTGACATTGGCGCAAGCAGCCAGATTGTCGGCCAAAACGTTCCCTTGTATTTCGCGGTGCCCTGGGACCCAGCAGACAACGACATGCTGTTTTGATGTGTAAAGTGTGCACAGAAGTAAGTAAAGTGACACCAGCACTGGGTTCTTGTGTTTTTTAGGAGTTTTCAGGGCTTTGACCACACTTAGAGAATCTGTGTATATTACCGCCTTTTGTAATTTTACCTGTTTAATGTGTTTTACGACCGCCAGTATTGCGTAAGCTTCTCCTGTGAAAATGCTTGCATTAGGATGAAGAACGCCGGCCTCAGAAAAGGATTGGCCTATTGCTGCATATGACACAGAAGTGTTTGACTTTGACGCATCAGTAAAGAACTCAGGGCATGTGTATTTATGTTGTAGCTCTAAAAAGTATGTATGTATGTGTGCAAGTGGTGCGTGCTTTGTGACATCAACAAAAGAAACATCACAGTCTATAAGCTGCCACTTCCACGGTGGCAGATATGTTGCAGGAGCCATCAAACTGGGTTCAAGAAGAGGCACACCTGTTCCTTCGGCCAGGCTCCTTACACGCAGCGCGTAGGGCTGCCTAAACGAAGGTCGGTTCTCGAACAAGCCAGAACAAGACAAATCATTAATTGTGAAATGGGAAGGATGTTTCTTGTCTGCCTTCACCTTCAAAAAGTACAAAAAGGACAGGGAACATCTTTGTAGGTGGAGCGACCATTCATTCGAATCCACGTACAGGCTCTCCACAGGGCTGGTGCGGAAAGCACCCGTAGAGAGGCGAATACCTAGATGGTGGACAGGGTCAAGAATTTTCAAGGCCGATGGTGTTGCCGACTGATAGATTATAGCACCGTAATCTAGGCGTGTGCGTACGAGGCTTTTATATAAGTTAATTAAACATTTTTTGTCACTACCCCATGTAGTGTGTGACAACACTTTCAAAATGTTCATTGTTTTTAAGCACCTGTCCCTTAAATACTTGATGTGTGGGATGAAACTTAGCTTAGTGTCTAATATGAGACCGAGAAACTTGTGCTCGGTCTTCACTGACAGAGGTTGACCATGCAGGTCAATGTCGGGGTCAGGATGGAGGCCCCTCTTTCGGCTGAACAAGACACAAGTACTCTTTTGCGCGTTGAGTATAAAACCATTCTCGTTTGCCCATTGAGATACCTTGTTCAACCCTAGTTGAACTTGACGTTGGCACATTGAGATGTTGCAAGATTTGTAACCAATCTGCACATCATCGACATATATGCAGTAAAAAATATTTCGTGGGAGAGACAGGTGCAAGGAATTCATTTTAACTATGAAAAGTGTACAGCTCAATACACCTCCTTGTGGCACTCCTGTTTCTTGGACAAATACTCTAGATAAGACAGTGCCAACTTGGACACGGAATGTACGGTTGGACAGGTAGCTTTCGATAACTGTCAGCATTCTACCCCGCACACCTAAATGTGACAGGTCTCGCAATATGCCGAAGCGCCATGCAGTGTCATATGCCTTTTCCATATCGAGAAACACAGAAAGAAAAAATTGCTTATGAACAAAAGCGTCGCGAATTTGTGCCTCGATACGGACAAGGTGGTCAGTGGTGGACCGAGCCTCTCGAAACCCACACTGGTATGGGTCAAGTAGGCCACTAATTTCAAGGAAGTACATCAGGCGCCTGTTAATCATTTTTTCAAAGACTTTGCAAATACAGCTGGTTAATGCTATTGGCCTGTAGCTGCAAACTGAGGCCGGGTCCTTGCCTTGTTTTAGAATTGGGATAATAATAGCTTCCTTCCAGGCTGAGGGTAGCTCGCCAGAAGACCATATCGCATTATAGAGAGAGAGGAGAGCTTTCTGGGTTTCAGTGGGCAGGTGTTTCAACATTTCATATGCCACACGGTCCGGGCCTGGGGCAGATTTATTGCAACAGGCAAGTGAGGCCTGCAGTTCAGCAAAACAGAAAGGTTCGTTGTATGCCTCATGTGTTCTGGGCTTGCGCTCTAATCTCTGTTTTTCTATTCCGGTTTTGTATCGTCGGAACGCTTCGCTATAGTGTGTTGAGCTGGAGACCTGTTCAAAGTGCGCTCCGAGAGTGTTTGCCTGGTCTTCCAAACTCTCCCCTTGTGTGTTCACTAGAGGAAGCGAATGTGCTTCTCGTCCTGCCACCTTACTAACCATGCTCCAGACTCTCGACTCATCTGTGTATGAGTTAATGCCCGATACGAATTTGTGCCAACTTTCTCTTCTCGCCTGTCGGCGCGTCCTCCTTGCTTGCGACTTGACGTTCTTAAAGTTTACAAGATTCTCGGCTGTGGGCGAGTCTCTGAGCAACCTCCACGCCTTATTTTGTTTTTTTCGAGCTTCACGGCACTCATTATTCCACCATGGGACTCGTCGTTTGCTCGACGGTCCACATGTTTGGGGAATACATTTTGCTGCTGCATCAACCAAGAAAGCTGTAAAGTAGCATACAGCATCCTCTATACTCAATGCCGCCATGTCACTCCAAGATAATAAAGTCATTTTTTGAAACTTTCCCCAATCAGCTTTATCGGTGAGCCATTTGGGAACTTGTGCAGGACATGTATTTGTTATTGATGAGCTGATAACGATAGGAAAATGATCACTACCATATGGATCATTGATAACTTCCCATTTAAGTAGAGGCAGGAGGGATGGGGATATTATGCTGAGGTCTATTGCTGAGTACGTATTGTTAGCGATGTTGTAGTATGTTGGCTCTTTCCGATTCAGCAGGCACGCACCGGAAGAAAAAAGTAGCTGTTCAATCAGGCGACCTCGAGCATCGCAGCGAGAGTCACCCCATAGATTGCTATGTGCATTGAAATCTCCAAGGAGGATATAAGGTTCTGGAAGTTCCTCTATGACGGACTCGAATTCATGCTTTTCAAGACGGTGTTGTGGAGGTATGTAGAGAGAGCAGATGGTGACGAGCTTATTCAAAAGAACTGCTCGAACAGCCACCGCCTCAAGGGATGTTTGTAGTGGTAGGTGTGTGCATGCAATCCCTTGATTGACTATAATGGCAACACCACCGGATGGCAAAATGGCATGATTCCGGTCTTTCCGAAAGATAACGTAATGACGTAAAAAGTTGGTGTGTTTAGGTTTCAGGTGTGTCTCTTGTACGCACAGCACCTTAGGTGTATGTTTGTGTAAAATTTCATGGATATCGTCGAGGTTTCTCAACAGTCCTCTGACGTTTTACTGTAGAAGTTGTGTCATTTTAATGTAGTGTGGTGCTGTGTGTACAGAGGTGTTGCGTTAGTTTACAGGGCCTTTTGAGGGCCCTGTGATTCGATGTTTTTCTTTTTTGGCGCGCTCCAAGGAGTTGCGCCTATCCTTCGGCGTCTGAGGCGCCGGAGAAGTGGGACTTGTATCCATCACCTCTTGTGAGGTGGTGGATGGTGCCTGCTGGGCAGGCACATTCACTGAACTTTTGGACCTAACTGCACCTGCAGTGGTCCCAGGTTCGGCAGACACCGGGGTCTGCCGGCCCTGTTTGTCAAGTGGCGGAGCAGTACAGGCTGCTCCGGCCGGGGGCGCTGGCGGCACGACCGCGGCCACACACTGTGCGACATTCGCGGGTGCCGAGGCATGTGGCGCGGCGCCCCGGCGCGTCACATCTGCAAAGGAGGGATAAGATGGGTTCTGTATTGCGAAACGTTGGCGTGCTTCTTGGAATGTGAGATTGAATTTAACCTTGAGTTCTACTATTTGTTTTTCTTTTTTCCATGCGGGGCATGATCGTGAGTAGGCAGCGTGATCTCCTTCACAGTTCGAACAATGAGTTGTTTCTGAGGTGCAGTTGTCCGATATGTGTTGAATGGATGCGCACTTTGCGCAAGTGGCACGCCCTCTGCAACTCTGCGATCCATGACCGAAACGTTGGCACTTGAAACATCGACGAGGGTTGGGAATGTATGGTCTTACACGAAGCTTACAATAGCCGGTTTCGATTGATTCTGGTAGGTCACTTGTTCCGAAGGTAATTATTACGTGTTTTGTAGGAATCAGTTTGTTGTTGCGCCTTATTGTTATTCGTTGGACTTTGACCACGTTCTGGTCCTGCCAACCTTCGAGCAGCTCACTTTCAGAAAGCTCAGTAAGATCATCATCAGAAATTACGCCACGGACAGTGTTCATAGACCTGTGTGGGCCCACCGAAACAGGGGTTTCCCCAAAGGCTACAAGCTTAGACAACTTTTCATACTGAGCTTTGTCACGAACCTCCAAAAGAAGATCGCCACTTCCCATCTTTGTCACTTTATAACCTGGGCCTATTGCTTCTGTGAGAGTTTTGGAAACGAGGAAAGGTGAAATGGCTCGGACTGTCTTGTTTTCGTTTTGACTGTGGATTACATGGTACTTTGGGAATGTCGGCTTTGGTGTGTTAAGCAGGAAAGTATCATCGGTGCGCCACCTTTTTAGGGAGCGATCAGGAAGGAGGGAAAAAGCTTTTGCCATAAAGATGCTATAAAGTTCGGCGGCGATGGTGGCCACCCACCACCGAGCCCAACAAGGGGACGCTACAAGGTTGACTAGTAAACACTTGGAGACGCCAGCCATGCATCGCCGCTATAACCGAATATAACTACCCAAGGTTGGGTAACTACACAGGGTTAACCCTCGCCGCCAGGAAATTCGGAAGTAAACGGAAAAGAGAAGATGACAGGACAGATAAAAAGAGAGAGATAAAGACGAAGATGTAGGAAGAGAGTGATAGGAAAAGGCGACTGCCGATTTCCCCTGGGTGGGTAAGCCCAGGGGTGCCGTCTACGTGAAGCCAGGGCCAAAGGGGTGTGTTGCCGCCGCTGGGAGGCCTTAAAGGTCCAATCACCCAGCATTAGCTCAACCCCCAGGATCCCCTTTTCCTCGGACACGGCAAAGCCACGCACGGCTAGGCGTGGGAGGGAGTAGAAACTCCCCCGTTAGCTCGGGTCCGTGGTGTCGCTACACACCAAACGCCTGGTTTCACAGGCGCCCCTGCGGGGTAAGGCAATGTTCTTTCACGCACAAAAGACTGGAGGCAACTGCGAAAAATGATAACAATTTTTATTGACATTACTGAAGCCTTTCAAAAACACAGCGCACATGCATAATCTTCCTGTAATGTATATAGCGCACCAGCAGGGCTTTGTGATTGCTGAAATATGGCTTACTTACTCCCTGTTGTTATTGGAACACGCTAAAAAGCGTTTGTGCATAATACATCACGATCCATCCCAGTGAGACCCTAAAGAAGTTTCATGCTGCGTTTCAGGTCCTGGGCGGTGCCCGAGATGCCAGCGCTGATTTGGCGCAGCTTGGGCTGGAACATCACCACTTCTTTGTGCGCCATTTCTGCAAGAAAAAGTGCCTACTCAGTGCCGCCCCAATTTACTCCTCAAAAACAGGAACGAACCGAAACATTCCATCAGCGCAACATAAGAAAAAAGAACTCTCCAAACAGAAATCATGCTATGATCGCTGTGGAATTAGTTAACATAGCGTAAAACACTTAAACAGTTATTGCAAAAAGCGAGTTCTACGATAAGAAAAAAAAACGAGGCTGATCACCATATTTAGGAATCGGCATTACACGAAAACGAAACTTCTTGTTGCAGAGGTAGTTGAGCATTAACTGTCATTCATTGTCACAAGCGCGAAGGAATGAATACTGCAGTAAGAAATTGCAATGTCACACCAAAAATGGCAAGCAGCAAGAAACTTGCAGCGCACGCCTCTAACAGAAAGCACGCACGAAATGAGCATACGCAGGACGGGCGCGGACAAACAACTGTCACAGCTCGACACTTACAGCACGCTGCTCAAACAGAAAGAAAGACGCACGAAATGAACGAACAGCTATACGCTCTATGAGCGCAAAAAACGGTCACAATGTTTACTACGTGCGTGAACAGCGCACTCTTTTCGTGAACGCGGTCGCGAGCGAAGTGACGTTCATGCTCTCTTTACCTACATTTACTTCAAAGCATACTTGCGGTAGACGCACAAAAAGTACAAAGCGCCCGAATGCTGAGATGAGCACGAGCGCGAGTGAGCCAGAACGCTAGTTAACACATATACGCACTTTGACACAACCATTTGGAGGCGCGTGCGCGCAGTGACGCGAGGAGTGGCGTGGCACGACGACCTTCATGTCACATTCACACTTGAAAAGTGGAGTGAAATCAAAAACGCCAGAGCGGCCAGAAAACCACGACCGCACGCGTCGAAAATGTGCATATTTGTTCTGTCCCTGGGGGACGCTACCACCGCCGCGGCATTCAGTACTTTAAAAATTAACTCAATTTGGCCTCTTTTCTGAGCACTAAACTTCATACCTGATTGCTGTTACTCACGCAAAGCACTGAAAAGAGACAGCTCGCAACTTTTCAAACGTTTGAAACGTTGTTTCGTGAGATAAGAGAGCAGAAACGACAAGAACAAACGCCCTGGCATCGGTGGCGGCTGATTCAGCCGGCTATGCACAAAAGTGAAACACGTTGGGGCATGCCGACACCCTGCTGCTGCACCGTCTACTTCTTTTTGTTTCATTTTTATTCCTTTTCTACCCCACTGAAAAAGGCTAGTGCATACATAAGATATAAGAGCCATGTTTTAAAGTAATCTGTTAAAGTGTTCAAAAATGTGCAACGCCAGGATGGGGCTGTGATGTCATTGGAAAGGACGTCTCACTTTTGCTGTACGAAAAAAAAAGGTCACAACTTTGCCGCAAAGGCAAAGTAATGAACGCGATAGCAACTAATTCGTGACTCAGTGGCGAACCACACAACTCACAAGCAAGAGGTCGGCATTCGATTCCGCGCGCCGGGGTCTTTTCCTGGATAAGTTTTCTTTCTTCCGTTTTCATACATATAGATACGCATAGATATACGGTGAACGATGGCGACGTTGACGCCGGCGGCAAAACCCAGCCGTAGTGTCCACATATTTTCTATCGCAATAAAATAATGAAGGTGACGCTACGGGCGAGAAACTTGTTGCAGGTGACCGGTGCGGCTGGAGATGCGTGTCGGCAGAGAATGTATCGTGGCTATGGGAGGAGCGTTGCAACAGGACAGACGCAAAGTCACGTGTTGTCGCAGCTGGCAGAGCGGCCGTTTCTGCATATCTCGCGAGATGTTCGATCGTTACACCTAGCTATTCCTATACTCTGTTTCGCCACCTTGGTTCAGCCCTACCAAAGTTACGGCGTGTAAGAAAGCCACACACTTGCGCAGCGAAACATAGTCCCACATACAAGTGCGTCAAAATCGACAGGGTTGGCTAGAATTGGCGTTGCTTTGTTGTGTTTTACGCTACATTGATGTATAATAAGCTTATCTCTCTTCGCATTCATTTGAAGTGCGTTTATTTGTGTCGGTTATCGCATATGTGTTTACGAATCATCATGACAAAACCCATGCAGAAGTGACTGCCCACTTCGATCCGGACTTATTTATTTATTTATTCAAAATATCTTACAGGCCCACTGAAGGGCATTGAGTAAGGGGGGCATCAGTATACAAACGAAATAACAATAAAGGAGAAAAGCAGACGAAAAAATATATACATATATAAAAGATTACAAAAATCAAGGTGCAACAGCGTTATGCAATGCTAGAGTGCCGCGAAATCAGGTTGTCACAAAAAATTTCACGGTTACAAATGGATACATGATCCGGAAGGCCGTTCCAATACGCAATGGCTCGAGGTAGTGATGATAAGTTAAATGCCTGCGTGTGACCATGAATGCGCCTAAAACTACGGGCATTGGGAATGCGCTGGGAAGTGCGCGCAGGAGAATAAAGTGGCAAACAGTAAATTTCGTTACTATAAATGTGCCTATGAAACAGACATAAAAGAGCAATGTTGCGGCGTATTTCTAGCGACTGAAATGCAAGGTCTTGTTTTATTAGGGTAATGCTTGAATGATAGTCGTAGTTTCCGGAGATGAATCTCGCTGCCCTATTCTGGACGGCTTCCAACATACGTACCAAGTAATCTTGATATGGTGACCATGTGGATGATGCATACTCTAGCTGTGGGCGAACATAAGTAATATATGATAATGCATGTACGTTAGAAGGAGCGTTGCGCAAGTTTCTGCGGAGATATCCGAGAGATTGAGATGCTTTCGATGAAACAGCTGCTATATGCGTAGTGCAGGATAGATCCGATGTAAGGTGAACGCCTAAATATTTGTAAGATGGTGTAGCTGACACAACGGCGTTATTAATCTTATAGTGAAATGCTGAATTGGTATGCTTTCGAGTGAACGAGATTAACTTGCATTTAGAGGCGTTAAGGGACATCTGCCAAGTTTCGCACCACTGGAAGGTTAGGTCAAGGTCATTTTGGAGAGCGGAATGTTCATTAAAACATTTAATGTTGCGGTATATGGCGCAATCGTCAGCGAACAACCTAACTGTGGATGAAAGGTTATCGGGCAAATCATTAATGTATATTAGAAAAAGTAATGGACCTATTACACTGCCTTGGAGAACACCGGATGTGACGTCGCAAAGGTTAGATGAAATGTCGTTGATCCCCGTAAGTTGCTGACGCGAAGAGAGGAAGCTTCGTAGCCAAGACAGGATTAATGAATCAATACGGAGTGCGGCCAATTTAGACATTAAACGACGAGACGGGACAGTATCGAATGCCTTGGCGAAATCAAGGAAGAGGCAATCAGTTTGTTCGTTAGCGTTCATATTAAAGTGAAGGTCAGTCGTGAATTCGAATAACTGGGTGTCACATGAGTAGCCTTTTCTAAAGCCATGCTGATGAGAGGAGAAGTTGTGCGATTCAAGGTGATCGTAGCTATGAGAAGCCACGATATGTTCCAGTAGTTTGCAAGAGATGCATGTAAGTGAAATGGGTCGATAATTACGGGGCGAGTGCCTGTCACCGGACTTAAATACGGGAATCACCTTACCAATCTTCCAATCCTTGGGCAGTTCGCCTGATGATAGCGACTGGTTAAAGTGGAGACAGAGGAAGCGGCTGGAAATATCTGTGGTGTTCTTCAGTATTTTAGAGTTAATGTTATCAATACCTGATGAAGTAGAAACATTAAGATTCGTGATGATTTGGGCTATACCTTCGGCAGTGACAATGATTGGGGCCATTAAAGCGAAAGGGTGATCTGGAACAAATGGCACATTGGAACAATCTTTCTGTGTAAAAACAGACGCGAAGTACTCATTGAAAGCAATAGCGGCAGCATCATCAGAAAGCGGCGTTAGTTCACTATCGTGTATTGTAATGTGATTAGGAGACTTGCTGTAGGGTGAAATTATTTGCCAGAACTTTTTGGGGTTATTTTTGAGAAGTGACGGTAAGTCCTGCAAATAATATTTCTTCTCAGCTATGTCTAAGGCTTTACAATAGTCTTGTAAGCAGACCTTGTATTTATCCCAGTAGGACACAGAGCCAATGCGTTTTGCGGTATCATAGAAACGTTTATTTTTATTTCGTAATGTTCGAAGATGTTTAGAAAACCAAGGGTTAGTTTTATCGTTGGAAGCAGAGATCAGCGGCACAAGCTGGTCAACTAACTCTAATATTTTTTCTTTAAAAAGAATCCAGTTTTCGTTCACGGTTCGAGAGGCAAACGACGGCAAAAAAAGTTCCTGAAAAAAATCTTCTAGCTCCGTCCTGAATTGATGAAAATTAGCACGGTTATAATCCCGGATTGTTTTTCTCACTGAGCCTGTGAAAGTTACAGGTAAGTTGATTTGGAAGTTAAGGAGCTTGTGGTCGCTAAATCTTTCTATGTAAGAAATCGCTCCACTGGTTTCTTGTGCATTAGTGAAAACAACGTCAAGTATGTTAGTACCACGGGTGCATTGGTGAACAACTTGTGATAAGTTGTAATCGAGGGTTACTTCGAGAAAATTTGATGAGGCGTGACATTTGGTAGTCATGGTAGACCAATCAATGAGCGGGTAGTTGAAATCGCCAAAAAGGTATATGATGTCAGCTGAATAGAGTTGCGTAGCTCATTCCATGTTGTCACGTAGATCTTTGGGGAAAGAGGAATGGGCATCCGGTGGACGATAACATGCTCCTATAAGTATTTTTTTTTTGCTTAAGTTGTAACGCATGCTGTCCATGTTATCTCTGTAGAGGGGTTAGTATCAAGGGGAACTGATGACTTGCTACACGCCCACCGCACTGACAGCAGTAAACAAATGCTGAAATCTGCCATAGATTTGTTTCATCTTATTCTGTAACTAAAGCACCAGGTACGTTTGATCAATAGTAACGAAATGTGCTGCTTGATCAGCCGCACCTGTTAAGCCTAACACGCCGAGGCAGTGTTCGGACGGCGTTGTCAGACCGAAAACGCTGTACCTCCAGATATCGAACATTCAACCTCGCACAGTATTCTTTGCGCGTGGGATCCTCTTTTGGTGGAAACAAAAAAGAGAAAAAAGGAGCGTTGAAGCGGAGACACGAAGGAATGCGTCGACGCAGAAAGAGACATACGAGAGCCACGTACGAACAACGTCGGAAAGAAACAGCCACAAAGTCAAGTTATCCCCTGGCATGAAAATCTACCGACCATCACCAAAACAACAACTTCACGTTTCTTCAACTTCCTGGTGTAGTCTCTTGTTTATTAGTTTTACTGCATATAAAGTTGATAAACTCGCCTTAAAACTAGAATTCGTTGAGCATACGCCGTGACTACAGCGAGCAGAAGACATTGCGCGAATGAATACATGTGGATGGACTCGGGGCCGTTACACGCGCTAGCCGCACAGCCGCTCTGCACACCCACAGCGCACAAATGGGCGAGAGCGGCCGCCTCTGTGACGTCAGGCAGAGTGGCTCTCAATTTTTGCAAGCCGCAAGCCGGCTCGCATGGCTCTTCCTCATTGGCTACTGCGAAAAACGGCCTAGATGGCCACCCCGTCGGCTCGCTTGGCAAACATGGCGCTTCCTAAAGCGGGCGCTGCAGTGACATGGAAAAAGAAAAAGAACAGCCGATTTTATCGTTGTGACCATCGTAAGCGCTGTGAGACTCCCGGGGAGATATCAGTAGCCGGCCAGTGTTCACTGCCCCGTCAGCTGGTGCGATCGACAGCGGAAACGAAGAAACGAGCACAGTGTAGAAAGTGTGTTTGCGGATGCAAGTGTTGTCGTTTCGTGTGTTTCCTGGGTTGTGCCGTCCAGCTTTCAAGTGTAATCGCAAAGAACTTCGAAGATTTCCGTGATGTAATCATCCACCTTTCTAAAGCAGAATATGCGTTTAGTGCGCACCGAAGTGAAAAGTTTGTATTCATCGCAACAAGTATTAGCGTCGGTTGTCTTCTGTGTGTGCCGTTCGTCGCAGCAACTAGTATGCATAAATTTTGAACGCTTGTGCGCGTTAGCTTCTGCTACGATAAGGATGGACAAGTTTTATTGCCCGTCATTGTTGTCATTCTTAATGCGCGACGCCGTACGAGTGCTGTTGTGTGTAGCGCAGTGGTGACGTTCTGTGGACCGTGTCACATTTGAGCAATTCTGTCCGGTGTTGTGAAGTGTGTTCATGAAATCGAAACCATGAGATATTTAGGAGTGTACAGCTCAGTTTCTCATCCGTGTAGTTGCGTGCACGTGCTCTGAAGAGGAGCTTCCATACAAGACATTTTTGTGCAAGTAGCCCCCCCCCCCCCCCATCATTTGAGGTACACATTATGATAGATTGTCTATGAGTGCATGAAATAGGCTTTGTAGACCAAGTTTAAAGAAAGTGTAAGTATTGCAATAAATTGTCAGATGTTCGACAGTAGCTGCTAATACAGTATCAATTTTTTGTCAAGATTGCAGCCAGTCATGCTACATTACTTGAACACCATGACAACTGATATAATATGCGATGGTTATCTGCTTGCATCAAGCATTTGAAGAGTAGTTAAACAATATTTTCAATATCCTGCCGAAATGCCCATGTTTGTCTTGTTAAACATGCATCTGTCGTCAAATGTGTAGCAAAATATTTCAAGCACTTGTCAGGTCAAGAAAACTTTAAAGAACAAAAATGCTTATTATCGTTAGCTAGATGTTGGATGTCTCTTCCTTCGCAAAAGTGCACAGAAACTGAAAACCGTATGGCTTGTCTCCAAAGAAGGATGCCGCCTCTCAATCAGCTAAAATATTTTATCAATGAATTACATGAATACGATGATAATTCATCATTCTTGTCGGTAGTAGATATTTTGCAATTGGTGCAAAGTAGCCGAAGAAACTTGTCAGCGATCCTGCACACTTATGCCTGTCATTGGCAGTTGTTGAGGCTTTTTAGATAAATGAAAACAGCATAATCTTCCAAGCGGGCTATAATTATTAAATCTGGCTATATGTGCATGTTTTGCAGGGGAGGTGTTGCAAAGATTTCTGGAAAAGCTGGAGCTATTCCACTCTGTGAAGGTGGGTGACCAGCCAAGATGTGTCGCACAAGGATTTTGTTTGCTTACTTTTTATATTTATACATTTATTAAGACTTTTAAATATTTAGCATATGTTTTTAAAGCAGTTTCACCCCAGTTTATGTGGCCTAGAAGTGCAACTTGCAGGTTATGTATTTATGGATACATTTATTACTTTGCTAATTAATTTTTTCATTCACCTTTCTTCAGTCTAATTTTTATGCACCAGTAGTGTGGGGTAATGTTTGCTTCATTTATGTGGTGCATACCCCCTAGGAGCTTTCTGTAGATTAGGTATGTGTTTGCGGAGTCGCAGTACAGCCATACTTATTACTCTCATGGTTGCACTGACGTCCGTCAATTTGCCTAGTGCGTCAGCTGCCAATTGAACTCAGTCTGGACGCACACTGTCTCTAAATTCAAAATTTGAATCTAGAGAGAATTGACGACCATAATTTTCCGTTGAATGTGTAAGATCGTGGAGTTGTGTGGACCTTTACAGTAGAACCTCACTGATACACTCTCGCTTAATACAATTTCCCAGCTGATTGATATGTGTGGTTTAACATCCCAAAACCACGATATGACTATGAAAGACGCCGTAGTAGAGGGATCTGGAAATTTTCACCACCTGTGGTTTTTAGCAGGCACGCAAATCTGAGCACACAGGCCTGCAGCATTTTCACCTCCACCAAAAATGCAGCCGCCACGGTCTGGATTCCATCCCCCGACCTGCGGGTCAGCAGCCGAGTACCTTAGCCACGAGACCACTGCGACAGGGCAATGGTTTCCCGGCTGCTATGCTCGCAATCTTGAAAATAAATTAAAACAATGTCGATTGTAAGTATTTTCAGATCCTGCATTTATTGTGCGCATTTTTTTTCAGAAATGTATCAACGTTTTATTGTATATTGGTAGCCTGCATCATGAAATTAAGATATGATTCCAACATCGCGACTTAGGCAAAATTGAGGCTGTCTAACCACGTAGAGATGAACCTGTTTTGACGAAACAACGATGTCGCTCGAATGTTGTTGTGTCTCCGTGTATGAATAACAAAGGAACCAGCACGTAATGTGCTGATAGCACTGACGTAACATCAGAGTTCGCATCCCACTGTGTCGGTACTGCAACATGGCTAATTTAGGGCCAGCAGTACAGGCCATTCATAGCCTTGCTGTCAAGAACATTGGCAATACTCGAGTGCAGTGTGATAGCATTAGCAGCATCCATTTGTATACATACTGTATTCACATTTACTGTACATACTGTATTCACATTTACATACATACTGTACTCATAGTTTCTTGCCATTCTTCATTTCTTTATGAACACGTGAACCATGCTGTGAAGGATGGAAAATTTGTGCACATTGTAGAATATTGGTCGTTGTAAACTGTCCCAGGGCGCCAATTGCGATTGCGACCGCAAAGTACCTACTATGTGGCTGTTAAGCAAATCAAGCTCCAGTGTAGCGGCGAATTTTTTAAATGCTGTGGTTATTGATGACTATGAATTATAGCTGGGCACTTTGTAATGGTTTGTGTTGCTATGACTTATATTAGTGGCCGATAAAACACTGGGCTTTTGTTCGGAAGAACGTTGAACGGCTTTGGTGATTTTGTACAAACACATTGGGCTGGTAGGCTAAGTCGCAAGGGTTATTTAGAGACCGATTTGACCACTCTGCGTAAACTGTGTAATTTATTACTACGCTTTCAAGCAGCCGATCACTGGAAATCGGTGCAGATTGTAGCAACTCAGCCGAATGCCTTTTAAACTGCCCATTCATAGAGCAACATGCACTGCCAAAAGCATGTCAGCAGCCACGTCAACATGTCTGCTTATCTGATTGGCTGTCATGTGCTGTAGAATGTGCAGAAGTAAGATCGACTGGTAGGGTGGCAGCACCTGTCGGGGCAGATATCAACCACTTACTTCGTGGTCTTTGTTTCTGTTGCCAGACAGCGTGCGTGCTGCCAGGGGCACTGCGTGATGGCCTCCGAAACTGCACGCAACCTGTCGGTGTGCCATCTCGGAGGTCTAGACTGGTAAAAGCTCAAAACAGCGAGCGCACTCATGAGAGCTCTGCGATCGCCAGCGTGCCTCGTGAGTTGTGGCGGTCAAGCATAGGTGAGAAGGAGGGCATGATATAATTGTCTGTAGCGGCCTTGCTACACTCTGTGTCGCTCAATTTATGGTGCGAATGGTTTGATGATGCTCTAACCTAAACGCTGACAAAACATTAAAAAACCGCTTCAGGGTCTCTTTAATGGAAGTTTGCCGAGTTGAATAAGCGTTGAAGTACAAGAAAAGGTAGGACTACATAGAGGCAGGAATGCATAGCGGAGATTCAGGTGGGGGAGCGGCCTATGTGAAGAGTCGGAGGGGCAGACACTTGATACTTCATCAGCTCGGAAAGGAGGAGGAAGTGTAAATGAACAAAAAAGAGGGATGTGTAACTTTTGTAAGCGCTAAGTATAGCGTATATATATATATATATATATATATATATATATATATATATATATATATATATATATATATATATATATATATATATATATATATATATATATATATATATATATATATACACCAGGCGATTATCAGCAAGCATTAATTCTTGGAAATGATTTTTTCACAAAGCTTTATTTCTGTGTGTTAACCATAAGTGCATGCCTTTGGGTAGTTCATGTTTGTGTTGTGGCTAGCCTGAACGAAAGATTCACTTTAGTCTTTGCAGTAATTCATCACACTCAGTCATAGCTTTCATCTTTTCCAAGGTTTTCTTTCTCACAGGGACGTATTGCACGACATGAATGTTCTCAAGTTCCTCTTCATTGCTTTCGGTGGGAGTCAAAGCCCTAGATATCATGTCAGCCAAGACTAATTCCTTTCCTTGTCTGTTTTCTATCGCAATATTGTGTCTTAGCATCTGAAGGATCATGATCTGATATTGTGTCATGATCTGAAGGATCTACTTTGCAGTCATCATCGAACTATCATCCAATCGTTTCTTCAAAATTGCTTGCTTCAGTGGCTTACAATTGTCCAACATCTTTCTTTCTTTCCCGTATGTATACTGATAAATATTTTTAAGGCAAAGACTAGTGTCCAGATATTTTTTTCTTTATGTGCATAACAAACTTCCATTGTTGTCAGTGCCCTGCTGACGAAAGAGACTTGCGAAGAAGAGGTGCTCCGAGCCCAAAATCGCTCATATCACATTGGATTTCTAGCTGCTTTCATTATTCAGAGAAAGGCTGGAAATGGAGCTCTTCTCACGAACTTACGCCTTTTCGAATGCTTCCTCCTTCTGCCTCCCCGTCTGCTATGGTGCATTTTTGACAGTGAGTTTCGTCAAAAGCTCCAATATGCGTGACAATTCAACTAGAAATCTGGAGAGGTAGTTCATTTTAGCTCAGAAGCACTCCTTTTTTTTAATGCGAAGCATTCCTTAGCGAACTTCGGTGACTTTAAGCCTATCTATCTATCTATCTATCTATGTATCTATCTATCTATCTATCTATCTATCTATCTATCTATCTATCTATCTATCTATCTGTCTGTCTGTCTGTCTGTCTGTCTGTCTGTCTGTCTGTCTGTCTCTCTGTCTGTCTGTCTGTCTGTCTGTCTGTCTGTCTGTCTGTCTGTCTGTCTGTCTGTCTGTCTGTCTGTCTGTCTGTCTGTCTGTGTAGCCACCTACGACTTTTAGCTCTCCTGGCTGTTTCCATAATGGAATAACATGACTTTATGATGAGCATAAGCGACTAGTCGTCACATGAAAGTCATGACATGTGCGTCATTAATGTCATGATTTACGTTTCATGGTGTTACTGCTCTTGTGGTGCTTTTGGTCACATGACATGTTGCAAAACTGGTTATGGTGTGACGTGACTACATGGTGAGACACGTCCAAACATGATAATCATGACATGCGTGTCATGTAACAACGTGACTTCATGCCACACTCATGATGCGCTCACGGCCGTTTTGCTAGCTTCACATATATCAAATTTGCTATTACGTCGCGTGAATGGAAGACCAAGGTAAATTGCATGCTTAAGAGAGAGAGAGAGAGAGAGAGAGAGATAAACAAAAAGTAAGAGACAGGGAGATTAACCTAGAACTGGTTTGCTACCCTAAACAGGGATGGGGAAAAGGGTCGGAAATTGAATAGAGAGAGAGCGATATGATATAAATTAGAAAGAAATTCTCATGCGCAAACATTCAGGGAGTTCCGATCACAGTCGTTTGGACAGGCCGATTCAATGCAAGAAGCGCAGGAGCGCCTTTACAGCCTTCTGCGACATGAAGTCCTGTCGGTAGCGCGAGATTCTTTCTTCCAAAATAGTCTGGTTGTCCAGTTCATCTAGTACACTGCAGAGTGACTGTCTTTGCGTGCAGTATTGTGGGCATTCCCACAAAATGTGCCAAGTTCTTTCGTCACATCCGATGGTCGCATGCAGCAGTGTCAGCCATTCTTATGCGGAACGGGTACGAATTGGTAAATGCGACGCCAAACCATAATCTGCACAGCATAGGAGCACCTCGTCGGCGTAATTCTAAGGAATTCGAAGACTGAGAGTTGGGTCTACGGTATATAACCGTGCATTGATGAAATATCTGGTGCAGAAAAGTGAGGTGCAAAAAACTTATCGTGAAGCAGGAAGAGCAGGAGAGAAGACAGAACAGCGCCAACATGCGTGTTCTGTCTTGGCGTTGTTCTGTCTTCTCTCCTGCTCTTCGTGCTTCACGGTATGTTTTTTGCGCCTCAGTCTTCTGAACCTAGTATGCACCAACTAGCCCCAAAACAAGTCTTTTTGGATGAATTATGACTCGTTCTATTGTGACGTGGTGCACTTGCGAGCAAGCATGCGCAGTTTCCGTGGAGCATCAGTTCTGGAGATCGGAATCGATATTTGATCGCTTTCGGTATGGGTAGAACGAGGAGCTCGATTGAGCCGTTCATTGCCAATCATTCTACAATGACTTGGAAACCATTGAAAGGCTATTTTATATCCTTTCTCAATGAATTGGTGAGTCTTTTCTGCAATCTCGAATACCAGCTGTTCAAACGGGCCGTGGCGTAAAGGTGATAGAAGGGATTGCAGTGCCACTTTTGAGTCACTGAAAATTGTCCATTTTTATGGCTGTTGATCGCTGATGAATTGCAATGCGGCACGAAGAGCTGTAAGCTCTGCTCCCGTTGATGTCGTAAGATGGGAGATCTTGAATTTTCTTGTCGTGTCTTTTATTGGTATAACAATGATGTCGTTGACCTCTTCTTTAAAACAGAGCCATCGGTGTATACGTGTATAAAGCCTTGATACGTCTCGTATAACAAGAGTAGAGCAAGCTGCCTTTTAGCAGGTGACAACATATCCGCTTTTTTTCTGGATGCCAGGTATAGTTATCCTGATGTTAGCCTGAGTCAGGCACTAAGGAGGAGTCGAAGGCCTGGTGGTGGGTGGGAAGCATGTTGGCAACAATAACACACATAGGTTGAGGCAGAGGCTTACACTTGTCGAGCTTGGGGCAGTGGGTCTGGGTATCTGCCTTGCGCACGATACGGCAAGGTTATGGCTTGGCTGTACTCGAATGAGCTCACACTGGGTAGACACCTGGCCCAGACCAACTGCAGGGATCAACCTTTTTTTCACTAAACAGGATCTTCAGTATTCTTCACGTGTGCCTATCAACATATTTGTACAGTAGCACGAGATAAGAAAGTTGCCGTGCGACCGTCGACTTGCCTAACATACCAGGTGCCTAGTGGCATGAACAGTGCAAATCAAGATTGTGCATTCTTTTCTCTTTCGTTGCCTGTTGCATGCTACAACAATCTCCCATGAGGCGAAATGTACACCTTTCATTTCGCTCAGTTTTAAGCCCCTGCTTTGTTGCAGTCCAAGTGTATTCTTCGTGGGCTTTTATCTCCACAGCCGGTTACAGAATTGCTAGGGAAATTATGTTACAGCTAGTGCTAGGCACTGCTTCATTTAAACAGCTTCTCTAGGCGGGAGTGATCGTTGCTTAAGGAACAGCAAGAAAAGTGTGTGAAGCTTACGTAATACCACCTTCTCCTCGAAAGTGTATTCTGGGACATGGAACTGCTGTTGTTCTTGGTTGTGGCTCGCGTTATAACCTTCAAAAGGGGATTGACTGTACACTTTAAGCATTCCTGGCTAACAGCCTTGACCGATCAGAGTGCACCGCGGAGTCTGTAGCCTCTTATTACACTAAGGAAGGCTGTCAGCTGGCCTGCTCATTAACAGCTGCAAACGATCCTTCATCGTGACAGCAAAGTTCTCTACACACAGTGGACAGACATTTAGTCTGGCTGATGCACCACTGGCCTGCTTTTTAAACTTCTCGCCAGATACTGCATTCCCTACCACACCAACGAGACATGTCTCCAGTCAACCAGGTCTTGGAAACTGTCAGTTGATGGAAAATGTCGCAGATTTGACACTGCATGTCCAAAGCCTCTAACTTCATGACAACCTAACTGTCCTCTAGTCCTCTTGCTTTGTCAGAATGCATCCTCCTTCTCCAGGGGCGTTCGCATTTACATACAAATGTCTCGCCAGGGATACCCTATGGGCATATACCATCCTCATTGTCTCAGTGTTGAAGACATGCTCACGTCATTAGATTGTGCCAGTCTAAACAAATGTTCAGTTTACACAGGCACGTTCTAGAAATGAAATTCAACCGAATTTTATTACAATTGTTTTAGGCATTCACTAAGTGAATTTCTTTGGGAGCGATTATTAGCTGGTGCTGAAAATATTGACAAACAGAATTTAATTGGAAAGCAATACAACAAGAATGTCTATTTTCTTCTGGCAACAGCAGCGTACACCACATGTGACATGGCGCCAGCTTTACGTTAGTCATCTGAAGTTCATAAAAAAGTACAGTGCATCATCGATGCATGTGCTTGTATGAAACAAAGTTCACACTCAGTCTGTTTCAAACAAGTGTACGCATCCAAGATGCACTGTTCCTTGAGTGCACACTGAGTTGAAGATGTCCTGCAAGAATATCTTTTAAGCTGAGTTTCACGTGGCAACATCTTCTTTTCATAATCCTGAGGTATATGCAAAAAGAATGAGCCTGCTTGGCACTAGTAAACAAGTGCTGGCAAACATAAAAATTAAAAACGAAAGCAGATGACAATTACTGGCATACCGAGTGATATTTCATTCGCATAGCATGATGGTTTTCCCTTTAAACTGAAAATGCAGCCGACATAATGTGGTACCAATGCATACGTAGCCACCACCACAGTTTTTTGAAGGAATCATTATTAGTTACAGTAACTACATGGGCCGTAACACTAGAATCTGAGCACTACAGTGACTTCAACTAATATTATGACTAGCACGCGGGTACCCATAAGAAAGTAAATAGTTTTGTCCTAATGTACAAATGCAATGTAAGATTTCCCTTTATGTAGGATATTGGTCCACACTACTTGTGTTGGTTGCGCACAAAAGCAAACCGTTTCGCATGAATGTACATCTTTTTTGCTCTTCAGGAAGCATGAAACATGCTTCTATTCTTATCATCATAATAATATCCACACCACAAGCATGCACAAGAGATTGTTTACTTTGGGCCAATGAAAACTCGCACTTGAATATGTCACGTGTGTTGCCAGAAATTATTTAGATCAAAATGCTTTTATTTTGTCGTTATTACTAAAAAAGGTGAAAGAAAAGCAGCATGCATCATTTGAAACACATGCTCAATTTGGAGGGTGCAGCATAATTCATAATTCTGAAGGAACACAAGCTTGTGAATGTTTGTGAAATAATAAATCGCTTTGTGTAACATGAGACAACAAAGCAATGCAAAGAAGTTCTGTGGAAACCAGAAAGGGGGCAGAATGGTTCAGAAAGAGAATCTAGACAACCACCCGTTTGTGGCACGAGGCCCCGAGGAAATCTGTACGGATTTCTCACAAGGAAAAGCTTCTTAATTGCCGAAAAATTTATCCTGGTTTCGAGATAAAACCAGAGACCAACGCCTTTCCGGGGCGGTCGCTCCACTAATGTGACAACAAAGTGACAGGTAGCAGAACACAAAGGCCTACAGGGGTGGCGCGAAAATTTCTTTACTACGGGGGTCACCCGTGACACGCGAGTTCCTTCAGGGGGCAGGGACGCTGAGAACTTCTGTGCTGCGTTTCACTATGTTTTCTTTTGTGATGGCAGGGAGGGGGGGGGGCGGAGCAGGCGGAAATTTCCAGGAAGCTCCAGCCCCCAACAACCCCCCACCCACTGCTTGCACTTCCCCTAGAGGTGTACTTACTGAATGGCAGGCAACTGTTAGTCATCAGTAATCCCCGCCGCAATTTTCTGGAAGCTAGTTTTCCATGCAAAAATGCCACTGCTCGAGAATTGTTAAAGTTGAACTCACAATGTAAGTGGCAACATATGCTGTTTATACTTGCATTGAACTACCTTAATTGTTTCAAACCAATAACTGGTATAGTAATTGGCGATGTGGTTGCAGAAGCACTTCAAAACACATATTTCAGTTATTTATTTTATTTTTATTTTTAATAATTCTGTCAACCCTCGCTTGAGGGTCATAACAGGGAGGGAGTACAATATGAGTACAAACAGAACACCTAAAAAACCACTAAGCAATAAACACAGGAAGACAGAATGGGCAGTACTTCAACCATTACCAAAACAAGCATCAATTTCTCTGTCAAAAGTTTGCACATCGGTACTATTAATAACATGTTGGGGTAAAGAATTCCATTGTTTTATAGCATCCGGGAAAAAAGACCACCGAAAGATGTCAGTGCGAGCACTGAAAGATTCAGTGGGGGCATCATGATTCAATCTAGTGCTACGTTTTCCGGGAAGGCGTATGTACTCGTCTTTAGGTATTTTGAATATCCCTTGGATTATACCAAATAATGTTTTAAGTTTTTGTTTCCGTCTTCGAACTTCCAGTGATTCTAAATTGCATGAGTGTGTTCAGTTGTAGTACCACTGGTCCGGTATGATGTCCTACATTTGAAAGTTTTGCTCTAAATTGGCAACATATATTTTTTAAGATGACTGCCAGTTAGGCGTGTTGGTAAAGGGTCATTATCAAACAAGTGTTAAAAATACACACACTCAGAGAGGACGCAGACAAGCGCTTACTAGCAACTGAAAATTTTATTTCGAAGCGAACACTGATATATACATACACGCATGAACGTCATTCCCGACCTCCCCAGTCATCATCAACAATGTGATATATATTTTGTTCTATCACGTTGTTGATTATGACAGTGGAAGTCGGGAACGACGTACATGCGTGTGACTGTCAGTGTCCTCTCTGAGTAAGTGTATTTTTAGCGCTTGTTTCATGATATATTTTTTGGCTTGTGCTCAGGTGGGTTTTGAGAAAAGTGATTTGGATTGATTTTTACTAAAAATTACTCTTTGAGCACAGTTTTTTATTGGGGTTTGATGTGACATCATGATGCTACTACAAATAATGAACGAGCAAATATGTCGCGAAGAAGGCATCTTACAACATGCATGCCGACTAGTATAAGCATGACGTGCACAGTGCCATCCTCCATGACCCACTTAAGGTTGCTTTCAGTGCAATATGTTACAATTCCTATGATTTGTCATGCTTAGTGCTTAGAGCTCGTGTTTGGACATAGCTGATATTTTATTTTAAGGAAATCAGGATTGCGGAGGAGGGGGCAATATAATCGCTATGTACATACAAATGTGAGTGTACATGATCTCACACATTCAAACTGAATCAGTTTTTAGGTGTTTCAAATATATCCTTTAGCTTGTTTGTGGTCTGTAGCATAAGCAATACGGGAAGAAATGAAGCATTACTTGTGATGTGGGGATTTTCATTGAGTATGTGAATGCACGATCAATTGACCTTTAGCACAAAATGCATGGATGCTGTGGCTTTATACCAACACAAAGTCTTAAGTTGTTTTTATAGTGCTGACGGGGCTGCTTCCATTACACTTGTTTATATTGATACACAACAGCCGGCACAGCCTTGCTGCAAGAAAGAGAAAGACGACGTTGCTTGCTGGTTGTTGATGAACTGTCGCCGTCTTGTTCGCCGAGCGCGGTCCATCGTATATAATTTAATAAATAAGTTACTCGTAACGTCATTGGTGGAGGTGCGGGGCAATATGAATAGCTAACTGTGAAACATGCTCACAGTATCACATTTGCATGCAACGTATTCTGCACTGTTTGAAAGGGGTGCCCAAGAACTGTGAGTCTGTACTACAACCTAACAACAATGTGACATGTGTTCCTGCGTACCCTATGCTATATCCTGTGCAAGCTGCTAACAAACTACCTTGTGTAATGCAACCGTTATCATCTTTCATTAGAGGATGTAAAAGTTATTCAGACAAATTTTATGAATTGATTGCCCATACCCTGCAGCAGTTTACAATTAGTACAATAGCACATGTGGCTCAACGTTCTATCCTATGTCATTTGTTGCAAGCTGTCATCTCATTGTCCATTTAAGCAGCTTCCTAGCAGAAATGCACCTGTGCTATAAGGTAAACCTTTTTTTCTATGAGACCACTGAACACATTTTAAATTTTAATAAGTGTATTATCTTGGTTTACAATAAAATACAGATACTGGGCAGCTGTGCATGTCATTTCATTTTATAATTTTAGCAAGTGCTGCCCTTTTGACGCTTTATCATTGTGCTATACATTTTTAAATAACAAGTAGTGGCAAATGGTCAGCCACCAGGACCTTGTTTTGTAGGTTTTGGTGCCCCCTCTGCACTTGCAATGCTTTATACTGAATAAATGCTTGAATGAAATTTGGCACTACGGATCATCACTGTGAGAAGAATAAATACCACAGGTGGATATTTATCTACTGCTATTTGTTGTCACAGTGACATTAAAAAGCAATACTAAAATCTGTATTGAATTGGTATAAGGCTGTTATGAAAGTCTGGCTCATAACAACGGAAGACCATGAGCAAGATATAAACTTACTGCAAATAAAAACAGACTTTTTTTTCAATAACATGGTTTTTCTGAAGACAAATCTTTTAGTGAAACAACATTTACAGATAGAGTATTTCACATATTCTAAAAGTAATAACACTGCAAGTAATCATCTTCTTGGGGTGTGCATGAGTATGTTGAGCCATTCCTGTTCTGCTCTATGGCAACAGACTGTCACAGACAGACAAAATGTATCATCAGGCTGACTCAAGAAGGGCTTGCGATTTGCTGATGGTGCTTCAGTATTACAGGAGCAATATGAAAGAGACTCATGTAATCAGCAGAAAACGCTTCATGCTATCAGTAGAAAACAATTATTGATCAACCGCTACATTTAAATTACTACCATAGGTGACAGAACGAAACGGCTCGATGGGCTAGTACAACAAGACTGATATTTGATTTAAGGATGATAAAACAAAAACACTAGCATGCCAATGCCTTTTCTTAACTCCACATGTCACATCATGTTCACCCTGTAGCCAGTGGAAAGAGGCTATGCATACACTACTTATGCTTAGTAGGGCTGCGCTTCTTAGCAAGATAGTAGGGCAAGGCGTTCAACGTTGATGCAGCCCAGTGGCAAAGCCAGGGGTGGACACACCGGGCTCACACCCTCTTCCCTTTTTCGAATATTTTCCCCCGTAGTATACAAAGTGCAAAATGACGCTCGATCACATCTACGGACCGGGCCCCACATAAGATCATAGTGGTGCCCCTCCCAATTTCACGCCCACAAAAAAAATTTAAAAATTTGCCTACACACCCGTGGCAGCCCACACACATTCAGGTACTCACTTCAGTGTTGTCAATCGTTGCTATGACCATGTGTACGCATAATGTGAAGGCACACATTACATGAACGTTTAGAATAGACGGACATGCGTACAAAAAAATTAAGTACAGATGCTCAAGCACTTTCACACCAGCCAGAATTCAGGATGATGTGGCAGATTTTGCAAAATAGTCTATACTGGTTAACTTGGCAGCCAAAAAAGAAGACATCAGCAATTGTATCACAAGTTTTCCCGAGGACAGCTAGTTAAAGCCAAGGCCATGCCTTGTCCTAATAGAATGGTCTTGCACAGCGTATTACACTACGTTGTGGATGTTCTTGTTTATGTAGTCAGAGTTAAAGCGAACAGAAGTGTTCTCTCTGCCCACTCAGGAGTGAACAGATTTTGTCAATTCTGAAGCCTTACACAATTTAGCACATTCACATATTCAGCAAGGCTTCTAATAACCTTAAAATTCATGAATTGCAGAAGTTACAAATGACTTGAATTCACTGATAGAGTTATGCCTCAACATGATTGATAGCTGCAAATGTGTCTTAGAAGGAGACGTTGTGCACAGCTGAACTGATCATAGATGCTGCCCATGTTTTACTGCATTTGGCACTCTGCGCCAGCTAGCAGAATATGAAATCGAGGAATTCAGGCTCCCCAGAAGAGACTGAGATATTGAGTAATGAGAAAGAAGGTTTACCTTAGAGTAAGGACAAATATGCGTCAGGGAACCAGGTTCATGATTTCACTGGCGTCCAAAAAGAAAAATGCATTTCATTCAAACACACCTTTCACTTGACTACTGTGAACATAGCTAAACAGAAGATTTTCTGCTAACAATAGCTCAAGCGGTGGAAAAGGGAGCTGAAGCACCAAAAATTTTTTATCACACATCATCCACAGAACATTCAAATGGGTGGAGAAACAAAATATTCTGAAATGAAAATCTGGTTATGACATCGATGTTAGTTCATGTAGCATTGAGGCTGTGTCGGTGTATGTAATGAACCATATGGACAATGGGAAATTATGATGAGGTGAGCATCAGGAAGGTAGTAGTGAATGGGTTGTAGCAAATAAATTGTGAAACCTTCAGATGAGTGAAAATAACAGCGATGTTTGTGGTGTCATGTTTTATGTGCACCAACAAAAAATGTAGACATGTGTTTTCGACGGCAACAACGTGTCTTGCATGAAATGTAAACACACATTACGCTTCAAATTTGCATGCTTTTAAAAACAAGCTACAACGCCTCTCATATGATGCATGACTACTTGATATGCACATACATTTCATTCCAGCTTTAATGAATATATCACACATGCTAAATATTTTCTTGTAGGCTGAAACTTCAATTACTTCAATACTTGTCGAGATCAGTGTAACATGTTATAGAGCAAACGCGCACTTGTATAGAGCAATGCAAAGAGTGCGTCAGCAAGCCGCACACAACGATATACACCAGCGCTCAATCATAAACATAACTGACCAGTCAATTCCTTCGGCTATTTGTAGACAGCATCACGGTATCGCAGCGTGCAATGCGGCTGCCACTGCAGGCCTTTCTTCATTGTAATACGAAGCCTTTATGCGTGTTGGCGCCCTCATTCCTCCTAGCTATAAAAGATCGTCGTCGCGCCAAATGACACTCGAGCTATACGACCTATGTGCGGTAACGACGGCGACAACAACAAAAAGGGAGCCCGTAATGAGCCTCGAACACAGATGACTACAGCGACGCAACACTTGCGGCCGAAAAACGCGTTGTGAAAATACAACAGCCTCGATTTCATGACAAACGCGGCGGCTTGAACCAACGCATTCAAGAACTTGTCAGCGTCGTCTGCTGTTGGTCATGGTTGCCGATCTCCAAAACTGAAGCTCTGTCAAATCGTTGGCAGCTTCAACAGTCGCCGCATCGCCCAACCAGAGTGCGCATCAGAGCCGCTGATGCGGCTAGCGCTTGTGCTAGGGTGGCTAGAATGGGGAGGTGTGATGAGCGCGGCGCTTTTTGCTTGCCGGAGAAGGCCCTTCAGCGCGCCGATGCCGCTTGGGGCGCTGATGGCAGCGGCGCGGTTTCAGTTCGGGCTGTCACGGTGGATGGACGTGTTTTTGAGCGCTCTAGATCGACTGCGCAGATAAGTGTTTTTGCATGTTTTGAGCTTGTCTTTATAATTATAAGGCAGCGGTTGAAATCTTCGTAGCACTTATTTTATGGTACGACTTTTTCGGGGGCCAGTCACCAGGTATTTATTAGTTAGTGCGGGTGTGTGTGTTTGAATTTTTTGTTGTTGTTTTTTTCTTTTGCCACGCCGTGGGGGAGGTGCGCGTACATTGAACACGCAAATTTTTGTAGTAAAGCTTAGACTTTTTTTTCGTAGTGCAGGGCTTGAGTTTAGTAATTATCGAGAACAGGGACATATGGCGTCAGAAAGACATGGTTAAAAAGACTGTAAAGTGTTCAGGATGTGGAGTGGGTTTCAAAGTGGACACAAGCGTAGAAGCGGATGGAGAAGAGGCTGACGCGAAGTGTAGGCAATGTGAGGTCGAGGAAAAAAATGGAGAAAATGATGGTGTCCCAGAGTGAACTGCTTATGAGAATCGCCGAGCTCGAGACTGCGTTGGCGACAGAGCAAGAGAAAACGAGTGCAATGGGAGAAAGACTGAAGTCCACCGAGGAAGCACTAGCGAAGCTGAACAAAAAAGCGGCCTACGGAGAAAACAGTAGGAAACCGGCAACCAGAACGGTGGAGAAGGAAGAGCAAGCAAGTTTAGAAAAAACAGGTTCAGCCGGTTCAATTGTCGCAAGGCCTAGCTTCAGCGAGGTACGGGCGGGGCTGGGAGGGGACAAAGCAGCCGGCGTCACAGGTGCAAGTAGCCTCCAGGTGCAGGAGGATCCAGCTGAAAAGTCACAGCATGTGATAATCGCCGGGGACTCGAATTTAAATCGATGCACAGAAGCCATCAAAGAGAGGGTAAGAGGTAAGAAGAGGGTTGCAGTAGGGGCGTTCCCAGGACGCAAGCTTGAAGCAGTCATGAGGCAAGCGAGCGCATAACTCAAAACTACAGCTGATAGACGAAACCTCGTTATAATTTCAGGCGGTTTAAACGATGTCTTAATTGAAGACACAGCAGGACTAGCAATCACACTGGCGAAAGGCGTCGATGACATGCGCGCCACTTCTCCTAAGGTACAGGTAGTGATATGCACGATACCGGAGGTACCGGTGCGTGATAGCAACCTGCAAAGAGCAGTTGTCAACGCAAACCGAGAGATATGGCTGATGAGTCGAGAGAAAGGCTTTGAGGCGGTGGAAAAAAACAGAGAGGTGCATAGGTGGGGTGGTTTTCAACAAGACAGAATTCACTTCGATGGGCGGCTAGGTCATGAGGTGGGTTGGACACTTGCAGGACGCGCAGTAGCTTTTTTGGGGGGCAAGCGAGCCCTTCGGGGTGCAGGAGAGGTAGTAACGAGGAAAACAACCAGGGAGACTCTTCTACAGGTGGTATGGACAGATACGATTCCAAAGTGGCACCACTATCTAAGATAGGTAGAGTCCGGGGCATAAATAGACGTAGCCACCAGCGCAGAGCCAATTCAGACATCGGGTATATTAACATGCAGGGTGGTAGGAACAGGCTGAAGAGGGAAGCGATAGAAAAATAGATAAGGGAAGAGAGGCCGACGGTATACCGTTTTGTAGAAACACATCTCAGTGACATCGAACAACCTCCGAACATTCCGCACTACGCGTGGGAATATTGTTATAGAACAGAAGGCAGCAGAAAGGGGGGTGGTATTGGGGCATTCATTCAAAAAAGTACAGACTGGAAAAGGGTCAAGCAGGAGTGCAAGGAACATTTATGGCTAAGAGGGAAAGTGGGAGGTCAAATGAAACTCCTTGGTTTCGTGTACTTGTGGACGGGAGCAAAGGCCAGAGAGGAAAACCAGGCAATGGTAGAGTGTATATCAAATGACATTCAGCAGTTAGGAAGAGAGTGCGAGATAATTATACTAGGAGACATGAATGCGCACATGAAAGATATAGACGGGTATACCGACCCGACAGGCAAAATGATCATGGATATGCGTGAAAGGCTTGATTTGATCATTTGCAACAGTACCGAGAAGTGTGAAGGGCAAATAACATGGGAGGTAGGAAGGCTGCAGTCGACGATAGATTATGCACTGATGTCACATAGGATGTATGATAAGCTCAAAGGAATGCACATAGATGAAGGTGGCTCCAGAAGTCTTGGTAGTGATCACAAACGTATCAAGCTAAGTTTTGGAAGAGCAGTGAAAGTGGGAAAGAGACAAGATAAGCAAGTACAGGAAAATTTTTATCGAGAAAGGCAAATTGAAATAGCCACTAAACAAATTGAGAAAGTAATCACGGAGGATAATAAGACAGTGTGGACATACACGAATCTAATTAGACTCTTTGAGCTTAAGCTTGCTAAGACACGTGAGAAGTCACCCCGAAAAAGAAGACACAAACCCAAAAGATGGTGGGATGAGGAAGTTAAGAGAGCCATAGCAAAACGTCAGGAAGCCTTTAGGGAACACAGACATGCTAAGCAGCGGGTTGAACCGACAGATGGTGTTGAAAGAAAATGGGAAACCTTTCTAAGCTTTAGAAGGGATGCATCCCTTCTGATCAATGAAAAGATTAGAAGAAAGGGAGCTCAGTGGCTGGCAGACGTACATAAAAAAGATAGAAAGCAGCGGCGAAACTTTGGAACCATTTAAACTCCCTAAGAAATGAGACGAGCCTAGAGCAGATTTTTATAACTAGAGCACAAGGTGCTAGGCTAGAAGGGGACGAAGCTATTGAATATATAAGAAGAAGGATGACAGAAAAATTTCAACAAAGAAGTACTTTATGCACCACAATAGACAAGGACGAATCAAGTGGTGCAATGGCTCCTTTTTCACAACGAGAGTGGGAAAGGGCTGAGAAAAGGGTTCCTAGTAGTACATCAACAGGCCCAGATGGCATTGCAATTATGCTGATAAAGACATTAGGTCCGAAGTCTAAGCAGGCTTTGAGAGAGGCAGTGAGCAAAATAATAATCGATGGTGAAGTTCCCGATGAATGGAAACTTAGCAGGATGAGCATGATCTATAAAGGAAAGGGGGACAAGACTGACATAAACCGTCTTATAACAGTGACATCAGTGGTCTACAGGCTGGCGATGCAGATTATAAAGGAAAGACTGCAGGCATGAATAGAGGATGAGGGTGTGCTGGGGGCTGCAGAATGGTTTTCGGAAATAAAGGAGGTTGAAAGACAATCTGTTCTCACTGACGCAGTGCATCAAAATAGCAGAAAATGAACACAGGCCCCTGTGGCTAGCATTTTTGGATATCAAGGGAGCGTACGATAGCGTGGTTCAAGAGGAATTGTGGGGAATACTGGACACACTAGGCGTGGAACATGTAGTCACTAATTTTTTAAAGGATATCTATAAAGGTAACAAGGTAGTTATAAAATGGGAAAAACAGGTATCCAAGCCTGCAGAGGTAAAACGGGGGCTTAGGCAGGGGTGTCCCCTGTCACCCTCATTATTCATGATGTACCTTCAAGGATTAGAGGCCAAATTAGAGGGAAGTGGACTGGGCTTCAAACTCTCTTTAGTCAAACAAGGAAAACTCATTGATCAGGCACTACCAGCATTATTGTACGCAGATTATATAGTGCTAATGGCCAACAACAAGGAAAATTTGCAGAGATTGATGGACATCTGCGGTAATGAGGGACATAGGTTAGATTTTAGATTCAGTAAGAAAAAAACAGCAGTCATGATTTTCAATGACAACGAAGGTAGTGAGCTTAGAATACAGGAGGTCACACTAGATATAACAGATAAATAAAATATCTGGGCGTATGGATAGGCAATGAAACCGAGTACCTGGAGGAACACTAAATATACGTGGCGACTAAAGGTAACAGGAATGCAGCAGTGATGAAAAAGGGGCACTGTGGAATGATAATAGGTAGGATGTTGTGAGAGGAATATAGAAAAGGGTCATGGTTGGTGGGCTGACGTTCGGCAATGCGGTCTTGTGCATGAGAGCAGAAGTTCAAGCAAGATTAGAAATTAAGCAACGTGAAATAAATAGGCTTGCTTTAGGAGCTAACGGGAATACACCAAATCAGGGAGTACAAGGTGATATGGGATGGACATCATTTGAGGGCAGGGAAGCTAGCAGCAAGATAAAATTTGAGAAACGATTGAGAGAAATGGGGGAAGAGCGCTGGGCTAGGAAGGTTTTCAGCTACCTGTACATGAAGAATATCAATACAAAATGGAGGAAGCGAACAAGGAAATGGACTGGTAAATACTTAGAAAACAGCATGTGGCCAAACCAAAAAGAACTATCGGTTAGGAAGAAAGTGAAGGAAACGGAGACTGACATGTGGAGAATCGGCATGATTAAGAAGTCCGCACTAGAGATCTGTCGAACTTTTAAGCAGGAAATTGCCAAAGAAAGGATTTATGATAATACTCGGGGTAGTTTTCTACTGTTTGAGGCCAGGACAGGTGTATTGCAAACCAAGACATATCGGGCCAAATACGAAGGGGTAGACACAGTATGCAGTGCGTGTGGAGAGGAAGAAGAAACTGCCGAACACTTGATAATGTTCTGTAAAAGGCTTCACCCTATAGTTAAGGATGATGGCGTAGAGTTTTTTAAAGCACTGGGGTTTAGGGACCGGGAGGGCAAAATAGACTTTAAGCGGGTAGACCTAACTAGAAGGAGGTTATCTGATTGGTGGCTAAAGTCAAGGCACGTTTGAAAAATAAACGCTTCACTGCAAAGTACGAATCCTCAAACTCACTTTTTAAAGAAAAAAAATAAATCTAGTTTTTGGTTCAATAAGTATTACGGCTTGGTGGCGCTAGCCCCCGTCCGATCTAAAGGGTACAGCCATATCTATCCATCCATCCATCCAGGTGTTGAGCAGCGCATTTCGCAGTTTTTCTCGGGTGCAATGCTTTTTTTTAAAGAGGCGGTAGCTGTTTTACAAGTATTTCGTCAATCGGTTATTGCGCTGTGTTACTCTGAAATGCCTGAAGGTGTCAACGACAAAAAAAAGTAGATCCAGCCTCGCTGCATTATGCTTGTCCGCAAAACCTAATGCTTCAGCTCAGCCTCTACAAGAGTACCAAGGGTGGCAACGTGGATCACTTAGTGGAGGAGTCACTCTGTCTGTAAAAAAAATGGTGCATGAGAAGGAATAAAGTGAGGAAGACTATGAAAGACTTCCATCTGATGCACTAGCAGTGTCTCTCGCCCATGAATCGTACACCGCTGAGCAGCGGATGATCGCTCTGTATAACATGTGATAAGCTACGCTGTGAGAAATCTGGTACTTCGTAATAATCGTAAGGAGTGCAAGAACGCCCGCCTTGTTTCGCAGTATTGGTGGTTACGAGTTATAAGTAACACCGTTGTTGGTATAACACGTTACTTTGGCAATTATAATTAGACTCACTCGTTATACATGTAGAAATGGAGCTGGTGCTTGAATTGTGCGGGTTGTAGTTGTCAGCAAGTAGTTCCTGCAACACGGTAGCGATATTTATCAGTTATGTTTCCAAAATAAAATTTGCTTCTGCTGATAGTACCGGTAACGGAGCATTAAGTTTGCAGTACCTGCAAAAGCAAGGCTCACGTTTCCATAAACAGTTGCAATTCTAGCGGGCCCTGCGTAGGTAAAAGCGGCAAAAATTATTTACTCTGCAAATATTTTATACTGCAAATACCTGCGAATGTGGTCCGCTTACAGATGCAAGCTGCCAGAATTACTGTATTTTTAAGGTCAGTGATGATATCTTTGCGGAAAGAGTTGACGGTGAAATAATATTTCGGCTTTCTGTGGCAATGAGAAATGGATTTAACATGCGCCATGTTGTCATAAGCCATCCCATGCAACTCTCCGGTGCCCATTAGGCGACTGTGTTCCACGTCCGGCATCTTGAGCAAAATTTGCTAGTTCAATTCACCTAAATTAGCTATAGTTCTTTTGGTCAGAGACTTCATTTCTTTTCTTTCAATAGGTCGAGCAGCACGGCACTAAAAGATCGAGGGATTGGCAAAGTACCGACCCAGTCACAAGTTGGCAAAGTAGCAATACACGACAGACGTTCATACAAGTAGAATAAAAAATAAACTTTACTAAATAGTAAACTTTACAAGTATGAAATGACACTAGTACGAATACAAAAGTTATGAAACAAAGCTGCACAAATAGAGAGCAAGGGTTTACAGATGTATCATGACTTGGCATGAACATAAAAAGCAAAAATCAATAACTAGAGTGACCGAAATTCCGGGAGATCTACTATTCGGTAAAACTAAGTATCTGGGCGAAGCATCTAATGTGACGATTTTGATTATTTAAAATTGCATATATCCACAGCGCTATAGTTGGGCATTCTTCCTAAGAAAAAGATTCCATATATTATTATAACAAAATGGCAGAAATCATCAGGATCAAAACTATACTTTGGTACACAGAGACATCACAGTAAAAGATACAGTACAGTAATAAGCATTAGTTTAAAATTACGCAAGACAGCCAATAGTAGCGACGTTTCTTGCAATATTTAAACAGAATCATAGGAAGTTCTCAATGGAAGAAGAAAGGACAAAATGTCAATGTCTTCGTGGTTTAAGGTAGCTAATAGGTAAGGTAGCCTGTAGGACAATGTTCATCCCAAACGCATCTAAGAATAGGTAAATCCACATTTAATTCTTCGTGCCTAGTGAGACACACTTGGGGTTACGTTTATCTTAGCAAGATAAATTTAGGTACTACAACCATGTTTAACCAATGCTTTATGACTTGTCAGTTATAAATACAACGTTTATTAGAATTATATTCTGGCTCCCGCAGCACGGACGCATTGATTCAAACTTCTAATCTTGGTGTATAATCGCTAAAGAACCCGAGGTGGTCGAAATTTCCGGAGCCCTCCACTTCGACGTCTCTCATAATCATATGGTTATTTTGGGACGTTAAACTAAACATATCAAGGCCTTTTCAAGAATGGTTTTCAGAGATGATACCTTAAAGGGCTTAGGTGCCATGTGATGCCCTACACTTGCTCGATCAAATTGATTTTCCGAAAACGGGTCACCACCTCACAGCGTGGGAGCAATTTTTGTGGACAGCGGCGCGTGCTGTCTCGTTTGCCTCCTCCGCGAGGTTACCCGGATGGATGGATGGATGGATGGATGGATATGGCTGTACCCTTTACATCGGGCGGTGGCTAGCACCACTAAGCCGTAATACCTAATGAACCAAAAACTATATTTATTTTTTTTCCTTAAAAAGTGAGTTTGAGGATTCGTACTTTGCAGTGAAGAGTTTAATTTTCACTCGTGTCTTGACTTTAGCCACCAATCAGATAACCTCCTTCTGATTAAGTCTACCCGCTTAAAAATTATTTTGCCCTCCCGGTCCCTAAACCCCACTGCTTTGAAAAACTCTGCGCCATCATCCTGAACTATAGGGTGAAGCCCTTTACAGAACATTATCAAGTGTTCGGCAGTTTCTTCTTCCTCTCCAAGCGCACTGCATACTGTGTCTACCCCTTCGTATTTGGCCCGATATGTCTTGGTTCGCAGTACTCCCGTCCTGGCCTCAAACAGTAGAGAACTACCCCGAGTATTATCATAGATCCTTTCCTTGGCAATTTCCTGCTTAAAAGTTCGATAGATCTCTAGTGCGGACTTCTTAATCATGCCCATTCTCCACATGTCAGTCTCCGTTTCCTGCACTTTCTTCTTAACCGATAGTTCTTTTTGGTTTGGCCACCTGCTGTTTTCTAAGTATTTACCAGTCAACTTCCTGGTTCGCTTCCTCCATTTTGTATCGACATTCTTCATGTACAAGTAGCTGAAAACCTTCCTAGCCCAGCGCTCTTCCCCCATTTCTCTCAATCGTTTCTCAAATTTTATCTTGCTGCTAGCTTCCCTGCCCTCAAATGATGTCCATCCCATATCACCTTGTACTCCCTGATTTGGTGTATTCCCGTGAGCTCCTGAAGCTAGCCAACCTATTCCACGATGCTTAATTTCTAATCTTGCTTGAACTTCTGATCTCATGCACAAGACCGCATTGCCGAACGTCAGCCCAGGAACCATGACCCCTTTCCATATTCCTTTCACAACATCATACCTATTGTAATTCCACAGTGCCCTATTTTTCATGACTGCTGCATTCCTGTTACCTTTAGTCGTCACGTATATTTCGTGTTCCCTCAGATACTCGGTCCCATTGCTTATCCATACGCCGAGATATTTGTATTTATCTGTTATCTCTAGCGTGACCTCCTGTATTCTAAGCTCACTACCTTCGTTGTCATTGAAAATCTCGACTGCTGATTTTTCCTTACTGAATCTAAAATCTAACCTATCTCCCTCATTACCGCAGATGTCCATCAATCTCTGCAAATCTTCCTTGTTGTTGGCCATTAGCTCTATATCATCTGCGTACATTAATGCTGGTAGTGCCTGATCAATAAGTTTTCCTTGTTTGACTAAAGAGAGGTTGAAGCCCAGTCCACTTCCCTCTAATTGTACCTCTAATCCTTGTAGGTACATCATGAATAATAAGTGTGACAGGGGGCACCCCTGCTCAGCCCCCGTTGTACCTCTGCAGGCTTGGATACCTGTTTTTCCCACTTTATAACTACCTTGTTACCTTTGTAGATACCCTTTAAGAGATTAGTGACTACATGTTCCACGCCTAGTGTGTCCAGTATTCCCCACAATTCCTCTTGAATCACGCTATCGTACGCTCCCTTGATATCCAAAAATGCTAGCCACAGGGGCCTGTGTTCCTTTTCTGCTATTTCGATGCACTGCGTCAGTGAGAACAGATTGTCTTCCAACCTCCTGTGTTTCCGAAACCCATTCTGCAATTCCCCCAGCACCCCCTCATCCTCTATCCACGCCTGCAGTCTTTCCTTTATCATTTACATCGCCAGCCTGTAGACCACTGATGTCACTGTTATAGGACGGTAGTTGTTTATGTGAGCTTTGTCCCCTTTTCCTTTATAGATTATGCTCATCCTGCTAAGTTTCCATCCATTGGGAACTTCCCCATCGATTATTATTTTGCTCACTGCCTCTCTCAAAGCCTGCTTAGACTTCGGACCTAACGTCTTTATCAGCCTAATTGGAATGCCATCTGGGCCTGTTGATGTACTACCAGGAACCCTTTTCTCAGCCCTTTCCCACTCTTGTTGTGAAAATGGAGCCATTGCACTACTTGGTAGCGCTGCATGCACGAGCGCCGGTGCATGCAGCGCCCCAAGCGGCATCGGCGCACTTTGGGGACCGGTTTCGGCGGCCGCTTTTCACACCTCCCCATTCTAGCCACTCTACTTGTGCTGCATTTTTTGCGCCAGGCCGCCATTTCACTCTCCGCTTGCGGGCGGGAGGGGTCCCGCCACGTGCGGAACGGGTGTGCGGCTAGCGCGCGTAAAGGCCCTAAGCGCCCTTCCTATTGGGTGAGGAGCCTGTAACCTCCACAGTGCTGAAGGGAACTTTTAAAACATAGTATAGAGTTAGTATAAGGCAACCATTAGCGGCGTGTTGTGTGTAGCGCCGGTAATGCGGCTGCTGCAGAGTTCGGAGTTCCTGACCCGTCAACTAATGACGCCGATTGGTTCCATGAAGGCGAACGCGGATGATTCGCGCACAGGAAAGAAAGGAGACTCCTTCGTTCACACGGTTCAAGGAAAGAGCCGTCAAGGTCACCCCCGTTTGCAACTAGGAAGGGAAAGCTTACTCAGAAGCGCGCCTGGGAAGAATCACTTCAGGAGCGGTCGTCTGAGTTTAGGTCATTGTCGACACGCACGTCTACCATTGAGAATGCTGCCGGGACGCGACCAATGGGCTGACCGAGAAATGGTTGCGGGACTATACAAGCCTATTCCCCCCCCCCCCGCTACACGACTCATTACCGAGTGTTGTTAGGGTGGCGGCGCGCCTTGCTGTCACATGCACACCGGATCAGCGCACAGGGCATGACTGTGTAGTCACCGCTCTTAAGGAGGCTTCTATAAAGCAACGTTTAATAAGAGAGCTGACGGAGCTAGAGCGTGAGGACGGCTACCGACGAAGGTCAGCCGACGGACGCCAACACGGTCTGACATGAGAGAGAGTGTGACACGCTGAGAACCTGTCCCATCTCGTGGTATATTTCGTAACGTGGTTTTTACCAATGCAGTGCCTGTTATGAAAGTGTTTTTGTGATTGGTTGTGGCGAGGCAAGCCAACAAGTGTGATTGGCTTGTGTGGAGACCCTTTGTTCAACCGAGGGTTGAAAGGAAGGTGTTTCAATGTAAAATGAAGAGAGGAGGTTCGGGCTTGGACAAAGGCTGATGCCTTAGTGCTGCAATAAAGCGTCTCTTCACCGGACTACGGCTCTTCCTTCGCACTGCCAGTGTGTTGTCAGGTCATCGAGGGGCAACCATTCCGAACCTCAAACACCTTACGTGCTTAGTTAGTATAGAAGCTAGCCGAAGAGAAGGAAATTGACTGGCGCAGTCGACGTGTAGAGGGGAGCCCGCAGCAAGGAAGGTGCTGAAGTCCGGGGAAGCTGACAAGACGCTCATCGCTTTTGGGACCTGCTGGTGCGCTGCGACAGGCCTCAAGACGCTCGCTGCTACGGGACCTGCTGGCACGCTGCGACAAGCAGCAGTGGCATACGGTCCGAGCTTGCTGGTCGACATTGGAGCCAGGAGTTGGGCAGCGCAAGAGTCCTGCGCGTCGGTAAACGAAAGCTGATCAGCAGGGACAGTCGACGTGGCTGACTTCCGACAACGACAGCGGTGGTCTGGTGGAGCATTCGAATAGTCAAAGGATTCATCGCAACCAGCGGTTGGCGACGAAACGAGCTCTATTTCAAGGGACAAGGTCATCGAGTGACGCATCGCTACAAGGTGAGACCTTCTTTGTGCTCTCTCGGCACTCCCAAGTTTTTTTTTTTTTCTTACTGAATGCACTTGCGTTCAGGCACACTCTGGGAGATGGATTCAGAGAAAGATGTTATAGAAGGGGACAATGTTAGTGAATCGAATCGCACCCACGAGTTGCAGCTCGAAATTGAAGTGTTAAAGCTGAAGCTTGAGCTAGAGAAAATGAGGTCGTCGCTTGCTTTATCAGAGGGTCCGGACAACCGGAAACAGCAGACCAGTATTGGACGGTACGCAAAAGTGCTTAAAGCAGTTTTAGCACCTATGCCCATTAATGAGCCCTTGATTCCCGCTTGGTTCAAGAATGTGGAAGCTCTCTTTGTGGCATTGAGCATACTCGAGGAAATACAGGGCACGACCATTTTGCCATTCTTAAGTGACAAGATGCGTACGTTGGTTACCAATCAATCTGAAGCTGGGAAAATGCCGTATTCATATTTAAAGACTAGAGTGCTGAAAGAGCTGCGGATGACTTCAACCGAGTACCGCCGAAAGTTCCTGGATATCAAAAGCTAGACATGCCGTAACTTGGAGCCAAGTTACGGCGCGTCTGGAGACGACCTTCACCTACTACCTTACACTCACAGCCCCAAGAGAGTGCTGGCCACTCTCTTTGAAAGAGTAGAGGCTTGTCCCTTATTTCAGTCTCTTTCCAGGAGTGCTGTGGAATTTCTTTTGCAGAGAGCAAGCACACTCTCAAGACAGAGTGCTGGTACTTTGGCTCAACGAGAGCGAACAAATTCCCTCACCAGAGTACAGTCCCGCTTTTGAAATAGAGTTCATACACCCTCTGAGGGAGTTGCGCTACTCTCTCACAGAGTTTTACAATTTGGTAAGGCTACAGTGCATCGACTCTCTCCAAGAGTAGAATCACTCCTGCTGTACTGGGACTAACGTCTCAAAAAATTTATATCGAGCATGTTGTAAAAGCGGTGAACTACATAGATTGCTTCAGGGTTATATCACATATGCAGGACGGACATCGCCATACACATTATATTAGTACGCAACATAGCAAACATCAACACTGAACATATACTTCTCGCGCTAGAGACAACCATTCTCACAGCAACAGGTATTTATACTCGTGATGTCTAGCCCCCTTCTAGTGCGGGTGGCGCTACATTTCTACTACGCGTTTTGAAGAGCAAATATACATCCAGGATGTGTAACTATCTGGTGATAGTTAGGCACTTTTTATGCACGTCGACCTTTTATAATAAAGCTACATGACAAATAACGCCATTTTCAATACTACATTCCAATTATCAGCTGGATTTTTGTCCCATCGACTCAATGCGGTGAAGCCACTTGTGCCTAAGCCTGAGAGTTGTACTTAGGCGCATACAAATACAGTTGGCACGATCTGTCTGCAGTGCTGGCAGAAAAATAATCTACGAACGTTACGATCCAGCGTCCGATCCGACTTGCGATGTCGCGGTGTTTACTAGTACGCCAGAAGAAACAACGCTGGTAGGCAAAACCACAACTGAAACGCATTTCTCCCAATTCTTATAGTTTTGCTTACCTTGTCTACACTTTAATACAACATTAAGAGGCTTGCGGATTGCTCAAATGTCAACCTGCTCGAACCACCTGCACCGAGATCGGTCCAAGTAAATGTGACCCGTACGAGTGAATGTAGGCCCAGGTTACCGGCCGAGTCCGTCATTGCCATCGGCGCTTCTGGGTTTATAATGTGCTATGCCGAGGAGTAAGAATGACTGTGCAGTAGACCCTCATCATCGGCTAGCTTGAATAAGCCATAGTTTTTTTTTTTTTTTGCGTAAGGTTTGCGCAAAAAGAGCGATGAACATCGATGCGACGCGCTTTCAAGCCTGCGAAGCAGCGCACACGGACCACCACCCACAGCCGCCGGGCGCACTCGTCGGCACTTCGCTGACTCATACGTGAAAAAACAGGCTTCTCGTTCGATGTGCGCTCATAAAGTAACACGATGAGACGCTTTCGTACACATGCAATTTGGTTTTTAGCCATCGGCTATGTAGTTCTAGCTTACAGATGCAAATCAGTACTCTATAACACGGCCGCTGCACTATTCACAATGTTCATAAACTGACGATAGTTATAGCGCGAGAACAAAACGACGACACAGAGACAAGTTGTGTCTTTCGTGTCCTTTTTGTCTCTGTGTCGACGTTTTGTTCTCGCGCTATAACTATCGTCATGCCATATCAACTAGCCCAGGCTGCCACACTTCTAAGTTCATAAACTGTCACGCCACTTAGCAGAATTCAGGAGCTACTTCTCAAGGATGATCAGTAAACAGACGCTCCCATTGCTCCCTTGTTCGATGGTGCTAGCCGCGGTGTTAACGCGTTAGCAAGAAACAATCACAAACCGCTTTGTATGTTTCGTGCATCAGTTAATATATCAAACAGCCCGTGACACGATAAATCTGATTTGTTGTTGCGAGACGCGAAGTTTTCGTGAAAATACGTGGCAACTCGCGCTTTCGATTGCCCGTAGAGTACACATATCGGCTTCGCGAGATTTTCTGCAGCAACATTGAAAAATTAAGTGTTATCGTCGGACCATTTCAGTTAAAACTTGCCTTGTTTTACACGCGTATTGCATTTGTCAGTGCTTTTATTGTACATGAATCTCATAACATTCATTGTACGCGGAAAGTAGCACAAACTCGCGATTTGCGCTTCGGAACCTTGGCCTACGTTGCGCCGCTTGTTTTTTTTTTTTACATTCATTGATAGATGGCAGTACACTGCAAGCAATTCCTTTCTTTCCGAGTATCGGAGCGACATGTTTTCCGCAGTCCGCACCCTCAGATAACCTGGTTAAGTGCCGCCGCGAAGGTGACACCGTGCGTGGTGAATGACGCGTTGCTGGTGCTATCGAAGTCGTTTGGCCGAGAGAATCCATCTGATTACTTTCAGCAGTGATGTTCAAGAAAACTGTCTTTGCGTCGAGGATGTTTCACTGGACGTAGATAGCTGTCAACGCGCTGAATGTGACAGCGACGATGAACGATGAGCTCCTAGCTCACAAGCAGAGAGTTACACTTCACGTCCCATCGTGCGTTAATGTTTTTTCACGCTCGTAAGTCACTCTGTTTGTATTTATTGTATATTATCCTTCAGCTAACTCAAAATAAAAGCTATACTTTTTGTGCATTGAATGTACCCCAATTACAGTGGATATTACAAAGCGCTGCATGCCGCCAACATGCTCGAGCTCGACCGGCGAAGCGAAACGGTTAGAGCAACGAAATATGCAGTTAAGACTACAACAGTCTAGGCTAACTAATTTCTCTTGCACTTCACCGGTGCCGATCGAACGACGTTGTTGTTCGACGAGATTTCGAAATGTTGACGTTGCAAAAAGCGTAGGCGTGTCGATATCCTTGTTACGATCACGGTGATGGAACCTGCAACATCCGAGTGCAGGGAATTGCGCACTATTAGAGTCTGATCATGGCTGTGACACAAGCGCTACTTAATGGGACGTTAAATGCTTGTGTTCCGTTGAAGAAGCAGCTGCATGATGCTCACAGCGCAAGTAATGCCGATGGCATAATATGTTTGCAAACGATCCCTACGTTAAAGGTTCCGCCCTGTGCAGCCGCGACGGCACGCTACTTAGTGGCCTACTACTGCGGCAGATACGCCTCGGCACAAATTATCTCGGAGTGCCGTTCATTTCATACGTGAGTTATATTTCACGCAGTTTTCTATAGCACGCACAAGATTACGCCGAGCATCGTTGATACACGGCCGATCAGCTGCCAATGAGGTAGCAAAAATTCAGCAGTTCCTATCGGTTGGGAAAGTACATTGGTCCGATATAAATTCATTTGTCGATCAAGAGTTCACCCGGTGAAAGCGACACGAGGGGTGCGTTCGTGCGTCCTATCTTTACTAATGCGAGCTCACGGGTTGATCATCCTTCCGCAGCCATCTTGGATGACACGGCGCGCCATCTATAGGCTATGGGCCTTGCGAGTAGCATATCGTCGCTTATGCAGGAAAATACTGCTAAATAAATCAACTACGTGCGTACTTAGCGAGCATTACAGTCGATATAAGACTTCGGCCCAATATCGTACCAGCAAAAGAAGCGAGTAACAGCTATTGCACTCGACAGAAAATCATCTGCCCCATGTTCTCGGTAATTTTTGTATATTTTCTTTTCTATGTTGTCAATTCTGAAAGAAACTTGGCGTCTTACCGTTCTTAGCGTGTAATGCGTGGACGCCAGTAGTTTTCAATATCATGAAGATGCAAGCTTTAGTTAGAAACGAAAATCGCGTATGTGCTCAAACTTCAGCCCGTGAAGCGAAACGGCGTGTTTTATTTCAACTAGTTTTTTTTATTTTTTTACACAGCAGTGAGCATAGCACAAAGTGGCGTAGTAGAACAGTAGGGGACTCAGCCGGCAGCCCTGACGGACAGTTCATATATGGAATCGTTGTGCTTAGCGATGCGACGCGACTCAAAGCAGCAACATTCATGGCTTTAGATTTAAAAAATCCGAAGTTAAAATTCTGCCGTATGTCGACGATGTGGCTGTTTGTTGTACCAATCAAGATAGTGCTACCTCTACCATAACTGTAGTTAAAAGGTTCGGCAATGCAACTGATAGTCTAGTAAACTGGGGAAAGTGTCTGGGCTTCTGGCATGGAGAGTGGTCGTCCAGACGAGGTTATTTTGCCAATGTTAAGTGGGTGACAACACTTGTCAAGTACCTTAGGTTGCCACTAGAATATTATAAAGCTTATGAGAACTACTGACAAGAACAAGCGAAAGAAATCCAGACAAAAACCAATAGATGCAACGGTAATCATCTGTCCATGTTCTCGAGGGCGACTGTCTGTAATCTTTGCCTCAAAACTTCGGTATGTGATGCAAGTATTGCATTGTTCAAGGGTAAACATACAAAAGCTCCATCGCATCTTCGCAGTGTTCGTGTGGGCCTTGAACTGGGAGAGATGGAGTCGTACTAATCTGTTTCGAAGAGTGAAATACGGAGGGCAGGGTTTACCACCTCCTTTCATACGTCAAGCCGTAAATGAGTTCTTTTTTTTTTTCGCTACACAAGGGATCCTTTCTTACATACAGTGTGCCACCTGAGACTCATGCAGGCTTTACCTGGATATGTAGTTAGCACGGATGACATGACCGGTGCTCTCTGCGGGTATCTTAAGGAGGTTATTCTAAGCATACGGTTTTTATCTGTTAGATTTTTCAATGAATGTTTGTTTTCAGTGACTCGCAAAAAGTTGTACAAAGATGTGTGTGATGTTGTTTTACCTGAACCCCTGTACCATGTCATATACACTGGAGGTCAAGAGCAAGATGTGCCTAAACGAGTGAAGAGAATGCAAGTGGCTCATGCCACGAAGTCCTCTTTTTTTTCAGCTTCAAACAGGTACATTATCTGTCAAGACAATTTAGGCAGACCATGGTTTTTGCTCACCTTGGGGGACAAATTGCCTTATCTGTGAAAAACCGGAAACTATAGACCATGTTTTCTTAGACTGTTGGGAGGGAGTAAAATTTTCGGGTGTACTTCAAAGAACGTTAAAGAAGGAATTACTTTTAAATTCTTGTGGCATAAGGTTTCTGCCAATAGTGAACGAAGAGGGAATGTTTTTTATTTGATTATGCTAGGTGGTCCTCACTGTTTATGGCAGGCCCGTATGGCGGGTTTTATAGCGATCAGGATGCACGACCTGCACGAATGTATTTCCGGGAATGTAAAGTTTGTTGAACCGCCGAAAACTCTGGAGACTGTACCTGAGTGGTTGTCGAGGGTAGAGCCCTTGGCAGCACTTTGAGAATTTTAGATACCGTCGGACTGTTGCTGCTTGTTTTTGTTGTGCTTGTGGATTGATGTACGCGCCTATGAATAGACAATAAAGCGCAAAAAACGTGGCGTATGGGTACAGCACCCGCCTCATCATACGTAGGTGGCGAGTTCAATCCCCACTGTAAAATTTTAAAAACTTGTTTACAATATGTGCTGACTTCTTTTCCTTACTCTAGTAGCAATTCAGTTGTGCCGTAAAATAACTTTGGCGACGCTTTAGATGTTGCCGCTGTTCCTTGCTCCGAAGGTGTTGGTGTTGGCACTTCGGCAACTAAACGTTCATGACCACACAAGCATGTTTTGTTATCACTGACAACGGTATACAAGCTATTTACAAAGGTAACTGCTAACAGAGTAAAGAAAACATTAGAATTCAATCAACCAAAGGAACAAGCAGGATTTCGAACAGGCTACTCAACAATCGACCACATTCATGCTATCAATCAGGTAATATAGAAATGCTCAGAATATAACCAACCACTATACATAGCCTTCATAGATTACCAGAAGGCCACAAAGTCAAGTTATCCCCTGGCATGAAAATCTACCGACCATCACCAAAACAACAACTTCACGTTTCTTCAACTTCCTGGTGTAGTCTCTTGTTTATTAGTTTTACTGCATTTAAAGTTGATAAACTCGCCTTAAAACTAGAATTCGTTGAGCATACGCCGTGACTACAGCGAGCAGAAGACATTGCGCGAATGAATACATGTGGATGGACTCAGGGCCGTTACACGCGCTAGCCGCACAGCCGCTCTGCACACCCGCAGCGCACAAATGGGCGAGAGCGGCCGCCTCTGTGACGTCAGGCAGAGTGGCTCTCAACTTTTGCAAGCCGCAAGCCGGCTCGCATGGCTCTTCCTCATTGGCTACTGCGAAAAACGGCCTAGATGGCCACCCCGTCGGCTCGCTTGGCAAACATGGCGCTTCCTAAAGCGGGCGCTGCAGTGACATGGAAAAAGAAAAAGAACAGCCGATTTTATCGTTGTGACCATCGTAAGCGCTGTGAGACTCCCGGGGAGATATCAGTAGCCGGCCAGTGTTCACTGCCCCGTCAGCTGGTGCGATCGACAGCGGAAACGAAGAAACGAGCACAGTGTAGAAAGTGTGTTTGCGGATGCAAGTGTTGTCGTTTCGTGTGTTTCCTGGGTTGTGCCGTCCAGCTTTCAAGTGTAATCGCAAAGAACTTCGAAGATTTCCGTGATGTAATCATCCACCTTTCTAAAGCAGAATATGCGTTTAGTGCGCACCGAAGTGAAAAGTTTGTATTCATCGCAACAAGTATTAGCGTCGGTTGTCTTCTGTGTGTGCCGTTCGTCGCAGCAACTAGTATGCATAAATTTTGAACGCTTGTGCGCGTTAGCTTCTGCTACGATAAGGATGTACAAGTTTTATTGCCCGTCATTGTTGTCATTCTTAATGCGCGACGCCGTACGAGTGCTGTTGTGTGTAGCGCAGTGGTGACGTTCTGTGGACCGTGTCACATTTGAGCAATTCTGTCCGGTGTTGTGAAGTGTGTTCATGAAATCGAAACCATAAGATATTTAGGAGTGTACAGCTCAGTTTGCGATTCGTGTAGTTGCGTGCACGTGCTCTGAAGAGGAGCTTCCATACAAGACATTTTTGTGCAAGTAGCCCCCCCCCCCCCCCCATCATTTGAGGTACGCATTATGATAGATTGTCTATGAATGCATGAAATAAGTTATTGTAGACCAAGTTTAAAGCAAGATGAAGTATTGCAATAAATTGTCAGATGTTCGACAGTAGCTGCTAATACAGTATCAATAATTTTGTCAAGATTGCAGCCAGTCATGCTACATTACTTGAACACCATGACAACTGATATAATATGCGATGGTTATCTGCTTGCATCAACCATTTGAAGAATAGTTAAACAATATTTTCAATGTCCTGCCAAAATGCCCATGTTTGTCTTGTTAAACATGCATCTGTCGTCAAATGTGTAGCAAAATATTTCAAGCACATGTCAGGTCAAGAAAACTTTAAAGAACAAAAATGCTTATTATCGTTAGCTAGATGTTGGATGTCTGTTCCTTCGCAAAAGTGCACAGAAACTGAAAACCGTATGCCTAGTCTCCAAAGGAGGACGCCGCCTCTCAATCAGCTAAAATATTTTATCAATGAATTACATGAATACGATGATAATTCATCATTGTTGTCGGTAGTAGATATTTTGCAATTGGTGCAAAGTAGCCGAAGAAACTTGTCAGCGATCCTGCACACTTATGCCTGTCATTGGCAGTTGTTGAGGCTTTTTAGGTAAATGAAAACAGCATAATCTTCCAAGCGGGCTATAATTATTAAATCTGGCTATATGTGCATGTTTTTGCAGGGGAGGTGTTGCAAAGATTTCTAGAAAAAGCTGGAGCTATCCCACTCTGTGATGGTGGGTGAACAGCAAAGCTGTGTCGCACAAGGATTTTGTTTGCTTACTTTTTATATTTATACATTTATTAAGACTTTTAAACTTTTAGCATATGTTTTTTAAAGCAGTTCCACCCCAGTTTATGTGGCCTAGAAGTGCAACTTGCAGGCTATGTATTTATGGATACATTTATTTCTTTGCTAATTAATTTTTTCATTCACATTTTTTAGTCTAGATTTTATGCACCAGTAGTGAGGGGTAATGTTTGCTTCATTTATGTGGTGCATGCCCCCTAGGAGCTTTCTGTAGATTAGGTATGTGTTTGCGAAGTCGCAGTACAGCCATACTTATTTCTCTCACGGTTGCACTGACGTCCGTCAATTTGCCTAGTGCGTCAGCTGCCAATTGAACTCAGTCTGGACGCACACTGTCTCTTAATTCAAAATTTGAATCTAGAGAGAATGGACGACCATAATTTTCCGTTGAATATGTAAGATCGTGGAGTTGTGTGGACCTTTACAGTAGAACCTCACTGATACACTCTCGCTTAATACAATTTCCCAGCTGATTGATATGTGTGGTTTAACATCCCAAAACCACGATATGACTATGAGAGACGCCGTAGTAGAGGGATCTGGAAATTTTCACCACCTGTGGTTTTTAGCATGCACGCAAATCTGAGCACACAGGCCTGCAGCATTTTCACCTCCACCGAAAATGCAGCCGCCACGGTCTGGATTCCAACCCCCGACCTGCGGGTCAGCAGCCGAGTACCTTAGCCACGAGACCACTGCGACAGGGCAATGGTTTCCCGGCTGCTATGCTCGCAATCATGAAAATAAATTAAAACAATTTCGATGGTAAGTATTTTCAGATCCTGCATTTATTGTGCGCATTTTTTTTTTCAGAAATGTATCAACGTTTTATTGTATATTGGTAGCCTGCATCATGAATTTAAGACATCATTCCAACATCGCGACTTAGGCAAAATTGAGGCTGTCTAATCACGTAGAGATGAACCTGTTTTGACGAGACAACGATGTCGCTCGAATGTTGTTGTGTCTCCGTGTATGAATAACAAAGGAACCAGCACGTAATGTACTGATAGCACTGACGTAACATCAGAGTTCGCATCCCACTGTGTAAGTACTGCAATATGGCTAATTTAGGGCCAGCAGTACAGGCCATTCATAGCCTCTCTGTCAAGAACATTGGCAATACTCGAGTGCAGTGTGATAGCATTAGCAGCATCAATTTGTATACCTACTGTATTCACAATTACTGTACATACTGTATTCACATTCACATACATACTGTATTCACATTTACATACATACTGTACTCATATTTTCTTGCCATTCTTCATTTGTTTATGAACACGTGAACCATGCTGTGAAGGATGGAAAATGTGTGCACATTGTAGAATATTGGTCGTTGTAAACTGTCCCAGGGTGCCAATTGCGATTGCGACCGCAAAGTACCTACTATGTGTGTGTTAAGCAAATCGCGCTCCTGTGTAGCGGGGAATTTTTTAAATGCTGTGTGTAATAACGTGAGCAGCAGACAGCATACCAAGAAGCAACTGATAAGTTTATTAGAAGACGCACCATATATAGGCGCAGAACCACGTGATCGGTCGCACAGGAATCCGCGCACTGGGTGCGCAGTGATAAGTGACGTCACGCTACAACACTCCTTCCCCTTCAGATTACTTCCGAAAGTCACTGGACTGGTATCTGTTCGGGGCATGTCGTACACGTGCACTACGACGCAGAGTTGGAAGTTCGGCTGCAGGTGGCGCGTCGTCGGCACTGGGCTGGTCCGGCGAGCCGGAGGCAGCTGCTCCGGCCGTGGGCGATGCAGTTGCCGGAAGGAGAGACGTCGCAGAGTCGGTTGCGTGTGGATTTACGAGAGGCGACCCGGCGACTGGCCCACACGCCATCGGAACCGTCGGTGGAGTCGTGTCTACGGATGCCGTTGGAGCAGGTTGTGCCTGCGGATAACTTGAAGAATCCTGGCTTCCGTGGCGGGCTCTGATGTGGTCCGAATGCGTAAATCGCACCGCCTGCGACACTTTCACCAGATAGGTTACGGGACTGATAACCTGTGTCACGACACCATCTTCCCACGACACTGTTTCACCTCGCACAGTCTTCACCCACACAGCGTCCCCCACAGCAAAACATCGCGGAACCCCCCTAGACATGTCCTTTTGCACTTTGGTACGTTGCTGCTGCTCCCGCATGGAGAGCTCGAAATCTGGTTTTAGCAATGACAGCTTTACCCGTGGCTGTCTTTTCAAGAATAATTCTGCCGGGGTCTGGCGAGTGGTACTGTGCGGAGTAGTCCTGTAACTCATTAGATAGCTGTCCAAGCGTTCCCGAAATGAATGTTTGTGGTGGCTAGCTTTGTCCTGCAAGACATGCTTTGACAGTGCTTGTTTGGTAGTCTGCACTAAACGCTCGGCCGCTCCGTTAGAAGCCGCGTGATAAGGAGGTGTCTTGACATGCCTTACACCGTTTACACTCAAGAAGGCCGCGAACTCTTCGGAAATGAACTGCGGTCCATTATCACTCACCAGTACCTCTGGCAGACCATACGCGGGAAACATACTACGTAGCTTCTCAATGGTTTTGTTAGCAGTAGTGGATGACATAGGCGAGACCTCGATCCATTTAGAGAACGCGTCGACGAGAACCAAGAACGCCTGAAAGCCCTTTACCGCATAATCGACGTGCACGCGTTGCCAGGGCCTTGTGGGATAATTCCATGGTTGCAAAGGAACCGGTGAAGCAGCTTTTTGGACGGCCTGACAAACCTGACATTGTCGAACGTAGCTCTCAACCGAAAGGTCGAGGCCAGGCCACCACACAAAGCTTCTTGCTAACGCTTTCATGCGACTAGATCCCGGGTGGTCCTCATGCAATAGCTGCAAGACCTGTAGCTGGAGCTTATCAGGTATGATCACCCTTGATCCCCACGTTATGCATTCTTGCTCTACTGATAGCTCGTCGCACCGGGAATAAAATGGTCTAAATGCTTCAGAGCACTCTGAAGGCCATCCATTTAAGATGAAGTGCGTCACGCGAGACAAGGTGGGATCACGTCGTGTGGCTCGCGCTACGTCATCCGCTTTGAGGGGCATGCTGTCAAATAGCAAGAGACACTCGGAAGGTTCATCGGCCGCTACAATAGGCCGTGGAAGCCGAGACAGAGCGTCAGCCACTTCAACATTTCTTCCCTTTCGGTATTTTAGTTTATACTGGTACGCTGCCAGGGTAATTGCCCATCTTTGCATTCGAGCTGCAGCAAGCGCAGGCACCGGCTTGTCGTGGCCTAATATTCCGAGCAATGGCTGATGATCTGTATAAAGAGTGAACTCTCGTCCATACAAGTAGCGGTGGAATTTTCTTAACCCAAACATCAGTGCTAATGCTTCGCGTTCGCACTGAGCATAGTTTTTCTCTGCGGCTGTAAGTGTTCTAGAAGCAAATGCCACTGGCCTTTCGTGTCCCTCTGCGGTCTCATGAAAAATGACAGCCCCCAATCCATACGACGAAGCGTCACATGTCATAGCCATTGGTTTCGCCACATCGTAAAAAGTGAGCACATTACTCTTGACAAGTAACAGTTTCGTAGAAGCAAATGCTTCGCTACACTCCCGTGTCCACGACCACCTTTCGCCCTTGCGCAACAGACGGTACAATGGCTCTGCCACGCAGGCAAGGTTACTTAAGAACTTTGCATAAAAGGTTAACATGCCGAGATAAGCCTTTAGCTCTGTTTGGCAAGTGGGCTCTGGCGCTTCTGTGATCGCCTTTATCTTTTCTTCTGTAGGATATATACCTTCAGCGCACACAGTGTGACCGAGATAAGTCACAGTGCTCTGAAAAAAACCGACACTTTTCCTCTTTCAGTGTCACGTTGTAGTCACTCAGCCGCTGCAGGACTAGTTCCAACGTTTTTTGACAGTCGGCTAAGTCTTTTCCCGACACAATGACGTCGTCTATGTAACATCCCACGTGCGGTATGCCTTTGAGCACCTCATCCATGAAGGACTGAAAAATGGCTGGCGCACTGGCTACCCCAAATGGTAAGCGCTGGAACTCGAACAGCCCCCTGTGCGTATTAATAGTTAGCAGTGGTCGGGACTCGGCAGTGAGCGGAATCTGCTGATACGCGGCCGAAAGATCCAACACACAAAACACTCTGCCGCCAGCTATGGCAGAGAACAAATCTTCCGGTCTAGGCAATGGGTAGTGGTCGGTCTTTAAAACAGGATTAATGGTGACTTTGTAGTCCCCGCACAGCCTCAGTGAACCATCTTTCTTTTGGATTACGACTACTGGCGTGGCCCAATCGCTCCGATTTACGGGGCGTATAACACCGCTTTTCTCTAGCCTTTCTAGCTCGCCTTCCACTTTATCTCGAAGCGCAAATGGGACGTTTCTGGCCTTGCCAAAAATAGCCGTACAATTCTGGCTTAAAACTGTCCTTGCTTGATAGTTTTTTACTTTTCCAGGTTGCTTAGAAAACACCCCTGGGAACTTCTTTTTAACCGCCTCTACCTTGTGAGAGTCGCTTACATTTATAGCAAACACGCTTTTCCAGTCAAGCCCGAGCCTTTCAAGCCAACTTCGCCCCATCAGCAATGGTAGCTGCTTGCCGTTATCCTTGACGATAATAGCGGGTAGCCGCAAAGACTGTTTTCCCACCGTAACGGAAACGTTGCATTGCCCTTTTACTGGAACAGGTTCCCCAGTATGTTTTTAGGGTGACTCGAGATGGCTCGCACCTGACATGAGGAAATGCGTTCAGCCTCACACTCTCAGGAATTAGTGTTACAGCTGCTCCCGTATCAATCTGCATGCAGAGGTCTTGCCCTTCTACGTTTAGCTGCACTTCATACCCAGAACGCACGGTATTGATAACATGGTACACATCTAATTCAGAGTCACTATCAGAGCAGTCCACCACGTTTGCAGTCTTGAGTTCTCTGCGATTACTTGGACACATCTTCTGTAGACGACCGATTTGAGAACAGCTGTGACACTGGACGTTCTTATACCAGCAAACACTAGCCGCATGCGCCTTGCCACATCTTTCGCAAACTCGCTTGGCTTCCTTGAGCTTCCGAAGCTTCGATTTCTTTTCGCTTCCTTTTCCTCTTATCGCCATTCCATAAAAAGCCGCTTCCTTGCCTTCTGCATGAAGTAACGCTGTCTGTCGCGCAGCCTGCTCTCGGTCCTGGGCTATCTTGCACGCCTTTTCGAAGGTTAAATCTTCTTCAGCAAATAGGGCGAGTTGCGTTTCCTCGCGTCTTATGCCTGCCACTATTCTGTCTCGCAGCGCGTCTTGCAGAAACTGACCGAAATCGCACTTCCTTGCTAACTGTTTTACGGCCACTATGAAGTCCTCGACGCTTTCCTGCTCTTCTTGTGCTCGCTTGTTAAATTTGCAACGTTCGGCAATGACCGAGCACTGTGGGCTATAGTGTTTCTTCAACAGCACTGTGACCTCTTCAAAGGACTTGTCCCCAGGAACAGCGGGTACTACCAAACTTTTGAGCACCTCGTACGTTCGTGGTCCTATCACACTCAAGAATACTGCCAGCTTCTTTTCCTCTCTGATGTCATTTGCGGTGACGAAGTGCTCAAAACGCTCCAGATAGGATTCAAAATTCTGATCCTTCTCGTCGAACTCGTCTAGCTTGCCTAGTCGCGCCATTGTTCAGTAAAAGTGCAGTATACTTATCGGGTTGCTTTCCCCGACGACTGCGTTGCCTCTTGCCGAAGGTAGTGCCGCCGAGTTCAACCGTCCCAGGCCATGGCTGCCGTTGTTTTCTGGTCCATGGCTGTCGACCGCCGATCGCCCGCAATACTGCTTCGTACTGAGCTAGTACAAGGGGGCGGATCCCATCCTCGTCGCCAGTGTAATAACGTGAGCAGCAGACAGCATACCAAGAAGCAACTGATAAGTTTATTAGAAGACGCACCATATATAGGCGCAGAACCACGTGATCGGTCGCACAGGAATCCGCGCACTGGGTGCGCAGTGATAAGTGACGTCACGCTACAACACTGTGGTTATTGATGACGATGAATTACAGCTGGGCACTTTGTAATGGTTTGTGTTGCTATAACTTATATTAGTGGCCGATAAAACACTGGGCTTTTGTTCGGAAGAACGTTGAACGGCTTTGGTGATTTTGTACAAACACATTGGGCTGGTAGGCTAAGTCGCAAGGGTTATTTAGAGACCGATTTGACCACTCTGCGTAAACTGTGTAATTTATTACTACGCTTTCAAGCAGCCGATCGCTGAAAATCGGTGCAGATTGTAGCAACTCAGCCGAATGCCTTTTAAACTGCCCATTCATAGAGCAACATGCACTGCCAAAAGCATGTCAGCAGCCACGTCAACATGTCTGCTTATCTGATTGGCTGTCATGTGCTGTAGAATGTGCAGAAGTAAGATCGACTGGTAGGGTGGCAGCACCTGTCGGGGCAGATATCAACCACTTACTTCGTGGTCTTTGTTTCTGTTGCCAGACAGCGTGCGTGCTGCCAGGGGCACTGCGTGATGGCCTCCGAAACTGCACGCAACCTGTCGGTGTGCCATCTCGGAGGTCTAGACTGGTAAAAGCTCAAAACAGCGAGCGCACTCATGAGAGCTCTGCGATCGCCAGCGTGCCTCGTGAGTTGTGGCGGTCAAGCATAGGTGAGAAGGAGGGCATGATATAATTGTCTGTAGCGGCCTTGCTACACTCTGTGTCGCTCAATTTATGGTGCGAATGGTTTGATGATGCTCTAACCTAAACGCTGACAAAACATTAAAAAACCGCTTCAGGGTCTCTTTAATGGAAGTTTGCCGAGTTGAATAAGCGTTGAAGTACAAGAAAAGGTAGGACTACATAGAGGCAGGAATGCATAGCGGAGATTCAGGTGGGGGAGCGGCCTATGTGAAGAGTCGGAGGGGCAGACACTTGATACTTCATCAGCTCGGAAAGGAGGAGGAAGTGTAAATGAACAAAAAAGAGGGATGTGTAACTTTTGTAAGCGCTAAGTATAGCGTATATATATATATATATATATATATATATATATATACACCAGGCGATTATCAGCAAGCATTATATTCTTGGAAATGATTTTTTCACAAAGCTTTATTTCTGTGTGTTAACCATAAGTGCATGCCTTTGGGTAGTTCATGTTTGTGTTGTGGCTAGCCTGAACGAAAGATTCACTTTAGTCTTTGCAGTAATTCATCACACTCAGTCATAGCTTTCATCTTTTCCAAGGTTTTCTTTCTCACAGGGACGTATTGCACGACATGAATGTTCTCAGGTTCCTCTTCATTGCTTTCGGTGGGAGTCAAAGCCCTAGATATCATGTCAGCCAAGACTAATTCCTTTCCTTGTCTGTTTTCTATCGCAATATTGTGTCTTAGCATCTGAAGGATCATGATCTGATATTGTGTCATGATCTGAAGGATCTACTTTGCAGTCATCATCGAACTATCATCCAATCGTTTCTTCAAAATTGCTTGCTTCAGTGGCTTACAATTGTCCAACATCTTTCTTTCTTTCCCGTATGTATACTGATAAATATTTTTAAGGCAAAGACTAGTGTCCAGATATTTTTTTCTTTATGTGCATAACAAACTTCCATTGTTGTCAGTGCCCTGCTGACGAAAGAGACTTGCGAAGAAGAGGTGCTCCGAGCCCAAAATCGCTCATATCACATTGGATTTCTAGCTGCTTTCATTATTCAGAGAAAGGCTGGAAATGGAGCTCTTCTCACGAACTTACGCCTTTTCGAATGCTTCCTCCTTCTGCCTCCCCGTCTGCTATGGTGCATTTTTGACAGTGAGTTTCGTCAAAAGCTCCAATATGCGTGACAATTCAACTAGAAATCTGGAGAGGTAGTTCATTTTAGCTCAGAAGCACTCCTTTTTTTTAATGCGAAGCATTCCTTAGCGAACTTCGGTGACTTTAAGCCTATCTATCTATCTATCTATCTATGTATCTATCTATCTATCTATCTATCTATCTATCTATCTGTCTGTCTGTCTGTCTGTCTGTCTGTCTGTCTGTCTGTCTGTCTGTCTGTCTGTCTGTCTGTCTGTCTGTCTGTCTGTCTGTCTGTCTGTGTAGCCACCTACGACTTTTAGCTCTCCTGGCTGTTTCCATAATGGAATAACATGACTTTATGATGAGCATAAGCGACTAGTCGTCACATGAAAGTCATGACATGTGCGTCATTAATGTCATGATTTACGTTTCATGGTGTTACTGCTCTTGTGGTGCTTTTGGTCACATGACATGTTGCAAAACTGGTTATGGTGTGACGTGACTACATGGTGAGACACGTCCAAACATGATAATCATGACATGCGTGTCATGTAACAACGTGACTTCATGCCACACTCATGATGCGCTCACGGCCGTTTTGCTAGCTTCACATATATCAAATTTGCTATTACGTCGCGTGAATGGAAGACCAAGGTAAATTGCATGCTTAAGAGAGAGAGAGAGAGAGATAAACAAAAAGTAAGAGACAGGGAGATTAACCTAGAACTGGTTTGCTACCCTAAACAGGGATGGGGAAAAGGGTCGGAAATTGAATAGAGAGAGAGCGATATGATATAAATTAGAAAGAAATTCTCATGCGCAAACATTCAGGGAGTTCCGATCACAGTCGTTTGGACAGGCCGATTCAATGCAAGAAGCGCAGGAGCGCCTTTACAGCCTTCTGCGACATGAAGTCCTGTCGGTAGCGCGAGATTCTTTCTTCCAAAATAGTCTGGTTGTCCAGTTCATCTAGTACACTGCAGAGTGACTGTCTTTGCGTGCAGTATTGTGGGCATTCCCACAAAATGTGCCAAGTTCTTTCGTCACACCCGATGGTCGCATGCAGCAGTGTCAGCCATTCTTATGCGGAACGGGTACGAATTGGTAAATGCGACGCCAAACCATAATCTGCACAGCATAGGAGCACCTCGTCGGCGTAATTCTAAGGAATTCGAAGACTGAGAGTTGGGTCTACGGTATATAACCGTGCATTGATGAAATATCTGGTGCAGAAAAGTGAGGTGCAAAAAACTTATCGTGAAGCAGGAAGAGCAGGAGAGAAGACAGAACAGCGCCAACATGCGTGTTCTGTCTTGGCGCTGTTCTGCCTTCTCTCCTGCTCTTCGTGCTTCACGGTATGTTTTTTGCGCCTCAGTCTTCTGAACCTAGTATGCACCAACTAGCCCCAAAACAAGTCTTTTTGGATGAATTATGACTCGTTCTATTGTGACCTGGTGCACTTGCGAGCAAGCATGCGCAGTTTTCGTGGAGCATCAGTTCTGGAGATCGGAATCGATATTTGATCGCTTTCGGTATGGGTAGAACGAGGAGCTCGATTGAGCCGTTCATTGCCAATCATTCTACAATGACTTGGAAACCATTGAAAGGCTATTTTATATCCTTTCTCAATGAATTGGTGAGTCTTTTCTGCAATCTCGAATACCAGCTGTTCGTACGGGCCGTGGCGTAAAGGTGATAGAAGGGATTGCAGTGCCACTTTTGAGTCACTGAAAATTGTCCATTTTTATGGCTGTTGATCGCTGATGAATTGCAATGCGGCACGAAGAGCTGTAAGCTCTGCTCCCGTTGATGTCGTAAGATGGGAGATCTTGAATTTTCTTGTCGTGTCTTTTATTGGTATAACAATGATGTCGTTGACCTCTTCTTTAAAACAGAGCCATCGGTGTATACGTGTATAAAGCCTTGATACGTCTCGTATAACAAGAGTAGAGCAAGCTGCCTTTTAGCAGGTGACAACATATCCGCTTTTTTTCTGGATGCCAGGTATAGTTATCCTGATGTTAGCCTGAGTCAGGCACTAAGGAGGAGTCGAAGGCCTGGTGGTGGGTGGGAAGCATGTTGGCAACAATAACACACATAGGTTGAGGCAGAGGCTTGCACTTGTCGAGCTTGGGGCAGTGGGTCTGGGTATCTGCCTTGCGCACGATACGGCAAGGTTATGGCTTGGCTGTACTCGAAGGAGCTCACACTGGGTAGACACCTGGCCCAGACCAACTGCAGGGATCAACCTTTTTTTCACTAAACAGGATCTTCAGTATTCTTCACGTGTGCCTATCAACATATTTGTACAGTAGCACGAGATAAGAAAGTTGCCGTGCGACCGTCGACTTGCCTAACATACCAGGTGCCTAGTGGCATGAACAGTGCAAATCAAGATTGTGCATTCTTTTCTCTTTCGTTGCCTGTTGCATGCTACAACAATCTCCCATGAGGCGAAATGTACACCTTTCATTTCGCTCAGTTTTAAGCCCCTGCTTTGTTGCAGTCCAAGTGTATTCTTCGTGGGCTTTTATCTCCACAGCCGGTTACAGAATTGCTAGGGAAATTATGTTACAGCTAGTGCTAGGCACTGCTTCATTTAAACAGCTTCTCTAGGCGGGAGTGATCGTTGCTTAAGGAACAGCAAGAAAAGTGTGTGAAGCTTACGTAATACCACCTTCTCCTCGAAAGTGTATTCTGGGACATGGAACTGCTGTTGTTCTTGGTTGTGGCTCGCGTTATAACCTTCAAAAGGGGATTGACTGTACACTTTAAGCATTCCTGGCTAACAGCCTTGACCGATCAGAGTGCACCGCGCAGTCTGTAGCCTCTTATTACACTAAGGAAGGCTGTCAGCTGGCCTGCTCATTAATAGCTGCAAACGATCCTTCATCGTGACAGCAAAGTTCTCTACACACACTGGACAGACATTTAGTATGGCTGATGCACCACTGGCCTGCTTTTTAAACTTCTCGCCAGATACTGCATTCCCTACCACACCAACGAGACATGTCTCCAGTCAACCAGGTCTTGGAAACTGTCAGTTGATGGAAGATATCGTAGATGTGACACTGCATGTCCAAAGCCTCTAACTTCATGACAACCTAACTGTCCTCTAGTCCTCTTGCTTTGTCAGAATGCATCCTCCTTCTCCAGGGGCATTCGCATTTACATACAAATGTCTCGCCAGGGATACCCTATGGGCATATACCATCCTTATTGTCTCAGTGGTGAAGACATGCTCACGTCATTAGATTGTGCCAGTCTAAACAAATGTTCAGTTTACACAGGCACGTTCTAGAAATGAAATTCAACCGAATTTTATTACAATTGTTTTAGGCATTCACTAAGTGAATTTCTTTGGGAGCGATTATTAGCTGGTGCTGAAAATATTGACAAACAGAATTTGATTGGAAAGCAATACAACAAGAATGTCTATTTTCTTCTGGCAACAGCAGCGTACACCACATGTGACATGGCGCAAGCTTTACGTCAGTCACACTGAAGTTCATAAAAAAGTACAGTGCATCATCGATGCATGTGCTTGTATGAAACAAAGTTCACACTCAGTCTGTTTCAAACAAGTGTACGCATCCAAGATGCACTGTTCCTTGAGTGCACACTGAGTTGAAGATGTCCTGCAAGAATATCTTTTAAGCTGAGTTTCACGTGGCAACATCTTCCTTTCATAATCCTGAGATATATGCAAAAAGAATGAGCCTGCTTGGCACTAGTAAACAAGTGCTGGCAAACATAAAAATTAAAAACGAAAGCAGATGACAATTACTGGCATACCGAGTGATATTTCATTCGCATAGCATGATGGTTTTCCCTTTAAACTGAAAATGCAGCCGACATAATGTGGTACCAATGCATACGTAGCCACCACCACAGTTTTTTGAAGGAATCATTATTAGTTACAGTAACTACATGGGTCATAACACTAGAATCTGAGCACTACAGTGACTTCAACTAATATTATGACTAGCACGCGGGTACCCATAAGAAAGTAAATAGTTTTGTCCTAATGTACAAATGCAATGTAAGATTTCACTTTATGTAGGATATTGGTCCACACTACTTGTGTTGGTTGCGCACAAAAGCAAACCGTTTCGCATGAATGTACATCTTTTTGCTCTTCAGGAAGCATGAAACATGCTTCTATTCTTATCATCATAATAATATCCACACCACAAGTATGCACAAGAGATTGTTTACTTTGGGCCAATGAAAACTCGCACTTTAATATGTCAAGTGTGTTGCCAGAAATTATTTAGATCAAAATGCTTTTATTTTGTCGTTTTTACTAAAAAAGGTGAAAGAAAAGCAGCATGCATCATTTGAAACACATGGTCATTTTGGAGGGTGCAGCATAATTCATAATTCTGAAGGAACACAAGCTTGTGAATGTTTGTGAAATAATAAATCGCTTTGTGTAACATGAGACAACAAAGCAATGCAAAGAAGTTCTGTGGAAACCAGCAAGGGGGCAGAATGGTTCAGAAAGAGAATGTAGACAACCACCCGTTTGTGGCACGAGGCCCCGAGGGAATCTGTACGGATTTCTCACAAGGAAAAGCTTTTTAATTGCCGAAACATTTATCCTGGTTCGGAGATAAAACCAGAGACCAACGCCTTTCCGGGGCGGTCGCTCCACTAATGTGACAACAAAGTGACAGGTAGCAGAACACAAAGGCCTACAGGGGTGGCGCAAAAATTTCTTTACTACGGGGGTCACCCGTGATACGCGAGTTCCTTCAGGGGGCAGGGACGCTGAGAACTTCTGTGCTGCGTTTCACTATGTTTGCTTTTGTGATGGCAGGGAGGGGGGTGGGCGGAGCAGGCGAAAATTTCCAGGAGGCTCCAGCCCCCCACAACCCCCCCCCCCCCCCACTGCTCTCACTTCCCCTAGAGGTGTACTTACTGAATGGCAGGCAACTGTTAGCCATCAGTAATCCCCGCCGCAACTTTCTGGAAGCTAGTTTTCCATGCAAAAATGTCACTGCTCGAGAATTGTTAAAGTTGAACTCACAATGTAAGTGGCAACATATGCTGTTTATACTTGCATTGAACTACCTTAATTGTTTCAAACCAATAACTGGTATAGTAATTGGCGATGTGGTTGCAGAAGCACTTCAAAACACATATTTCAGTTATTTATTTTATTTTTATTTTTAATAATTCTGTCAACCCTCGCTTGAGGGTCATAACAGGGAGGGAGTACAATATGAGTACAAACAGAACACCTAAAAAACCACTAAGCAATAAACACAGGAAGACAGAATGGGCAGTACTTCAACCATTACCAAAACAAGCATCAATTTCTCTGTCAAAAGTTTGCACATCGGTACTATTAATAACATGTTGGGGTAAAGAATTCCATTGTTTTATAGCATCCGGGAAAAAAGACCACCGAAAGATGTCAGTGCGAGCACTGAAAGATTCAATGGGGGCATCATGATTCAATCTAGTGCTACGTTTTCCGGGAAGGCGTATGTACTCGTCTTTAGGTATTTTGAATATCCCTTGGATTATACGAAATAATGTTTTAAGTTTTTGTTTCCGTCTCCGAATTTCCAGTGATTCTAAATTGCATGAGTGTGTTCAGTTGTAGTACCACTGGTCCGGTATGATGTCCAACATTTGAAAGTTTTGCACTAAATTGGCAACATATATTTTTTAGGGTGACTGCCAGTTGGGCGTGTTGGTAAAGGGTCATGATCAAACAAGTGTTAAAAATACACACACTCAGAGAGGACACAGACAAGCGCTTACTAGAAACTGAAAATTTTATTTCGAAGCAAACACTGATAAATACATACACGCATGAACGTCATTCCCGACTTCCCCTGTCATCATGAACAATGTGATATATATTTTGTTATATCACGTTGTTGATTATGACAGTGGAAGTCGGGAACGACGTACATGCGTGTGACTGTCAGTGTCCTCTCTGAGTGTGTGTATTCTTAGCGCTTGTTTCATGATATATTTTTTGGCTTGTGCTCAGGTGGGTTTTGAGAAAAGTGATTTGGATTGATTCTTATTAAAAATTACTCTTTGAGCACAGTTTTTTATTGGGGTTTGATGTGACATCATGATGCTACTACAAATAATGAACGAGCAAATATGTCGCATATTTGCTCGTTCACAAGAAATGAAGCATTACTTGTGATGTCGGGATTTGTATTGAGTATGTGAATGCACGATCAATTGACCTTTAGCACAAAATGCATGGATGCTGTGGCTTTATACCAACACAAAGTCTTAAGTTGTTTTTATAGTGCTGACGGGGCTGCTTCCATTACACTTGTTTATATTGATACACAACAGCCGGCACAGCCTTGCTGCAAGAAAGAGAAAGACGACGTTGCTTGCTGGTTGTTGATGAACTGTCGCCGTCTTGTTCGCCGAGCGCGGTCCATCGTATATAATTTAATAAATAAGTTACTCGTAACGTCATTGGTGGAGGTGCGGGGCAATATGAATAGCTAACTGTGAAACATGCTCACAGTATCACATTTGCATGCAACGTATTCTGCACTGTTTGAAAGGGGTGCCCAAGAACTGTGAGTCTGTACTACAACCTAACAACAATGTGACATGTGTTCCTGCGTACCCTATGCTATATCCTGTGCAAGCTGCTAACAAACTACCTTGTGTAATGCAACCGTTATCATCTTTCATTAGAGGATGTACAAGTTATTCAGACAAATTTTATGAATTGATTGCCCATACCCTGCAGCAGTTTACAATTAGTACAATAGCACATGTGGCTCAACGTTCTATCCTATGTCATTTGTTGCAAGCTGTCATCTCATTGTCCATTTAAGCAGCTTCCTAGCAGAAATGCACCTGTGCTATAAGGTAAACCTTTTTTTCTATGACATCACTGAACACATTTTAAATTTTATTCAGTGTATTATCTTGGTTTACAATAAAATACAGATACTGGGCAGCTGTGCATGTCATTTCATTTTATATTTTTAGCAAGTGCTGACCTTTTGACGCTTTATCATTGTGCTATACATTTTTTAAATAACATGTAGTGGCACATGGTCAGCCACCAGGACCTTGTTTTGTAGGTTTTGGTGCCCCCTCTGCACTTGCAATGCTTTATACTGAATAAATGCTTGAATGAAATTTGGCACTACGCATCACCACTGTGAGAAGAATAAATACCACAGGTGGATATTTATCTACTGCTATTTGTTGTCACACTGACTTCAAAAAGCAATAATTAAAATCAGTATTGAATTGGTATAAGGATGCTGTGATAGTCTGGCTCAAGACAAGGGAAGACCATGAGCAAGATATTGTCACGGGGTCGTGACGCGGCCGAAGACCGGAAACTTCGTGTTGGGATCTAACTGTTTATTTGGGCGAACCTGTGCCCGGTAAAGGGGAAGTATAATTACAGCAGCAGTCTTGCACAGATAGCAGTCTCGGACTGATAGCGGCGAACGCAGCGTCGGCCTTCGATACAAAACTGACAAGCGGCGAAGCGCGTCGGCATTTATACTCTTGCCGTCGAATGTTCTAGCGTTATCACTGGCGGTGGCGTAGCTTCCAGAACAATCTGTACCGTTCGCACAGTGGGCGTGATCTTATCGAAATGATCTACTACAGTCCGGAACCTTTTAGAAAACTGCAGGCGCGGTTTGCGCTGAGAATCGTGTGGTGTTTTGGGACGATAACAAAAACTTGGGAAATGGAACGTGGCATCGCCCCCCTCTGAAAAAGAGGCATCGTCCCGATGCTTTAACTGAAGATGAAAGTACAATAATAATGCAAGAAAGTACAATGAATAAATTACAATACAACAATAATACAAAAAAACACTGTTTCAGTTTGTTAACGTGCATGAAACGGCTTGAGGCGCGCGACATGGACGACTTAAGGTCGCGATCGGCGTCGTTGAGAGTTCGTGATGCCGTCGGGGACAACCTCGTAATCAAGTGGGCCGAGACGTCGAACCACCCTGTAAGGTCCGAAGTACCGTCGCAGAAGCTTTTCACTTAGTCCACGTCGGCGTATCGGCGTCCACACCCAAACACGTTCACCGGGCTGGTATTCCACGAAGCGTCGTCGAAGGTTGTAACGGTGGCTGTCGGTCGTTTGTTGATTTTTGATACGGAGACGCGCAAGTTGTCGGGCTTCTTCGGCGCGTTCAAGGTACTCGCTCACATCGAGGTTTTCTTCGTCGGTGACGTTGGGTAACATGGCATCGAGCGTCGTTGCCGGGCTCCTTCCGTAGACCAATATGTATGGAGATATCTGCGTCGTCTCCTGCACCGCCGTGTTGTATGCGAAGGTCACATACGGAAGAATGGCGTCCCACGTCTTGTGTTCGACATCGACGTACATTGACAGCATGTCGGCGATCGTCTTGTTAAGTCGCTCGGTGAGGCCGTTGGCCTGTGGGTGGTACGCTGTCGTCCGGCGGTGGTTTGTTTGGCTGTATGCCAAGATCGCTTGAGTTAAGTCGGCAGTGAATGCCGTTCCTCTGTCGGTGATAAGGACCTCCGGGGCGCCGTGACGTAGGACGATATTTTCGACGAAGAACTTAGCTACCTCGGATGCACTGCCTTTTGGCAAGGCTTTTGTCTCGGCGTAGCGGGTGAGGTAGTCGGTAGCTACCACGATCCACTTGTTTCCGTAAGCCGACGTCGGGAACGGCCCTAGTAGGTCCATACCAATCTGCTGGAAAGGTCGACAAGGTGGATCAATTGGCTGCAGAAGTCCCGCTGTCCTTGTCGGCGGTGTCTTGCGTCGCTGACAGTCCCGGCATGTTCTCACATAACGAGTGACGTCGGTGGTAAGACGGGGCCAGTAGTACCTTTCTTGTATCCTCGCGAGCGTGCGAGAAACACCGAGGTGCCCTGCCGTCGGATCGTCGTGCAGGGCCTGCAGGAGTTCTGGTCGCAGAGCTGAAGGCACCACAAGGAGGTACTTAGCTCGAAGCGGTGAAAAGCTTTTCTTTTGTAGAAGACCGTTTCGTAGAAAGAACGACGCAAGTGCGCGCTTGAATTCCTTCGGGACTTCGGCGGTCCGGCCTTTGAGGTATTCTATGAGGGCCTTAAGTTCCGGGTCGGCCCTCTGTCGTTCAGCGAAGTCGTCGGTAGTTATCGTTCCTAAGAAGTAGTCGTCATCCGGGTCGTCGGGTAGCGGTTGGTCGACAGGCGCACGAGAGAGACAGTCGGTGTCGGAGTGTTTTTTGCCGGACTTGTAAATGACTGTAATGTCATATTCTTGAAGTCTCAGGCTCCATCGTGCGAGGCGACCTGAAGGGTCCTTCAAGGTGGCTAGCCAACACAATGCGTGGTGATCGCTCACAACTTTGAAGGGCCTGCCGTAGAGGTAGGGGCGAAATTTCGACGTAGCCCAGATGATGGCGAGGCACTCCTTTTCTGTTGTAGAATAATTTGCTTCTGCTTTGGATAGCGATCGGCTGGCGTAACTAATAACCCTTTCAAGTCCGTCAGCCCTCTGCACAAGAACGGCACCAAGACCTACGCTGCTTGCGGCAGTATGTATTTCTGTCTCGGTGAATTCGTCGAAATGGGCAAGAAACGGAGGCGTCTGGAGGCGATGTTTAAGCTCCTGAAAAGCGTGTTCCTGCGGCGTTTCCCACTTAAACTCCACGTCGGCCTTGGTAAGGTTAGTGAGAGGATCGGCGACGCGGGCGAAGTTTTTCACGAACCGCCTATAATAGGCACACAGGCCCAAAAATCGGCGCACGGCTTTCTTGTCAGTGGGCGGCGGGAAGTCGGCGATGGCGGCTGTTTTCCGTGGATCGGGACGAACTCCAGACTTGCTGATAACGTGCCCCAGAAACAAGAGCTCCTCATACGCGAATCTGCACTTTTCTGGCTTCAGTGTGAGTCCGGAAGTCTTGATGGCTTGAAGTACAGCTTCAAGGCGCCGAAGACGAAGATGCTCGTCGAAACTCGAGGAAAACACGACGACGTCGTCCAAGTACACAAGGCAAGTCTGCCACTTCAATCCTGCCAGTACTGTATCCATAACGCGTTGAAAAGTTGCAGGCGCTGAGCAAAGGCCGAAGGGCATCACCTTAAACTCGAAAAGGCCGTCCGGTGTTATAAACGCCGTCTTCTCTCGGTCTCTTTCGTCGACTTCGATTTGCCAATAGCCAGTCAGTCTTGAGATCCAATGACGAAAAGTACTTGGCGTTATGGAGCCGATCAAGAGCGTCGTCTATTCGTGGGAGAGGGTACACGTCCTTTCTTGTGATTTTGTTCAGGCGGCGATAATCGACGCGGAAACGTAGGGTCCCATCCTTTTTCTTCACTAACACCACGGGGGATGCCCATGGACTCTTGGACGGCTGGATAATGTCATCCCGCAGCATTTCATCAACTTGTCTCTTCATGGCCTCACGTTCTCGCGTCGAAACCCTGTACGGACTCTGACGGAGTGGTCTGGCATTTTCTTCGGTTATGATGCGATGTTTCGTGATTGGGGTCTGCCGAATTTTCGATGACGACGAAAAGCAATCTTCGTATTGCAGGAGCAGGGCCTTGAGCTGTTCTTGCTTATCGTTCGGAAGTCTGGGATTGACGTCGAAAGCTATGGGAGGGGCTTGGTTCCTCTAAGCAGGTTCCGCAGAGTCGGCGAGGGCGAAAGCACTGGTGGCTTCGACAATTTCTTCGATGTATGCGACCGTTGTTCCTTTGTTCACATGTTTGTACTCATTGCTGAAAATCGTGAGCATAACCGCTGCTTTGCCTCCCCGCAGCTCTGCAATTCCTCTTGCGACGCAAATATTTCGGGTGACCAACAGATGCTGACTGCCTTCAACGACGCCTTCCAAGTCAGGTGATTTAGGAGCGCCGACTGAAATAATGACGCTTGAGCGAGGCGGAATGGTGACTTGTTCTTCTAGCACATTCAAGGCATGGTGTCCTGACGGCGTGCGCGGCGGTAGTGCTTCTTCTGTGGATAACGTTATCGACTTTGTTTTTAGGTTGATGACAGCACCATGGAGGCATAAGAAGTCCATGCCAAGGATGACATCTCTCGAGCAACGCTGTAGGACTACGAAGTCTGTAGGATAAATACGGCCGTTAATGGTGACTCTCGCTGTGCAGATTCCTGCAGGCGTTACGAGATGACCTCCGGCTGTGCGGATTTCAGGGCCTTTCCAAGCTGTCCTAACTTTCTTTAACTTCGCGGCGAACGACCCACTGATGACAGAATAGTCGGCTCAAGTATCGACGAGAGCGGTCACACTGTGGCCGTCGATAAGAACGTCGAGGTCGCTAGTTCGCCGTCTCGCATTACAGTTAAGGCGTGGCGTCGGGTCACGGCTGCGTCGGCTTGTTCCGCTGCTTCCCTGTTGCGTCGTCAGGCCACCTTCGGTAAGTGAGCTTTCGCCGTCAGGGCTTTGCCTGTTTGGCGTTGTGTTCGGAAAGCTCCGTCGCGGCGTCGTCGTCGTCGGAGGATCTTCGGTAGTTCGTCGCACAGCAACCGCACCTCCATCGGTTGCTGCCCTTAGTTTCCCGGATACGGGCTAGGAGACCGGCCCCGCGTTGGGCCAGAGTACTGCCGGAGGTGCAGTGACATGCGGCGGCTGGGCGACGGTGAACGGGAAGGACTTCGTGGTGTCCATTGAGTTCCTGCCAGGTAGTCGGCGATGTCACGTGGCCGATCTCCTGGCTGCGGACGCGGTGCATTGACGGCGAAGCCACGCAGTCCCATCTGTCAGTACTGGCAACGGCGGTATGTGTGCCCGGCCTCGCCGCAGTGGTAGCAGAGCGGGCGGTTGTGAGGTGCACGCCAAACGTCCGTTTTCCTCGGTGCACTGCGCTGGCCCGCTGGGGAACGGTAGAACGTCGGTGGGGGTGGTGGCGGCGGTGGCGGCGGTGGCGTCTGGCGACGGAAGTGCGACAGGGCGGCGTTTTGGCGTGGACGGGGAGGAGCGTTGTGGCGCACTGCAGCGGCGTAGCTCATAGTTTCTGGCTCGGGCGGCGGTGTTTCGGGAATTCGAAGCGATTGCCGGACTTCTTCTCGCACAATGTCGGCGATCGAATCCACTTGAGGCTGCGCCGAAGGCAACAGTTTGCGCAGCTCTTCCCGCACTATCGCTCGGATCGTTTCACGCAGGTCGTCGGACCTGCGTGAAACGTGAAACCCAGCACCTCCACCAGATGTCGCGGGGTCGTGACGCGGCCGAAGACAGGAAACTTCGTGTTGGGATCTAACTGTTTATTTGGGCGAACCTGTGCCCGGTAAAGGGGAAGTCTAATTACAACAGCAGTCTTGCACAGATAGCAGTCTCGGACTGATAGCGGCGAACGCAGCGTCGGCCTTCGATCAACAACTGACAAGCGGCGAAGCGCGTCGGCATTTAGACTCTTGCCGTCGAATGTTCTAGCGTTATCGCTGGCGGTGGCGTAGCTTCCAGAACAATCTGTACCGTTCGCACAGTGGGCGTGATCTTATCGAAATGATCTACAACAGTCCGGAACCTTCTAGAAAACTGCAGGCGCGGTTTGCGCTGAGAATCGTGTGGTGTTTTGGGACGATAACAAAAACTTGGGAAATGGAACGTGGCAATATAAACTTACTGCAAATAAAAACAGACTTTTTTTTTCAATAACATGGTTTTTCTGAAGCAAAATTTTTTAGTGAAACAACATTTACAGATAGAGTATTTCACATATTAGAAAAGTAAGAACACTGCAAGTATTCATCTTCTTGGGGTGTTCATGAGTATGTTGAGCCATTCCTGTTCTGCTCTATGGCAACAGACTGTCACAGACAGACAAAACGTATCATCAGGCTGACTCAAGAAGGGCTTGCGATTTGCTGATAGTGATTCAGTATTACAGGAGCAATATGAAAGAGACTCATGTAATCAGCAGAAAACGCTTCATGCTATCAGCAGAAAACAATTATTGATCAACCGCTACATTTAAATTACTACCATAGGTGACAGAACGAAACGGCTTGATGGGCTAGTACAACAAGACTGATATTTGATTTTAGGATGATAAAACAAAAACACTAGCATGCCGATTGCCCATCTCAACTCCACATGTCACATCATGTTCACACTGTAGCCAGTGGAAAGAGGCTATGCATACAGAACTTATGCTTAGTAGGGCAAGGCGTACAACGTTGATGCAGCCCAGTGGCAAAGCCAGGGGTGGGAACACCGGGCTCACACCCTCCTCCCTTTTTCGAATATTTTCCCCCGTAGTATACAAAGTGCAAAATGACGCTCGATCACATCCACGGACCGGGCCCCACATAAGATCATAGTGGTGCCCCTCCTCCAATTTCACGCCCACAAAAAAAAATTTAAAAATTTGCCTACACCCCTGTGGCAGCCCACACACATTCAGGTGCTCACTTCAGTGTTGTCAATCGTTGCCATGACCATGTGTACGCATAATGTGAAGGCACACAGTACATGAACATTTACAATAGACGGACATGAGTACGGAAAAATTAAGTGCTGATGCTCAAGCACTTTCACACCAGCCAGAATTCAGGATGATGTGGCAGATTTTGCAAAATAGTCTATACTGGTTAGCTTGGCAGCCAAAAAAGAAGACATCAGAAATTGTATCACAAGTTTTCCCGAGGACAGCTAGTTAAAGCCAAGGCCATGCCTTGTCCCAATAGAATGGTCTTGCACAGCGTATATTACACTACGTTGTGGATGTTCTTGTTTATGTAGTCAGAGTTAAAGCGAACAGAAGTGTTCTCTCTGCCCACTCAGGAGTGAACAGATTTTGTCACTTCTGAAGCCTTACACAATTTAGCACATTCACATTTTCAGCAAGGCTCCTAATAACCTTAAAATTCATGAATTGCAGAAGTTACAAATGACTTGAATTTACTGATAGAATTATGCCTCATCATGATTGATAGCTGCAAAAGTGTCTTAGAAGGAGACGTTGCGCACAGCTGAACTGATCATAGATGCTGCCCATGTTTTACTGCATTTGGCACTCTGCGCCAGCTAGCAGAATATGAAATCGAGGAATTCAGGCTCCCCAGAAGAGACTGAGATATTGAGTAATGAGAAAGAAGGTTTACCTTAGAGTAAGGACAAATATGCGTCAGGGAACCAGGTTCATGATTTCACTGGCGTCCAAAAAGAAAAATGCATTTCATTCAAACACACCTTTCACTTGACTACTGTGAACATAGCTAAACAGAAGATTTTCTGCTAACAATAGCTCAAGCGGTGGAAAAGGGAGCTGAAGCACCAAAAATTTTTTATCACACATCATCCACAGAACATTCAAATGGGTGGAGAAACAAAATATTCTGAAATGAAAATCTGGTTATGACATCGATGTTAGTTCATGTAGCATTGAGGCTGTGTCGGTGTATGTAATGAACCATATGGACAATGGGAAATTATGATGAGGTGAGCATCAGGAAGGTAGTAGTGAATGGGTTGTAGCAAATAAATTGTGAAACCTTCAGATGAGTGAAAATAACAGCGATGTTTGTGGTGTCATGTTTTATGTGCACCAACAAAAAATGTAGACATGTGTTTTCGACAGCAACAACGTGTCTTGCATGAAATGTAAACACACATTACGCTTCAAATTTGCATGCTTTTAAAAACAAGCTACAACGCCTCTCATATGATGCATGACTACTTGATATGCACATACATTTCATTCCAGCTTTAATGAATATATCACACATGCTAAATATTTTCTTGTAGGCTGAAACTTCAATTACTTCAATACTTGTCGAGATCAGTGTAACATGTTATAGAGCAAACGCGCACTTGTATAGAGCAATGCAAAGAGTGCGTCAGCAAGCCGCACACAACGATATACACCAGCGCTCAATCATAAACATAACTGACCAGTCAATTCCTTCGGCTATTTGTAGACAGCATCACGGTATCGCAGCGTGCAATGCGGCTGCCACTGCAGGCCTTTCTTCATTGTAATACGAAGCCTTTATGCGTGTTGGCGCCCTCATTCCTCCTAGCTATAAAAGATCGTCGTCGCGCCAAATGACACTCGAGCTATACGACCTATGTGCGGTAACGACGGCGACAACAACAAAAAGGGAGCCCGTAATGAGCCTCGAACACAGATGACTACAGCGACGCAACACTTGCGGCCGAAAAACGCGTTGTGAAAATACAACAGCCTCGATTTCATGACAAACGCGGCGGCTTGAACCAACGCATTCAAGAACTTGTCAGCGTCGTCTGCTGTTGGTCATGGTTGCCGATCTCCAAAACTGAAGCTCTGTCAAATCGTTGGCAGCTTCAACAGTCGCCGCATCGCCCAACCAGAGTGCGCATCAGAGCCGCTGATGCGGCTAGCGCTTGGGCTAGGGTGGCTAGAATGGGGAGGTGTGATGAGCGCGGCGCTTTTTGCTTGCCGGAGAAGGCCCTTCGGCGCGCCGATACCGCTTGGGGCGCTGATGGCAGCGGCGCGGTTTCAGATCGGGCTGTCACAGTGGATGGACGTGTTTTTTGAGCGCTCCAGATCGACTGCGCATATAAGTGTTTTTGCATGTTTTGAGCTTGTCTTTATAATTATAAGGCAGCGGTTGAAATCTTCGTAGCACCTATTTCATGGTACGGCTTTTTCGGGGGCCAGTCACCAGGTATTTATTAGTGCGGGTGTGTGTGTGTGTTTGAATTTTTTGTTGTTTTTTTTTCTCTTTTGCACGCCGTGGGCGAGGTGCGCGTACATTGAAAATGCAAATTTTTGAAGTAAAGCTTAGACTTTTTTTTTTCGTAGTGCAGGGCTTGAGTTTAGTAATTATCGAGAACAGGGACATATGGCGTCAGAAAGACATGGTTAAAAAGACTGTAAAGTGTTCAGGATGTGGAGTGGGTTTCAAAGTGGACGCAAGCGTAGAAGCGGATGGAGAAGAGGCTGACGCGAAGTGTACACACTAAACAAAAATGACCTGAAATAACCTCAAAAATTGGTTAAACCATTTGTCCTCTAGCGCACTACCTTTCCTGGGTTTTTTTTACCACCTACTACCGAGGTAAAAATTTACTGTCGTGCTAACTGAGTTTTTGAACGTAGCGAGAGTAGTAATTATTTACCCCAGTGAGGTTTTCAGCGAGTATAGAGAGAGTAAATTTTTACTACCTTCACAAGGTTTTTGAAGTGATTACTGGGAGTTATTTCTGGCGGTAAAAAAAATAAAAATGACGGGTGCATTCGCCCAGAGTCGACAAATTTATTGAATAGCAGAATTGAATGAATTTATTGAACGGCAGAATTGGTGACACATACATTCACATACAAGCACGCACACACAACAAATGCAGAATAATACACCACTAGCACAGACTGCACGCGTTGCTCGACTACACTTCGACAATCCGGTATATATATAGGCACGACTTTTTGACCGGCAATGTAGTACCGGTAGGAGAGCTCTTTTTTTGCATCGATTAACAACAACGCTTGAAGGTGCAAGCGTAAGCTTCAGGTGGGCTGCAGGGCACTAAATGTCACACCAACCTTTTATTATAAATCTACACGATCTCACCTTTTTGATTATCCAATAACTGCTTGGCACACCGGGCTCTTTGCCCCACGCGTGTTAGCACTGCTGATGCACAAGTCCACAAAATATACCTAAGTACGCACAAAGCATGGTAGCTCAATGATTTTCATTCAGCGACGGTGCACAAACACAGAAGCAGCACGTATTCATCACAACGGGCGTAGAAGAGCGGTCCACGCCTGCATACAAGCTGCTTACCGACGGCGTTCTAGGCCTTTTTGAGGAGCACGGCTATCCGATAAAACACAGCTGGCGATCACAGAACACATATCCTGTGCGAATTCCGTCGTCATTTCAGACACAAATGAACACGTCACCGCTATCTTACGGGGACGGGGCGGTGTATGCACACTTCCAACGAAAGACCACCATCCGGGTTTTCTTCGTGCTCACGGGCAGCCTCTTGTTGTTTCCTTCTGCCTCGTATCGGCTTCGCGCTACATGTTTGAGAACAGTTGGTGCATGAGGTGGGCAATTCGGGCAGCACTTTACTCATGCAGACATCGCCTACTGTGGAACAAAATATATGCGATGCTTCTTTCACCTGCCCCGGCGACACACTCCCACTGGTCACTGGTGGCCACGGCTCGGTGACGATGACAGAGTGAAGCATTTCGCTTATTGCTTCTCCAGCAGGCAAGCACGGACGATGACGCCAGATTGATTTTGTTACCACTGGCAGATCTTCACGATTCGGCTCGGAAGTGAGATATCCGCGGCGTGCAGGTTCGGAGGCGCTCGGAAGAGCACGGTCGCTCGGTGATGTAGGAAACACGTGAGATCCATCAGCCCAACCATACACACAGATACCGAGCTTCTTGCACTGTCTGTCTCCAAGGCCACCGCCGAGCAAAAGCAACATTTTGCGAAAATATGCAGGACAGCTTTCCACAGCAGGTTTTCTTTCTTGTTTTTCTCTTTTGAGAGCCCCCCCCCCCCCCCCGTCTTTTTTTTTTCGTTCAAAGAATGCTGTTCTCGCTTGTTGTGCTTATGCTGCCCCCAGTTCCAGTAAAAGTGCGCTGACTCGAGGTCAGTCCAGAGGCACGGCGATGCAAAAAAAAAAAACAAAAAAAACATCTGTGGGCTTCGCGTACCTTCAGTATTCACTGAGAGCGTCACAGGGGGGTATGGGGCAAAAGCCGCCGAAGCAGCTGCACCTTGCAGTCACGTGGTAATAAACTCTGAAACGCAGGTTAAAAATCACGTGACAGGAAACTCCCCAAGTGGTAAAACTGGATTTTGACATCCTTTTACTACTTGCCTGAGAGGTGGTGGTAAAACTATGTCATGTACCATCTTTTACTCCTACGCGAGGTAGTAATTTTAAACCCGAGAGAGTTTTCAGAGGTCATGAGCCGGAAAAACCCCAAACTCGGATAGTTTTTGCTTGCAGTGTAGGCAATGTGAGGTCGAGAAAAAAATGGAGAAAATGATGGTTGCCCAGAGTGAACTGCTGATGAGAATCGCCGAGCTCGAGACTGCGTTGGCGAATGAGCAAGCGAAAACGAGTGCGATGGGAGAAAGACTGAAGACCGCCGAAGAAGCACTAGCGAAGCTGAACAAAGAAGCGGCCTACGGAGAGAACAGTAGGAAACCGGCAACCATAACGGTGGAGAAGGAAGAGCAAGCAAGTTCGGAAAAAACAGGTTCAGCCGGTTCAATTGTCGCAAGGCCTAGCTTCAGCGAAATAGTGGTGAGGCTGGGAGGGGACAAAGCAGCCAACGTCACAGGTGCAAGTAGCCCCCAGGTGCAGGACGATCCAGCTGAAAAGTCACAGCATGTGATAATCACCGGGGACTCGAATTTAAATCGATGCACAGAAGCCATCAAAGAGAGGGTAAAAGGTGACAAGAGGGTTGCAGTAGGGGCGTTCCCAGGACGCAAGCTTGAAGCAGTCATGCGGCAAGCGAGCGCAAAACTCAAAACTACAGCTGATAGACGAAACCTCGTTATAATTTCAGGCGGTTTAAACGATGTCTTAATTGAAGACACAGCAGGACTAGCAATCACACTGGCGAAAGGCGTCGATGACATGCGCGCCACTTCTCCTAAGGTACAGGTAGTGATATGCACGATACCGGAGGTACCGGTGCGTGATAGCAACCTGCAAAGAGCGGTTGTCAACGCAAACCGAGAGATATGGCTGATGAGTCGAGAGAAAGGCTTTGAGGCGGTGGAAAAAAACAGAGAGGTGCATAGGTGGGGTGGTTTTCAACAAGACAGAATTCACTTCGATAGGCGGCTAAGTCATGAGGTGGGTTAGCAACTTGCAGGACGCGCAGTAGCTTTTTGGGGGGGCAAGCGAGCCCTTCGGGGTGCAGGACAGCTAGCACTCGTGGCGACGTGCTTTGGCGAGAAATAAATAAGCTTCTAAATAGAAGTTGCTCTCGAGACAACGCACTTGAGTTAAACATAGATAACAAGATAGTAAAGGGTCAAGAACTTGCTGATAAATTTAACGTGTACTTCACAACGCTGGTGTCCTCTGATTTATCAAACCCTTCTCGTGCCTGTAATAGTGATTACAGGGACTTTCTAGGTGTGCCAAACATGAGCACTGCATATTTTTTAAACACAACTCCTGAAGAAGTACTGTCTGTATTTATGTCACTAAAGAACACTACTGCTCGGGACATAGATGACCTACAAATTAGACCTATTAAAGCAGCACTTGATCTTTTGTTACCTGTTCTTACCCATCTGTTTAATATCTGCTTATCCACGGGAGTTTTCCCAGAAAAAAATGAAGCATGCGAGAGTTAGTGTCTTATACAAATCTGGTGACCGAAATATTTTTTCTAATTATCGTCCGATCTCGATACTTCCTGGTATATCTAAAGGGCTAGAGAAAATAATATATCAACGTGTCTTGTCTTTTTGTGAAAAGTACTCTATATTATCACCGCATCAATTTGGCTTCCGACGGGGCATGTCCACGGAACTGGCTCTCCTCACACAAAAAGAACTCATACTTAACTCATTTGAAAAGAAACTGTTAACATTGGGTGTTTTTATTGACTATTCCAAAGCGTTCGATAGAATCAACCACGAAGTACTCTATGCAAAATTGCGTCATTATGGTTTTCGGGGAACCCCACTTGACTTTCTGAAATCTTATTTATCACAAAGAAAGCAATCTGTAGTTATAAATGACAGCCAATCCTCCCTACTAACCATAACGTCAGGTGTACCTCAGGGCAGCATATTAGGGCCCCTACTGTTTAATATTTATATAAATGACATAACAAGTGTCAGCAAATATGTGGACTTTATAATTTATGCAGATGACACTAGTATATTTTTTCATGGTAATGATTTAGGTAAGCTTGCAGACTCAGCCAACAACATTCTTAACGACATCTTCATTTGGAGTACTGCAAATTATTTAACGATCAACACAAAAAAATCCAAAGCTGTGGTATTCGCACCGGTTCAGAAGGCTGTCTGTCGTGGTTTGGATATATATCTCGGGCCCGAAAAAATTGAGGTTGTCAAAGAAGTTTCATCCTTAGGAGTAATTTTTAATGAAAATCTTAATTGGGATGAACACGTTAATAAAGTAACTAGAAATATAGCTAGGACGTGTGGTGCTCTCTCTAAACTTCGACAGATACTTCCAGCAAACATTAAACTTTTACTCTATAATACGTTGTTTTCATCTCACATAAACTATTGTAGTCTAGTGTGGGCAGATACATCTAAAGCAAATCGGAACAAAATATTTTTACTGCAGAAAAAAGCGATTCGTCATATTGCAAACGTACCATACGACGCACATACAAGTCATTTATTCAGAGAATATAAGATTTTACCGATCGATCACATACACAGTTTCAACCTTATTATGAAATACAAACAAAGCTTGCTATCAAACAATGCTTGTTTTCTTAAACTGTGTAACCTCAGGAAAAATACACAATCCTATTATGACATTCGGAAAAGGCCTTCCTGGTTTGTTCCTTATTCGCGAACTAATCACGGTTTGAGAAGACTTGAACACTGTATTCCAGCTTGTTTTAACTTGTTTGAAAATAAAAACATCGACATCTTTAATATACATAAAAAACAACTTAAGAACCTTCTCATCCAAAATGGCGCCGTGTAGTTTAGCATCTTCTAGTTGTCCGGCTACAGTACTATATGTAAAAGAAACACCCTATAATAGTGCTTGTGTAACATGGCATCGTATAATGTTTGCTTTCTTTGACATTTTTTTGTTGCTTTTTTTTTACGAGTAAAACATACAACATTTCACTCGTCAGTGTTTTCCCTTGTGCACTAAAACTCGTGCTTTTCGCATACCCAGTGTTGTAAACGTTGTATAATCATTTTGTAATACTTTGGTAGCCGTTTAGCAACGTGTGCATTGTTTCATGATTGGCCGCACGCTGTTTTCTTTTGTTTTTTGTTGTTTTTCTCTCTATGTGGTTTGCTTATTTTATGTAAACCTGAAACTGATGTAATTTTGATGCATTTTCTTTTTATTTATTGAAGTTTTGAAAATCGACGTCAAATTGTTTTTTCATGTTTTGTGCTCTGCTGATTCTGTAATGCCAAGTGAAAAGGGGTAGGAGCCTCGTCAAGCTGCTAATATAGCAGCTTTTTGCTCCTATCCTTGCGTTTTCTTTTTCGCAACTCTGTGAAGAAAATGCTCAATAAAACTGAAACTGAAACTGAAACTAACGAGGAAAACAACCAGGGAGACTCTTCCACAGGTGGTATGGACAGATACAATTCCAAAGTGGCACCAATATCTAAGATAGGTAGAGTCCGGGGCATAAGTAGACGTAGCCACGAGCACCGACCCAATTCAGACATAGGGTTTATTAACATGCAGGGTGGTAAGAACAGGCTGAAGAGGGAAGAGATAGAAAAATAGGTAAGGGAAGAGAGGCCGATGGTATACGGTTTTGTAGGAACACATCTCAGTGACATCGAACAACCTCCGAACAGTCCGCACTACGCGTGGGAATATTGTAATAGAACAGAAGGCAGCAGAAAGGGGGGTGGCATTGGGGCATTCATTCATAAAAGTACAAACTGGAAAAGGGTCAAGCAGGAGTGCAAGGAACATTTCTGGCTAAAAGGGAAAGTGGGAGGTCAAATGACACTCCTTGGTTTCGTGTACTTGTGGACGGGAGCAAAGACCAGAGAGGAAAGCCAGGCAATGGTAGAGTGTATATCAAATGACATTCAGGAGTTAGGAACAGAGTGCGAGATAATTATACTAGGGGACATGAATGCGCACACAGAAGATATAGACGGGCATACCGACCCGACAAGCAAAATGATCATGGATATGTGTGAAAGGCCTGATTTGATCATTTGCAACAGTACCGTGAAGTGTGAAGGGGAAATAACATGGGAGGTAGGAAGGCTGCAGTCGACGATAGATTATGCACTGATGTCACATAGGATGTATGATAAGCTCAGAGGAACGCACATAGATGAAGGTGGCTCCAGAAGTCTTGGTAGTGATCACAAACGTATCAAGCTAAGTTTTGGAAGAGCAGTGAAAGTGGGAAAGAGACAAGATGAGAAACTACGGGAAAATTTTTATCGAGAAAGGCAAATTGAAATAGCCACTAAACAAATTGAGAAAGTAATCACAGAGACATGTGGACATACACGAATCTAATTAGACTCTTTGAGCTTGAGCTTGCTAAGACGCGTGAGAAGTCACCCCGAAAAAGAAGACACAAACCCAAAAAATGGTGGGATGAGGAAGTTAAGAGAGTCATAGCAAAACGTCAGGAAGCCTTTAGGGAACACAGACATGCTAAGCAGCGGGGTGAACCGACAGATGATGTTGAAAGAAAATGGGAAACCTTTCTAAGCTGTAGAAGGGATGCATCCCTTCTGATCAATGAAAAGATTAGAAGAAAGGGAGCTCAGTGGCTGGCAGACGTACATAAAAAAGATAGAAAGGCAGCGGCGAAATTATGGAACCATCTAAACTCCCTAAGAAATGAGACGAGCCTAGAGCAGAGTTTTACAACTACAGCATAAGGTGCTAGGCTAGAAGGGGACGAAGCTATTGAATATATAAGAACAAGGGTGACAGAAAAATTTCAACAAAGAAGTACTTTATGCACCACAATAGACAAGGACGAATCAAGTGGTGCAATGAGAGTGGGAAGGGGCTGAGAACGAGAGTGGGAAGGGGCTGAGAAAAGGATTCCAAGTAGTACATCAAAAGACCCAGATGGCATTCCAATTATGCTGATAAAGACATTAGGTCCGAAGTCTAAGCAGGCTTTGAGAGAGGCAGTGAGCAAAATAATAATCGATGCTGAAGTTCCCGATGGATGGAAACTTAGCAGGATGAGCATGATCTATAAAAGAAAGGGGGACAAGGCTGACATAAACAACTACCGTCTTATAACAGTGACATCAGTGATCTACAGGCTGGCGATGCAGATTATAAAGGAAAGACTGCAGGCATGGATAGAGGATGAGGGTGTGCTGGGGGCTGCAGAATGGGTTTCGGAAATACAGGAGGTTGGAAGACAATCTGTTCTCACTGACGCAGTGCATCGAAATAGCAGAAAAAGAACGCAGGCCCCTGTGGCTAGCATTTTCGAATATCAAGGGAGCGTACGATAGCGTGGTTCAAGAGGAATTGTGGGGAATACTGGACACACTAGGTGTGGAACATGTAGTCACTAATTTTTTGAAGGATATCTATAAAGGTAACAAGGTAGTTATAAAATGGGAAAAACAGGTATCCAAGCGTGCAGAGGTAAATGGGGGCTTAGGCAGGGGTGTCCCCTGTCACCCTTATTATTCATGATGTACCTATAAGAATTAGAGGCCAAATTAGAGGGAAGTGGACTAGGCTTCAAACTCCCTTCAGTCAAACAAGGAAAACTCATTGATAAGGTACTACCAGCATTAATGTACGCAGAGGATATAGTGGTAATGGCCAACAACAAGGAAAATTTGCAGAGATTGATGGACATCTGCGGTAATGAGGGACATAGGTTAGATTTCAAATTCAGTAAGGAAAATTCAGCAGTCATTATTTTCAACGACAACGAAGGTGGTGAGCTTAGAATACAGGAGGTCACGCTAGAGATAACAGATAAATACAAATATCTGGGCGTATGGATAGGCAATGGAACCGAGTACGTGAAGGAACACTAAATATACGTGACGACTAAAGGTAACAGGAATGCAGCAGTGATGAAAAAAGGGCACTGTGGAATTACAATAGGTATGATGTTGTAAGAGGAATATGGAAAGGGGTCATGGTTGGTGGGCTGATGTTCGGCAATTCGGTCTTGTGCATGAGATCAGAAGTTCAAGCAAGATTAGAAATTAAGCAACGTGGAATAGATAGGCTTGCTTTAGGAGCTCACGGGAATACACCGAATCAGGGAGTACAAGATGATATGGGATGGACATCATTTGAGGGCAGGGAAGCTAGCAGCAAGATAAAATTTGAGAAACGATTGAGAGAAAGGGGGGAGGAGCGTTGGGCTAGGAAGGTTTTCAGCTACCTGTACATGATGAATATCAATACAAAATGGAGGAAGCGAACAAGGAAATTTACCGGTAAATACTTAGGAAACAGCAGGTGGCCAAACCAAAAAGAACTATCGCTTAAGAAGAAAGTAAAGAAAACGGAGACTGACATGTGGAGAATTGGCATGATTAACAAGTCCGCACTAGAGATCTATCAAACTTTTAAGCAGGAAATTGCCAAAGAAAGGGTTTATGATAATACTCGGGGTAGTTCTCTACTGTTTGAGGCCAGGACGGGAGTATTGCGACCCAAAACATATCGGGCCAAATACGAAGGGGTAGACACAGTATGCAGTGCGTGTGGAGAGGAAGAAGAAACTGCCAAACACTTGATAATGTTCTGTAAAGGGCTTCACCCTATAGTTAAGGATGATGGCGCACAATTTTTCGAAGCACTGGGGTTTAGGGACCGGGAGGCCAAAATAGACTTTAAGCGGGTAGACCTAACTAGAAGGAGGTTATCTGATTGGTGGCTAAAGTCAAGGCACGTGTGAAAATTAAACCCTTCACTGCAAAGTACGAATCCTCAAACTCACTTTTTAAGGAAAAAAAATAAATATAGTTTTTGGTGCATTAAGTATTACGACTTGGTGGCGCTAGCCACCGCCCGATCTAAAAGGTACAGCCATATCCATCCATCCATCCATCCATCCAGGTAGTGAGCGGCGATTCGCAGAGTTTTTCTCGGGTGCGCTGCTTTTTTTTTTTTTAGAGGCGGTAGCTGTTTTACAAGTACTTCGTCAATCGGTGATTGCGCTGTGTTACTCTGTGTCAACGACAAAAAAAGTAGATGCAGCATCGCTGCATTATGCTTGTCCGCAAAACCTACTGCTTCAGCTCAGCCTCTACAAGAGTACCAAGGGTGGCAACGTGGATCACTTAGTGGAGGAGTCACTCTGTCTGTAAAAAAAATGGTGCATGAGAAGGAATAAAGTGAGGAAGACTATGAAAGACTTCCATCTGATGCACTAGCAGTGTCTCTCGCCCATGAATCGTACACCGCTGAGCAGCGGATGATCGCTCTGTATAACATGTGATAAGCTACGCTGTGAGAAATCTGGTACTTCGTAATAATCGTAAGGAGTGCAAGAACGCCCGCCTTGTTTCGCAGTATTGGTGGTTACGAGTTATAAGTAACACCGTTGTTGGTATAACACGTTACTTTGGCAATTATAATTAGACTCACTCGTTATACATGTAGAAATGGAGCTGGTGCTTGAATTTTGCGGGTTGTAGTTGTCAGCAAGTAGTTCCTGCAACACGGTAGCGATATTTATCAGTTATGTTTCCAAAATAAAATTTGCTTCTGCTGATAGTACCGGTAACGGAGCATTAAGTTTGCAGTACCTGCAAAAGCAAGGCTCACGTTTCCATAAACAGTTGCAATTCTAGCGGGCCCTGCGTAGGTAAAAGCGGCAAAAATTATTTACTCTGCAAATATTTTATACTGCAAATACCTGCGAATGTGGTCCGCTTACAGATGCAAGCTGCCAGAATTACTGTATTTTTAAGGTCAGTGATGATATCTTTGCGGAAAGAGTTGACGGTGAAATAATATTTCGGCTTTCTGTGGCAATGAGAAATGGATTTAACATGCGCCATGTTGTCATAAGCCATCCCATGCAACTCTCCGGTGCCCATTAGGCGACTGTGTTCCACGTCCGGCATCTTGAGCAAAATTTGCTAGTTCAATTCACCTAAATTAGCTATAGTTCTTTTGGTCAGAGACTTCATTTCTTTTCTTTCAATAGGTCGAGCAGCACGGCACTAAAAGATCGAGGGATTGGCAAAGTACCGACCCAGTCACAAGTTGGCAAAGTAGCAATACACGACAGACGTTCATACAAGTAGAATAAAAAATAAACTTTACTAAATAGTAAACTTTACAAGTATGAAATGACACTAGTACGAATACAAAAGTTATGAAACAAAGCTGCACAAATAGAGAGCAAGGGTTTACAGATGTATCATGACTTGGCATGAACATAAAAAGCAAAAATCAATAACTAGAGTGACCGAAATTCCGGGAGATCTACTATTCGGTAAAACTAAGTATCTGGGCGAAGCATCTAATGTGACGATTTTGATTATTTAAAATTGCATATATCCACAGCGCTATAGTTGGGCATTCTTCCTAAGAAAAAGATTCCATATATTATTATAACAAAATGGCAGAAATCATCAGGATCAAAACTATACTTTGGTACACAGAGACATCACAGTAAAAGATACAGTACAGTAATAAGCATTAGTTTAAAATTACGCAAGACAGCCAATAGTAGCGACGTTTCTTGCAATATTTAAACAGAATCATAGGAAGTTCTCAATGGAAGAAGAAAGGACAAAATGTCAATGTCTTCGTGGTTTAAGGTAGTTAATAGGTAAGGTAGCCTGTAGGACAATGTTCATCCCAAACGCTTCTAAGAACAGGTAAAATCCACATTTAATTCTTCGTGCCTAGTGAGACAAACACTTGGGTTTACGTTTATCTTAGCAAGATAAATTTAGGTACTACAACCATGTTTAACCAATGCTTTATGACTTGTCAGTTATAAATACAACGTTTATTGGAATGATATTCTGGCTCCCGCAGCGCGGGCGCATTGATTCAAACTTCTAATCTTAATGTATAATCGCTAAAGAACCCGAGGTGGTCGAAATTTCCGGAGCCCTCCACTTCGACGTCTCTCATAATCATATGGTTATTTTGGGACGTTAAACTAAACATATCAAGACCTTTTCAAGAATGGTTTTCAGAGATGATACCTTAAAGGGCTTAGGTTCCATGTGATGCCCTACACTTGCTTGATCAAATTGATTTTCCGAAAACGGGTCACCACCTCACAGCGTGGGAGCAATTTTTGTGGAGAGCGGCGCGTGCTGTCTTGTTTGTCTCCTCCGCAAGGTTACCCGCGCCGGTGCATGCAGCGCCCCAAGCCGCATCGGCGCACATTGGGGACCGGTTTCGGCGGCCGCTTTTCCCACCTCGCCATTCTAGCCACCCTACTTGTGCTGCATTTCTGGCGCCAGGCCGCCATTTCACTATTCGCTTGCGGGTGGCAGGGGTCCCGCCACGTGCGGAGCGGGTGTGCGGCTAGCGCGCGTAAAGGCCCTAAGCGCCCTTCCTATTGGGTGAGGAGCCTGTAATCTCCACAGTGCTGAAGGGAACTTTAAAACATAGTATAGAGTTAGTATAAGGCAACCATTAGCGGCGTGTTGTGTGTAGCGCCGACACCTTCGTTCACACGGTTCGAAGGAAGAACCGTCAAGGTCACCCCCGTTTGGCACAAGAAAGGGAAAGCTTACTCGGAAGCGCGCCTGGCAAGAATCACTTTAGGAGCGGTCGTCTGAGTTTAAGTCATTGTCGGCACGCAAGTCTGCCATTGAGAATGCCGCCGGGACGCGACCAATGGGCTGACCAAGAAATGGTTGCGGGACTAGACAAGCCTATTCACCCCCGCTACACGACTCATTACCGAGTGTTGTTAGGGTGGCGGGGCGCCTTGCTGTCACATGCACACCGGATCAGCGCACAGGGTATGACGGTGTAGTCACCGCTCTTAAGGATGCTTCTGCAAAGCAACGTTTAATGAGAGAGCTGACGGAGCTAGAGCGTGAGGACGGCTACCGACGAAGGTCAGCCGACGGACGCCAACACGGTCTGACATGAGAGAGAGTGTGACACGCTGATAACCTGTCCCATCTCGTGGTATATTTCGTAACGTGGTTTTTACCAATGCAGTGCCTGTTATGAAAGTGTTTTTGCGATTGGTTGTGGCGATGCAAGCCAACAAGTGTGATTGGCTTGTGTGGAAACCCTTTGTTCAACCGAGGGTTGAAAGGAAGGTGTTTCAATGTAAAATGAAGAGAGGAGGTTCGGGCTTGGACAGAGGCAGATGCCTTAGTGCTGCAATAAAGCGTCTCTTCACCGGACTACGGCTCTTCCTTCGCACTGCCAGTGTGTTGTCAGGTCATCGAGGGGCAACCATTCCGAACCTCAAACACCTTACGTGCTTAGTCAGTATAGAAGCTAGCCGAAGAAAAGCAAATTGACTGGCGCAGTCGACGTGTAGAGGAGAGCCCGCAGCAAGAAGGTGCTGAAGTCCGGGGAAGCTGACAAGACGCTCATCGCTTTTGGGACCTGCTGGTGCGCTGCGACAAGCGTCAAGACGCTCGCTGCTACGGGACCTGTTGGCACGCTGCGACAAGCACCAGTGGCATACGGTCCGAGCTTGCTGGTCGACATTGGAGCCAGGAGTTGGGCAGCGCAAGAGTGCTGCGCGTCGGTAAACGAAATCTGATCAGCAGGGACAGTCGACCTGGCTGACTTCCGACAATGACAGGGGTGGTCTGGTGGAGCATACGAATAGTCAAAGTATTCATCGCAGCCAGCGGTTGGCGACGAAACGAGCACTATTTCAAGGGACAAAATCATCGAGTGACGCATCGCTACAAGGTGAGACCTTCTTTGTGCTCTCTCGGCACTCCCAAGTTTATTTTTCTTACTGAATGCACTTGCGTTCAGGCACACTCTGGGAGATGGATTCAGAGAAAGATGTTATAGAAGGGGACAATGTTAGTGAATCGAATCGCACCCACGAGTTGCAGATCGAAATTGAAGTGTTAAAGCTGAAGCTTGAGCTAGAGAAAATGATGTCGTCGCTTGCTTTATCAGAGGGTCCGGACAACCGGCAGACCAGTATTCGACGGTACGCAAAAGTGCTTAAAGCAGTTTTAGCACCTATGCCAATTATTGAGCCCATGATTCCCGCTTGGTTCAAGAATGTGGAAGCTCTCTTTGTGGCACTGAGCATACTCGAGGAAATACAGGGCACGACCATTTTGCCATTCTTAAGTGACAAGATGCGTACGTTGGTTACCAATCACTCTGAAGCTGGTAAATGCCGTATTCATATTTAAAGACTAGAGTGCTGAAAGAGCTGCGGATGACTCCAAGCGAGTACCGCCGAAAGTTCGTGCATATCAAAAGCTAGGCAGATGATCCTTGGAGCCATGTTACGGCGCGTCTGGAGATGACCTTCACCTACTACCTTACACTCATAGCCCCAAGAGAGTGCTGGCCTCTCTCTTTGGGGCATTGAGCATACTCGAGGAAATACAGGGCACGACCATTTTGCCATTCTTAAGTGACAAGATGCGTACGTTGGTTACCAATCACTCTGAAGCTGGGAAATGCCGTATTCATATTTAAAGACTAGAGTGCTGAAAGAGCTGCGGATGACTCCAAGCGAGTACCGCCGAAAGTTCGTGCATATCAAAAGCTAGGCAGATGATCCTTGGAGCCACGTTACTGCGCGTCTGGAGATGACCTTCACCTACTACCTTACACTCATAGCCCCAAGAGAGTGCTGGCCTCTCTCTTTGTGGCATTGAGCATACTCGAGGAAATACAGGGCACGACCATTTTGCCATTCTTAAGTGACAAGATGCGTACGTTGGTTACCAATCACTCTGAAGCTGGGAAATGCCGTATTCATATTTAAAGACTAGAGTGCTGAAAGAGCTGCGGATGACTCCAAGCGAGTACCGCCGAAAGTTCGTGTATATCAAAAGCTAGGCAGATGATCCTTGGAGCCACGTTACGGCGCGTCTGGAGATGACCTTCACCTACTACCTTACACTCATAGCCCCAAGAGAGTGCTGGCCTCTCTCTTTGGGGCATTGATCATACTCGAGGAAATACAGGGCACGACCATTTTGCCATTCTTAAGTGACAAGATGCGTACGTTGGTTACCAATCACTCTGAAGCTGGGAAATGCCGTATTCATATTTAAAGACTAGAGTGCTGAAAGAGCTGCGGATGACTCCAAGCGAGTACCGCCGAAAGTTCGTGCATATCAAAAGCTAGGCAGATGATCCTTGGAGCCACGTTACGGCGCGTCTGGAGATGACCTTCACCTACTACCTTACACTCATAGCCCCAAGAGAGTGCTGGCCTCTCTCTTTGGGGCATTGATCATACTCGAGGAAATACAGGGCACGACCATTTTGCCATTCTTAAGTGACAAGATGCGTACGTTGGTTACCAATCACTCTGAAGCTGGGAAATGCCGTATTCATATTTAAAGACTAGAGTGCTGAAAGAGCTGCGGATGACTCCAAGCGAGTACCGCCGAAAGTTCGTGCATATCAAAAGCTAGGCAGATGATCCTTGGAGCCACGTTACGGCGCGTCTGGAGATGACCTTCACCTACTACCTTACACTCATAGCCCCAAGAGAGTGCTGGCCTCTCTCTTTGGGGCATTGATCATACTCGAGGAAATACAGGGCACGACCATTTTGCCATTCTTAAGTGACAAGATGCGTACGTTGGTTACCAATCACTCTGAAGCTGGGAAATGCCGTATTCATATTTAAAGACTAGAGTGCTGAAAGAGCTGCGGATGACTCCAAGCGAGTACCGCCGAAAGTTCGTGCATATCAAAAGCTAGGCAGATGATCCTTGGAGCCACGTTACGGCGCGTCTGGAGATGACCTTCACCTACTACCTTACACTCATAGCCCCAAGAGAGTGCTGGCCTCTCTCTTTGTGGCATTGAGCATACTCGAGGAAATACAGGGCACGACCATTTTGCCATTCTTAAGTGACAAGATGCGTACGTTGGTTACCAATCACTCTGAAGCTGGGAAATGCCGTATGCATATTTAAAGACTAGAGTGCTGAAAGAGCTGCGGATGACTCCAAGCGAGTACCACCGAAAGTTCGTGCATATCAAAAGCTAGGCAGATGATCCTTGGAGCCAAGTTACGGCGCGTCTGGAGATGACCTTCACCTACTACCTTACACTCATAGCCCCAAGAGAGTGCTGGCCTCTCTCTTTGCAAGAGTAGAGGCTTGTTCCTTATTTCACTCTCTTTCCAGGAGTGCTGTGAACTCTCTTTTGCAGAGAGCACGCACGCTCTCAAGACAGAGTGCTGGTACTTTGGCTCAACGAGAGCGAACAAATTTCCTCACCAGAGTACAGTCCCGCTTCTGAAATAGAGTTCATACACCCTCTGAGGGAGTTGCGCTACTCTCTCACAGAGTTTTACAATTCGGTAGGGCTACAGTGCATCGACTCTCTCCAAGAGTAGAATCACTCCTGCTGTACTGGGACTAACGTCTCAAAAAATTTATATCGAGCATGTTGTAAAAGCGATGAACTACATAGATTGCTTCAGGGTTATATCACATATGCAGGACGGGCATCGCCATACACATTATATTAGTACGCAACATAGCAAACATCAACACTGAACATGTACTTCTCGCGCTAGAGACAACCATTCTCACAGCAACAGGTATTTATACTCGTGATGTCTAGCCCCCTTCTAGTGCGGGTGGCGCTACATTTCTACTTCGCCTTTTGAAGAGCAAATATACATCCAGGATGTGTAACTATCTGGTGATAGTTAGGCACTTTTTATGCACGTCGACCTTTTATAATAAAGCTACATGACAAACAACGCCATTTTCAATACTACATTCCAATTATCAGCTGGATTTTTGTCCCATCGACTCAATGCGGTGAAGCCACTTGTGCCTAAGCCTGAGAGTTGTACTTAGGCGCTTACAAATACAGTTGGCACGATCTGTCTGCAGTGCTGGCAGAAAAATAATCTACGAACGTTACGATCCAGCGTCCGATCCGACTTGCGATGTCGCGGTGTTTACTAGTACGCCAGAAGAAACAACGCTGGTAGGCAAAACCACAACTGAAACGCATTTCTCCCAATTCTTATAGTTTTGCTTACCTTGTCTACACTTTAATACAACATTAAGAGGCTTGCGGATTGCTCAAATGTCAACCTGCTCGAACCACCTGCACCGAGATCGGTCCAAGTAAATGTGACCCGTACGAGTGAATGTAGGCCCAGGTTACCGGCCGAGTCCGTCATTGCCATCGGCGCTTCTGGGTTTATAATGTGCTATGCCGAGGAGTAAGAATGACTGTGCAGTAGACCCTCGTCATCGGCTAGCTTGAATAAGCCATAGGTTTTTTTTTTTTTGCGTAAGGTTTGCGCAAAAAGAGCGATGAACATCGATGCGACGCGCTTTCAAGCCTGCGGAGCAGCGCACACGGACCACCACCCACAGCCGCCGGGCGCACTCGTCGGCACTTCGCTGACTCATACGTGGAAAAACAGGCTTCTCGTTCGATGTGCGCTCATAAAGTAACACGATGAGACGCTTTCGTACACATGCAATTTGGTTTTTAGCCATCGGCTATGTAGTTCTAGCTTACAGATGCAAATCAGTACTCTATAACACGGCCGCTGCACTATTCACAATGTTCATAAACTGACGATAGTTATAGCGCGAGAACAAAACGACGACACAGAGACAAGTTGTGTCTTTCGTGTCCTTTTTGTCTCTGTGTCGACGTTTTGTTCTCGCGCTATAACTATCGTCATGCCATATCAACTAGCCCAGGCTGCCACACTTCTAAGTTCATAAACTGTCACGCCACTTAGCAGAATTCAGGAGCTACTTCTCAAGGATGATCAGTAAACAGACGCTCCCATTGCTCCCTTGTTCGATGGTGCTAGCCGCGGTGTTAACGCGTTAGCAAGAAACAATCACAAACCGCTTTGTATGTTTCGTGCATCAGTTAATATATCAAACAGCCCGTGACACGATAAATCTGATTTGTTGTTGCGAGACGCGAAGTTTTCGTGAAAATACGTGGCAACTCGCGCTTTCGATTGCCCGTAGAGTACACATATCGGCTTCGCGAGATTTTCTGCAGCAACATTGAAAAATTAAGTGTTATCGTCGGACCATTTCAGTTAAAACTTGCCTTGTTTTACACGCGTATTGCATTTGTCAGTGCTTTTATTGTACATGAATCTCATAACATTCATTGTACGCGGAAAGTAGCACAAACTCGCGATTTGCGCTTCGGAACCTTGGCCTACGTTGCGCCGCTTGTTTTTTTTTTTTTTACATTCATTGATAGATGGCAGTACACTGCAAGCAATTCCTTTCTTTCCGAGTATCGGAGCGACATGTTTTCCGCAGTCCGCACCCTCAGATAACCTGGTTAAGTGCCGCCGCGAAGGTGACACCGTGCGTGGTGAATGACGCGTTGCTGGTGCTATCGAAGTCGTTTGGCCGAGAGAATCCATCTGATTACTTTCAGCAGTGATGTTCAAGAAAACTGTCTTTGCGTCGAGGATGTTTCACTGGACGTAGATAGCTGTCAACGCGCTGAATGTGACAGCGACGATGAACGATGAGCTCCTAGCTCACAAGCAGAGAGTTACACTTCACGTCCCATCGTGCGTTAATGTTTTTTCACGCTCGTAAGTCACTCTGTTTGTATTTATTGTATATTATCCTTCAGCTAACTCAAAATAAAAGCTATACTTTTTGTGCATTGAATGTACCCCAATTACAGTGGATATTACAAAGCGCTGCATGCCGCCAACATGCTCGAGCTCGACCGGCGAAGCGAAACGGTTAGAGCAACGAAATATGCAGTTAAGACTACAACAGTCTAGGCTAACTAATTTCTCTTGCACTTCACCGGTGCCGATCGAACGACGTTGTTGTTCGACGAGATTTCGAAATGTTGACGTTGCAAAAAGCGTAGGCGTGTCGATATCCTTGTTACGATCACGGTGATGGAACCTGCAACATCCGAGTGCAGGGAATTGCGCACTATTAGAGTCTGATCATGGCTGTGACACAAGCGCTACTTAATGGGACGTTAAATGCTTGTGTTCCGTTGAAGAAGCAGCTGCATGATGCTCACAGCGCAAGTAATGCCGATGGCATAATATGTTTGCAAACGATCCCTACGTTAAAGGTTCCGCCCTGTGCAGCCGCGACGGCACGCTACTTAGTGGCCTACTACTGCGGCAGATACGCCTCGGCACAAATTATCTCGGAGTGCCGTTCATTTCATACGTGAGTTATATTTCACGCAGTTTTCTATAGCACGCACAAGATTACGCCGAGCATCGTTGATACACGGCCGATCAGCTGCCAATGAGGTAGCAAAAATTCAGCAGTTCCTATCGGTTGGGAAAGTACATTGGTCCGATATAAATTCATTTGTCGATCAAGAGTTCACCCGGTGAAAGCGACACGAGGGGTGCGTTCGTGCGTCCTATCTTTACTAATGCGAGCTCACGGGTTGATCATCCTTCCGCAGCCATCTTGGATGACACGGCGCGCCATCTATAGGCTATGGGCCTTGCGAGTAGCATATCGTCGCTTATGCAGGAAAATACTGCTAAATAAATCAACTACGTGCGTACTTAGCGAGCATTACAGTCGATATAAGACTTCGGCCCAATATCGTACCAGCAAAAGAAGCGAGTAACAGCTATTGCACTCGACAGAAAATCATCTGCCCCATGTTCTCGGTAATTTTTGTATATTTTCTTTTCTATGTTGTCAATTCTGAAAGAAACTTGGCGTCTTACCGTTCTTAGCGTGTAATGCGTGGACGCCAGTAGTTTTCAATATCATGAAGATGCAAGCTTTAGTTAGAAACGAAAATCGCGTATGTGCTCAAACTTCAGCCCGTGAAGCGAAACGGCGTGTTTTATTTCAACTAGTTTTTTTTATTTTTTTACACAGCAGTGAGCATAGCACAAAGTGGCGTAGTAGAACAGTAGGGGACTCAGCCGGCAGCCCTGACGGACAGTTCATATATGGAATCGTTGTGCTTAGCGATGCGACGCGACTCAAAGCAGCAACATTCATGGCTTTAGATTTAAAAAATCCGAAGTTAAAATTCTGCCGTATGTCGACGATGTGGCTGTTTGTTGTACCAATCAAGATAGTGCTACCTCTACCATAACTGTAGTTAAAAGGTTCGGCAATGCAACTGATAGTCTAGTAAACTGGGGAAAGTGTCTGGGCTTCTGGCATGGAGAGTGGTCGTCCAGACGAGGTTATTTTGCCAATGTTAAGTGGGTGACAACACTTGTCAAGTACCTTAGGTTGCCACTAGAATATTATAAAGCTTATGAGAACTACTGACAAGAACAAGCGAAAGAAATCCAGACAAAAACCAATAGATGCAACGGTAATCATCTGTCCATGTTCTCGAGGGCGACTGTCTGTAATCTTTGCCTCAAAACTTCGGTATGTGATGCAAGTATTGCATTGTTCAAGGGTAAACATACAAAAGCTCCATCGCATCTTCGCAGTGTTCGTGTGGGCCTTGAACTGGGAGAGATGGAGTCGTACTAATCTGTTTCGAAGAGTGAAATACGGAGGGCAGGGTTTACCACCTCCTTTCATACGTCAAGCCGTAAATGAGTTCTTTTTTTTTTCGCTACACAAGGGATCCTTTCTTACATACAGTGTGCCACCTGAGACTCATGCAGGCTTTACCTGGATATGTAGTTAGCACGGATGACATGACCGGTGCTCTCTGCGGGTATCTTAAGGAGGTTATTCTAAGCATACGGTTTTTATCTGTTAGATTTTTCAATGAATGTTTGTTTTCAGTGACTCGCAAAAAGTTGTACAAAGATGTGTGTGATGTTGTTTTACCTGAACCCCTGTACCATGTCATATACACTGGAGGTCAAGAGCAAGATGTGCCTAAACGAGTGAAGAGAATGCAAGTGGCTCATGCCACGAAGTCCTCTTTTTTTTCAGCTTCAAACAGGTACATTATCTGTCAAGACAATTTAGGCAGACCATAGTTTTTGCTCACCTTGGGGGACAAATTGCCTTATCTGTGAAAAACCGGAAACTATAGACCATGTTTTCTTAGACTGTTGGGAGGGAGTAAAATTTTGGGGTGTACTTCAAAGAACGTTAAAGAAGGAATTACTTTTAAATTCTTGTGGCATAAGGTTTCTGCCAATAGTGAACGAAGAGGGAATGTTTTTTATTTGATTATGCTAGGTGGTCCTCACTGTTTATGGCAGGCCCGTATGGCGGGTTTTATAGCGATCAGGATGCACGACCTGCACGAATGTATTTCCGGGAATGTAAAGTTTGTTGAACCGCAGAAAACTCAGGAGACTGTACCTGAGTGGTTGTCGAGGGTAGAGCCCTTGGCAGCACTTAGAGAATTTTAGATACCGTCGGACTGTTGCTGCTTGTTTTTGTTGTGCTTGTGGATTGATGTACGCGCCTATGAATAGACAATAAAGCGCAAAAAACGTGGCGTATGGGTACAGCACCTGCCTCATCATACGTAGATGGCGAGTTCAAACCCCACTGTAAAATTTTAAAAACTTGTTTACAATATGTGCTGACTCCTTCACCTTACTCTAGTAGCAATTCAGTTGTGCCGTAAACTAACTTTGGCGACGCTTTAGATGTTGCCGCTGTTCCTTGCTCCGAAGGTGTTGGTGTTGGCGCTTCGGCAACTAAACGTTCATGACAACACAAGCATGTTTTGTTATCACTGACAACGGTATACAAGCTATTTACAAAGGTAATTGCTAACAGAGTAAAGAAAACATTAGAATTCATTCAACCAAAGGAACAAGCAGGATTTAGAACAGGCTACTCAACAATCGACCACATTCATACTATCAATCAGGTAATAGAAAAATGCTCAGAATATAACCAACCACTATACATAGCCTTCATAGATTACGAGAAGGCGTTTGATTCGGTAGAAATATCAGCCGTCATGCAGACACTGCGGAATCAGAGCGTCGATGAAGTATATATAAACATCCTGGAAGAAATCTACAGGGGATCAACTGCTACCATAGTGCTTCATAAAGAAAGCAACAGAATACCAATCAAGAAGGGTGTAAGGCAGGGGGACATAATCTCCCCAATGCTATTTACCGCGTGCTTACAGGAGGTTTTCAGAAGCCTAGAATGGGAACAGTTAGGGATAAGAATTAATGGAGAGTACTTTAGTAACCTGCGCTTCGCCGATGACATTGCATTGCTGAGTAACTCAGGGGACGAATTGCAACTCATGATTACGGAGCTAGACAAGAAGAGCAGAAAGGTGGGTCTTAAAATGAATCTGCAGAAAACCAAAGTAACACAACCTCGGAAAAGAGCAGCGCTTCGAGATAGATAATAGCGCACTTCAAGTTGTAAAAGACTATGTCTACTTACGGCAGGTAATAACCACGGATCCGACCCACGAGATTGAAGTAACTAGAAGAATAAAAATGGGGTGGAGCACATTTGGCAAGCACTCTCAAATTATGACAGGTAGATTGCCACTATCCCTCAAGAGGAAGGAGGTATATAACAGCTGTATCTTGCCGGTACTTAGCTACGGAGCAGCAACCTGGAGACTTACAAAAAGGGTTCAGCTTAAATTGAGGACGACGCGGCGAGCAATAGGAAGAAAAATAGTAGGTGTAATCTTAACAGACAAGAAGAGAGTAGAGTGGATTAGGGACAAACGGGGGTTAAGGATATCATAGCTGAAATCAAGAAGAAGAAATGGCCATGGGCCTGGCATTTAGCGCGTAGACAGGATATCCGCTGGTCGTTAAGGGTAACTAACTGGATTCCCAGAGAAGGCAAGCGGGTTAGGGGGAGACAGAAGGTTAGGTGGGCAGATGAGATTAAGAAGTTTGCGGGTATAAATTAGCAGCAGCAAGCTCAGGACCGGGTTAACTGGCGTAACATGGGAGAGGCCTTTGTCCTGCAGTGGACGTAGTCAGGCTGATGATGATGATGATGATGATGACAGTTATCCTATTACTTCACGCATTAAACTTACATCTGGGGCGTCTACGCCCAGAGGCGTATGCTTACGAAACAGTTATATTGCTTTGCGGCGTCGGTAGTGCATGCAAGGGCTAGACTGTACTCCGTCAGCAAAAACGGAGTGCCAGATCTCACTCACGCCTCATCGGCACGATAGTTGCACAGACTGCGAACGCCACTTGAGTAACAGAGAGTTCGCAGTCTCTTGACCTAGTTGTGTGAAGACGCTAGAGAGGGTTCAAGCTCAATGCTTACGAAGATGCTTGGGTCTACCGCGCTGTACTTCAACAAATGGGACAATCGCAGAGGCTCGGGCTGGTCTCATAAGTGTATACATGCTCTGCGAGCCACTTAGAGTTCAACTCCGATTGCTGAGCAGACACAGACAGCACCCACTGTCAGTACTCCCCGCCACTCACCCAGATTGCAGTTTCTTAAGAGTGATATTGCGGCATGAGAATATTATACCATCAAGGTTTTCCCGCCAAATGCCCCTGCAGTGCCTCCATGGGTCCTGCCTAAATCGCCTGTTTGTTTTACGATACCTTGAAATACAAAGAAGTCGCTCATTTCTTCTGTCGGCCTCAGACAACTGAACCTGTATCACATTCATACAACGTACAGTGATTCTCTGTACGTGTACACCGACGGATGCCCCGCGCTAAACACCTCCGCCGCAGCCTTTGTCATCCCAGACATGGATATCGCTCGACAATTCAAAGTGGACCATAAAACCACATTAACTGCCGCAGAGCTTGTCGCTATCCGGGAGGCAATAAGATTTATGTCCGGAGAGCGACCTCGAGCCTGGACGATTTTCTGTGATGACAAACCCGCTTTGCAAACCATTAATTGCATCATGAAGCAAGGTCCGTATTACAGCTTGACAATAGAAATCACAGAACTTATTCAGGTTGCTTCAACAAATGGCCATCTTATCACGTTCCAGTGGATTCCCGCTCATTGCGGCGTGATGGGAAACGAAGAGGCAGACGCCGAAGCTAAAAATGCCTTGAGCAGTGCCCCTGAAGTACGCATTGCGTTTTCACGAGCTGACACGAACGCCCTGCTTCGCTGCGTGATGCGCAGCTACACACTTCAGCACTGGACCAAACCGGAACGGCGACACCACCGACTTCACAAGTGGGACCTGGAAATGAGGTTCCGTATTCTCCCTAAATTGAAACGGCAACTCACAAGTATGATCCACCGCATTCGTATTGGTGTGGCGTACACAAGACGTTACGCACATATCATCTGTCGCAGTGACACCAGTCCTAATTGTGAACACTGTGATGTGCCAGAAACAGTTGAGCACATATTTTGTGTCTGCCCAGCAGACGTACGTGAACGACAAACACTGATTTCTTCTACTGAACTATATCGCAGTAGGTCATTAGCTGATGAGACCGTGTTGGGCCATTGGCCAGACACCAACAGCGCAACTGCGGTCACAAGAGCAGTTATGACCTTTTTGGAAACAATTGGGCTATATGCGCGGCTATAAAATGTGTCTCAGCTAGAAAGAACACTACATACTCACCTCTCTATCACACCATCGTCATCCATTAATCTTTTATTTCCCCTTTCCCTTCCCCCAAGGTACAGTAGCAGGCTAGAGCAAGCTATCGCTCAGGCCGACCTCTCTGCCTCTCTGTAAATAAACTTATCTTTCTTTCTCTCTCTCTCGCAGTCTCTTTTACTCTGCATTCAACGAAAGAGTACGTTCCGCGGCCGACGCCGCCCCGCTCCCCCACGGAGTTAGAGAAATCTGGGGAGAGTAACACAGTTCCTATGTTCTTGCAGTACCCCCTGAAATTCTGTGAGTGTAGAAGAAGAGAGGTGGAGACATTTGAAGGTATTTAGAAGTTGCTGATAGTAGACAGGCTAAAGCAGGTGATGCCAAGTGATCTCCGCTCACTGGTTACTCAGCAGGAAGTGAAGGGCTGGTTGAAGCCCAAGCATACTGCGGAATCGGCCGAGAATTTCGAAGAAAGCCTCGACAGAGGCAGGCAGGGCATTTACCGTGGTACTGCTGCAAGTAATCAAAGTTACAGGGCGCAATCCAAGCACTTCTCTGGTGCAAGCTTCAACCCTAATTCAGGAGCGTGTTTTGTGTAGGAAAACGAGGGCACTTTCGAAGAAATTGCGAGTTCTCAAGTGACACAGCTGCTAATAAAGCAGAAGTTTTATGCGTAGCTACCCAGAATGAGCGGTCATTTGAGAGCCGAGCTACACATTCGCGACAGTTCACCGTTAGGAAAAACTCACTGATGAAGGATCCGCATATTGATATTATTCTGGGAAACAAGCCTTCTTTGCACGCGTCGACTCAGGTGCAGATGTCGCGGTGGTGCGGGTGACTGAAGTGTCCACTGAGATTTTGGGTCCGAGTAGTGGCACAATAAGGCTAACAGACGTTTTTGGGAAATGTGTTACAATGCGTCTAGTGTGGGTACCTCTCAGACTTCCAGCCTCACCGGGAAGAGTTGCTTAGCCGGTGAAAATAAGATGCGCGGTGATCGATCAGTTGGCTGAGTACCCATTTTGCTTAGCCCGAAAGATCACGAGTGTCTCCGCCATCATCGGTAAAAGCTACTGAGGGATCTAAAGGAGTGTGATGTGAGGTGAACTGTGTAAGAGAGGAGATTAGACAGGAGCAGTATGCACCGATGCGGGAGCCAAAGCATGTGTCTCGAAGTTCTAGCCCTAACGCTAACACTGTGCAGAGCCCAACGGAGAAACAGGACGGTCGAGCAAGAGAGCCGCAAATGACGAATTCCACGTCGCTTGAAGAGCAGGCGCAGTTGAAAAGTCGCAAATCTGCCACGGAAGGTACTAATGTGGACAGCGAGTGGCTTGGTCCATTCCACGTAAATCCTCTCGATGGAGAGGGGAAACGAGATGAGCCACTGGCAGATGTGTGGCGTCAGGTGGAAAAGGGGTCGCACGTAACTGATAAGGAGGAGCAGTTAGTCGAGAAGCAGTCACGCCAGTCAGTGGAACCAAAATCGCCCCGAGCCAAAGTGTTAGTGCATGAGAGCCCTTGCGGTGGTAACTTCTCTGAAAAGAAAACTAGAAAGCGCGTTAAAAAGCGGCTGGCATTGGGGTTTGACGGTGGAGCGAGTGGGTTCTGCGTCTTGCGTATTCCTTGTTCAAAAAGAAAAGTCATCAGATTAGGACCATCGCGTGTGCGATTCAAGTGTGAAATGGAGCCGTAAGTCCTCGGGAGAATCGAACTACCGCATTAGTTGAAGATAATCTTGTTTTGAGTTCTCCATTTTATGTTGAGGCAGTCTTCCTGCGTGATCTCTGTGAATCACAGGTTATATCAGTAACTATCCCTCCTTGTTTTTTTAATACAATAGTTTTTTTTTTTTGGGGGGGGGGGGCCTTCGACGCAAACAGATCTGTCTGCCTGCCTGTTTGTTTGTTTGTTTGTTTGTTTGTTTGTTTGTTTGTTTGTTTGTTTGTTTGTTTGTTTGTTTGTTTGTTCACCCACCCTTAACGGTACCCTAAACGGCACCAAAATAACCAAACGGTACTCCAAACGGCCGACTCCAACCGCAGTGCCCACCAATATTGCTCAAGGTTCAGTGTTCATATTTGTGCGATTGTCAATTGAAATAAAAAATTATTGCGCAAATCTGAGGCACCATAACAACATGTCAATATTATGTAAGTGTATCTTTACTTGAAATGGCATACACAAGCAATTTTAAAAATCGTAGCCTTTATAATCGGCCATGCAACGCTTGTACGAAACTGCAAGTGTTTCCAACGTTTTGCTAAGACAACACGGTGGTGACACCTACCCGTCGCCTTGCGTTCTACACCTTATCACCTCAGACGCGGACGCGCGCGGCGCGCACCCCGTTTTTTAGGATAACTGCCAGATAGCGCTCATGTCTCACGTGTGACGTGGCTTGATGCGCTCGTTCGCCTCCGATGCAGACAGACGTGCGATTTTCTCTGCGATTCGGCGTGCGGTGCGACTGCCGGAGTGGTGACGTTTCGTGACGTATTATCGCGTCGCATTGCCGCATAGCCGGTGCGCGTGTTTGACAACCGTATGCTGGAGAACGCGCGAGAGAGAAGGGAGACGCCCATGTCGTCTGCTACGGCACTCATTGGGAGAGGCTACCACTAACGTAATTTCTGCGTTCAGTTGGAATTTTTTCTTTCTTTCTTTTTTTTTTTTTTTGCGGTTGCCGCTTCAGCAGCCAAGGCCGCCGCGGACTCGCCGGTAGCGCCGGTAGTGAGGGCAGCTATGTGTGTGGTGTGTTTTTTTAATCAGATTGCTTTTGGGTTGCTTCCCATTGATATGTGGGGTTTAACGTCCCAAAACCACCATATGATTATGAGAGACGCCGTAGTGGAGGGCTCCGGAAATTTCGACCACCTGGGGTTCTTTAACGTGCACCCAAATCTGAGTACACGGGCCTACAACATTTCCACCTCCATCGGAAATGCAGCCGCCGCAGCCGGGATTTGAACCAGCGACCTGCGGGTCAGCAGCCGAGTACCTTAGCCACTAGACCACCGCGGCGGGGCTTGGGTTGCTTCCGAACTACTGATACCGTAAGTAAACAGTCTCGGGCAAATTGCGTAGACGGACTGCACATAAGACGTATTTGTTTGGCGCAGCGTCGTTAGCATCAAGGCCCACTTTTTCCCGTAGATCCCGCGACATGTTCGTCACGCCTCTTAAACGCATGTCAAGCTGTAACCCGGTCGGCTTATTACGCTGTTGCAGCTGCGGCCCGTACGTCAGCGTTCATGTTTTGAGCAATTTTGGGGCTACCGACGGTCTTGCTTACACGATCGATGCATATCGTTATTAATTGCGAGTTTAAACTATCAAGAGTTCATAATGCGCCCCAGTCGTTTTTTTTTTTAGCTACAGCGAGAGCGGCGCAAAAACGTGAAACAGTTCACTGAGAATGCCCTGTTTTAAAATAAACTGCCTAGTTACTTGACATTGTAGGGCCGGTTCGTGATGCCTGCCACAGTTTTGCGGACTTAGTGCAGCAGATATTCTCAAAAATACTGCACGTGTCTAACTTGCAGGTGACCATGGGTAATATTTGAAGCAAAACGAGGGACATATGGGGTAGTTGCAGTGCAAAACAAAATCCAGATTTTACAACATGTGCGTGGCTCCAAACTGTATCACTGGGATCGTACTGAGCAGCTTACTACAATGACGAATAAAAAAAAGATAGATCGCAAGCAGATGGTGCAAAAGAAAACTGAATGACGGTTAAGGGTGACTGTAGTTTTCAATAAATTTCTGCATGAGTATGTTTGTTTATGCCTGATGTTTTATTTGTATTACCTCCAAGGCCTGAGGGCACCGCAGGAGTGAATATAAAATTCAATGCACCGATCCAAATAAAGTAAGCATTAGTAATTTCTTACTTTACAGTGTTACTTATATGGCCGCATGCTTCAGAGAGGACCAGGTGTTTTATAATAAGTAAGCATGTACTAACGGAGAGAAAAAGTAAAAATACTGTGAATAATGTCATCAGCTTCCTCTTGTCTCAGCTTTTTTTTTTTTTTTCATTGCAAATAACTGACTTTGTCATTTCTACGCTTCCACATGAAGTCTTCGCTGTGAGTCACTCTTGTTGTCTTCATGTGGATGGCTTCAGACAGGCAACATGCATATTCACAATAGGCTTCCAGCAGTTTTTCTGAACTATGGGACCTGGTAGTGTTATTTTTTCTGTGTGCAATATAGCTCTTCCATAACTGTTTTAATAAACTTGACATATATTGACTTGAACCCGCTGTGCTCAATTGTAAACAGTGTTTTCAGAAACAGAATGAAGAATGTTCACCTGCATTAGCGAACTGAACTAGACCGGAGGTATGTACATTACAAAATGTTGGATTTAGAGAAGTCGTACCAATCTGTTTAAAACTCGCAAGTACTGGAAACTGCTAAAAACATGACCGGCAGCGTACGACCGTTATATGCGGCCGTTAGAATGGGGATTCAAACTACAACTATGTGGGGTTAAAACTTAGGCGTGAGCTAAACCCGCGTGGCGAAAAATAAGCTCCCCACGCGACGAAACCCCGCGGCCAAGGCCGTACGTCTCGCTCCAACGCGTAAATCTTGTCCGTCTACTACTCGTCGTATTGCCAAAAGGGTGCAGATGTCGCCTGTCCACACAGTCAGCCCTGTCAATGTTTACTTACTGCTTCAGTTGTTCGGAAACAACCCCAAAGCAGTCGGATCGCTGGCATGAACTGAAAAAGTATCTATAAACGTTGGTTGTGGCGATAAAGGATGGCGAAGCGAGAGGCTTGTCGGCGTAGCGATCAACATGGCGGGCAGTCGAGTGCTTTAGAAAGGTAATTCATAAAAAAGCAAAACGCGATTGTTAGCGTCGCTCTGAAGCCAACGTTTTTAGATATATAAAAACCTTGTCTGAAGCCATGAAATGAATCCTGATGATGGAAATAAGTCGTCTTGTATGAAGACACTCGCAATATCAGCAGAAACAGGCGACCACGAAAGAGCGCCGCATCGGCATGCTTCCGGCCGGAGCGGTAAATGACAAGGATGTTGTACTCTTGGAGCCGCGATTGAAGCCCATCGTGCCAAGCGTCCAGAGAGATCTTTCAAGGAGAATAACCAGCAGAAAGCATGGTGATGAGTAACATCATCAAAAAGGCACCCGTACAGATAAGGCCGACAGTTTGTAATGGCACAGATGATCACTATAGGTATTCCTTCTCAGTTATCCAATAATTTGCTTCTGCTCTTGTATGAATGCGACTCGCATGCGCAAAAACATAATCTTGATAGCGGCATGCTTTCGTTGGACGATACAGCGCCAAGACCAACACCACTAGCATCTGTTTGGATTTCTGTATGAGCGCTTGAATTAAAATGACGCAGTATGGGTGGTTTCTTAAGCAGTTCACGGAGCTTCGCAAAGGCATTGTTGCTTACTGTCGCCGCATCATGGACCATCTTGACGGGACTCGCGGGCCCTCTAACGCCCATCTTCGCCGACAGCTGATGCCATTCAAGCTTGACAACCCCGTCCTGTACCATCATATCTACCACCATGATGGTCAACGCTGCGTGCCGATTCTACCTCGCTCTCTTCGGGCTCAAGTCCTCAAGACATATCACGACGACATGTCTGCTGGACACATAGACTTGTAGAAAACAAACGACCGCATAAGATGTCACTACTACTGGCCGGGCTTGTCCACCAGTGTCGCGAACTACGTTGCCTCATGCGCCATTTGTCAGCGTCGCAAGCGCCTTACATCAGCGCGAAGCGGACAATTACAACCACTCCCATGTCCCCTGCGACCATTTAAGGTAGTTGGCGTTGACCTATATGGTCCACTTCCTAAGACTGTCATGGGCAATCGATGGATAGTTACAGTTGTCGACCACCTGACCCGCTACGCCGAAACAGTGCCCGTGCCTTCTGCATTCGCTTCCAATGTGGCTGACTTCATCCTTCGAGCAATAATCCGTCGTCACGGAGCGTCCCGTGTAATCGTGAGCGACCGTGAAAGAGTATTTCTTTCAGAACTCGCAGAAAAAGTGCTCAAGGCATCCGGCACTACACACAAAACAAGCTCCAGTTACCATCCTCAAATGAACGGGCTAACAAAGCGCTTTCATCGCACACTGTCAGATATGACAGCCATGTATATAGAACCGAACCACAGAAAATGGGACACCATTTTGCCATTGGTCACTTTTGCTTATAATACCTCTTTACAGCGCACAACCAGCTACTCGCCGTTTTACCTCGTCCACAACCACTTCCTCTCTTGTTTCTTGGATGTTTAGTTCTCTGTGCCTGTTAAACCATGTTCATCCTCAAGTGAAGAAAACGAGTCCCGTCTACTTCATTGCCACCAGCTGGCCTGCGTCAACACTGAAGCCAAGCAACAAGATCGCAAGCTTGAATATGATGCCTCTCATCGTGCCGTGTCCTTCAGCTCTGGCGACGAAGCCCTCCTTCTTACACCGATTCACACTCCTGGCCTGTGCGAGACGTTTCAATTATGGTTCATTGGCCCCTACACTGTCCTGGAGCAAACATATCCTGTAAATTATCACATGGCACCCGTTCTTCTTCCAGCAGACCGCCGCTGCCGGGCAGCAGAAATAGTCCACGTATCCCACATGAAGCCTTTCACACGGCGTTTCTTTACTTATACTTATTTATACTTATACCTACAGCGCCCTCTGGGGGCATTGCTGTAGGGGGGTTTACAAATTCAAAGTACGTTTAAATCAGTGGGAACAAGTTGAATTGCACGGCATACAAAAAATAAAAACAAATCAAACATACCTAAATCACAGCATACAATATCATTATGTGACCACATATTTTTTTAAAAGGGAAGGAAACGCTGTGGAAAGGGTGGTCACAATGTTTTTGGAAGACTGTTCTATTCGTGTATAGTTTTAGAAAAAAAAGTATTTGCATAAGTTGATGTTCGGCACATATATTCACACACTTTCAAAGGATGGTCCCGTCGTGATGAGATGTATGTTGGTGGTCTGGTGTACTTGTTTTTATCGATCCCAGTTTTGTCGTTTATTAGGTTGTAGAAAAGACATAGCCTGATATATTTACGCCTTCAGGAGAGCAATGGCCAACCAAGTGAACTATCGCTAGACTTTCTAGTGAAGTCGTAATCACCCGTCACAAACTGGGCGGCACGTTTCTCAATGCCTTCTAATGCATCAATATTCAACTTTGTGGCCGGGTCCCAGGCAGTGCAAGCATATTCTAAAATCGGGCGTACATTTGACACGTAAAGAACTTGTTCAAGAACAGAGGGCGCGGTTCTGAAATCACGGCGTAGGAAGTTCAGCACGCGACTGGCTTTAACTAATACCATGCGAACATGATAATTCCACGATAGTGTGCCGTTGATGACCACGCCAAGATACTTGTATTCATTTACTATGGATAATGGTATCCTTTCCATGAAGTCATTTGTGATAAAAGGCTACTTTTTCTTGGTAAACCTAACGACACTGCACTTTGAAACGTTAAGCTGCATTTTCCACGTACTGCACCATGCTATTATTGAGGCAAGGTGTTTCTGCAGTTGTTTGGAATCTTGAGTGCACTTAATTTCACGATATATGCAGCAGTCATCTGCGTACAACCTCACTTGACTGTCCACGTATTCAGCAAGATCATTGATATAAATTAAAAAGAGAAACGGCCCCAGGACGGAGCCTTGTGGCACACCTGAAATGACGTCTACATGTGACGACGACGCGCCATCGATGATATTGCATTGTTTCCTGCATAAGAGATAAGCTTGTAGCCATGCCAATGCGTTAGCGGATATATTGAGACACGATAATTTCAGTAAAAGGAGCGAGTGTGTAACAGTGTCAAAAGCCTTGCTAAAGTCTGAAAAAAATGCAACCACTTGACTACCGGAATTTAAAGTTGCGGCGATGTCATGTGTAAATTCTACGAGTTGCGTATCGCAGGAAAACCCTTTCCGGAAACCGTGCTGTGTTGGACAGAAAAAATTGTTAGTCTGAAGATGCTTTGCCAAGTTCGTGTATATAATATGCTCAAGTGTCCTACAGGACAAACATGTTAACGAAATGGGCCGATAGTTTCAAGTACTTGACTTGTCACCACTCTTGAAAATAGGAATTACATTTGCTCGTTTCCAGTCATCAGGTAATGCACCCTGCATTAAAGAATTTCTCAACACAGCTGTAAGAAATGGGCTTATCGAAAGGGCACAGTTCTTCAAAAATGAAGTTTGAGATTTGATCTGGCCCTGATGTCGAGTTCGCACTAAGGTTTTTTAAAAGAGATGCAACACCTTGTTCTGAAGTTTCAAACTACGCCATTTCCGATAACATCACTGTGTTGCACATTGTAGTTTGAACCGCTCACAAAACCGAAAACACAGACTAAAAGTACCAGTTAAAGCATTCAGTTTTACTTGTACTGTCCGACAAGTATTTAGTACCATCGTTTATATCAGGAATACCACAAGGAACCTTTGTGTTTCTTTTAACGTGTTTCCAGACGAGTTTCGGGTTAGTTTTCACCTTAATACTCGGATCACTCAAGTATGCTCTCTCTGCTTTCCTCAGATCTTTGGTTATCTTCTTACCTAGTAGTTTCATCTGTTTGTGTGTTTCAAGGTCTGACGTGTGACAATATTTGTGATAAAGACAATCTCTTCTGTTTATGAGCACTCGGAGTTCCTTATTTAGCCATGGTTTATAATTTCGTTGTTTGGCTGATATGACTCGCGATTGTACAAAATTTTGAGTTAGAGATAACAGTTTTGTTTTCAGCTCATTCCACAAGCCATTTACGTCAGAACACGAGCATAGTTCTTGAAAGCCAGGTAAATAAGCGTCTAGTTTTGTTGAAATAGAAGCATAGTCTCTTTTTTCATATAAAAACACCTTTCTGGGCCCCGAAGCTCGTTGTTGAGCAACAGCTAAGCACATTTTGACAAGGACAATGTCGTGATTACTAATACCTAGTGCTGTCACAACAGAGGAAGCAAGCGTTTGATCATTGCAAAAAAAAAAAAAAACAGGTCTAATACGTTTGCACTAGTACTGCACACCCTCGCGGGGGCTGTCACAAGCTGATATAACTGATGGGCATTCACGATTTATTGAATAGCTCTATGTAGCAGTGACTCACTGTGGATTATCAGTTCGAATGAGGACCATGCAACATCGGGTAGGTTAAAATCACCGGCAACCATTATGTATATTGTATTTAGGGTTGACCAAATATTGCTTAAAGTAAATAGAGGCTGGGGTGTATTAGGGGGCCTGTAGAAGGAACCAACAGCCACAGTTGAGTAACCACTCAGCATAACCTTACACCGCACAGATTCACACAAGTCACTAACACCATGCATACGAACGCTACTGATACTGTTATGGATCATTAGGAATACACCACCTCCGTGCGTCACGCGGTCCCTTCGGTATACTGCATAGGTCGACGGAAACAATTCATGATCTGCGATGGTGGTATCAAGCCAAGATTTCGTGCCAAAAACTATGTGTGGTTTAGTCAAGTCTAATAACGAAAGAAATGCTGTTCTTTTGTTTTTCAAACTGTGACAGTTAACTACGATGCACGTTAGTTCATTTTTTCTCAATTCTTTTGTCAGTAAAACGGCATTTCGAGGTGATTGATATCTACGACTAGGCACAACTCTATCTTAAGCACTGCTATACAGGAATATTTGGTCTTTCATGAATAACTTATTGAAACGAAGCTTAAAATCACCACCCTTTCCTTTAGCGTATTGTATCAATTTTTGCCTCTCTGGCCTGACTTTGGGTGAATAGTCTTCACTGATTCCAAAGTTGGTTCCCTTTAGCTTGCCAGAAGACTTCAGCACATTCTTTTTCTTTAAAAGATAGAAACTTTACTATGACGGGCCTTTTCCTCGCCGCCGAATATCGGCCTAATCTGTGACTTCGTTCAATTGCGTCAGGGGCAATTTTGAGCTGTAGGTCACTAGAACAAAAATAAATAACTTTTTGCTCTGATTGTACCCATGTTTCCTTCGCCTTATCTGGGAAACCATAAAATACAAGGTTATTTCGACGATTCCTACTTTCGAGGTCATCCTGACAATCTTTCATAGCCTGACATGCACACGCAAGCACTCCACATTGAACTGCAAGTTGCTCAAGTTTTTTTTTTTTTTGCCCGTGTTACCTAGGGGGGTGTTATTTTCTACATGCGTTAATCTATCATTTACATCTGCCACTCGCTGCCCAAGCGCCTGTTGCTCTTTTCGCACTGAATGTATTTCTTCTGTTATTTTTTGTTGAATTGCTTCGTGGTTAACTGGGATAGAGCTAAGTTCATCAAAAATGACAGACTGAGAGATCTGCATTGAAGGTAATGTCATGATGGTGTCGAACATCTGCTTTTCCTGCTGCGGTGTTAGAGGGCCTGGGTTTTGCTCTATATCCCCAGCTAACAGCAAAATCGTTTTCATCATATGACCACACGCGACAGCATTCGCGTGCAAGGCCGACAGGTAGCAAAGCACCGAACAAAGAACAGCAGTGGCATCTGGCGCCGATTTCTTAAATGGCCTACCGTATACACGGAGGTAAAAGTAACTAACCTGAAGAAATACTCGACGCAAGTTTCCGGCAGCCATGTCGGCGCCAGATCTCAAAGTGGTTAAATGGTGGGTGTGCCTTTGTAGTGCTTCGCTGTCACGGTGCTTCCATCGTTGCCAGCAGCATATCCGCTCGCAACTGAACGTTGATACCGCTCGCAGCGCCGTCATGTCGAGTGGCATTCGGACCGCAGGAAAGCAAGGAAGTTCAATGAAGAAGTCTTGCGTCACAGAAATGTCCGGCAGAGCCGGACACACCACTGATGCTGTGGCGTCCCGGGCAATCGTTGTCATCTGCATCAACTGAAGAAATACTCGACGTAAGTTTCCAGCAGCCATGTCGGCGCCAGATCCCAAAGTGGTTCAATGGTGGGTGCGCTTTTGTAGTGCTTCGCTGTCACGGTGCTTCCATCGTTGCCAGCTGCATATCCACTCGCAACAGAACGTTGATACCGCTGGCAGCGCCGTCATGTCGAGTGGCATTCGGACCGCAGGAAAGCAAGGAAGTTCAATGAAGAAGTCTTGCGGCACAGAAATGTCCGGCAGAGCCGGACACACCACTGATGTTGTGGCGTCCCGGGCAATCGTTGTCATCTGCATCAACTGAAGAAATACTCGACGTAAGTTTCCAGCAGCCATGTCGGCGCCAGATCCCAAAGTGGTTCAATGGTGGGTGCGCTTTTGTAGTGCTTCGCTGTCACGGTGCTTCCATCGTTGCCAGCTGCATATCCACTCGCAACAGAACGTTGATACCGCTGGCAGCGCCGTCATGTCGAGTGGCAGTCGGACCGCAGGAAAGCAAGGAAGTTCAATGAAGAAGTCTTGCGTCACAGAAATGACCAGCAGAGCCGGACACACCGCTGATGCTGTGGCGTCCCGGGCAATCGCTGTCATCTGCATCAACTGAAAAAATACTCGACGTAAGGTTCTGGCAGCCATGTCGGCGCCAGATCCCCTCTTCGCTTTAAACGCTTTAAACCAGTTCCTCTTCGCTTTAAACTGCGGCCAAGAATTGCGGTCAGGATGACCGCTTTCACATGGGGGGGGGGGGGGGGGAGTTGGTGTGGGCATTCATTAAGCACACCTATTTTCTTCACATATGTTCCTCATCATGAGTGGTCGTCATCTTCATCTCCTGTGGGAACTTGGCTTGCCTGGGTTCTGTGCCTCGGGTGTGGTCGCGTCATCGTGTCTTCTGAGCCTAATAAAGGTTGCCTTCACCCTTGCATCACAATATATGTAATGACTGAGGGTAACAAGAAATGAAGCTGTAATTGAAAAATAGGCCACTGTGGAACTACAAAAGGTATCATGCTTTGAGAGGGATTTGGAAAGGTGTCATGGTCCTGGGTTTGACATTCGGCAATATGGTCTCGTGCATGAAATCAGATGTTCAAGCAAGATTGGAAATTAGACAACGTGGCATTGGTAGACTTGCTTTGGGAGCACTCGGGAATACAACAAATCAGGATGTAGAGGGTGATATGGCATGGGCATCGTTTGAGTGCAGGGAAGCAAGCAGCAAGATAGAATTTGAGGAGTGATTGAGAAAAATGGAGAGGAGCATTGGGCTAAGAAAGTTTTAAGTTACTTGTACATAAAGAATGTTGATGCTAAATGAAGGAAAGGAACTCGAAAATTGTTAAGCAAGTATTTAGACAACAGCAGAATACCAAGCCAAAAGGAAACATCGGTTTAAAAAAAGGTGAAGGAAACAGAGAGGGACAAGTGGAAGATTGGAATGCTTATGAAATCATCACTGGAGACTTACCGAACTTTAGAGCTGGAAATCGGAAATGAAAAGATCTACGATGATTCTCAGGGCAGTTTTCTGCTGTTCGAGGGCAGAATGGGAGTATTGCAAACCAAAACGTATGGAGCCAAATACGAAGGCACAGACACGGTGTGTAGTGCGTGTGGAGAGGAGGAGGAAACGACCGAATATTCGATAATGTTCTGTGAAGGGCTCTGCCTTATAGTCCAAGATAATGGCACGGATTTTTTCAAAGCATTGGAGCTTAGGGACACTGAAAGCAAAATAAATGGCTATAAATAACTAGGAGGAGGCTAACCGATTGGTGGCTACAACAAAGGTGCGAGTGAAATTCAATCCTTAAACACACAGTGATAGTACCTAACTTCATGACTAGGTGGCCTGAGCCTCTGCCCAATCTAAAGGGCACAGCCGGATACATCCATCCATTCATCCTTCGTTGGAGTGGCACAGTGAATGGTCGTGTTTTGCGAGGGTTCCCGATCAACAACGCAGATAGGTGTTTTTGCAGGTTTCGAGCTTGCTTCTATAATTGATGAGGCAGCAGCGTAACCCTTTATTGCACTTATTACGTTGTACGGCTTTTGGGGGGAGGTCAGTCACCTGTTATTTACTTGTTTGTGTGTATTTTTTTCTCCTGCCACCCCGTAATGGGTGTGCACTTACCCCGCACACGCAAGTTTTTGTAGTAGAGCATAGACTTTTTTGCATAGGGCAAGGTTCGTCGTAGCTGCGTTTTGTACTTAACGAGTGGGACAATTCAGCAGGAAAATTGTTGCCAGAAAGACATGGTTAGAAAGACTGTAAAATGTTCAGAATGCACGGTGGGTTTGAAAATGGAGGCTATAGACGGCTTTGCCAGAGCCTGCCGGTCTTTGGCAACATTGTGCGTTCAGCAGAAAACCCCAGGAAACTTCCGGTTTAGCTTGTTCTTTCATAGTTTTAACCTTTGTTGTAGGCCGCAGCTGCTTGCGTTCCAATATTTTATGCACATAAAATTATTCCAATTCCGCAACTCGGGCACAGCTTTGTCAAGCCAGGATGCAGTCTTCTAACCTAAACTAATGCTAGTAAAAATTTTCTGTTTTGATAATGTGAGAAAAGTGGATTGCCATTAAGAGCACATAAGCTTGTTCTGCCCACTTCATTAAAGGCAACGTAAAGCTCGGTGCACACTAATGACACAGAGGCGATATTAAGACTTTAGATTACTCGAAGGTCCCGGTTACCGGGAACACGTCAGTCGCTGTCGTCTCCCACCCCTTGGCAGATTAGTGTACTGACGCATGAAATGGGTAACAAAACGTAAAAGCGAACACTGAAAATGTTTCGCAAACGTGTTTCTTGCATAGTTTGAGCGATATTAATGATGCGTACTGTTTTATAAAAACTGAATAGGAAAATGCGGCGCAGTGCGCGTGCGACGCGTGCTGGGTCACAGCCGCTAGAAGGGAAAAAGGAAAAAGTGGTGTTCCATCAATAAATCGTTACCGAGCGCACGTCAGTCTCTCCGTCCTCTACATAGTTTGGTGCCGAAACCTGGGGGAAGACTGACATCCTGCACAGAAGATGGACCGCCTCCGACGCAGCAGAGAAATAGTCCAAGCCACCGCTACAAGGCTCATCACGTCCACCACCGAAGTCCTACAAGCAGTTAATCCTTCTCCGGCCGATCTGCAAGTCATCTTCGGTGACCTCCAAGACAAAGACACTAGCAGATTTGAACGAAAGGATTGCTGACCTCATATTCGATGATGCGGAGTATGACAAGAAATTGATGGCAGCTCTCCGATATCACAACAAGATCCGCAACATGATGAGCCGTGTCTGCTACCTTCTTGACTCAGCTTCAAGGCCCGCTGACAGCAATGCACCTGTCATCGCTATCGCAACCGAGCCCCAAGAAGTCTCCGCTCAAGGAAGCTCCCGATCCCCCCTGCGAGTTGCCCTACCGAAGTTACAAGTACGCGTTTTCTCTGGGGAACTTCGCGAGTGGCAGGGCTTCTGGGAGGATTTTGACGCCACAATTCACAACAATCACGAGCTTTTGGACATTGAGAAGTTCACTTATCGGAGGTCGTATATGTAACCGGGCCAGCAAAACGTGCGATCGAAGGTGTTCGACTGGAGCAAGCGAACTATGCGTTAGCTGTCAAGGTGCTCCAAGAGAGGTTTGGCCGCCATACAGCCCTCGTAGACGAGCACATCGACAGCTTGCTAGCCATCGCTATTGTGGACCGTTGCTCCAACACATCACAGCTGCGCGAACTCTATGAAAAAATGCACTTTCGCACCAGCTGCTTCGATAGCCTCGGAGTTCAAGAGTTGGAGTATGCGGGTATACTTCAGCGTATTCTCATGCGATCGCTACCCGTAGACATCACTCTTCTGTACCGGCAACGCATGAAAGAGGCCGAGGCGAATGACAGGGCTACTCCGAGGTCACGTCAAGAAGAGGTTCATGACATGATGAAGTTTCTTCGTATTCAAACCGAGAGCAGAAAAAAGAGTGCCCGTTCAATGTGCCCACGAAAACCCAGTGCGGAGGGACACCAAAAAAGTGATCTTCACTTTCAGCGGCCGGTGCCATCAGCATTAGCGCAGGCCACACGATTTGCAACAAAGGGGCATGTCTGCTGCATACTATGCGGCCACCGTGAACGCATTGTAAAGGACTGTCAGACTCTCGTGACAGCCGATGAGATTCGGATGAAGCGAATAGAGAACGAGTGCTGCTTCAAGTGGGCCAGAAAGGGACACATCGCATGACAGTGCCGCAACGTAGCGTTCATTAAGTGCAAGTATTGCGCAAGCCTTCATCTTACCGATCTTTGCAAAATATGTACACCGTACAACCGACCGAATGAGAAATGCTGACAACAGTGACACCACGAATACCGACAACCTGCCAGTGATCACCACTGCTGCCTCAAGCAGTTTTACGTCTCCATCACCAGCGGTTCTCATGCAAATGGCTATAGTATGGGCGTCGGGAAGGTACATTACCATGCTGGTTCGTATACTGCTTGACACTGGCAGCCAAAGCACATTTATCGACGTGACTTGTCCACAAGACTCGGTCTACCTTCCGTCGGCACAGAACACCTGTCTCTGCTAACATTTGGCAATTCCAAACGTTCCTGCAACTACCGATACCGAACCGTGCAACTCAGGCTGCAGAGTCACTTCGATTCACATGAAATCACGATGTATGCTCTGAAGGTGCCCCAAGCATGCACGGTGAACACAGCAGCAATCGGGCGAGATCTTCTGATCCAGTTGCACGAAAGCAAGATGCTAGTGGCTGATGAACCGCAACTCGGAGATCGACCAATTCAAATCATCAGCGTCATCGCCGGATCGGACAAACTATTAGTGTACAGTGACTGGGAGAATCGCACGCCTGAGTAAGGAACTATGCGTCGTTGAAACTATACTTGGTTGGCTAGTGCAAGGCATTTACCAAGTAGACACTGCTAACAGCTTGCATCATGAGAACAGCACACCGACTCTATTTCTTTCGTGTGAGCACCATAGCCAAGCCACATCATGCATGGCTGACCCGACAGACGTGGAGATTCGGTGCGAGAGGTATTGCCAAACCTACGGAAGCCACCAGTGCATTGACGCGCAAACCACTGTGGTGTACCGGTGCTTCGTTGTCGCAGAATCATTTTCAAGGGACATCGAAGATTTCATCCATTGCCTCAATAAATGTTGAATTGAATTGAATTGAGTTTTATTGACATGAAAATACTGTACAGTATACAACAGTGTAAAAAAATGCATCTGAATCCCTAGCCAAAGGCTGGTTGGGATTCATTCAAAAAATGTAATTTAGAAAAGGTCATGTCATTTACACACAAAAGAAAGTTTACAAATGCAAGTATTTTACATATGGACAACTGAACATAACGTAACACATTTACAGTGCTTGGCGAAAGATCATGATCATGGATGCAGGCAGAAAGAAAAAAAAGGAAAAAAAAGAAAGGTATGTAAGGCATCGTTTGAGAACATATCAAACTTCACAACAAATAATTGAGTGCATTGTGATATATGAAAACTAATCAAGACATATGTATCTGTATAGCTTAACAATACTGATTAAGGACTGAAAGAAAATAGATTCTAATGCATACATACATATTATGTAATTGCAGATAGGCGTGTATGTAAGTATTGTAATAGTGTGCTACATAACTTTTTTTGAAAATGTATTTAATATAACTATTTCTAGCATTGTATTATTGGGCGTCTATATTTTATTTATTAAATATTTTTTTAGTGCAAGAGAGAAATTCTTATTCTGTTTTATTTCCTGTGGAAGGTTATTCCACACATCGACTCCACTAGCAGTAAGTTTTCTTTTACCGTATACGTTCTTTGTTTGCCGAGTCAGGTATTTTCCTTTTACTTTGTTACGGCTTTCATATTTGAAACATGAAAAACTTGCTGAGGAAACTGGATAGTTAGTGTTTATACTTGAATGAACCATGAGAGCTATTTTATAATTTATTAGTGTGTTGAACGGCATGATCTTTAGATTTTGGAAGAGTGGTAGTGTGTGTGCCATATAGTCCGAATTCATTATAAATCGTATTGCTCTTTTCTGAAGTTTTATTATCGGTTCTAGGCACGTGCGGTACCTAGAACCGATAATAAAACTTCAGAAGTGTTATTAATAGGGTGACCAGGAGAGTGACATCAACCTGCTCTACCACTCCGGTGACACCCTCTATGCACCCCTGTGAGCCACTATGCCCCACTTGGATCATGAGACTCTACCCTAACATTTTGTCGGAGGAGGAGTCTCTAACAGGACAGAACACTTCAGAGTAGCACAAGGAAGAGATATATTGGTTGAAGTTCGTCGAACACATGACATTCCCAAGCCAAATTATGGCCTTGGAAAAAAAAGCTACGATATCCAGTCATCCAGAATATTGACTTCAGAACTATTTCTGGACCGTCACGTAGTACTTCGTGTAGGCGGAAGACTTCAGCAATTTGACGACACCGATTAGAAGCAGCATGTGGTTTTGCTTCCTGCTGATAATTGGTTATCCATTTTTCATTGACGCAGCACAGGAACATCTGCTGTATGGTGCAATTAAGCCCAGCATGCTGGCGAAGTCGAAGCGTCCGTTAAAGGTCGTCTGCTCACGTATTCAGAAGTCGAAGCGTCCGTTAAAGGTCATCTGCTCACGTATTCAGAGGTTATATCAATAGACGCTCCAACACTGTCTAACTTGTTAGCCAACAGTCACCCCACAGAATGTAAATATCTTGCTACCAGTGTCCCTGTTTCCGACCTTCGAAAACGAGCGTGGCATCAGGCACATAAACTGCAGAACCTGTGGAAGCAGCGAAAGGAAGAATATCTTTTGTTTCTGCGTGCTCGCTATACAGAAGTCCTACGCCGTCTCATAGTGCAAAGCCTGGCGACCTTGTTCTGGTAGATTGAAATGCCCTGCCTCCCACGCGGAAGACGGGTCAGGTCATTAATGCATTCTTGAGTAAGGACGGTACTGCGCGTTCCGTCCTGATATGACTGTCGGACGGTCAGCAAGTCCGACGTCCTGTACAGCTACTTTACCTCCTGGAGGTGCTCTCAAGCAACGCGGCCGCGGATAAAAGCGAGATAGGAGGATGCGGCGCAGTGCGTGTGCAACGCCTGCTGGGTCAAAGCCGCTCGAAGAAGGAAGAAGCGGCGTTCCATCAATAAATCGTTACCGAGTGCAAGTCAGTCTCTCTGTCCTCTACACTGTTTGAAACAACCGAGGGGCACAAAGTAGTTGTGCTCTACATGAATCGCCGCACTGTGTGTGTCTCGGTGTTCACGTTTCGTTGTCGTTGCATTTGATTTTTTTATTTATCACCTGTATTTCTGCCGCTAATGAATATCACCGCATTCTAGCTCATTTATCTTTTGGTATGAACATGCATGGCTTAGCTAGGTGGGCTCAACTTGAAAGCTTGATTCATGAATATCTTACTCGTGAGTAAGAGTAAACCATATTAGTTTGTGTGACCCAGCCTCAGTTGATGTCATCACATATCCAGTACATTTTATAATTTCTGTCATACTGTCACAGGGGTGAAGGAATGATTTAAATAAATATATCTACAAAATATACAGGGAGAGTCGGAGGCAGCTGGGGCCAAGATGGAAATACAACAGCAACAACAACACGAGCACAATCGCATTCATCGTCTTCGTCGTCTACCTGATGCTCTCTCGTTGCCGATGTCGTGAAACATATAACCCCCCGCCGCCGGTAGCGCCGTCTCGGCGCCTAAAGGAGAGTAGCATCATGCGGAGATGTATGGTTTCAGACGGGACATGTGGACGACGTCACTAGCGAGTGCGGACGGCGATCTCATGTGTGACCTCAGTGAAGCCGGCGTAAAATCTTGTAAGGCCCCGAGTAGCGAGATAGGAGCTTTGAAGAGAGGACAACGTGGCGGCATAGTGTACAGAGGAGGACCAATGAACCTGGAGAGTAGGAAACTACTCTGTGATGGCTATTATAGCGGGCCTTTTGAGAGAGCTGCAAGCCAAAAAGACGTTCCCGTGCGATTTAGCGGGCCACTAGAGCCCGAGCAGTGGAATCCAGGGCGTACTCTGTAATCGTCCACGTAGTCGATGGGAGAAGAGTCTCAAAGGGTAATGCTGGATGACGGCTGAACAATAAATAGAAGGGGGAGAAGCCAGCGGTGTCGCGGCGTGACGAATTGTACGCAAATGTCACATAAGGCAAAGTGCTATCGCAGTCAATGTGATCTTTGGAAACGTACATGAAGAGCATTGTTGTCAAGGTTCGATTTAGGCGCTCGGTAAGACCATTTGTTTGTGGGTGGTAGGCCGTAGTGAGCTTGTGACGTGTCGAACACAAGCGCAGGATGTCATCTACTACTTTTGAAAGAAATGAGCAACCACTATCGGTCAGCAGCTGTCGGGGAGCGCCACGGTGAAGAATTACGTCATGAAGCAAGAAGTCCACGATGTCAGTGGCACAGCTTATCAGAGGCGCTCATGGGATAGCGTATCTTGTGGCCTAGTCAGTGGCTACGGCTATCCACTTGTTTCCAGTGAGAGAAGTAGGAAATGGTCCAACGAGATCAAGACCGACGCAGTAGAAGGGGACGGTGGGTATGTCTATTGGTTGGAGCGGACCAGCTGGTGGCAAGGTGGAATGTTTGGAGCACTGGCAGGACTCACAAGCAGCAATGTATCGGCGCACAGAACGGTAAAGGCCTGGCCAGAAGAATCTACGCCGCACGTGATCGTACGTGCGCGTGACCCCGAGATGTCCAGTGGTTGAAGCGTCGTGAAGCTGTTCAAGAACAGCAGAACGGAGTGTCGCAGGAACAACGAGTAGTAGCTCTGGTCCTTCGGCGCTGGTGTTGCGTCGATAAAGAATGCCATGGTGTAGAATGAACAAGTGTAGCGACGGGTCTACGTGGGGCAAACGTAGACTTTGCATGATAGACCGCAAGTGGACATCGCTGAGCTGTTCCTTGCGTATGTCAGTGAAAGCAGACATGGCGAAGACACAAGGGTCAGAATCATGTGCTGAAAGGTCGGGTGGGTCCACGGGGTGACAGGATAGACAGTCGGCATCCTGGTGCATTAGGCCAGATTTGTATGCCACGTCGAAGCTGAATTCTTGGAGTTTTAAGGCCTAACTGCCAAGTCGTCCAGTTGGATTTTTAAGGGACGGCAGCCAGCACAAGGTATGATGATCCATAATTACCGAAAAGGTGCGGCCAGACAAGCATGGTCGAAATTTTCCGACTGCCTAGACTAGCGCGAGGCACTCACGCTTTGTGACGGAAAACTTGCTCTCGGAAAAAGGAAGGAAGCGACTGGCATAAGCAATGTCACGATCCTGTCCTCGTTGCCGCTGGGCGAGAACAGCATTAATTCCATGTCCGCTGGCATCGGTGCGAACTTCAGTATAGACTGACGGGTCAAAATGGGCCAAGATGGGTGGGGAAGTAAGTAATGTTGTAAGGCTGAAAAGGCAGTCGCTCGGTCGGTACCCAAATGAAAAGGCATGTCCTTCTTTAATAGTTCCGTAAGCGGTCGGGCAATGTCAGCGAAATTTTTCACAAAACGCCGAAAGTAAGAACAGAGGCCAATAAAACTACGTACATCGTTTGCAGAACGTGGTACGGGAAAATCTTTGACACCTCTAATTTTGTCAGGATCAGGTTGCACGCCTCGAGTACTTACAAAGTGGCAAAGCACACTGATTTCGCGACAGCCAAAGCGACATTTGGAAGAGTTGAGCTGAAGTCCTGCTGTCCGGAAAACCTCAGGAACAGCCGATAGGCGGCAAAGGTGGCTTTAAATGTAGGTGAAAATACGATGACGTCATCGAGATAGCACAGGCATGTGGACCATTTGTATCCGCGCAGGCGAGAACTCCATCATCCTTTCAAATGTAGCTGGAGCATTACACAATCCAAATGGCATAACCTTGAACTGGAAAAGTCAATCAGGTGTAATGAATGCGGTTTTCTCATGGTCCCGATGATCAACAGAAATCTGCCAGTATCCTGAACGTAAGTCGATAGATGAAAAGTAGGCAGACCTATGTAGGCAGTCGAGAGCATCGTCAATCCGTGGCAGTGGAGACACGTCCTTACGTGTTACTTTGTTTAAATGACGGTAGTCTACGCAGAAGCGCCAGCTGCCATCCTTCTTCTTGACTAGCACGACCGGCGATGCCCATAGACTGCAGGAAGGTTCGATGACGTCTTTTGTGAGCATTTCTTCAACTTCGTGCTGGATAACTTGTCACTCAACATTAGACACGCGATAAGGACGCCGTTGAATGGGGCTGGTGTCTCCAGTGTTAATCCTATGAGTTACGAAGGATGCCTGACCCAAAGGGCGGTCATCAAAATCAAAGATGTCATGGTAGGATTTCAGCAGGTGTCGAATATCAGCTGTCTGTGCTGGAAGAAGGTCAGGGGATATCATCTTGTCGACAGTGCCATCCGCTGCGCTCTTCGATGAGGAGAATGGGGCAGATGACGAAGAAGATTCGGCAACGAACGCCAAAATGACAGCATCTATAGAAGAAACTTTTGCCAAAGTCATACCATCAGGGATAACTTGATTGCACCACCTGAAGTTTAGGATCGGAAGAGATGCTGTATTTCCCGTGACTGTCAAAAGTGTGTGAGGCACGGCAACAATTTTGGTTAGCAGAACGTCAGCAATAGGTGTCAACATGTAGGCACCATCGGGAACAGGAGGGACAGATCTCAGGTTCACGTAGGTAACGGCTTGGTGCTAGGCGAACGTGATCTACGGAACACAGACTGAGTTGAGCTGGTGTTGGGTCGTCATGGTAACACAGTAAATCAAGTTGAAGTATGCCGGTTCCACAATCAATAAGGGCAGAGTGGGCGGATAAAAAGTCCATGCCAAGGATAAGTTCATGGGAACATTTCTTAAGCACAGCAAACAGCACTGTCGTGAAGCGATCGGCAACACTTATACGCGCGGAGCACGTTCCAAGCACGGGAAATGTGCCATAGTCCGCGACCTAGATGAGCGGTACTGTGGGTGGCGTTAAAACTTTCCTAAGGCGGCAACAAAGTTCTGCATTCATCCCTGATATGTGAACCCCTGTGTCCACAAGTGCAACAACAGGTGTGTTGTCTACTTTTATTTATTTATTTATTTAAATACCCTAAAGTCCCGAATGGGCATTACATAGGGGGGGATAGAGTGGGGTTATGATCACAAGTACAGTACAGAACATAAATGAAGGCAGAGATGGTATACATGTCTACTGCATCGAGAAACTGAAAGTGCAATCCAGAAACAACGCCAAACAACAATAGATTACATTGAATGAAAAAAAAGGGTTCACGCGAAATGCACTTTAAAAACAGTAAACAAGAACAAAAAAGCGCGATCAGTACACTCAACAACAGTGTGCAAAAAAAAGAAAAAGAAAAAATACAGAGAGAAACATAAAAGAAGAAGAAAAACAAAATAAAGATTTATGCGTCATCAAAGAACTTCAAGAAAGGTTTTGAGTGCATGTTGAAAATATGATGAATCGGACAGTTCTGCGATGTGAGCAGGTAACGCGTTCCATTCTGCGATTGCAAGGACTAAAGGAGAGTTTTTATATCTTTCTGTTTTAGCGAAAATTAGTTTAACTTTGAAAGTGTGGTCTACCAGGGCGGAGATATGAGGTGGTGGAATGATATGAAGCTGGGAAAACGGCGTGCTACTGTGGTACAGCGAATGAAAAAAAGATAGTCGAGCCAACTTTCGGCGCATGGCAAGCGAGGGAAGATGAAGTGAATTCTTTAAAGAAGATACGCTTTGGTAACGTGAGTACGAGGACGTGATGAACCGGGTTGCCTTGTTCTGGACAGATTCCAAAAGGTTAGTTAGGTTTGCGCCCTGACGATGCCATATGATTGAACCGTATTCTAGTGAGGGCCGGATAAGACAATTATATGCATGAAACCTGGTTTCCTTGGTGGCTAAATGTAGGCGCCTTTTGAGAAGGCCGAGTTTTTTAAGGGCTTTAGTAGATATGTATTCTATGTGGCACGTCCACTTTAAATTCGCCGTAAATAACACACCTAAATATTTAAACAATTGAACTGAATCTATTGAGTATCATTTATTTTGTAGTTAGCGGGAACTGTCTCGGGGGTAGGACTAAACATTATGTGTTTGGTTTTTTCTACATTTATTTCCATTTGCCAGCGGCTACACCATTCCTCTAGCCTAATACGATAAGATTGTAAGATAATTGTACCGTCTGGATTAGATATTTCTCTATACACTACGCAATCATCCGCAAACAAGCGAATTGGGGATTTTAGGCTGCATGCTATGTCATTGATGTAAATCAGGAATAAAAGAGGACCTAACACTGACCCCTGAGGGACCCCAGATGAAACACGTGTTTGGTTAGAAATATGATTGCTTAACTTGACTGTCTGGAAACGATTGGTTAAAAATTCTTCTATCCATCGTGTTGTGTTTTGGTCGAGTTGGAGTTGGCGAATTTTTAGGAACAGACGTTTATGTGGCACGCAATCAAAGGCTTTCGAGAAATCAACAAAAATTGCATCAACAGGACGGGACACGTTTAGAGAAGAATGAAGGTCAGTTACCAATTCAAAGAGTTGTGTTTGGCAAGATAGATCTTTACGAAACCCATGTTGGCTGTTTAGGAGCAGTTTATTCAGATTAGGGTGGTTCATTATATGCGTGAATAATATGTGTTCGAGTAATTTACAACAGATTGATGTTAGTGAAATTGGCCTGTAGTTATTGGGAACTGTATTGTCACCAGACTTAAAAATTGGGGTCACATTCGCTGATTTCAAATCATCTGGTATAAATCCTGAATCGAGTGATTGTTGAAAAATCAAACAAAGAAAGTATCACGAAAAGGGACATGTTAATTTTAGAAGTTTCGCGCTAACTCCGTCTGGTCCGGGGCTAGTCTTGAGTGCCAAACGATCTATTGCGCAGGCTACGCCATGCGTAGTGATTACGATAGCGGAAAACGGGTGTTGAACGGTTAGTGACGTCAAATCAAGAGAGCTATGTAGTGGTCGCTCGGCAGTGAAAACTTGAGAGAAGTAGGTGTTCAGTTTTTGAGCACATGCTGCAACAGGCAAGGTCTTGCCATCTTCACTCGTGATGGGTGGGGCAGAGTTGTTGTTCTTTAGATTAATAACATTCCAAAATTTTTTAGGGTCTGTTTTTAAAAGGTTTGGGAGCGTGCAATTGTAAAATTTATTTTTGGCCTTGCGAATTGCATCCACGCACGCGCTGGATGTACTCTTGTATTTAAGCCAGTCGTGGGGGTCGCTCGTTTTAGTGGCTTTCTGGTAGGCTCTTTTCTTTTTATTTAAGCTTCTTTTTACTTCTCGAGTAAACCAAGGGTCATTTACTTTTTCGCTTATGGATAGTTTAGGTACACACAATTCCTCCACTTCCTTTAGTTTATCGCGGAACAAACACCAGTTATGCTGTACTGAACGATGTGCAAAGTTGTGTTCAAAGTCTTCAGAGAAGCTCTGCAACAAACCGTTTAGTTTTTCAGTGTTTGTTCGGCTGTAGTTAAAGATACGTTTCTTCACTTTAGATTTGTCGGCACGTGGTAATGACAACGAGCAATGTACGGCATTATGGTCACTGATTTTGTCCAGTATGTTTGTTTTAGCAAGCTGTGGGTTATTTGTGAGGACAAGATCTAGTATGTGGTCGCCACGCGTCGGTTCATGTACGAGTTGTTCGAGATTATGAAAATGAAGTAAGCGCAGAAAGCTTAGTTGTTCATGGCGATTGCGTTGAGCATGAACGGTTAGGGAGGCCCAGTCAATATCAGGATAATTAAAGTCACCGGCAAGAATTAACACACAACTCGGGAACTTGAGGAAAATGAAATCGATCGAATCGTTAAGAATTTCTACGAAATCCTGCCGGCTATCAGGTGGCCGGTAGCAGGCACTGATGACGCAGTGAACATGTTCAAAATAGCAAGAAACCCAAACGATTTCAAGAGGGCAGGGAATGGAAATAAGAGATGGGTGAAAACCAGATTTCACACCGATTATAACTCATCCCCCTCGGCAGCCCGCTCTGTCTTTGCGGAAGAGCGCAAATGACGAGGGAAGTGTTAGGTCAATGTTTGGAACGTCTTCAGATAGCCATGTTTCGCTGCCTACAAATATATCAGCCGAACACGTGAACAAAATAGCATTTAGAGCGTCAATTTTGTGATAGATGCTACGAAAATTTGCTATGAGTAAGGATAAGGGTTTGCTTGACTTAGTTTTGTAAAGAGGCCCTTTAGAAGTTCATTGTGGGGCGGGCGCTTTCGTTGAGGCTACCTTGACAACGCAGTCATTTGCAGCATCATAACAAAAAGTGGAGTTGTGCATGTGCAGTTTATTAAAGCGCACTGTGTATTTCTCGGTGCTTTTTCTGTTCGATTTCGCGAAATCGCGCAGCTTTTTTCGGGCTAGCTGTACTTTGGGTGAAAAATCTTCTTCTAGCCAGACTTTCGGCTCTTTAAGATCTTTCAACTTCGAGGCGTTACTAAGGGCTTCCAGTTTTGATTTAAAGTTAAGAAACTCAACAATAATGGGATGGTGAAAGTCAGGCCGGGGTTTCCCAACTCTATGGGCTCTCTCAATGTCTCCATCTACGATTTCAAGGTGGGTTGAAAAAAACTCTTTGACAACACGTTCCGATTCTGCGTATCCTTCATTTTCTTCTTCCGGAAGGCCTTTAATGATAAGATTGTTACGCCTCATTCGGTTGTTCATGTCATCAACGACATCCGCAAGACCTTCATTTGTTTTACAAACATTCGCCTTAACTTCCTGCACAGAATCAGCCACTACGTCAAAAGTTTTTGGAATTCCGATAGATTGTTCACAGTTTTTTCGATATCAGTCAAACGGGCCTCAATGCTGCCGATTTTTTGTTTGATTGCGTTAAGGTTAGTCGTAGTTTCTTCATGGCAGTTCTTTGACAAAGTTAGAACGTCCTCGATCTTAGGCCCTGGGTTCGATTCAACGTCACCTGCACAAAGCAGCAGCAATACCAAGCACGTGAACAGCAGTAGTGTCGAGGGCCTCGGACCGAGAACGCTGATTAAATTCATTCCGGGGGCAGAACGGCTCTGAGATAGGCACTGTAGCGAGCGACATGCAAAAAACCTGCCGATGCGCACCCGATAAGTGCACACGTCGACACCCATAGGAACAAAAGGGGGGGGGGGGGTATCAGCGGCCACAGAAGCTTTCAGTACAAAATTTGAGTGGAAAAATTCCTACCTAGAACGGCAGAACACAGCGGTTACACAGCTGCCACTTTGGCCGCGAATCCCGAAGGGTTGATGCGTTGCCGGGGGTTTTATAGTGTCCTGGTGGCGCGTGACGTCAGAAGATCAGACACGCCCTGTTTTTCCATGTGACTTAGCTGGATGAGATGATTGTCGATATCTTCCGTCGGTAGTCAGTGGCCAGGCGGCACGGAGCAGTAGGCACGAGGCAAGGCTCTTCTTGCTAGAACGACAGAACACAGCGGTTACACAGCTGCCACTTTGGCCGCGAATCCCCAACGTCAATAAGGTTGACTTCAACGTCAATAAGGTTGCGTCGAGTCGGCAGCATGGTCAGAGGATTCGGCGGGCAAGTGGTCGATGCAGCATCACCTCCGGGAGCTGCATCACCTACTTTTTCCGCGGCAGGTGGTCAGTCGGCGACGTTGGTCGTCGAACGCGGAGCGAGCGAGACGCCGGGCGACGGAAAAGTGGTGAACGAGACTGGTGAGCATGCGGAGATGGAGAACGACGACGATATGGCGGCATAGAAGGAACGTCTTCACTGGTGGCCTGTGGTGATTCCCGGTAAAGTTGAAAGCGCCCATGATCCCTCTCTGGGCGATGATTGTACCCATAGGATGCCTGATGCCAATACCACCGAGTGTTACAATGGCGCGCCACATGTCCGATACGGCGACAGTTGAAACAAATCGGACGATCGTCAGCAGTCCTCCACTCGGCTGGATTGCGAAGGCGCACCAGAAGGTTTTGGCTTTGGGCATATGAAACAAGGGGTCGACGACGGTCGATCGGCTGAGAGGGAGCTGTATTGCACTCGAATGCCAGTCCAGCATGAGAAAGCTTTTGTGGCGCAATAGCATGTACCAGTGGCATCATCTGAGGGCTAGAGTTACAGGCATGGGAGCACGTGGACGCAGGAGACAACGCTTCAAGTTCACATCTGATGATCTTGGTCACGTGCTCTGCAGTTAACGCCGTCTGTAGTGCAGGCCCGTCTTCGCGCGACCAAGTTGCGGCTGTGTTTCGAAGTCGAGTGAAATGGTGGACGATACGTCGACTTTTAGGGGCGAAGCTCCTTAGGGCGTGGGCTGTGCGTCCCCTGTAGCCTGTATGTAGCCACCTCTAGTTTAGTTCTTGCAGTGTTCACTAGATGGCGGTACCGTCCCCTGTAGATGGCGGTACCGTCCACGACGGTTCGGGCTGTCAAGGTGGATGGACGTGTTTTTTGAGCGCTCTAGATCGACTGCGCAGATAAGTGTTTTTGCATGTTTCGAGCTTGTCTTTATAATTATAAGGCAGCGGTTGAAATCTTCGTAGCACTTATTTTATGGTACGACTTTTTCGGGGGCAAGTCACCAGGTATTTATTAGTTAGTGCGGGTGTGTGTGTTTGAATTTTTTGTTGTTTTTTTTTGCCACGCCGTGGGGGAGGTGCGCGTACATTGAACACGCAAATTTTTGTAGTAAAGCTTGGACTTTTTTTTCGTAGTGCAGGGCTTGAAATTAGTAATTATCGAGTATAGGGACAATTGGTGTCAGAAAGACATGGTTAAAAAGACTGCAAAGTGTTCAGGATGTGGAGTGGGTTTGAAAGTGGACACAAGCGTAGAAGCGGATGGAGAAGAGGCTGACGCGAAGTGTAGGCAATGTGAGGTCGAGGAAAAAATGGAGAAAATGATGGTGTCCCAGAGTGAACTGCTTATGAGAATCGCCGAGCTCGAGACTGCGTTGGCGACAGAGCAAGAGAAAACGAGTGCAATGGGAGAAAGACTGAAGTCCACCGAGGAAGCACTAGCGAAGCTGAACAAAAAAGCGGCCTACGGAGAGAACAGTAGGAAACCGGCAATCAGAACGGTGGAGAAGGAAGAGCAAGCAAGTTTAGAAAAAACAGGTTCAGCCGGTTCAATTGTCGCAAGGCCCAGCTTCAGCGAGGTAGTGGTGGGGCAGGGAGGGAACAAAGCAGACGGCATCACAGGTGCAAGTAGCCCCCAGGTGCAGAACGCTTCAGCTGAAAAGTCGCAGCATGTGATAATCGCCGGGGACTCAAATTTAAATCGATGCAAAGAAGCCATCAAAGAGAGGGTAAGAGGTGACAAGAGGGTGGCAGTAGGGGCGTTCCCAGGACGCAAGCTGGAAGCAGTCATGAGGCAAGCGAGCGCAAAGCTCAAAACGACAGCTGATAGACGAAACCTAGTGATAATCAACGATGTCCTAAATGGAGATGCAGCAGGACTAGCAGCCACACTGGCGAAAGGCGTCGATGACATGCGCGCCAGTTCTCCTAAGCTACAGGTAGTGATATGCACGATACCGGAGGTACCGGTGCGTGATAGCAACCTGCAAAGAGCGGTGGTCAACGCAAACCAAGAGATATGGCGGATGAGTCGAGAGAAAGGCTTTGAGGTGGTGGAAATAAACAGAGAGGTGCATAGGTGGGGGGGGGGGGTTCAACGAGACAGAATACACTTCGATGGGCGGCTAGGTCATGAGGTGGGTTGGCGACTTGCCGGACGCGCAGTAGCTTTTTTGGGGGGCAAGCGAGCCCTTCGGGGTACGGGATAGCTAGTAACGAGGAAAACAACCAGGGAGACTCTTCGACAGGTGGTATGGACAGATACGATTCCAATGTGGCACCAATATCTAAGATAGGTAGAGTCCGGGGCACAAATAGACGTAGCCACGAGCGCCGAGCCAATTCAGACATAGAGTATATTAACATGCAGGGTGGTAGGAACAGGCTGAAGTGGGAAGAGATAGAAGAACAGCTAAGGCAAGAGAGGCCGATGGTATACGGTTTTGTAGAAACACATCTCAGGGACATGGAACAACCTCCGAACAATCCGGACTACGCGTGGGAATATTGTAATAGAACAGAAGGCAGCAGAAAGGGGGGTGGTATTGGGGCATTCATTCATAAAAGTACAGACTGGCAAAGGGTCAAGCAGGAGTGCAAGGAACATTTATGGCTAAAAGGGAAAGTGGCAGGTCAAATGACACTCCTTGGTTTCGTGTACTTGTGGACGGGAGCAAAAGCCAGAGAGGAAAACCAGACAATGGTAGAGTGTATATCAAAGGACATTCAGGAGTTAGGAAGAGAGTGCGAGATAATTATACTAGGAGACATGAATGCGCACATAGAAGATATAGATGGGTATACCGACCCGACAGGCAAAATGATCATGGATATGTGTGAAAGGCTTGATTTGATCATTTGCAACAGTACCGAGAAGTGTGAAGGGCAAATAACATGGGAGGTAGGAAGGCTTCAGTCGACGATAGATTATGCACTGATGTCACATAGGATGTATGATAAGCTCAGGGGAATGCACATAGATGAAGGTGGCTCCAGAAGTCTGGGTAGCGATCACAAACGTATCAAGCTAAGTTTTGGAAGAGGAGTGAAAGTGGGAAGGAGACAAGATGAGCAACTACAGGAAAATTTTTATCCAGAAAGGCAAATTGAAATAGCCACTAAACAAATTGAGAAAGTAATCACGGAGGATAATAAGACAGTGTGGACATACACGAATCTAATTAGACTCTTTGAGCTAGAGCTTGCTAAGACGCGTGACAAGTCACACCGGAAAAGAAGACACAAACCCAAAAGTTGGTGGGATGAGGAAGTTAAGAGAGCCATAGCAAAACGTCAGGAAGCCTCTAGGGAACACAGACATGCTAAGCAGCGGGGTGAACCGACAGATGATGTTGAAAGAAAATGGGCAACCTTTCTAAGCTGTAGAAGGGATGCATCCCTTCTGATCAATGAAAAGATTAGAAGGAAGGGAGCTCGGTGGCTGGCAGAAGTACATAAAAAAGATAGAAAGGCAGCTGCGAAATTTTGGAACCATCTAAACTCCCTAAGAAATGAGACGAGCCTAGAGCAGAGTTTTATAACTACAGCCCAAGGTGCTAGGCTAGAAGGGGACGAAGCTATTGAATATATAAGAACAAAAGTGACAGAAAAATTTCAACAAAGAAGTACTTTATGCACCACAATAGACAAGGACGAATCAAGTGGTGCAATGGCTCCATTTTCACAACAAGAGTGGGAAAGGGCTGAGAAAAGGGTTCCTAGTAGTACATCAACAGGCCCAGATGGCATTCCAATTAGGCTGATGAAGACATTAGGTCCGAAGTCTAAGCAGGCTTTGAGAGAGGCAGTGAGCACAATAATAATCGATGGTGAAGTTCCCTATGGATGGAAACTTAGCAGGATGAGCATGATCTATAAAGGAAAGGGGGACAAAGCTGACATAAACAACTACCGTCCTATAACAGTGACATCAGTGGTCTACGGGCTGGCGATGCAGATTATAAAGGAAAGACTGCAGGCGTGGATAGAGGATGAGGGGGTGCTGGGGGAACTGCAGAATGGGTTTCGGAAACACAGGAGGTTGGAAGACAATCTGTTCTCACTGACGCAGTGCATCGAAATAGCAGAAAAGGAACACATGCCCCTGTGGCTAGCATTTTTGGATATCAAGGGAGCGTACGATAGCGTGGTTCAAGAGGAATTGTGGGGAATACTGGACACACTAGGCGTGGAACATGTAGTCACTAATCTTTTAAAGGGTATCTATAAAGGTAACAAGGTAGTTATAAAGTGTGAAAAGCAGGTATCCAAGCCTGCAGAGGTAAAACGGGGGCTTAGGCAGGGGTGCCCCCTGTCACCCTTATTATTCATGATGTACCTACAAGGATTACAGGCAAAATTAGAGGGAAGTGGACTGGGCTTCAACCTCTCTTTAGTCAAACAAGGAAAACTTATTGATCAGGCACTACCAGCATTAATGTACGCAGATGATATAGTGCTAATGGCCAACAACAAGGAAGATTTGCAGAGATTGATGGACATCTGCGGTAATGAGGGAGATAGGTTGGATTTTAGATTCAGTAAGGAAAAATCAGCAGTCATGATTTTCAATGACAACGAAGGTAGTGAGCTTAGAATACAGGAGGTCACGCTAGAGATAACAGATAAATACAAATATCTGGGCGTATGGATAAGCAATGGGACCGAGTATCTGAGGGAACACGAAATATACGTGACGACTAAAGGTAAAAGGAATGCAGCAGTCATGAAAAATAGGGCACTGTGGAATTACAATAGGTATGATGTTGTGAGAGGAATATGGAAAGGGGTCATGGTTCCTGGGCTGACGTTCGGCAATGCGGTCTTGTGCATGAGATCAGAAGTTCAAGCAAGATTAGAAATTAAGCAACCTGGAATAGGTAGGCTTGCTTTAGGAGCTCACGGGAATACACCAAATCAGGGAGTACAAGGTGATATGGGATGGAAATCATTTGAGGGCTGGGAAGCTAGCAGCAAGATAAAATTTGAGAAGCGATTGAGAGAAATGGGGGAAGAGCGTTGGGCTAGGAAGGTTTTCAGCTACTTGTACATGAAGAATGTCGATACAAAATGGAGGAAGCGAACCAGGAAGTTGACTGGTAAATACCTAGAAAACAGCAGGTGGCCAAACCAAAAAGAACTATCGGTTAAGAAGAAAGTGAAGGAAACGGAGACTGACATGTGGAGAATGGGCATGATTAAGAAGTCCGCACTAGAGATCTATAGAACATTTAAGCAGGAAATTGCCAAGGAAAGGATCTATGATAATACTCGGGGTAGTTCTCTACTGTTTGAGGCCAGGACGGGAGTACTGCGAACCAAGACATATCGGGCCAAATACGAAGGGGTAGACACAGTATGCAGTGCATGTGGAGAGGAAGAAGAAACTGCCGAACACTTGATAATGTTCTGTAAAGGGCTTCACCCTATAGTTCAGGATGATGGCGCAGAGTTTTTCAAAGCACTGGGGTTTAGGGACCGGGAGGGCAAAATAGACTTTAAGCGGGTAGACTTAACTAGAAGGAGTTTATCTGATTGGTGGCTAAAGTCAAGGCACGAGTGAAAATTCAACTCTTCACTGCAAAGTACGAATCCTCAAACTCTTTTTTTAAGGAAAAAAAATATAGTTTTTGGTTCATTAGGTATTACGGCTTAGTGGCGCTAGCCACCGCCCGATCTAAAGGGTACAGCCATATCCATTCATCCATCCATCCATGATGCAGCGCCGAACCAAAAAGAACTATCGGTTAAGAAGAAAGTGAAGGAAACGGAGACTGACATGTGGAGAATGGGCATGATTAAGAAGTCCGCACTAGAGATCTATAGAACATTTAAGCAGGAAATTGCCAAGGAAAGGATCTATGATAATACTCGGGGTAGTTCTCTACTGTTTAAGGCCAGGACGGGAGTACTGCGAACCAAGACATATCGGGCCAAATACGAAGGGGTAGACACAGTATGCAGTGCGTGTGGAGAGGAAGAAGAAACTGCCGAACACTTGATATTGTTCTGTAAAGGGCTTCACCCTATAGTTCAGGATGATGGCGCAGAGTTTTTCAAAGCACTGGGGTTTAGGGACCGGGAGGGCAAAATAGACTTTAAGCGGGTGGACTTAACTAGAAGGAGTTTATCTGATTGGTGGCTAAAGTCAAGGCACGAGTGAAAATTAAACTTTTCACTGCAAAGTACGAATCCTCAAACTCACTTTTTAAAGAAAAAAAATCTAGTTTTTGGTTCATTAAGTATTACGGCTTGGTGGCGCTAGCCACCGCCCGATCTAAAGGGTACAGTCATATCTATCCATCCATCCATGTAGCCACCTCTAGTTTAGTTCTTGCAGTGTTCACTAGATGGCGGTACCGTCTCCTGTATGTAGCCACCTCTTGTTTAGTTCTTGTAGTGTTTACTAGATGGTGGTACTCGTAGCTGATGATGAAAAGATGCAAGATGTTATAAACTAGAAAGCGGTACTTGTAGTTGATGAAAGACGCGAGATCTTATAAAATAGGAATGATGTCACATATGGCGCGTGTCATTGGTTGAAGGCAATCGTTCGATTTAGTGCGGCGACGTACGCTAGGGGGAGCGATGTAATAAAATTTAAAGGGTACAGCCACATCCATCCATCCAGTGGGCAAAATGTAGAGAGGATTCATGGTTTACCAGGTTTATCTCCGGAGCTTCGCCCACTCATTATCATTCACTTCGTGGATATGGCGGAATTTTTTTACGGCCTCAAAACGCTGGCACACCTTGATGATGGCATCGACCGTGTTGCAGTCCTTGCATATGAGAAGGTTGAACGCATCATCTGTAATTCCTTTCAATATGTGTGCTACTTTTTCAGTTTCTTCCATGCCATTGTCCGTTTTTCGGCAAAGGGCGAGCACGTCCTGTATGTAAGTCACGTAGGACTCTGCTGACCTTTGCGCACGAGATGCCAACTCCTTCTTGGCCGCTGCCTTTCTACCCACAGACTTGCCGAAAAGGGCGTGCATCTTTTCCTTGCACGCATCCCAGCTTCCAATTTCATCTTCGTGGTTCTCGAACCACACTTTTGCTCTTCCTTCCAAATAGAACAGGATGTTGGCCAACATAAGAGTTTCATCCCAGCGGTAATTCTTACTAGTACGTTCGTACAACGGCAACCTTTCTTCGATTTCGACATCGTCAGTGCCACAGAACGTGCCAGGATCTTTTAGCTACGGAAGGACAACAGTTGTTGTTGTAGTCGTCTCGGCGGGAGCGGGTCCCTGGTTTGCCATGGTGAAAAAATCTAAACGTCGGCCACTGCGGAGCTCCGTTAATCGTGTTGTACCCAGCACCACCACCAAATGTCAGGGGTGTGAGAGAATGATTGAAATAAATATATTTACAGAATATACAGGGAGAGTCGGAAGCAGCTGTGGCCAAGACGGAGGTACAACAACAACACCAGCGCAATCGCATTCATCATCTTCGTCATCTACCTGATGCTCTCTCGTTGCCGATGTCGTGTAACAATACGAGCACTTCTGATGGCGAGCTATTCCAAATGCCACTGACCTCTATAAAGAGTTCCAGTGTGACACAGGTGCAAAAATAAGCGTTTTATCTTGAGACTGTGTACTTGGACGAAAACAAAAATATATTCGGGGTTTGACAGGAGACAGGTTTTCAGTTCTAGTCGAAAAGCTGAATTGCACAACTTCGCTATGGATCGGGCAACTCTTCTCCTGAATGTCAATGATGTGGGTGCACTTTGAAGACGCGGACAGGGAAAACACAGATGTAGGCTGCCGGGTCTTCAAAATGCATCCACATCAACATGCAGAACCAACTGGCCCACGTAAGTTTGCTGACAAGCTTCTCCTGCAGGCGCAGCCACTGTCAGAGGTAACTTAGAGCAGAGAACAGTGCTAATTGCAACGTCACGATGGATATTTTGTGTGGCACCCGGCGGTCACGCGAGCCGTGTTACCTGCAGCTGTGGCAGTACCTGTACTTGCTGTGCACTACATCGTGCCCTTTTATGTGGCCACTAGACGTTGCACCAAATACATCCTGAAAATGAGCTAAAAATAATAGAGCAGCAAATTCAAACACACCACGAAAACACGGCCGGGACCATTTAAAAATCATTACCAGAAGTAGCACATCAGAAGTCTGCTGGGGCAGGCCGTTTGGCGCGAGTCGGTTTGTTTACAAACACCGAAACCGTCTATGGTGCGAACGCGAATGTCGAGAAGGATGACGGCAAATGTAGGCAATGTGGGGTTGAGCAAAAAACAAGGAGAATGATAGCTGCCCAGAGAGAACTGCTGCTGGTATCGCCGAGCTGGAGACTGTGTTGACGACAGAGCAAGAAAAAAAACTAGGGCTATAGATGAAAGGTTTAGGTAAGCCGAGGATGCACTAGCGAAGGTGAACAAAGGAGTGGCCAATAGAGAGAACAGTAGCGCACCGGCACCCAGAACGGCGGAGAAGAAAGTGAAAACAGGTTTAGCCGGTTCAATGGTCACAAGACCCAGCTTCAGCGAAGTAGTGGTGGGGGTGGGAGGGGGCAAAGCAACTTGCAGTACAAGCACAAGTAACCTCCAGGTGCAGGACACTAGCACAAAAGTCGGAGCACATAATAATCGCAGGGGACTCAAAGTTAAATCGATGCGCAAAAGCCATCAAAGAGAGGGCAAGATGCGACAAGAGGATTTCAGTAGGGACGTTCCCAGGACATAAGCTGAAAGCAGTCATGAGGAAAGCGAGCTCAAAACTCACAACTAAAGCTAATGGGCCAAACTCGGTGATAATTGCACACGGTTTAAATGATGTCTTAAATGAAGATACGGCAGGACTAGCTACCACACAGGCGAAAGGGGTCGATGACATAAGCGCCATTTCTCCTCAGGTACAGGCAGTGACATGCACAATACCGGAGGTACCGGTGCGTGGACAACCTGCAAACAGTGGTTGTCAACGTAAATGAAGACATAAGGCAGATGAGTCAAAAAAAAAGGTTTTGAGGTGGTGGAAATAAACAGAGAGGTGCATGGGTGAGGTGGTTTTCAACGAGACAGAATTCACTTCGATGGGAAGCTAGGCCATGAGGTGGGTTGGTGACTTGCAGGACGTGCAGTAGTTTTTTTGGGGGGAGAACGTGGGCCCTTCGGGGTCCATAATAGCTAGTAATGAGGGAAACATCCAGGGAGACTTTTTGACAGGTGGTATAAACCGATACGATTCCAAAGCGGCACCAATATTTAGGATACGTGGAGTTTGGGGAGAAATCGACGCAGAAACGAGGGCCGAGCAAAATAAGACATAGGGTATATTAACATGCAGGGTGGCAGGAATGGGTTGAAGTGGGGAGAGATAAAAGAACAGCTAAGGGAGGAGAAACTGATGGTATATGGGTTTGTAGAAACACATCTTAGAGACATGGAATAACCACCTAGCAATCTGGACATCGCATGGGAATATTGTAATAGAACAGAAGGCAGCAGAAAGGGTGGTGGTATTGGGGCATTCATTCATAAAAGTGCAGACTGGCAATGGGTCAAGCAGGAGTGCAGGGAACAATTATGGCTGAAAGGAGAAGTGGCAGGGCAGATGACACTCCTATGTTTTGCATACTTGTGGACAGGGGTAAAAGCCAGAGAGGAAAACCAAGAAATCGTGCAGTGTATAGAAACTGACATTGACGAACTCAGAAAAGAGTGTGAGGTAATTATATTTGGAGATATTATTGTGCACATAGAAGATATAGATGGATATTTGGACCCAACAGGCAGAACACTAATGGCTATGTGTAAAAGGCATGATTCAATCATTCGCAACAGTACCAAAAAATTTGAAGGGCAGATAACATGGCAGGTGGGAAGGCTGCAGTCGACGATAGATTACGCAATGATGTCACATAGTATGTATGTTCGGCTAAGGATGATGAACATAGATGAATATGGGTCCAGATACATAGGTAGTGATCACAAACGTATCAAGCTGAGTTTTTGGTAGGGAAATGAAAATAGGAAGGAGGCATTATAAGCAACCACTTGGTAATATTTATTCAGAAAGGCAAATAGAAATAGCAACTAAAGAGATTGAGAAAATAATCACTGAGGATACTGAAACAGAATAGATGTACACAAATATAACTCGATTGTTTGAGCTAGAGCTTGCTAAGGTACTGTAGCGATGCCGTCACTCAGGTGAACAACAACTTTATTGCAGTTGGGTTAGTGCTATATAAAGAGATGCATGACGTAACATGTCACGTGATTAAGGGTGTTATATGATGGCTGTACGTCCAGCCGGGTTACATCTTCCTTTTATTGTAGCGAAAATTAATTATGCCTTTCAGGCTGTGGGTGTCGACAGGGCTGGCGACGAGCTCTCGTGCTTCGGCGAAGCACTTGAGGGGAGTTGTCTTCTCGGGGGCCTTCGTCGCTGTTGGTTGTCCTGTCCCGTAGGTGTTCTCTTGTGCGCCTGAATTCTCGACCCTCTTCTGTTTTAAGGATCGCAGACCGGGGCGTGCTGGCTGGCCTCAGAAAAACCGCCGGTGACCAGGTTCGCGAGAGGGTGTCGTATACGGACACTGGCTGGCCTGGAGACAGGGCCGGCAGATCCATCATTCCGCGGTTGTAATAGACCTTCTGGCCTTGACGGATCTCTCTGAGCCTGTTGTGAACAGCTTTGCTAAGTACTGCTTCTGGTTCCAGGTGGCTGTTAGACACAGGCAGAAGGGTCTTGGTTTGCCGTCCCGTGAGTCTCTGCACAGGGGACTTTAACACATCATCTCTGGGAGTATTGCGCCATTCTAGGAACGCCATATAAAAATCAACCCAGATGCGCCCATATTCCTTAAGGAGCTTTTTAGCTTCCTTTACACCTCTTTCCGTCATACCATTGGTGCGGGGGTGATAAGGGCTTGTCGTAATATGATTAACGCCTAGTTGTCGCAAGAACTCTTTGAAAAGGTGGCTGTTGAATTGCGGGCCATTATCACTGCAGAGCTGCGACGGTAAGCCATGAGTGGCGAACAATTCTGTTCACCATACTGTCAGAGCACTAGCAGTGCTCTGCCGGAGTTCACGGATTTCGAAAAAGAAAGAATAGAAGTCCACTATTATGGCAAATTCATGGCCTTCATGGAAAAACAGGTCCATGCGAACAAATTCCCATGGCAGTTTTGGGATGTCGTGGCTGTGAAGAGGCATTTTGGCATTCTGCGGTTTATACTTGTGACAGACCTTGCAGTTTTTGCGAAATCGCTCTATTTCACGCGACATATTTGGCCAGTACATTATGCCTCTTGCCCGCACCTTCATTTTTTCAACTCCCGGGTGCGCAGCGTGAAGCAGCAACATAATTTCTTGTTTCTGTGAGGCTGGTATAATTACCTTGTTGCTACGAAAAACAAGGTTATCCTGTGTGTGTAGCTCCTCCTTGCAGGACCAGTACTGACGAAGACTTGAGGGCACCTTGCTCTTTTAAGGCCAGCTTGTTTCGGCGTGACCTCGAAGTTTGACCAGGGCCGTATCTGCATTCGTTGCAGCACGAAGATCCATCGGGCGCTGCTGCGAAGCTGAAATGTACTCAAGCACATTCACATGAAATCGCTCAGTTTCTTCTTGCATGACCTGTTCGCTGGGAATCCTAGATAAGGCGTCAGCTAAGAAGAGCTCTTTCCCTGGCTTGTAGATCAATGTAATAGGATATCGTTGCAAAGTCGAACGCATGCGCTGTAAGCGAAGCGGACATTTATAAAGCAGTTTGCTGAATATCGGCACCAAGGGGCGGTGATCGGTCTCAACGATCACAGTTTCTTGGCCGAAGATGTAATCCTGAAACTTGACGCAACCATGTACAATTGCCAATGTTTCCTTTTCAATTTGAGCCTAGTGTTGCTGCGCCTCTGTTCGTGAACGTGACGAGAATGTGACAGGACTGCCATCTTGAATAAGCACAGCGCCAACTCCCTTTTGGCTGGCGTCCACCGAGAGGGTTACTGGCTTATTTGCGTTGAAGAAAGCAAGAACTGGTGCATTTGCTACGCTTTCACGCAACATTTCATAACTTCGCTACTGAGAGTGAGTCCAAATCCATGCAATGTGTCTGTGCAGCAACGTTCTTAGCGGGGCTGTCACGCCAGACATGTTAGGAATGAAGCGCTGTACATAATTCATCATGCCTAAAAAGACTTGGAGTTCCTTACAATTCCTTGGCTTTTCTATTTCCAGTATGCCTTTCACTCGACCTGGGTCCTGGCAGAGGCCTTCAGTGCTAAGAATGTGCCCGAGGTAGCGGACTTCAGGCTGCAAAAAAGTGCATTTCTTTAGGTTAAGCTTGAGGTTGTTTTCACGACAGCGTAACACCAAAAGTCACAGGTTGTTGTCGTGCTTCTCTTTTGTGCGGCCACAAAGCAATATGTCATTCATTATCATGGCTACGCACGGCAAACCTGCCAGCATGCGATGCATAGCTGCTTGAAATATTTCTGGGGCAGACGCGATGCCGAAGGGCATTCGAAAAAACCGATAACGCCCATACGGCGTGCTCATTGTACAGAATTTTGAGCTTGATTCGGTTAGCTTAATTTGCCAGAACCCTGACGCCACATCAAGCGTTGAGAAGTACTTGCAACACGATAGTTGCGAGGCTGCGTCTTCTAAGGTTGGCATTGGATAATGATCCTGCAGCAGCACTTTGTTAAGCACTGTAGGATCCAGGCAAATTCTAACCCTTTGTCCTTCTTTACAACTGTTACCATATGGTTAGACCACTCGGTTGGCTCGGTTACCTTTGCGATGACGCCCTGGGCTTCCATGCGCTGCAGCTCAGCCTTGACTTTGTCCTGAAGAGCTATGGGAACTCTTCTCGCCGGAACGACGACTCCCACTGCGTCTGGCTTGAGCTTCATGTCATACTCGAAGTCTTTTAGCTGCCCGAGTCCTTCAAAGACGTCTGCGAAAGATTGTACTGGCGGGTTCAGTTCATGCTGTAGGTCTCGCGTACGGTAGATGAAGCCAAGACTTTCAGCTGCTGCACCACTCAGAGTGGCAGGGATGTCTTGATCGACAATAAAAAATGTTTGTTCTTTCGTGCTGTCATTGGCTGAAAGCATCAACTGAACTTGTGCGTGTGCGGCTGTTGTGTGCCCAAAAAAAATGCTGTGAGCTTAACATTGCAAGCTTGCTGAGCTTTATATGGCAATTTTGAAACATCGCTTCTTGAAATTACACAACAGTTTGCACCGGTATCTAGCTTGCATGCGATGGGATAGCCCTTGATGTACACAGTTGCGCTCCAGTCATCACTGGCGATCGCGCCGACAGTCAACGTTTGTAGAAAAAAATCGTCTTCTGCTCGCAGATCTCGTATTTGTTGGCTGATATTTTGCGGGTACTTGGATGACCTGCATACTCTAGCGAAATGGTTTAACCTTCCGCACTTTTGGCATGTTTTCCCTCTCGCTGGACACATGTCACTGTGGTGCATTTGACCCCCACATTTGTAGCAACGATTTTTTCCTATTGCGACTGCATTTACTAGAGTGCCTTCACCTGATCCTGTGGCTCCACTTATTTCTCTGAAGTGCTCTTTGCTTTGTTCCTGCGCTCGGCACATGTCGACGGTCTTTTCGTACGTCGGGTTTTCCGCTATCAATCTTTGCTGGAGGCTCTTATTCGTTGTGCCCAGAATGATTAGGCTGCGCAACATGCGGTCTTCGAGACTCCCGAATTCACAGTTCTTCGCTAACACACGCAGTTCTGTTAGTCGCTCGTTAAATGATTCACCTGTCTTTTGGTTTCTTGAACCGAAAAGAAATTCTTGAAATGTCAAGTTGGTCGCGGGCCTGTAGTGCTCTTCAAATTTCTTAATCAGGACTTCCACATCATTTCTGTCTTCCGCTTCCTCGAACTTGAAGGTACTGTATGCCTTTCGAGCTTCTTCGCCTATGGTAACTAGCAAAGTGGCTGCTTGAACATCCTCTGGCTGTGTGTTCAACTTCGTAGCAGTGTAAAACAGCAGAAACTCATTTTTCCAAGTTTTCCAGGCAATCCAAGGGTCCTGTGACGCCTCCATGCGCTACGGGGGTGGTAATAACACTGACGCCATTGATGCATCAGGTGGGTTTCGCTGCCACCATGTAGCGACGCCGTCAGTCGGGTGAACAACAACTTTATTGCAGTTGGGTTAGTGCTACATAAAAAGATGCGTGACGTAACATTTCACGTGATTAGGGGATTATATGATGGCTGCACGTCCAGCCGAGTTACAGGTACGAGTCAAATCAGCCGGGAAAGGGAGACACAAACCCAAGAGCTGGTGGGACGAGGAATATAAGAGAGAAATGGTAAGACGTCAGGAAGCCTCCACAAAACACAGGTATGCTAAACAACGGGGTGGCCCGGAAAATGATGTAAAAAAAATGGGATAGCTTTTTGAGTTGCAGAATCGAAGCATCCAATCTTATCAAAGAAGAAAAAAGGGGGCCATATAATCCGAACTAGCCTTCGCACTTGTAGCGTTAAAAAACACTGTATCTCGCTAGTTCACATCGTTTCGTGCGCTTTCACATTTTCATGATATCGCAGTTTCCCATTGTAGGAAGTAAACAGAAAGGATACAAAGGCAACTGCCAAGTTTTGAAAATATCTCAATTCTCTGACTAATAAAACAAGCATGGAACAGGGGTTTATAACTACAGTTCAAAGGTTTAAAAGTGGACGTGGCAATGAATTATATAAAAACAAGTATGACAGAAAATTTTAAATACCAAGAAGGCGCTGCATGCACTATACCCGATGAGGATTGACCAATTAGAGCAGTAGCTCCACTATGCCGAGAGTAGGAAAGGGTAGAGAAGAGGGTTCCTAATAGCACATCAACAGGCCCTGACGGCATCCCAATTATGTTAATAAAAACTAGGACCAAACTTTAAGCAAACATTGAGAGAGGCAGCGAGCAAATCAATAATGGATGGTGAAGCCTCCAATGGGTGGAAACTAAGCAGGATGAGCATGATCTATAAAGCAAAAAGGGACAAAGCTGATATAAACAACTACCATCCTATAACAGTGACATCAGTGGTGTACAACCTGGTGATGCACATAGTACAGACATGAGTGGAGAATGAGAGGATGCTGGGAGAGCTACAAGATGAGTTCCGTAAAAGAAAGAGGTTTAAGGACAATGTTTTTATTGATGCAGTGTATTGAGATAGCGGAAAAAGAACACAGGCCCCTGATGCTGGCATTCCTAGATATCAAGGGCGCTTACAATAGTGGGATTCAAGAAGACTTGTGGGGAATACTGGACACACTAGATGTGGAAGATGGAATAACTAATCTTTTAAAGGATATCCATAAAAGTAACAAGGTAGTTATAAAATGGGAGGAACAAGTATCTGAGCCTACAGAAAGACAACGTGTGCTTCCACCGGGATGTCCCTTGTCAACTTTGTTATTTAAGCTGTATTTAGAGAGACTAAAAGCCAAATTAGAGGGGAGTCGACTCAGCTTCAGCCTTTCTTTTGCAAAACAAAGAAAACTTGTTGAACAATCATTACCCGCATTGATGTATGCAGATTATATAGTATTTATAGCCGACAACAAGGAAGATCTGCTGCAATTCATAGACATCTGCAGTATTGAGGGAGGTAGGTTAAATTTGAAGTTCAGTAGGGAAAATTGGCAATCATGATTTTTAGTGATAATGAAGGCATTGAGCATAAGATACAGAAAGTCATTAAAAACAGTGGATAAATACAAATATTTGGCCGTATGCATAAATAACGAGGCTGAGTATCTATCTTAAGGAGTGTAGGAAGACGTGCGGCGTTTGGTTTCCTACATCATTTATTTATCCCTGCTCTGGCATGGACGCTGTCGTTCTTGCTGGCATCTTCTTCTCGTGCTGGCCGGAACATGCGGAGCAGCTGCGGCACAACTTCTTCGTCTTCTCCGAGACACCGACAGCTTGCCATAGGGCCCCCCCTCTAGCGAGGTAGCTCGTGCGTGAAGGAGCGAACCATATGAGCAGGTTGTAGGTTCTGCTACTGCGAAGTGCGTTCATCTGATTTTCACGGATGGCTTGTAGTCTTCGAGGACGGCCCCAGTGTCAAGGAAAGCCGGCATTATGCGGTCAATGGAGACACTGTCTTCGCGTCCATTAAGCAACAGAACGAAATGCTTCGAGCAACACTTGACGACCTTAAAGGGTCCGTCGTAAGAAGGTTGCAGTGGTGGTCTGATTGCGGCATGCCGTACGAAGACATGGGTGCAGTCGCGGAGAGCACGACTGACGAAACTTGGGCGTGAGTGTTGACGTGCAGGAATAGGCGACACATCTCTCATGGCATTCCTGAGGCAACTGGCATAATCAGCTACGTCCAATGGTGATACCGTTGATGTGTCGAAAAACTGCCCAGAAAGCCTTAGAGTAGTGCCAATATAAGCTCAGCAAGGAGCACGATGCGTCTGTAGGTATCATGCTGTGCAGGGCGAGGAGGACGAGTGGTAGTCGCTCCATCCAGGTTATCAATGATTGTGAGGCCATGAGCGAAGCTTTCAGTTGGCGGTGTTGGCGCTCACTCATGCCATTTGACATCGGGTGGTAGGCCGTCATCTTGGTGTAGTTGACACCAAGCATTCGGGACAAGGTGCGAAAGAGCGCAGAGTCAAATTGACAACCACGATCCGTTGTGATGGTCTTCAGAACTCAGCAGCGGCTTATCCACACAGTGATGAGTTCGCGGGCGACTGACTCTGCCATGATGTCGGTGAGCAGTAGTGCCTCAAGCCACCACGTGAACCAGTCTATGCAAGCTAGCATATACCAGCTGTTCTGCGATGGGGGCAAAGGGCCTACGAGATCCTGGTGCACGTGACTGAACCACGAGTCAGGAGGCGTGAAGGTACCTAGTGGGCATACCGTGTTGTGCTGGACATTGTTTAGCTGGCACTTAGGACAAGCACGTGTCCAGCGGCGAATGCCAATGCTCATTCGAGGCCATATATATAGCCCTGTCATGAGGTGCTGAGTCGCACATATACCGGGGTGCGACAAAGACTGCAAGGCGTCGAAGACTCTGCGGCGAAATGGTGCTGGATTATAAGGGTGAGGACAACCGGTAGACGTGTCACAAACGAGGGGAACCGCGCAGCCTGGAATTTAGATATCTTCGAGCTTGAGGAAGTTCTCTTGAAGTCGCAACATCTGAAGCTCGCTGTCGTCCTGTTGTGCAGTAGCCATGGCTGCAAAATCGAATTGTGGGCGCTCGTCCATAGTTGTGTTGATTTCTATTCGGGAAAACGCGTCAGCAACGAGTTGTCTTTGCCACTTATGTGCTGGATATCACTTGTGAACTCGATATGTAGGCAAGCTGCCGGATCTCACGTGGGGTGTGGGCAGAGTTGGTAGCGGTTGATTGACACGTAAGCGGCTTGTGGTCAGTGAGGATATGAAACTGCCGACCTTCTAGAAAGCGTCGAAAGTGCTTGACAACCAAATAGGCGGCAAGCAGTTAGTGACCGAACGTGCTATAACGATGCTCGGTCTGTGACAGCTTTCGTGTGAAGAAAGCGACCGGCTGCCAAACTCCATCGACCGACTGCTGCAAGACTGCTCTCATGGCGACATCCGAAGCATCCACTGTGAGTGACGTGATGGCGTCGCTCTTTGGATGTGCGAGGAGCGATGGGTTAGCCAGACCTTCCTTCATGAAACTGAAAGCTGTTTCTGCATCACCCGTCCAGAAGATGGAAGCGCTGGGCTTCGTTTGACTGCATAAAAGTGCTTGGAGTGGTTGCAAGATGGCAGCGCAATGAAGAATAAACTGCCGGTAATAGTTGGCAAGCCCGAGGAATTTACGTAGTTTCTTCATATTTGTTGGTCGTGGAAACTGCAATACAGCTTCAACACGTGCGGCCGGTAGAGAGATCCCACGCGGATCCACGTGATGGCCGAGAAATCCCAGTGAGGAAACGCCGAACTCGCTTTTTGGTCCATTGACGACTAGTCCGCATTTGTGGAGTCATGTGAAAACCTGACGCAGGTGAAGTTTGTGATCTTCTGCAGTGATTCGTGATCTTCTGAAGCAAAAGGTCAAACTACGAAGTACCTGGTCCACAAAGCATTTCGTTCTGCTGCTTAATAGACGCGAAGACAGCGTCTCCATTGACTGCATAAAGCCGGCTTTCCTCGACACTGACGCCGTCCTCAAAGACTTCAAGCCATCCGCGAAAACCAGACGAACCCACTTCGCAACAGCAGAACCTATAACCTGCTCATAGGGGTCACTCCTTCGTGCACTGGCTACTTCGCTAAAGAGGGGGCCTTATGGCAAACCATCAGCATCTCGAAGAAGACGAAGTTGTGCCGCAGCTGCTCCGTGTGTTCGAGCCAGCACGAGAGAAGGAGACACAAGCAAGCACAACTGCGTCTGTGGATGTCCATGCCTGAGCAGAGATAAACAAAATATGTGGAAAACCAAATGCCGCACGACTTTCTACAAACGTATCAAGCTAAGTTTTGGAAGAGCAGTGAAAGTGGGAAGAAGACAAGATGAGCAACTACAAGAAAATTTTTATTCAGAAAGGCGAATAGAAATAGCTACTAAACAAACTGAGAAAGTAATCACTGAGGATAATAAAACTGTGTGGACATACACAAATCTAATTAGACTGTTTGGTCTAGAGCTGGCTAAGGCACGTGAGAAGTCACCCCGGAAAAGAAGACACAAACCCAAAATTTGGTGGGATGAGGAAGTTAAGAGAGCCATTGCAAAACGTCAGGAAGCCTCTAGGGAACACAGACATGCTCAGCAGCGGGGTGAACCGACAGATGATGTCGAAAGAAAATGGGACATCTTTCCAAGCTGTTGAAAGTAAGCATCCCTTCTGATCAATGAAAAGATTAGAAGAAAGGGAGCTCAGTGGCTGGCAGAAGTGCATAAAAAGGATAGAAAGGCAGCTGCGAAATTTTGGAACCATCTAAACTCCCTAAGAAATGAAACAAGCCTACGATGATGATGATATATGTTGTTTAATGGCGCAAGGGCCACTGATGGCCAAAAAGCGCCAAGAAATGATATCGGATGAGGGCAATGGTTATGGTAAATGGCTGTAAAAGGGCCTAAAATTCTGCGCTCTAAAGATGCGTCAGACATATATTTATTAAAATCATGAAAGTGAAGTGAAGCATGCCTGGTGAGAATGAGTCTTTAGTTATCATGATATCATAAAATAGGAGCGTTATATTAGCACCGATTTCTCGCCAGCGCCCTTGGTCCCAAGGGCCGAAAGACAGGTGCTCTTTTGGATGTAGCATCCGCAGCAGCAGCCTCCTTTCGGAGGCCGTGCTACCGATCACTTGAGTAGATAACATGAAAAGTATTTACTTCTTTTAAGAATGCATTCAATGCATTATATTTAAAAAGAGGTTCGCGACCAATAAACATAGCTGGGTGAAGGGGTATGTGTTCCTTGTACGCTAGTGGAAAATGTTTTTTCCTGTAAGCCTCTAGCTCAGAGCATTCAAGGAGTATGTGAAGTACGGTAAGTGGACGGCCACATCTGTGACAGCTGGGTGGGTCACCACCGGACAAAAGATGTGTGTGCGTGCTGTGTGTGTGTCCTATTCTAAGCCGACAGAGTCTGACCTCTTTACGGCGTGTTTTCGACGTGGGTGGCCAGTTACAGAGGTATGGTTTAATCAAGTGTAACTTGTTATGAGTTTGTTGATCCCATAACTTCTGCCAGTAAGCCCCGTGCTTTTTCCGTATGTTTGGTTTTACGTAGGTCCATAATAGGGACAGCAACTGAAGAGTTGGCGGATCTTCCGTTAATTGACGTGGCGAGCTGGTCGGCCAACACATTTTCTTCGATCTCGCGATGTCCTGGCACCCAGCATACGACGATATGTTGCTTGGAAGTATAGGCCGCGCAGAGTATCGAATAGAGGGATATAATTATAGGGTTTCTGTGTTTTTTAAGATTTTTCAATGCTTTTACGACCCTCAGGGAGTCTGTGTATATAACTACCCTTGGCGTATTCAATTCTTTGATGTGTTTTACGAATAACGCATAAGCCTCGGCTGTAAAAATGCTTGTGCTGGTGGACAGAACGCCGGCATCCGAGAAGGATGGGCCGACCGCCGCATAGGACACGCCAGTATGGGACTTAGATGCATCAGTATAATATTCTGGACAGTCATATTTATGTTGCAGCTCTAAGAAATACGTCCGAATGTGTATGGGGAAGGCATGCTTTGTGATAGCTACGAAAGATGTGTCACAGTGTATAACCTTCCACTGCCATGGCGGGAGCCGCAGAGCGGGGGGGGCTGAGGTGGTATTCAAGCAGTGGGACATCTGTTTCTTCAGCTAGGTGTCTAACACGCAGCGAGAAAGGGCGTGCCATTGCGGGTCGATTGTAAAAAAGTTGAGAGCTGGACAGGTAGTTGATGGTGGAATATGCAGGTTGCTCACTGTTCGCATTTACTTTAAGGAAATATATGAAGGAAGAATATGTTCTCTGCAGATGGAGTGACCACTCGTCCGATTCTACATAAAGGCTTTCAACTAGGCTTGTTCTAAAGGCGCCTATGGACAGGCGGATGCCTTGATGATGAACAGGGTCCAACATTTTGAGAGCGCTTGGCGTGGCAGAGTGATAGACTATTGCCCCATACTCAAGACGTGAGCGTATAAGGCTTCTATACAGATTCATGAGGCACTTTCTGTCGCTGCCCCACGTTGTTCGTGACAGCACCTTTAGGATATTCATTGTTTTCAAGCATTTATTTTTAAGATGTTTTATGTGCGGTACAAAGGTTAACTTCGCATCTAAAATTATACCTAGGAACTTACGTTCTGTGCTAATGGGTAGACGCTCACCCTTAAGGACCAGTTCACGATCAGGGTGCAAGCCTCTTTTTCGTGAAAAAAGGACACAGGTGCTTTTCTGGGGGTTCAGTTTGAACCCGTTTTCATCAGCCCATTTGGATACCTTGTTAAGGGCGAGCTGAACCTGTCGCTCACAGATCCCAAGAGAACACGATTGAAAACCTATCTGCACATCGTCGACATATGTTGAATAAAAGATATTACGAGGGACGTACAGACGAAGAGAATTCATATTTATAATAAAGAGCGTACAGCTGAGCACCCCACCCTGTGGCACTCCGGTTTCCTGTACAAATGTTCAGGAAATAGTTTGCAAATAGTTTGCAGAGGCAGCTTGTTAACGCTATAGGTCTGTAACTTGATATAGTAGAGGGATCCTTTCCCTGCTTCAAAATTGGAATTATAACAGCCTCCTTCCAGGAGGAGGGGATCACACCTGAAAACCATATGTGATTATAAAGAGAGAGGAGGGTTTCTTTAGTTTCGGAGGGTAGTTCCTTCAGCATCGCGTACATTACGTTGTCAGAACCTGGGGTAGATGTATTACAGCAGCTGAGTGCTGTTCGCAGTTCTGCTAAGCAGAATGGTGCATTATATGCCTCCTTTCTTGCGAATTTTCTTTCTAACTTTTGTTTTTCTATTCGTGCTTTGTAATTCTGGAAGGATTCAGAGTAGTGTGAGGAGCTCGATATGTGTTCGAAATGTGTGCCAAGAAAGTTGGCTTGATCCTCCAAGCTTTCCCCGAGGCTATTTACTAGTGGAAGAGAATACGTTTGTTGGCCCTTAATTTTCTTTCCACACTTTTCCCTCATCTGTGTATGAGTTGATACTCGATATAAACTTTGTCCAGCTCTCTCGTCTAGCTTGTCGATGCGTTCTCCTTGCCTGCGATTTGACCCGCTTGAAATTTTCCAGGTTTTCTGCTGTAGGGGAATCGCGAAGCAACGCCCATGCTTTGTTCTGAGTGATCCGTGCTTTCCTGCATACGTCGTTCCACCATGGGACTCGCCATTTCGAAGACATGCCGCTCGTTTTGGCAATACATTTAGATGCGGCATCAAGTATAAAAGCTGTAAAATACGTGACAGCGTCATCTATGGTCAGGGCAGACAGCTCAGTCCATGTCATGTGTGTAAGAGTTCTATACCCTTCCCAATCAGCTGAGTCAATCTTCCATCGAGGAACCTGCGGGGGTAGTTGGTCTTTGTTCGGCGCACTTAGGATGATTGGGAAGTGGTCACTCCCATAAGGGTTTTTAAGAACGTCCCACTTAAAAACAGGTAAAAGGGACGGTGATGAAATGCTAAGATCTATGGAGGAGTAGGTGTTGTTTGCAATGCTAAAATACGTAGGCTCCTTTATATTTAAAAGACATAAACTAGAAGAGAAAAAGAGCTGCTCAATGAGACGTCCTAGCACATCACAGTGAGCATCGCCCCACAGGACATTGTGCGCATTAAAATCACCTAGAACCAGAAACGGCTCTGGGAGTTCATCTATTATTGATTCTAGCTGTCTGTGATTCTAGCTGTTGATGTGGTGGTATGTACACAGAACATATGGTAATGACTTTGTTAAAAAGTACAGCTCGAATGGCCATTGCCTCAAGGGCCGTTTGGAGCTTCAAATGCTGGCATGCTATACTACGATCAACTATAATGGCTAAATCACCAGATGGTACGACAGCATCCTCCCAGTCTTTTCGGAACATAATATATTGTCGTAGGAAGTCCTTGTGCTTAGGAGTTAAGTGCGTTTCCTGCACACATAGCACTTTCGCGTTAAACTTACTCAGAAGTTCTTGGACGTCATCTAAATTTCTAAGTATTCCCCTTACGTCCCACTGTATGATTTTGTCCATAGTGGAAAAAAAGAGAAAAAGTGCTGTGTGCAAAGAAGACGGAGATTAACTCATTTTACAGGGCCTTTGTCAGGCCCTGTAATCGGCGTTTTGTCCTTTTTTGGGCGGTCGAGAGAGGCTCGCCGCTCCTTCGGCGCTTCCTGCGCCGTTTGGCTTGAACTGGTGTCCATAGCCTCTTGCGAGGCACTGGACGCCCGCTCTAAAGAGCGATCTGTGCGTCGCTTAGACTTCGCCTCGATCGACGAAGTCTTTGTCCCCACCGAGCAGGGGGTTGATGAAGCCCCCTTGGCCTCGTGATTGCTCTGGCTGCTGCCAGAGCTGGTAGAGGTCACTGGTGTGGACAGGCTGAATGTGGGCAGGGCAGTGCTGGCTGCTCCCGCCATAGGGGCTTGTGGCATTGGCCTCGGCACGCTAGGCGCGGTCCGGGCAACTGCCAAGGGCCTTTGTGGTGCCGCCCCTCGTTGCACCACTTCGGCAAAAGGTGTTTTTAGTGCTAATGATAACGAGACCCGTTGTCTTGCTTCCCTGAATGTGATATTTTCCTTAACTTTTATAGTTATTATTTCTTTTTTCTCTTTTCGAGGCTGGGAACGCTCTGGAGTATGCGGGGTGACTACCTTCGCAGTTAGCACAGAGGACCTCGTCATGACTACATTTATCAGCACTGTGGCCGGTTGTGCCACACTTAGCACACATCAGCTGTCGTCGGCAGCTCTGGGATGCACGACCAAATCGCTGGCATTTGAAACAACGCCTCGGGTTCGGAATGAAGGGTCGGACATGGAGTTTTACAAAGCCAGTTTCGAGAGTCTCAGGTAAAGTGGTTGAGTTGAAGGTGAGTATCAAGTGCTTTGTTGCTATTTCATTGTTGTTACGTCTGATTTTGATGCGCTGGACATGTATTACACCTTGGTCCTTCCATCCATCAAAGAGCTATTCTTCACTCAGTGTCATCAAATCTTCGTCCGATACCACGCCCTTCACTGTATTCATGGTACGGTGTGCGCTCACAAAGACGGGGATGTTACCAAAGGCTACGAGGTGCGAGAGTTTATTGTACTGTTCCTTGTCTTTTAATTCGAGAAGCAGATCTCCACTTGCCATCTTCGTGGCCTTATAACCGGTTCTAATGGTCTCTCTCAAGCACTTGGCCACAAGGAAGGGTGAGATTGCTCTAGCTTTTGTAGACGATTGTTCGCAGTGGAGGACATGGTATTTTGGGAAAGTTTCTCTGTTTTTGGGCCAAAGTAGTAAAGTTGCGTCGGTGCGTACCCTTTTTGAAGCACAATCAGTTAAAGAGGGGGTCAAGGATCCCATGAGAAAATGTGTATTTTTCGGTAACGGCGCCTACCACCCACCACGGAGTCCAACGAGGGGACGTGGCAGAGCATGTGGGCATGTCTGCGCAACGCCAGCAGTACGCAGTTACTATAACCCAACATGGTTTACCCTAGTTTGGATAGCCACACAAGGTTAACCCTTGCCGCCAGGAAAAACAGAAGTAAATTGAAGAGAGGAGAAATCAGGAAAGATTGAAAGTAAGAGGGAAAGACGAAGATGAAGAGCGACAGAGACAGGAAAAGGCGACTGCCGGTTTCCCCTGGGTGGGTCAGCCCAGGGGTGCCGTCTACGTGAAGCCGGGGCCAAAGAGGTGTGTTGCCTCTTCCGGAGGGCCTTAAAGGTCCAATCACCCAGCGTCGGCTCAACCTCCAGGATTCCCTTTTCCCCGGACACGGCTCAGCCACGTACGGCTAGGCGTGGGAGGGAGCCAAAACTCCCCCGTTAGCTTGGGTCCGTGGTGTCGCTACACACCAAACGCCTACTTACGCAGGCGCCCCTGCGGGGGAGACAGGCCTACAGCAGAGGTTTATAACTAGAGCTCAAGGAGCTTGGCTAGAAGGGGACGAGGCTATTGTATATATAAGAACGAGGGTAAACATATAAGAACGAGGGTGCGTTGCTGCTCGAAGTCCGGGTCATCATTTATTTATCCCTGCTCTGCCATGGACGTCCACAGACGCTCTCGTTCTTGCTGGCGTCTTCTTCTCGTGCTGGCTTGAACACGGGGAGCAGCTGCGGCACAACATCTTCATCTTATCTGAGTCGCTGACGGCTTGCCATAGGAGCACGAAAGATACATAATAAAAAAGGATACCAGGAATGCAGCTGTAATAAAAAATAGGGCACTGTGGAGCTGCAATAGGTATGATGTTGTGAGAGCGATTAGGAAAGGTGTCATGGTCCCGGGTTTGACGTTCGGTAATGCAGTCTTGTGCATGACATGAGAGGTTCGAGTAAGATTGGTAATTAAACGTGGCATAAATAGACTTGCTCTCGGAGCACACGAGAAAACCCGAAGTTTGAGGGTACAGGGCGACATGGGATCGACAATGTTGGAGTGCAGGGAACTAACAGCAAGATAAAATTTGAGAAGCGATTGAGAAAAATGGGAGAGGAGCATTGTGCTAGGAAAGTTTTCAGCTAGTTGCACATGAAGGGTGTTGATACTAAATGTAGAAAGTGAACTCGAAAATTGTCAAGCAAGTATTCAGACAAATAGAGAATACTAAGCCAAAAGAAAACATCGGTTAGAAAGAAGGTGAAGGAAACAGAGCGGGACATGTGGAAGATTGGAATGCTTGCAAAATCATAACTGGAGACCTACCCACCTTTCAAGCAGTCAATTGCAAAAGAAAAGATTAACGAAAATTCCTGGGGTATGCTTCTCTGTTGTTCGAGGCGAGAATGGGAGTATTGCAGACCAAGACGTACCGAGCCAAATATGAAGGCACAGACACGCTATGCAGTGCATGTGGAGACGAGAAAACGGCTGAACATTTGATAATGTTCTGTACACGGCTCCACTTCATAGTCCAAAATAATGGCGCGGAATTTCTTAAAGCAATGGGTTTAGGGACAGTGAAGGCAAAATAGACTTTAAAAGGGTAGAAGTAACCAAGAGTGGGGCAACTGATTGGTAGTTGCAATCAAGGCACGAGTGAAATTCAATCCTTCAACACACCGTCATAATACTTAACTAAATGGCTAGGTGGCGTGAGCCACCATTTGATCTAAAGGGCACAGCCGGATACATCCATCCATCCTGCAGAGACCACAGCAGGCAGCAGTGCGCACGGGATTCCAGCGTGTGCATGTTTTTTGTGTTTTTCCCCAGCGTATGAGTAAGAATTACTGCCAGAATCTTCTGGCTAAACTGAAGGAAAGTATTTTTTTTGTTACTGTACTTATTTTGGTCCCATTAAAAAAGAAAAGCATGGCAACTGCTGCACTTTTCTGATAGGTAAATGTAAAGAGGTGTCAATTCGTCTGTGGCAGTATTACTTTTTTTATTACAGTCTATTTTGGCACATTGCTAAATACCTCTATTTGAGAATTATAAAGATATTCTAGCATTCCTCCCTTCTGGCGACTTGTATAGGGGAAAACTGGCCTAATTCTTATGGTTGAATCGTTTTGCTCTCCTATCCTGACTCATATATTTACTGTTATGGATATATATGAGGTTGTCAACCGAAGCGCAGTTACACTATGAATGCCCTGTTCATGTGAATGAAATAAGGTACGTGAGAAGTAATTTTGCCGGAATATTGTAGAAGACTTCGATTAGCCTACCTACATTCACTCCGCACGTCTTTCACAGTGAAAGTGCCTGAGTAGTGATTGCCTCATTTTTTTGTTATCTGAATTTTGATTATGTTTTCATAGCACAAAGGCAGCATCAGTGTTGTGTTCACTTACTGTGCTCTCGACTGCATCTAAATCGAAGGGTCACACATGTCACATAATGGCGTATTTCTAATGAAAACTAAGTATTCGCCGAGCTAAGCTACTAAAGAAAGAAAAAGTTCAAATTGTCACTGCTATGTAACACCGCAGTGCTTCATACAATGTATAACAAAGTTTGAATGCGTGTTGCGTACTTCTTAAACAAGCAAAGTACCTCGATGTTTGTTGTTACATTTCCCAACGTATACATTGAACATCGTAAAGGCCACAGTGCAAATGACTGACCATAAGTGACAAAAGATTGCCTGTACCCAGCCCACGGTCGCCGCAGAACCAGCAACGTTCAGTCTAGACATAGCCTAGACGCATGGCGACCGCCTGCACCCTCCTCCCTGTATCCTGCTTCTGCGAGTGGACGGGAGAATTTTTGAAATGGCATAATGAAAAGCAGGGCTAGTTCCATGAAAGGAAAGAAAAAGAAACCCTTTCAATCGAGCGTAACCCATCAGCGTGGAGCACGGTACTCTTCTGACTTCACTTGTTGATTGAGCTGTCATTTTCTTCTTCGCCAGTGCCCTCCCTACTATACTACCCGTGAACTTCGAAGTATAGTATCGAGTACATGCGAATCTCTAGCAGAGGCATCGCAATTATAAGTGCTCTAACATGGGCGGTGTAAATCTCCGGCAAAAAAAGTTCCTTTGAAAATATATTTACGCGCAAGCATTGACTTTGCCTCTCGTACACTTTGGCCTGACATTCCCAAGTGAGCACGAAGTTATATAAAAGTGCAAAACCATTTTTTTTTTCTTGCCACATGCAAGCTTCGCCAACAGTGCAGCAGCCTTTTAAACAACATGAAAGAGCGCCGCAGTGCAGAGAAAAGAGTGGGCCAAGCCCACCTCTCGAAATACGCTCTGTTCATGCGATTGGGACGGCCAGACAGAAACCCATTGCGCACCCGCCATCTTGAGGACCATGGTCTAACTTAAGATGGCCGCACAGGCATGCGCCTCACGCTGTCGTCTGCCAGCTGCCAGAAAGAAATCGTTCAGACAGTCTCGAGCTGCCCGCAATCCGCCAAGCACCAAAAAACAAACATGCGTCCGAGCGATTCTGGGCCAGTGGGTGGAGCTTCCGGTAGGTCCCCAAGAAAAACGAATATGGCGCCAGAATCTGGGGCCGTCCAGAGCCATCCGGGACGTGTCAATCGATGAAGCTCAATGATGACACCCCTAAGACATCCCCGGCCAAACATAAATTTCCTGACAGAAAGCTTGATGCTTCTGTCTTCTCTCGTTTTTGCGGTTCTGGGCCCATTCTTTTCTGAATGCGCCAAATGCACTACAGCTTGCAAACTGTAACTTCTCTATTTATTTACCTATGATGCTTCGACAGCAAGGAATGCCTTGCTATGTAAGAATGGGGGACGGCAGGCTACCGCAAAAGTTTTGAAATATGTAATTAGTTTAAAAAATCGCAGCATATTCAAGGGGTAAATGATGATGATGAGTGGTGCGAAGCTCCGGAAGGAATCGTCGGTAAACCGTGAAACTATTCCGTGCAATTTGCCCCACAATTAAAGGTGAAATGCTCTCAGTGCACGCCAACAGCGAATGGGCTTTATTACACCGCGCCCCCTAGCGTATGTTTCCAAACCATTGCCTTCCACTGATTACACGTGCCATATGTGGCATCATTCCTATTAACGTCTCGCATCTTTGATCACCAACTACAAGAACCGCCCATCTAGTTTCATAACATCTCGCATCTTTTAATCAACTACAAGTACCGCCATTTAGTGAACACTCGAAGAGCTAAACTAGAGGTGGCTACCTACTATAACTACATACATCAGAGACGACCGATCCACGCCTTAAGGAGCTTCGCCCCTAAAGAAGACCGACACAAACAAACGAGCGATTCAGGTTCAGAAATGGCCACAGATTTTAAATAAGGCAAAATGAGAAAAAATGGTATTTTTCAATATTTTCCCTAACCCTGTCCCCTTCAAGGTTCACTGAAAGCAAATAACAATTTGTCAGAGTGAAAGCTCAATGTATAATGTCTAAAAAAACAATGTTATTAACAGGAGTGCCCTACTTATAGAGAAATTAAGGTAAATGCACGAGAACAGAAGTGCCACAAGTAGGTCATTTGGAAAATGATCCAACGATGTCAGAGTTATCGACTAAAATTAATCAATAGTAATCGGGCTAGCTACACTAAATAAATAACTTCCTGTGCATCAAGAGGCGTAATAAAGTGCTACTTGTTAGCTTCTGTTTGATTCATGGAAAAAAAAAAACACCGAATGTTACTAGGGGGATGACCCAAGTATTTTAAAAGTTCAATTTTCACTTGGTTAAACTGGACAGGACGTGCCATCTAAAGGGCCCAGTTGAACCAAGCACGCCTGCCATCTCAGAGGCCACGGAAGGAAATTCTTCAATGGCCATTGTTGCTGCCATGACTCTCACTACTTTGCTTTGTGGCTACTAGTGTTGACGGTTGCGCAGTAAAGCCAGGCAACGTTGTACACGGCAACAGTGACGTGACAGTTCCCACTTTGAGACTGGTAATTTGAAGTGTGCTAAAGTGATGTGAAACTCTAAAACGCGACTTCATTTCAAAATAAGCACTTCCTTCACACAAAAGTAGCACTGTGAGGTTTCTAAACTGGTAATATTTCAGAAATCAACATCTACTTAATATTTGCCTTTCGTGTTCCATAAGGTATCTTCGAAGACCAAATATTACGAATACCTTTGCGAAGTTGAGATCGATTCCCTTTTTGAACGTCTCGATGGCTAACTAGAAGATTGGTGTAAAAATATCTGCAAAATAAATATTTTCGCTTTTGGTGCGTGGTTCATATTTACTTACTTTTACTATTCTGAAAAAAGTACTACGTAATATCCATGGATGGGGATACACGCTGACATTGTTTAATTTTTTTTTTTTTTTCAGTTTTTTACCATGATTGCCCTCTGCTATCTGACGCCACAGCCCAAGCTTACCACCCCACTAAACTGAACGTTTGCGGCACGGTAATGCCATTTTTTAAACTCTCCACTGTGATGCTAACGCTAAACTGCACAGCTATTCAGACATAACGCGTACTGCGTAAAGCAAGACCAAGGAGGTAGCTTGGTGTCCAGAACTACAAGAAAGATTGTTTAAATGAACCTTCTGTATTTGTATAAGCCTCGGTAGGGGTACAACACACACATCTGATGCCTCTGAATTTGCACACAAGCTCCACGTGCCCAATAAGTATGCTGAAAGTAGCACTGAATCATCAGCTGTTTTCTTTCTGCGTCAAGTCGCACATACACACTACACCATGGTCTCTACACAACCAAGCAAAATAGTGTCAAGTGCAAGATACTTGTTCAGCAGAGCTGCATGTGACATGCAGTTTCTGTGTTGAGCACAACACTCATACACAGATCGAAGACAAAAAATAACAATAATTACTTCCTGAGAACCGTATGCACCTGAACAAGCAGTGACCGAAAGTTTGTGTGATTCAGTCAAACTCGAGGACACATTCACTTTTGTACAGCACATCGCATAGAAGTAACAGGAGTGTGGCCAATTATATGGCTGAGAGTTACCAGCAGCAAGTATGGCCCACCGTTTGGTGATTACTGGGTGAAGGAAGAGTAAGTGATTCAAAATAAACGGGTATTTCTGTGTTATTTTATTATGTGGAAGTCTGCGACAGTCGACAATTCACCAAGAAACTTTGTTAAACAAACTATAGTGTGTGACTAACACGCAACAATACGTCCGCACGGTGGTGCGACTTAACAGCATGGAAAAATTTTTCAGCAAGTAGCGACGCATTTGAGGATAAGAATATGCGTAAAAGGCACTTTTGAAACAACGCCCGTTGCTATGCTTTATTACTTAGCAGCACTGACAACCACTTTTGGACACATACGACACATGTGTATATGCAGAAAAGAACAAAGGCACTCGAAGTAAATTCGTGGTTCAGCAAAAAGCAGTGCACTGGGGATGCTCCCACAAAGCTCGAACTGCCCTCCTCCATTTGACAGCTTGTTAGACGTCAGAGTTGGCAGCAGGTCGGGGCACAAAGTTGGTGGTCTCCTCGTACACTAGCCCTGCAGTGACACAGGGCACATATCAAAGGTCATGCATCAAGCTACACAAGAATTTCACCAAACCATTACGATACTGCCTATCTGAGCACAACGAAGAAAGACCAAATGCTTTACAAGTTTTGGCTTTCCACAAGGTATCGACTGCGGCATAAATAATATTTTTGTGACAATGCCCACCACGCCAGTACTTGCAGATGAGCTAGCTAGCTACACGTGCAATTAATTATGTCGATGATGCATGTGGCTGATGAGCGCGAATAATTAGGGCTGACAACTTTGCAGTGGGTACGAACCACACACTCATGCAGAGAGAATTCTGTGATGACTGATTGCTATTTGACTCTCCTACCACGCTGGTTACATCCCTTAATACAATTCCTTCCCCGACATGACGCCTAAATAGGGTCCTTCTGCAGTAATTTTCAAGCACCAGTGTAGCTCTTTGGTAGATTATTCGACAGCCACGGAGTTCGAACCTTGTTTGTATTTTTTCACATTTTATTCTTTTCATGTCTCTCGGTTATGCCACCGAATGCGACGACAACACTCAACTCAGCATCGGGCGCCTAATAGCAGCGCTCTGAAACAAATTATGCAATGTGACATTCATTTCTTCATCATCATGTCTTAACATAGCGAGAAATATTATCCTAGAATGCTTTAAGTTCTTGAGCCTGCTAATTGCTTCCCTATCTGCGAGCAGCAGACAATAAAATTTGTCAAGAAGTGCCAGTACTCAAATCTTTATTACCACGGCAATCCTCTCGTGACAAGTGCTCCATCCGGTGTTCTTTCTGATGTTCCGCTCTATAGTATCGCTTTTGTCTTCATGAACTCACACTAACATGCCCAAATGACAGTTATCCTAATTGTGATACGACAGTTGCGATAAGACATCATGATAAGTTACAAAACAATAGGAAACGACCTTAAAATGTTTTTAGTTCCCGCTGGTGCACCAATAACTCTGAATTTCTAGTTTCCCACCCAATATTGAACAAGAAAAAAAGTGAAAGTACATACGAATATGTGATTGATTGAATTCAACTTCAATTCTGAGATTACTCTTCTTAAGAAGCAAGGTCAGAAAAGGCATGATTACGCACTTGTCACTCATAAAGAACGCCTGTGCTATACGAACTTCCCTTTCCAAGATTACCATCTGCCTTAGTTCTGGTGTACATCCATGACATTTGCAATATATGGCCAAGTGGACACACGTGCGGGAACAAACACCGTTAGTCTCTGCTCCCACGTTCTCGCAGCATTCTATTCAGCAACAGCCACAAGACAGGGCACTTTGTACTCCACACCTGTTATAACAGGACATGCATCTACTATTGTGCTTCACTGCACCAACTTTGGCCCCCGAAGCTAGAAAAACTTTGCACGTGTTTTTTCGCGACGCTCTGCAATGTGTGTTCAAGAAAGCACCAGCCTTGACCTGGTTTCGCACGGCTTCCAAGAGTGGCACATCTTTGACCATGCGTTGAATTTGCGAGATACCGTAGCAATATCACGATGACATCGTACTGAAGTAGCAAATTTTAGCTATATTGGTCTTGACTCGATTTCGGCATGACTTTTTTTTCCAATTGTTTGTGTTGGCGCAGCGCCAACCTTTTCTCCTTTCAGGTAACACGTAAAGCCTTAAAATGAAACTCTTCACTTGGAAAGTACTGCTATTAATTTCTTACAACTTTGTCAGATTTCTTGTAATAATAGATGCTTATATTGTCACAAAGGCCCAGGGACGCAGGCACAAAAGCAGGGCGTTTACTTTCCTGACCAAAGGCCAAAAGCACGAACACCAGAGCACGCGCCCACAGAACTACATCGTTATCCTCCTCAGAGATTGGTCACTATAGTTGCCAGCCTACCTTGCGTCGATTCCCCCCTTTCAAGAGCGACCGTCCCGGTCGATTGACTAAGATGCTAGAAATGGCCATAAAAAAGGATGGTCACGTCAATGAAAAAAAAAAAAAACATAAGCCCACGCTGTTGTGGATAATAAAAAAGTTCGAAGTATTCATAACTCGCGGGCGCGGTACGGTTTCATCCATACTACATGAACTAGTTCTGGACATGGACGTCTTCGGTTTAAACTGGTATACGAGCTTCGAGGAACTACCTCGTAATTCACGTCACTGAGGCAGCGCACAACTTCATAAGAGCCAAAGTAGCGTCGCAATAGCTTCTCCGATAGCCCACAATGTCGAACTGGAGTCCACACCCATACATAGTCACCTGGTTGATAGTGGACGTTCCTTCAGCCTTGGTTGTAACGGCGAGTGTCGACATCTTGCTGCGTGTGAATGCGGTTCCGTGCAAGCTGGCGGGCTTCCTCGGCTTTCCCAACGAAGTCGTCAACGCCCTCATTTCCGCTGGTGTCCTGGTCTACGGGGAGCATAGTGTCTAACGGTGTTGTGACACGACGGCCATAAACAAGCTCGAATGATGTTAGGTATGTGGTCTCTTGCGCAGCGGTGTTATAAGCAAACGTGACGTACGGCAAAATTTTATCCCACGTTTTGTGCTCTACATCAACATACATAGATAGCATGTCGGTCATTGTTTTGTTTAACCGCTCGGTCAAGCCGTTCGTTTGGGGATGATAAGCTGTTGTTTTCCGGTGGTTAGTGTGCGTCAGCTTAGTAACTTGTCGCAATAACTCTGCCATAAATGCTGCTCCGGGATCGGTTATGAGAACAGCAGGTGCACCATGAAGCAAAACAATGTCGTGGTCCACTAGGCACAGCTTTCGTTTCTGCATAGCGAGTCAGATAGTCGGTTGCAACGATAATCCACTTATTTTCTGAGGATGACGTAGGGAATGAACCAAGAAGATCCATTCCCACTCGCTGAAACGGTGCTCGAGGTGGATCTAAAGGTTGGAGGAAGCCGGCGGGCTTTGCGGGTGGAACTTTATGCCTCTGACAGTCACGGCAGATGCGGACATACCGCTGAACGGACGAATACAGCTGTGGCCAGTAGTACCTTTGTCGGATGCGCGCTAATGTCCTAGCAAAGCCTAAGTGACCGGCAGAAGGATCGTCATGGCACGCCTGCAAAACTTTTTCACGCAGTGCCATTGGAATGACGAGGAGAAAAGTTTCCTGGCTGCTCTCAAGATTTCTCTTGTAGAGAACATTGTTCCGCAGGCAATACGATATCAATCCACGTGAGAGCCGGCGTGGGACGATAACGTCTTCTCCTTGAAGATGCTGGATGACAGGTAGTAGCTCAGTGTCCTCACGTTGAAGCTCAGCCATCCGGACCACATCGACGATGCCAAGAAACGGTAAATCGTGTTCAGTGTCAGATGACGTCGGGGAAATGGGAGCACGAGACAGGCAGTCAGCATCTGTATGCTTATGTACTGATCGGTAGACCACCGTTATGTCGTACTCTTGAAGGCGGAGGCTCTTGTGGGCGAGGAGGCCTGATGGATCCCGTAGATTGCCAAGCCAGCAGAGCGAATGGTGGTCACTGGCAGCTCGAAATGGCCGGCCGTATAGGTAGGGTCGAAACTTGCTAATGGCCCAAACGACTGCTAGGCACTCTTTTTCGGTGGTAGAGTAGTTAGCCTCTGCTTTTGTGAGACTGCGGCTCGCGTAAGCGATCACACGCTCTGCGCCGTCCTGGCATTGAACAAGAATGGCTCCGATTCCTACGTTGCTGGCGTCCGTGTGAATCTCAGTGTCGGCAGTATCGTCTAATTGTGCCAACACTGGAGCTGTCTGCAGTTGATTGCGTAGCTCTACGAATGCTTGTTGTTGTTCTTCCGTCCATACGAAGGTTACATTTGGTCGTGTCAGCCTTGTAAGAGGCTCCGCAATTTTTGAAAATCCTTCGACAAAACGGCGGTAGTAGCCACAGAGTCCGAGGAATCGCTGAAGAGCCTTCTTGTCTCCAGGACAAGGGAAATCGGCAACGGCAGCCAACTTCTTCGGATCTCGTCGAATACCCCCAGGGCTCACCACGTGGCCGAGAACCGTGAGTTCCTGATAGTCAAAGTAGCACTTTTTGGGCTTGATAGTAAGGTTTGCTCTCCTTATTGCAGTGAGGACACCTTTTAGCCTTGAAAGATGTTCCTCAAACGTGCTTGAAAACACAACGACGTCATCCAAGTATACAAGACACGTCTGCCACTTTAGTCCAGCTAGTACAGTGTCCATCATGCGTTGAAATGTGGCGGGAGCGGAAGAGAGACCGAAAGGCAGAGCTTTAAATTCATAGAGCCCGTCGGGAGTCACGAATGCGGTTTTTTCGCGGTCGCCCTCGTCAACTTCAATTTGCCAGTACCCTGACTTGAGATCTAATGATGTAAAGAACTGGGCATGGCGTAGACGGTCTAAGGCATCATCAATCCGTGGCAGGGGGTAAACGTCGCGTTTTGTTACTTTCAATTTTTCTGGTTTTATTTGTCTTAGTTTTAAACTTTTACCACGAACCTTGAATTGATTGAGCCATCTGATTTGTAGCTTCAGTGCTCTTTTTTTCAAATGCTCCATGAAGCATGATATAGTACATGGTCAAGGATTCATATATTCCAAGTAAATAATTTGTTATAGAGCAATATTTGCATTAATGAGTTTAAATTGCAGGGCACCGAGTTGCACAGTGACGTCACAATCCTGGAAGCGTGACAACGACGTGGTCCCACGAACCTGCGACTCACACCGCATCACGTCGTCCTCTTTTGCACGCATACACACGCCAGAGTAGCCAGGTGCCGCCGAGCAAACAAGCAAACAGTCATCCCAAAAAAAGCCCTAAAAAAAGCAGTGGTGTTTCTCTGAATAAGCCCCAAAATAAGCAGAAATTAAACAAATGTTCCTATTCTTGAAAATTGTGTGGTAGTATAGAAAAAAAATACTACAAATAAATCTGTAAGGTGTACTAACATTTATTTTGCATATGAGAATAGGTGCATGAATAAAGGCAAGTATTTTTCTAGCCATACACAGAGTCATTGTCACTGACATCTGGCAGATCAGACAAGACAATCCATGGCATGCACGTTGGCAGAACCATACATGTTATTTGTGTTGATAGTTCCATCATTTTTCCGGTTGGTTGAAAGTCTTGGCAACAAATTCCACGAAACTTTAGGCCACAGCCAACGTGGAGGATGTCGCTCAGCATTGCAGTTTTTTCTTATTTCCGAGGCGCGATTCCAGAAAGTTCATGTGTGAAAAAACACCCACGATATCAACGTTACTCAAAGGCATAGCCAACAACGACGGAGCGAATTCTGCTATGCTGATTCCTTGAAGTGACTTTCACCACTTGCATCTGCAAAATGCTGGACTTCTACTCAAAAAGAAGTAGTTATTTTTTGTCGCATCTTTCCAGGGAAGAAGGCAGACATACCTATATTGGGTGTTCAGTAGACCTATACAGTGCAGTCCACTTATAACGATATCGAGAAAACCTAAAAATATGATCGTTATAACCGGTGATCGTTATATCTGGACTGCCGCCAAAAAATCGTCGCCGGACGTACCTTTTGTAGCTCCAGGCTTCATTTCGCTATTTTCACCAATTAATAAATAGTGTAGATAGTAGGATGTCAAAAACAAGACTTTATTTCTTACTCCGAAGAACGCATCACGGGTTCGCTGAGGAAGAGAGACTGACCGACGGCGGGGTGGGAGCAGTGGGAGGAAGAAAGCACAGCCAGAGGTACACAGCTGGAATGCCAACGAGGCCCCGCCCCGATGCCGCCGCGCCGCTTTGCTTTTCGCTTTTTTTTTATTTTCTCTCTCTTTCCCGCTTTCGTTCGCTTGCCGGCTTGCCGTTGTAGAAGGCCGGGAGCCGCGGAGCGCGGCGCTTTGCTTTTCGCATTTTTTTTTAAAATTCTCTCAGCCTCTCCGTGGTCGACGCGCGGCGAGGCGCAAAACGTGACACAGCTCGCGCCTTCTGTAGCGCGTCGCGCCAACTCGCGATGCTCTCCTCGGCTTTTTGAACGGCCGGGACGCGCTGCCGGCGCTGTGCTGCAGTGGCGGCAGATACGTACTCGCCTACGCTAACTTTTCGTCTTGTCTCGGCATAGTTCGTTTCAGAGGAACTTATCAATCTAAATGTTACGATTATTCTGAATGAAACATGCCGTCCACGGCAAACTTTTTATCGTTGTATCCGATATGCGGTGGATAACATATCGTTATATATGTTTTTTTTCCCCATAGCCCCAATGCATAAAATGAGACTGTTAAGTTGACCCATCGTTATAACCGATATATCGTTATATGTGGTATCGCTATAAGTGGACTGCACTGTATCTCCCTTAAACAGTTTGAGGAAAGGCACATCCTGAAGTGGCAGTTTTGTTTGGCTCAGTGTGAATTCAGACGAGAACAATCTCACAGAACTCCAAAGCTGAATATTATGAGGAAGCCTAAGCTGCACTTGCTTTGCACCTTCAAAAATAAAAACCTGGCATCTGAGCTCGACGTCTTTTTCCTGCTCAGATCTTGGTTTGGATGCTGTGACTTCCATGTTAAAAAGCACTCCAAAATCCACAGCGGAAAGTGGAAGGTGGGTTGCATCGTCCTCAAAGTTGACTTCCACAAGTCTCTCTCCAGCTGCTGGTATGTGCGAGGCAATGAGCACTCTGGAAATAAGTGACTGGAAAAGGTTTTGAAGGCAATCAAGCAGATGCATTTGATTTCCGTTTTCAAGTTGGAACAGCTTGTTGACCCTTGAGAACTCCTGCAACACTGGGTTCAGAAACACCAGATACAACTTCTATCTCTTCAAACAGGATCTCAGCATGATAGCAACGTTAATTGTCCTTGCACATGGTGAACTGAAGCTTGAGTTCATCTCGTGAATTTAGGATCCGTTTACAGCAGCTGGAGATGAAGAGCATCCAAGTTTCCGACAGCTGAACCAACTTTCATGGCTCTTTAACGTTTATCAGCTGGTATATTTTTCTGTACTCACGAAGTCGCTGGGAACTGTGCGAAAACCAACTGTACGAGCAGCCAACAAGGAATTCCAGGCTCCAAGGAAGCATTTCTACAGCTGTGCTGGCACATAGTTGAATGAAATGAAACACGCATTATACAAGTACGAGGTTCTCGTTCTTCCGGTGCAAGTGTGTACACAGAATGGTTCTTCCCAACCATAACGTTACAGCAATCAGTTCTGATTACAACACACCTGCTGAAATCCTGACCAACCGTGGTCAAGAAGTCCAGAAGGCTTTGTGAAATCTTGGCGTTTGAACCCTCCCGCGCTGACAGTCCCGGAAACGTGGTCACTAATTTATTTAGTACAGCACTGAAGTTGCAAACCACGACATCCACTTGACTTTCATTTGATACTCGGGGCTCTCATCAACCAACAACAAATACTCGGATGCACTTATATACATTAGTCCCCGAGCAGGCAGGCTGCAATAACTTTCATCAAAGCTTCGCGTATCGTTTGGTGAAGCTTTACGTCACCCGCTGTGTATGACTGTATCAGCTCACCGAGATGATCCAAGAAAATTATAGTCGCATGAAACGCTAAATAAGAAGCAAGCTTGAGCTTCAGTTCTGGTGAGATTTTTGGAGGCGACGACCTGGTGAATCCCATGGTGGTCAGAGATGCACTACAAAGGGGCTGAGAGTCATCATCATCATTATCAGCCCGACTACGTGCACTGCCGGACAAAGGCTTCTCCCATGTTCCACCACTTAACCCGGTCCTGTGCTTGCTGCTGCCAATTTACACCCGCAAACTTCTTAATCTCATCTGCCCACCTAACCTTCTGTCTCCCCCTAACCCGCTCGCCTTCTCTGGGAATCCAGTCAGTTACCCTTAATGACCAGCGGTTATCCTGTCTACGCGCTACATGCCCGACCCATGTCCATTTCCTCTTCTTGATTTCAGCCATGATATCCTTAACCCCCGTTTTTTCCCTAATCCACTCTGCTCTCTTCTTGTCTCTTAAGGTTACACCTACCATTTTCCTTTCCATTGCTCGCTGCGTCGTCCTCAATTTAAGCTGAACCCTTTTTGTTAGTCTCCAGCTTGCTGCTCCGTAGCTAAGTACCGGCAAGATACAGCTGTTATATACCTCCTCCCTCTTGAGGGATAGTGGCAATCTACCGGTCATAATTTGAGAGTGCTTGCCAAATGTGCTCCACCCCATTTTTATTCTTCTAGTTACTTCAATCTCGTGGGTCGGATCCGTGGTTATTACCTGCCCTAAGTAGACATAGTCTTTTAAAACTTGAAGAGCACTATTACCGATCTTGAAGCGCTGCTCTTTTCCGAGGTTGTTGTGCGTTACTTTGGTTTTCTGCAGATTCATTTTAAGACCCACCTTTCTGCTCTCCTTGTCTAACTCCGTAATCATGAGTTGCAATTCGTCCCCTGAGTTACTCAGCAATGCAATGTCATCGGCAAAGCGCAGGTTACTAAAGTACTCTCCGTTAATTCTTATCCCTAACTGTTCCCATTCTAGGCTTCTGAAAACCTCCTGTAAGCACACGGTAAATAGCATTGGGGAGATTGTGTCCCCCTGCCTTACACCCTTCTTGATTGGTATTCTGTTGCTTTCTTTATGAAGCACTATGGTAGCAGTTGATCCCCTGGGCTGAGAGTATTCACGTGTTTTTCTGCAGCCATGTGCTGAAGGAGGTCGGCATTGTTATGTTGCTGGGTTTTCGTGGTAATCCGATGGAAAAACCATACCGCTCGGCTGCTGGGTACGAACTGCTTTATTTTTGCAAAACGACGCCTGTTCATAAAATGCGCGATCCTTGCGCTGCATCCCTCCTGAAGGGAAACCTAACCCAATATCCCTTTCACTCTGGCCACCTGGCAATGTGACCGGAAGCCGGTGACTGCAACTCCAGGAGTGGCGGTACGCCCATTTGGCGGAAATGACAGTGTGTCGCTTGTGGAACATCACATCCCTTCCCTCTTGGACGGAGTCACCATAGCGATCTGGGGACTGGCGATGTCATTGCGGTTGTGATGCCGTTGCCGTGCCCAGCTGGGTCACTAGTTCTTGTGGCATTGGCTCTCATATTAGGCTGAAGCTAGATGACACAAGGGAGTCTGCTGTTGGATCTACAGGAGAGTCTGCCGGTAGATCCAGCATGTACGGAGCCAGCACAGTAGCCTGCCGAGTTCTTTCGCCTTAGTTTCCGTGCCCGCATGGCATGCAGTCTTCCGCCTGACTTTGGTCGACATTGGATTTTATGGTCGACATTGGATTTTACGTAGGTGCCTTCGAAACCTTCCTGTTCCACATTTAATCATCCAAGACCTGGGCACGAGCCTCTCCATTATCCTTCCTTTCATCCATGCAGGGCTGCCTCCGAAATTTCGGATAAATACAACTTGCCCTACAAGAATTTCCCTTTGGGAGCTACAGCCCTTGTATACGAGGGTGTTTCCACAGATGGATGGAGCTGGAGTTGTGTGAGCGCAGTGAGTATGTCACGCCCGATCAAAGTGGCTGGGTTTTTTCTGTTGCCATTGACACAGTGCTGTGTTGCTTAAGCATGAACTGTGCCAGCCTGCATGCAAATGTCCCTGTTTGGTTCTTGGTGAACGCCTGTTTTCTTTCGAACACCATCCTCTCTGCTTGGCCATTAGTGGAAGGATACTACGGGGTGCTTGTGAAATGTTTTACCCCATTTTTTTAAAGAAGTCCTCAAATTCTGAGGAAACAAAAAAACGGGTCATTGTCCGTCACAAGCTTTTTGGGGAGCCCAAACGTTGGGAAATGGTTTCGCATTTTCTCGATATTTGAATTTAGCGCATGCAATGCACTTCCAGCCATTTGGTGAACGCATCAACTACCACTAGCAACATCCTCCCTTCCACAGGGCCAGCAAAGTTCGCATGAATGGTGTGCCAAGGTGTTGTTGCGCACTCCCACTGAAGTGTAGGTGCTTTGCCTGGTGCCTTTTGGTGCTGGTAGCATGTCACACCATTTCATGCCACTTCTTTGATGTCGCTGTCAACACCTGGCCACCAAAAGTAACTTCTTGCGCAGGCTTTGATTGCAACAGTAAAAGAACTTGTTGTTGGGCTAGTTGGCATAACATTTCAAAAAATTAATTTGAGTGCAAACACACTACACATTCACGTACACACACACACACCCAGTCATCAAACACGTACAGCACTCACTTCCAACTGATTTATTTACAGCACTAATGCTTGAATATATACATGGGGCACATGTGCGCAATAACATCAAAAAAGGCCAACAACATACACTATAGATACATGCAGATTAGCATTTCACAGCTTAGAACCGATAAACTGGGATTCACGAGAGAACACAGGCAGTGAAGGGGCGCTTACGCATTAATCCTTATTTTTTTCTATCAAAACAGCCTCTAACATTTCACGTGCCGTTTTTCTTGCGCTTTTGCCAAGAATTTTTGTCTCCGAAAATCGCGCCTCACAACCACACGAAATGACATGCGCAACCAGGTGCACATACTTGTCATCTCGTTTTGTTAATATTTGGGCATGTTCCCCTAACCGGCCATTAATACACCCTTCGGTTTGACCAATGTTCACTTCGCAGCAGGATAATGGTATTGAGTACAGGACCCCCGTGAAACATTTACCATAGGCCCTCTCATGCTTCTTGCAGCCGCGCTTTTTGCTATGGCTATTACGTTGCCACGATTTCTCAATTTTCTAGGGTGCCGAAAACACCGTTGGTACGCTGTGCCTGCCAGCGACTTTCTTGAAATTGTGCGAGAACTTGTGGACATAAGGGACAACCAGTGGCCTAATCCTTGAGGGATCACCAACGTGATACCAAAGTAGGCCTAGGCCTCCCTCACTTAGCCTCGCTAAAATATACTCGAGATGATACCCGTGCTCACAAGCGTCTTTACCGCTGGTAATGATATCATCAAGGTAGACACTCACCCCCCGGAATGCCAGCCATTTGCTCATGTGCAGTGTTCATGAGGTGAAGAAAAAGAAAAGAATATATTTTGCGGCTTCTTAAGGAATAAAGATCAGTTGTTAGTCTGGGCTGGTCCAGTGTGTTCCTTTCTTGAGTGTCCTCGTATGTGCGCACCAAAGTTCCAAAATGCTAGAAGCGCCGACTGGTGTAGCAGAGCGTAGTTTCTCTGTGTTTTTTATAACAAACTGCGCGCCGGGCGATGCACATCATTTTCCAAAAAAGCACAAGTAAGCCCAAAAAACAAAAATGAGACAAGTGACCATAAAAGTTTGCAAGCGTCTCAGCGAGAAAACAAGCCCAAATTTGCTTATAAAAAGCGGAACTGGCAACCCTGACAGATGCGCGCAAGCAACCACCCGGATGGTTTACAGACTCGCTAAAATTCTAACATGAAGAGCTTCAACATTCACGGCATTGCAATGCCCACGACTTTTAGTTGGGGCGCTCATGTCGTTATCGAGCTTGCTACCTCATCCAAAAATCTACATTGCTACCTCATCCAAAAATCTACATTTGTACTGCTTTATAATTGCTCCTTCATGCTTTGCTGCTTGTGCACTGCGTAAATTTGGCAGTCTTTTGTCATCCACGATCTCGTGGCCGCTAACACAAACTTCGTATCACGCACGCTGTTTCATGTACATACTTCTCGCGACATGCAGAATGGCAGCTAGGCCTAATAAGCATAAGTTGGTTTTCAGTAGCGGACACATGCATGGGTGTCGGCAGGATTTCGCCTCAAGGGGTGCAAACCCAGGTTGCATCATGCCTGGGGGAGCCCATGGTTGCGTGCAGTCTAAGTTGCAGTTTGGTATGGAATCAACGAAACTATTTGCTGTGGCAACACTTGAAGGGAAGGGATGCGTATGGTTTATGCAAATGAAGGTGGCACGAGTAGAACTCGAATGGTCGCTCGCTATTGCGACATTGCCATGTCTTGAAGTGGGATGGGAGCCTGTGAAATTAACAAATCGGTGTCCATCCACGCACGCACGATTTCGGACGTAATGTGACATAGTTTCCGTGTAATGCACATAATCTAGGCGGTCTTAAGAGCAGTCGGCCAACTTCCTCGATGACGCTTTCTTTTGTTAGACCGACCTCCCCCCCATCTTTAGCGTTCATTTCGTTGGCAACGCGAGTCTGGACATTAAATATTTTTAACATTCAGCAACTTAAATTGCCAGACACACATTACATGCTTTCTTTCTCGGACACGCGAGGCTGCATGCCCAACACATTTTGTGCAACTGCGGCCCTTGAAAGAGTTTGTTTTAATTATAGTGCCGTACCGTTTATAGGGTGGATATTCACAATTCCCGCGACTTACGTTATAAGCGGTCTATACTTAGTAACTTTAGTGACGATGGAGCAAGAAAGCAGTTTCTTCGAAGGTGACGAAGTGTTTGGTTAGCTTTGAATGCTATATAGTTTGTATGCAATTTCAGAGTGGACGCCTAGGTACGGCTAAGATGTTACCGCTAAGATGTTACCGTTTCAAGGGTGTCACTGTGAAGAAAGTGTGTTGGACAAGTTGTATTCCACCGAAAAATCTTCACAGACTGGCATTTTTCAGTGCTTAGCTCTGTTTCAGATGTAGGACAGCAATGAAGTATGATGTTACGGGGATCAGCCTGCAGAAAATGAATATCACTGTCATTAGATATTTTACAATAAATTACAAAGTCGCCAGCAAATAAATACATTGTAAGAGTAACAGCAGTAGCTGAGTAATTTATATAGATTACAACAGCAGATGGCAAAGTACTGATCTTTCAGAAACCCCAGAACCAACAAGCGCAAATGCACGAATTCAGTTAAAACTGCAGGATCGATTTTTAACACAATTAGTATATATAAGAGCAGTGAATGGTCAACTTTATCAAACGCTTTAGCAAGGTCAAGAAATATACAGTCATGTAAAGAAGCAGAGCACCAACAGGAATGCCAATCATTAGTACAAGAAATTAGTTCAGTATGACGAGAAAAATACTTTTGAAAGCAACGATGAGTTGAAGAGAAGAAGGCATTATCTTTAAAAAAATTAGCAAGATAAGGTAACATTATTTGTTCTATTATTCTGCATGGTATACATGTTGTTTATTTATTTATTTATTTAGTATACCTCAAATGCCCCATTACAAGGTGTTAAATGAGGGGTGGGCTGTGGTACAGAATTCTTTCGATGTGGGTTTTGAACAGAACTGGGCTTGTGTGGAGCATGACATCGGGTGGAAAATCATTCCAATCCTTTGCTGTTTGAACAAAGAACGAGGGAACGAGGGAAGGTGGGCAGTTTTGCGGTTATGCGTAGGATAAGCAGTGTTGCGGTGGCTAGTACGAGAAGAAATTCGATGCGCGGGCAAGATACTGGATGCATCAGACAATGAATGAAAGAATTTGTGAAAAAGGGTTAGTCTAACGGCCTTGCGTCACAATTCTAGATTCTGAAGTTGGGCCTGGTCTTTCAGATTAGTGACACTTGAGTGATATGAATATTCAGAGTAAATGAACCTTGCGGCCCTATTCTGAATAGATTCCAACATTTTAGATAGATTAGATTGGTGCGGGTCTCAGACGGCGCAAGCGTATATGAGTTTTGGGCGTACTAATGTTAGGTAGGCTAAACGTTTTACAGGAGGAAGGACAAGGCGTAAATTTCATCTGAGGTAGCCAAGAACTTTATTTGCTTCGTTACAGATGTTTATTATGTGAGGTGTCCAATTAAGATAGGAAGTTATGTTTATACCTAAATACCTATAGGAGTCCACAGGGGACAAATTAGAGCCGAAAATAAAGTATGTTGAAGCCAGGTAATGTTTCCTACGGTGAAAATAAATGACAGACATTTTGTTAATGTTTAGAGTCATTAACCAAGTTCTGCACCACGTTTTAATTGTTAATAGATCATTTTAGAAAATGCAGGAGTCATTAAGGTCATTAATAGGGCGATAGATGACACAGTCATCTGTGAATAAACAGATACTTGACGATATATTATTAGGAAGGTCGTTTATATAAATTAAGAACAGGAGGGAACTAAGGACTGTACCCTGGGGTACACCTGCGACTACTTGACGGCGCGATGATGATACTTGGTTGGCACAAACAAACTGTTCACGATTTGAAATAAAATTTTCAATGCAGTTTAAAACGGCAAGGTCAAGGTTTAAGCGTGAAAGTTTTAATAAGAGGCATTTATGGGGTACCTTATCAAAGGCTTTTTCGAAATCTAGAAAGAGAGCGTCAACAAGGATATTATGATCAAGACATGTGCTGATATCGTTAATAAAAAGCGTGAGTTGAGTGTCATATGAGAGGCCTTTCTGAAAACCGTGCTGACTGGGGTGGAAAAAATTTACAGACGAAAGAAATTGCACGGTTTGAGAGTAGACAATATGTTCCATAAGCTTACAGCATATGCATATTAGTGATATTGGATGGTAGCTGGAAGGAGATGATGACGGACCTTTCTTGGGAATTGGAATGATCTTGCCGACCTTCCAGTCTCGTGAAACCACTACAGATGACAGTGATTAATGAAAAATATGAGACAGTATAACAGCAGAAAAATGTTTAAAGTTTATCAGAACTTTATAATTTATGCAATCAATTCCAGCTGATGACATCACTTTTAATGACTCGATCACTTTAATGATACCGAGAGGTTCGAAGATGACGATAGGCATAACAGGGAAATCATGAGTGGAAGCACAAGGGAGTACGTATATCTTCGGGTTCATCGGTGAAGACAGAACAAAATATTGAATTTAGTGTTTCTGCGACATAGAACTCAGGGATTGTAACATTTTGTGGATCGCATAACGAGATAGGTTTCACGTGAGTTGGGTTAATGGCCTTCTAGAACAGTTTAGTGTTAGTGCATATCATGTCTGGGAGGGTAGACGAGAAGAATGTTCGCTTAGCATTTTAAATCATGGATTTGTAAAACTTTTAAGTATTACGATATCTTTCCCATGCTTGCTTAGAATTCGAGGCCTTAGCCGAGCAGAAATGTCTCTTCTTTTTGTTGTTAAAGCGTTTTAATGCGTTGTTGTACCACAAAGAAGTAGGACGTTCTCTAATGATGATGGTAGGAATATAGGTGTTTATTAATTATTGCATTTTCTCTTTGAAAAGCTTCCAGTTTTCGTCAACAGACCGTTTCCAAAAATCTGAGAGAAACCAATCGTAAGAAGAAGAAAGTTCATTATTCATACTTTCATAATTGGCATTGTCGTATAGTGTTATTCTTTCTTTAATTTTGGGGTGGTTCAGCAAGTTGTATTGGAAACTGGCATGAATGACTGAGTGATCGCTTAGGCTGGTTAGATTAGAAACCGACGAAATTTCATCAGGCTCGAACGTTAGGAGTAAATCTAGCAGGCTTGTTGAATTATGGGTTGTTCGTGTAGGAAATGTTATCACTTGGGATAAATTGAACCTTAGGCAAATATCTAAAAGTCACTTTCAATATTATTTTTTGAAGTCGTTAGTGCTAAGCTGGGCCAAGTTATTGAGGGGAAACTGAAGTCTCCGAGTAGAAGGAAAGGGGAACCGATCGATTCTGAAGTTGCCAGTTGGAGAGCATCATAAAAATTTCCAATAAATGAGGGATCGGAGTCAAGGGACCGGTAGCAAACGCAAAATTGTAATGGGTGGAGCGGCAGCTTTGCAGCGGATGAAGATAATTTCGAGGCAAGAAGGAATGTCTACTGCGCAGCATTGCAAACTATGGTGAGCAGCAATTAAGACCCCACCCTCCCGTTTGTTTTGGAAATCGCAGCGGAAAATATCAAAATCAGCAAATATAGGAAGCAACTCTGAGTCAAGCATAGATGAATTCAGCCATGTTTCGGTTAGTACTACTAATTTACCCTCGGTAGCCTGGATGAGACTGTGCAGGGAATCGCTTTTAGGCAATAGGCTCCTAATGTTAGTATAGATAACTGAAAGAACGTTTTCCTATTGAACATGGGCTTTAGTGGGTAGCTATGGTGCACGTGGTAGTACCGTTTGTGTAGTTGGTTTAAAAATGTAAGTCACCTCGTCAATGGTTAATTTGCAGTATACGAGCTTATAAGGTCGGGACTGGGCTTTGCCAAATTCGATCAGTCGTTTGTGTATCAGACAGGTGTTGGGGGAGTAATCTTTTGAAATGCTGTGCGTAGTATTTTCAGTTTTCTTGCGTTCGATAGAGTACGGTCTTTATCTTTGAAATGCGTGAATTTTACAATTATGGGCCTATCTTTGCTAGGATGGAATGTTCTCAGTCGGTGTGCGTGTTCAATATTGCGTGGGTTAAGGTCAGGTTGAGGGCAGCTTTACAGTGATCTATGATTAAAGCATCCGATTGGGCCCACATTTTGCGTCCAGAATCTTTGTGTCCATAAAATATAAAGTTATTTCACTGGGCTCTATCGTTGAAATGGTCAATACTGCAAGCTAGTTCAGCGATTTGTTTGGAATTTTGTACAGCGATGAAACAAATTTTGTCGACGTCTGCTTTAAAGGTGGCTACGTTCGCACAGTCTGCTTCAATTTTAGCAAGCCTTTGGTTCTTGTTCTCAAAAGTTTTATCATACTGGGACAGTGTAGACTGAATGCTTTTCATTTCTTTTAAAAGGGATAATCGACCTTCATCAAGGGCAGACAAGAAGTCACCAGCTGTTTGGGTGGAGGATGAAAGGGTAGTAGGGCCTGGGTTTTCTGTGGAGGATGAATGGGTAGTAGGGCCTGGGTTTTCTCCTATGTCTGCGGAGAGCAGCAACAGGTTTAGTAAGTAGTAGCAGTAATGATAAAGGGCACCATAGCAATACCGCGGGCTCGGCAACACTATCAACATATCATGCCGTGTAGGTTTGGCAAATATGGAGTAGCGGTTCGTTACCTGCATGAAAAACAGGCGTCACATGTGAGCGTTCGCCATCGATACGTTGTTGCCGAGGCCACTGGAGGGGCCACGGGTGACGCTGGTGCTTTTATAGTAGCGGTGTGGCGCCAGTGTCGGGCCAGTGACGTGGGAACCACGTGACTTCAGGGAGTGCAGAAGGCGGGGTAGAACAGGCGGCAGTATTGCGATGCAGTGGTCTTGAAGGGGGCTGTCAGTGAAGGGCGGTAGTGGCAAGTCGATAGGGTGCAGTGATCGCCGGTGCAGTGAGACCAAGCTTCCGTCGGTACCATGAGGCTCCGTGCGGAAGACTGTCGGAACACCTGCCCAGGCGACAATCTGCATGAAAAACAGGCGTCGCATGTGAGCATTCGCCATCGAGACGTTGTTGCCGAGCCCACTGGAGGGGCTACGGGTGACGCTGGTACTTTTATCGTAGCGGTGTGGCGCCGGTGTCGGGCCAGTGACGTGGGAACCACGTGACTTTGGGGAGTGCAGATGGCGGGGTAGAACAGGTGGCAGTTTGGCGATGCAGCAATCTTGAAGGGGCTGTCAGTGAAGGGCGTAAGTGGCAAGTCGATTGGGCGCTGTGGTCGCCAGTGCAGTGAGACCAAGCTTCCGTCCGTACCGTGAGGCTCCGTGCGGAAGACTGTCGAAACAACTGCCCAGGCGACAATCTGCATGAAAAACAGACGTTGCAGGTGAACGTTTGCCATCGATACGTTGTTGCCGAGCCCACACCGCTACTATGTGAGAGATATGGGATGATAGAGGGATTATGTTTGTCGCTGCCGTTATGTTCTAAAAATATGGCAGCAGTTCTCCAGTGTTCAGGTAGTACAGTCATGATATGATCGTGAAAATATGCCTTTCAGGATGATGAAGCTATATTACTTTGTCTTCATTAAAATTTGCAATTAATGCCATCAATACCATGAAAACACCCCTCCTGCATGAACCGGCATATTGGCCCGCAGTATCAATAAATAAATAAATAAATAAATAATTTATTATATAGTAAAATTTCATTTTATCAATAAATGTGACGGTTCCTTGTGAGTGAAACGAGATGGACTCCAATGCGAGATGATAGTTCGATTGAAGCTCAGAGCATTGGAATCACTGGTGGGTGCAAATAGTGACACTTCACTGGTATTATTGGGTTTCTTAATAGGTTTTTATATATAATGAAAATATGAACTTTCGACGGGTGATAAAAGGCCAGGCGAGCTAAGAGTCATTACAACGTCAGTTGCGAGCTCCTAGGTGGTCAAGTGGTATTTTAGAGTGCCAGGAAGGTGCAACAGAACCCTCTACTTATAATAACGTAGCAGCCTGGCATGCAACGACCAAATTTGCTTCGCATGCAGATGCCGGACTAATCTTAATTGTATATTTACTTAAAATGCGTGATGAAGGAATCGTTAAAAAGAAGAAAAAAAAGAGGTCTAGGGTGTGGCCCTACTGGCGACCACCTCCCAGTAATGCACTTCCTCACCAGGGAAGGATTGGCCACCCTGGTGCAGGACTTGGCCACTACCTCCCTTACAAAAGTACCCAGCGACTGTGAAGCAACTGTTCACAGCGGTGCACTCAGACCTGCAATGCAGCAGAGGGTGCTAACACTCTCTGAGTCCGGACAGGCCGTCATTGAAATCTGAACATGGTTACGCTCAACACTAGAAGGCTATCTAGTGTACCTAGTCTAGTTGTGCTATTCAAGGAATCAGACAGTGTTAAATTGGATTTAATAGGGCTCAGCAAAGTTAGGAGGACAAGTGAGGCTTATACAGCGCTGAAGAATGGACACGTTCTATAACTATGGGTGGGGTTTCTTATACACAAGATTATCGCTGGCAACAAAGACGAACACTGACATCAGTGAGAGCGTGGCAAGTATCATAATCAAGATTAACAAAAGGAACAAGATGAAGGTGATACAGGCATATGCCCCAACATCGAACCATGGTGATCATTTGGTTGTGTTGAACATTTTATTCAAGAAAAAAGGCAATGCAATGAAGCGTGGGCACGAGCGGAGAGCTTGTGCCTGAGGGGCGCCGAAAGAACTTTTTGCCGGACACTGGACGCATTTGTTACTTCTCTGAGCCACTAAACCATTGTTTTGCTCACTCCACCGGCGAAAACACTTTCCTGTTACATTTTATGGTGCCGAGAAACCCGGGACTCTGCGATCCATGAAACACAATGAAAGGACTTCGCCCGCAATGAAGATGGAGCGCATCAAAGGCAAATAAATGGCTCAGCGAGCTCTGCACACACCTTTATGAAACGAAGCACGGCAACTGATGGACTCCAAGCAGTTCGATTCATCAAACCTTCGTGTGGTGCACAACCGGCTGAAGGCATACAACGGAGGCCCGTGAGCGCTCAACTTGAAACTTGAAGCACATCTTACCGACGACTAAGTCGCAGAAAATTATGCCTCCGTAGCAGAATATGAAGACAACACTGCTGCTACGCTGGCGTTGCTCAGTCACCACATAGAGGAGCTGAAGGTGTGGACGTCCAGGATCCTCAACAGTGCGGCAACCAACATCACAAATGAAGCTTTCGTCACTGCAGGTAGTCCTGTCTCTGGCGATCAGATGACCCATGGGTTCGTCGGCTCTCGTTGACCTAAACTTGAGCTGGTTCACTTATGATGATGTTTGATGTTTTGTGGCGCAAGGGCCATTTCATGGCCAAAGAGTGCCAGTTCATGTTACTAGAGATATGAACAATGATAAGTTGCTGTATAAGGGCCATAAAATTCCTCCCGCTAAGGCGGGTAAAAACGTAAAAGTAATAAAATTATGACCATGCCGTGAAAGGTGTGTGCTGTTAATGGATGACAAAAGTTTGTGAAAATAAAAACGATAGTGGACATGTATGGCATTAGCACAAGTGCCTCACTCATTCACACCCTTGCGTCCAAGAGCCGTGAGGCAAGTGCTTTGCTGAGTGTAGCCACCACAGCGGAGACCTCTTTAGAGAGGTCGTGCTATGGGATTCCCGGGTATATGATATGAAAACTACGAACCTCTCTTAAAAAAGCTAACAATGATTTATGTGTAAAAAGTGGTTCCCTACCGATGAACATTGCAGGATGAAGTGGTATCTGCTGTCGGTAGGGTAATGAAAAGTGTTGTCTTCTTAGCGTGTCTAACTCTTCACACTGGATCAGAATGTGAAGTACGGTGAGCGCTTTTCCACATCTTTTACACAAAGGTGGATCGCCACCAGACAAAAGAAATGAATGTGTAGTGTATGTATGTCCTGTTCTTAACCTTGTAAGTATTACTTCTGTGTGGCGTGATTTTGATACTGGTGGCCATTGACCAAGTTGCAGCTTGATGACATGCAATTTATTACCTGTGTGCGTGTCCCATGTGCTCTGCCAATAACCCCCTAGTTTTCGTTTTAGAAAAGCTTTCTAGTCCAGTGCAGGAACTGGTATCGATGTGTTGCTAGCCGTTTTGTTGACGGATCCAGCTAGCTGGTCCACCAGAATGTTGCCTTGTATTTCATGGTGTCCTGGCACCCAGCAGACTACAACATGCTGCTTGGAGGAGTACACTGTGCATAGGAGTGAATAAAGCGAGACAAGGACAGGGCTTTTGTGCTTTTTAGGTGTTTTCAGAGCTTTTACTACGCTTGGGAATCTGTATATATTATTGCCTTCTGTAGTTTTGTTTGTTTAACGTGCTTAACAGCCGCAAGTACCGCATAAGCTTCACCGGTGAAAATGCTTGCATCAGAGTGCAGAACGCCGGCTTCCAAAAAGGATGGGTTGATGGCTGCGTACAAGACAGAAGTGTTAGACTTTGAAGCATCCGTAAAGAACTCAGGACATGTGTACTTATGTTTTAGTTCAAGGAAGTATGTCTGGATAAGTGCAATCGGTGCATGCTTCGTAGCCTCCAAGAAAGACGCGTCACAATCTATCGCCTGCCACTGCCACGGTGGGAGGCATACTGCGGGAGCCATCAAGCGGTGTTCAAGTGGCACACCGGTTTCCTTCGCTAGACCCCTCACACGGAGTGAGTAGGGCTGTCTTATAGAAGACCGTTTCTCAAGCAAAGCAAGGCTTGACATGTCATTAATTGTGGAATGTGATGGGTGATTCTTGTCAGCACTTACATTAAAATATTATTTAAAAGACATGAAACATCTCTTTAGGTGGAGCGACTCTTTGTTCGATTCCACATACAGGCTTTCCATGGGGCTAGTGCAAAAAGCACCCGTAGAGAGGCGGATGCCTAGATGATGAACAGAATCAAGCATTTTAAGGGCAGTAGGTGTCGCAGAGTGATATGCTATTGCCCCATAGTCTAGGCGGGTATGTATGAGGCTTTTATATAAATTCATTAAACACTTCTTGTCACTTCCCCATGTAGTGCGTGACTACACATTCAGAACATTTATAGCTTTTATGCACTTGTTTTTCAAATACTTGATGTGTGGTATGAAGCTTAGCTTAGTGTCCAATATTAAGCCTAAGAATTTATGTTCAGTATTAACAGCAAGACATTGCCCATGCAGTTGAATATCAGGCTCGGGATGAAGGCCTCCCTTCCAGGAAAACGAGACACACGTGCTTTTCTGTGCATTCAGCGGGACCCCGTTTTCTTTTGCCCAATTGGAGACTTTGTTCAGGCAGAGCTGAACCTGCCGCTCACATATGGCCAGATTACAAGACTTAAAACCGAAGTGGACGTCGTCGACATACGTGGAGTAAACGATATTTTGAAGTTTGAAGTTTGAAGTTTATTATTATTAACAGACTGGCGATACATAAAATGAAGAAGACGTTTTACAGACTAGGGTCCCATAGTCCGAAGACTGTAGGGGGACCCACGATGAAGAAAGCATGTAAACAAGTGCAAAGGCAAATGGCAAGACAATGTAATATTAACAAAACAATGCTATAAAGCAACTATAGAAAAATAACGAAGCGATAAAACATAGTAATAACCACAACTTCAACAAATACAATCGCTAAGTCAAAATGCAAAAAGGACAACATAGAATAATTTATAGTGATAGAAGATATAATTTCAAAGTTTTTTTGAATGTATACAAGTTGGATAGAGACTTTATATTTGGTGGAATAGAGTTCCATAATGAAATAGCTGTGAATGACAAAGACTTTATGCCGTAATTAGTGCAAACTCGGGGTAGTAATAAATTTCGCTCCAATGCGAAGCGAGTGCGGTTAGTGTTTATCAATAAGTCACAGTTGATGAGGTCGAAGGGTAGCCGACGGTGAATTATATTAAAGAACAAACAAGTACAATGAAATTCAAATAACCTACTAATACACAGAATATTGTATTGTCTAAGCAAAGAAATAGCGTTCGAACGACGAGGGCTGAAAGTGATAATGCGGATTGCTTGGTTCTGTATATGTTGTACAGATGAGATGTACGAGTGATAGGTGTTGGCCCAGGTAATTATGCCATAGTTAAAATGACTATGAATAAATGAGAAGTAGAGCGATAGTAATGCATTAGTGGAAAAATATGGCCTAGCTTTAATCAATGCACGAATACCAAAAGCAGTCTTTTTCTTTATGTCTAATAAGTGTAGACCAAAATTAAGGGTTATGTCTAAACGTACACCGAGAAAAGAAACAGTATCACAAGCATGGATAGTATTAGGACCCATAGTTATAGCAGCAGATGTTAACAAATGTTTATGAGCAGACCTGAAAACCATGAACTGAGTTTTCGAGGGGTTTATCGTTAGATCATTGTTGTTGCACCATAAAACTACATCGCTGAGTACAGAGTTTAGTTTTGATATTAAAGATGGAACTGTTTTGGCCTTACATGATACTGTGGTGTCGTCAGCGTACAAAACACAATGTGCAGAGCAAATGACGTCAGGGAGATCATTAATATAAATAATGAATAGGAGGGGGCCAAGAATGGACCCCTGCGGAACACCTTGATTGGTAATCTTAATGTTAGAGTAAGAGCCACCTGTAAAGACCACATTTTTTCGGTTAAACAGGTAACTTTTCAGAAAATTTAAAGCTGGTCCAGTAATACCATAAGAATCTAACTTATTGAAAAGAATGGAGTGATTGAGCGTGTCAAAGGCTTTAGTTAAATCCAAAAAGACTGAACCCGAGAAGTTACCAGTATCAATGGAATGTTTGATGAAGTCTGTCAAAGAAAGCAGAGCAAGGTTAGTGGAGCTTCCATGACGAAAACCAAACTGGGAAGGTTTTATAACATTAAATTTCGAAAGGTAAGAACTAAGACGCTTTACAAACAGTTGTTCAATTAGTTTACTTAATGATGGAAGAATAGAGATAGGCCTATAATTTTTAATATCATCTTTATCGCCTTTCTTGAAAATTGGTATAATTTTTGCACGCTTTAATGAGTCAGGAAAAGAACCTTTAGAAAAAATGAGATTGATTATATGGGTTAAGGGCTGAGAAATTATATGAGCCACCATCTTTAAATGGTGTGCACAAATGTTATCCAGACCGGGAGAAGTATTTTTAAGATTACGAATAGCTGATACTATTTCGTCAGAGGAAGAGGGAAAGAGAAAAAATGAGTGAGGTAAGCGCGGCAAACTAGGTGAAGGAACATTTTTTGAGGAATTGGATGACGAACAAAAATACTCAGAAAACGCATTAGCAATGTCGTCAGAGTGACAATAAGTAGCGTTATGGTGAATGATTTTCGTTATGGGCGAGTTAATTGTAGGCGAATTCAAGAATTCATTGAGCAGTTTCCACTGTTTTTTATGATTATTTTTGTTCTTTATAAATTCCTCATTATAATAGCGTTTCTTGGCAAGTTTTAGCAAAGAGTTAAGAGTATTACAGTAACTTTTATAGCGAAGTGCCAAGGCGATATTAAAGGGTTGTCTCTTAACTTTCCTATAGAGGTTATCCTTCTTTCTGAGACTGGTTAATAAGGCAGATGTCATCCAAGGGCTTTGAGGCTCTTGGTATTTCTTGTTATAAGCAATAGTGTGAGTACTAGAAGAAACAGCTTCTGAGAATAAAGAAGAAAATGTATCAACCGCTGATTGTGGATCAGCTTGCGAGCTAACTTTGGACCAGTCACAGTTTGAAATTGCACTGATGAAATTGTCTTTGTCAAATCGCAGTGCAGTAAAAATTGTGTTGATTTGAGTTATAGGGCTATCAAATGTGATGAAGATGGGATAATGATCGGTAATATCGACATCAACCACCCCGGACACTCTAGGATTAAAGTTACAAAAAGCATGATCCAAAAGAGTGTTAGAGCCACGTGGGTTGGATCTAGTGTACGAATCGATGAGGCACGTTAACCCGTACCCTAGAAGGCAATCATTATAGGCACTTGTAGTTCTTGAATGAGAATCTAATAGGTTAATGTTGATATCGCCTACCAACAATACATTTTTGTTCTCCATTGATAGAGTGTTCAGGACAGTCTCAAGAGCCGATAAGAACTGGATAAATGAGGAGGAAGGTGAGCGATAGATGCAAGCGAGTATTAAATTTGTTTGATTATGAGTAACCTGTGGCTGTTCAATTTCTATCCAAACTGATTCGCAATAGGGGATGGTAATATGAAGGTCCAATCTGCGAATATAATTAATGCCAGAAGAAATGAAAATGGCTGAGCCACCATAGTTGTCAGATGCACGATGACAGTATTCAGATTTGTACGACGTAAAACCATATAGATTAGCATCCACATCGGAAAGCCAGGTTTCTGATATACATATAAATGAAAAAGAGTGTCTGGTAGAGTGAATGAAACTATTAATGTTGTCGTGATTCCTTCGCAAGCTACGTGCATTGAAATGAACTAGAGAGCGTTGATTGTCAGATAGAAACGAAATAAATTCTTCAGCAGAAAAGGACATGATTGACAAGTACTCGTCAAGGACAAAAAAAAAAAAAAATTAGAAAAAGAGAGAGAGAGAGAGAATTGTCCCTAGAATCGATAACACGCGACTTAGTTGAAAACCCGAAGGTCGTTCTCAGACTTTAAGATGAACACTTTGCTGCTGCTAGTCTGACGAGCCTTAATCTGGCAGTTGTCCGTCCATAAAAACTGCCAGCTCTTCTCCTTCTTAAGAGCTAGTGCCTTAGAAAACAAGCGTTTGTTCTCGACAGTAAGGTGATCATTAACGAACACAGCAGCATCAGTGGAACCAGAAAAGCCAATTTGGCCAGTACGTAGACGGGCTTTGCGAGCCCTACGAACAAACTCGCCTTTCTTCTCGCGGCAACAAAAGCGAGCGATAATGTTCTTCTCCTTAGACTTTGTGGCCACACGATGGACAACGTCCAAGTCAGAGGGAGAAACAGAGCAGCCGATGGCATTGCCAATGGTTTTCACGATTGCAAGGCAATCTTCATTTTGCGTGACCGGAACACCCTTTATCTCAACATTATTCAGTCGAGAATACTGTTCTAGATCAGCAACTTTTTTTTCCAACGCCTCATTTTTTGCGGAGAGTGCGCGGTTCGCAGTCACCAGCTCGTCCTGCCTCACCCTCATGTCATCAAAAACATCACTTAAGTGCTGAACACTTTCCGCCAGAGTTGCGCATTGATCAAGGCCGAGTTCATGTAGCTTGTTAGAACACTTAGAAACAGGGAGGGATAGACAAGCACAAAGAATTTATTTTGATAATAAAAAGTGTGCAACTAAGTACATCTCCTTGTGACACGCCTGTTTCTTGGACAAATGGTTGGGAAAAAATGCTGCCTACTCGAACTCGGAATGTCCGGTTTGACAGGTAACTTTTGATTATAGTAAGCATTCTGCCACGTACGCCAAGGTGGGACAGGTCTATTAGTATTCCAAAGTGCCATGTTGTATTGTAAGCCTTTTCGATATCGAGGAACACAGAGAGAAAGTATTGTTTATAGACAAAAGCGTCTCTGATCTGTGCCTCGATACGAACAAGGTGGTCTGTGGTGGATCTACCCTCTCGAAACCCAAACTGAAATGGGTCAAGTAAATTGTTTGTTTCAAGCAGCTTGCAAGTGAAATACGCCTATAACTCGAAACTGAAGAATGGCCCTTGCCCTCTTTCAAAATGAGAATAATGATAGCCTCTTTCTAGGAAGTAGGGATAGCGCCAGAAAACCAGATAGCATTGTACAAATAAAGTAAGTTTTTTTGAGTTTCGACTGGTAGGTTTTTTTAAGATTTCATACACCACACGGTCAGAACCTGGGGCATAATTACTGCAAGAGTTTAGAGATGTTTGGAGCTCAGCTAAACAGAAAGCTTGGTTATATGCCTCGTATCTAGTACATCTGTGTTCGAGTTTCTGCTTTTCTATTCTTGTTTTGTATTTTTGGAAAGCGTCAGTATAGTGTGACGAGCTGGACACCAGTTCGAAGTGTGCACCGAGGAAGTTCACCTGATCTTCCAAGGTATCACCCTGTGTGTTTACGAGTGTGTGTGCATTGTTTTCTTCCTGCTACCCTACCAACCATGTTCTAGACTTTAGCCTCCTGTGTGTATGAATTGATCCCTGACAAAAACTTTTGCCAGCTTTCTCTTCTGGCCTGCCGACGTGTTCTCCTGCCTTGAGACTATTTTCTTAAAGGTGTCAAGATTTTCGGCTGTCGGTGAGTTCCGAAGCAATTTCCATGCTCTGTTTTGCTGTTTGCGTGCGTTTCGGCATTCAGAGTTCTACCACGGCACACGCCGTTTTCCAGGGTGTCCGTTTGTTAGTGGGATGCATTTTGTTGCGGCAATCAAAAACTCTGTGATGTAGTTGACAGCAACATCAATGCTCAAAGTACATATGTCACTCCAACCTAAACGAGCGATGGTATAAAACTGTTCCCAGTCGGCTCTGTTTATGAACCATTTGGGAACACGTGGTGGAAACTCAGTAGCTGTAGTTGTGCTCAAAACTACGGGAAAATGGTCACTTCCGTATGGATTAATGATGACTTTCCACTGGAGTAGAGGCACAAGAGACGGCGATACTATGCTTAGCTCTATGGAGGAGTAGGTATTATTAGCGAAATTATAATAGGTTGGTTTTTCTTGATTTAGGAGACACGCGCTCCACGAGAGAAGAAACTGTTCAATCAGTCGACCTCGCGAGTCGCAACGAGAGTCACCCTATAGCCTGCTATGCGCATTAAAGTCGCCAAGGAGAACATAAGGCTCCAGGAGTTTATCAATTAAAAAGTGTAAATCATGCCTTTGCAGCTGATAGCTAGGAGGAATGTAAATAGTGCAAATTGTGATCAGTTTATCAAAAAGAACAGCTCGAACAGCCACTACCTCAAGGGATGTTTGAAGTTGTAAGTGTGTGCATGCAATCCCTTGATTCACTATAATGGCAACACCTCCGGATGATGTCATGGCATCATCACGGTCCTTTCGGAGAATAACGTATTTACGAAGAAAGTTGGTGTGTTTTGAATTTAGGTGTGTTTCTTGTACACACAACACTTTTGGTGAGTGTTCGTGTAAAAGTTCTTGGATGTCATCAAGGTTTCTGAGAAGGCCCCTGTCGTTCCATTGTATAATTTGAGTGTTCATGGTGAATGTAAAGTAGTGCTGTGTGTACGAAAAGCGAGTGGCTGTTTAGGCAGGGAATTTGCGTTCACTTAACAGGGCCGCCACCAGTCCTTGTTATCTGCTTTTTTTGTTTTCTTGGTGCGCTCCAAGGAGCCACGCCGCTCTTTCGGCACCAAGGGTATTGACGTATCCATTGCCTTTTCGGAGGCACTGGATGCCTGCACGTGCGAGCTGTTAGTTCGAATTTTGGGCCTCGCCTGGTGAGGTGAGGCCTTGAGACCTGAGGACCCTGGAGTCTCCGGTTGCTGTTCGGGAGTAGGTGGTGTAGTCTGGATTACAGCCGTCTTGGGGGCAGGTGCCACAACCGCAGGCTCGGTATGCGCGGGCCGAAGGAGTGGCGAGGGCTGGTGCTGCGCTGCCCCCGGACGCGCCGCATCAGCATATGTAGGTTCATAGAATGGTGAGACTCTTCGCCGTGCTTCCTTAAATGAAATGTTTTCCTTCACCTTCAACGTAATTACCTCTTTTTCTTTCTTCTAGTATACACAGGAGCGTGAATATGCGGCATGGTTTCCTTCACAGTCTACACAGTGTGGCAGTTGTTTGCAGTTCTCAGACACGTGGCCTAAGACTCCACATTGCACACAAGTCTGGAAACCACGACAGCTTTTAGAGCCATGGCCATACCTCTGGCATTGGAAGCAACGACGAGGGTTCGGTATGTACGGCCTGAGAGAGGTCTTCATGTACCCTGTTTGAATACTTTCTGGCAGATTACTGAAAGCGAACGTGAGTATTAGGTGTTTTGTTGGTGTTTCCTTGTTGTCTATACTGATGATGATCCTTTGTACATTGGTCACATTCTGAGTCTTCCACCCCTCCAGAAGTTCCTTTTTGGGCAGGCCAAGCAAATCAGTGTCAGATACATCTCCACGGGTTGTGTTCATTGATCTGTGTGGTGTTACAATATGATCGGAGTGCCACCAAAAATCGAAAGATTGTGTAGCTTCTCAAACTGCTCTTTTTGTCGAATTTCGAGGAGGAGGTCTCCGCTGGCCATTTTGGTAACTTTGTACCCGGTGCCAAGAGTTTCTGTAATACGTGTGGAAACTTGGGCAAGTTGGTAGGACATAACTTAATGTAGGAACAGCACAACCTAGAAGTAGTTACTTCGTAACTACGGAAGCGAAAAAACAAGGACAGAAAAGAGCGCTCTTTTCTGTCTTTGTTTTTTCACTTCCGTAGTTACGAAGTAACTACTTCTAGGTTGCGCTGTTCCTACATTCAGTTTCTGTAAGACACCTGGCTACTACAAAGGGGGATACAGTTCTGGCTTGCTTGTCACTTTTCTCACTATGTATGACATGAAAATGGGCGAAGTTTTCATTTGAACGGTTGAAAAACCAAAGTCTTTGGTGCGTACGCAGTTTAAGGCGGTACGATCATTTAACAGAAGAAAAGCTCTATGCATGCCTGTTTCATTTTCTTCAGAAGCATTGGTGGCCACCCACCACGGAGCCCAACGAGGGGACGCTACCAGTTTACGGATGCTAAAACCTGCAGACGCCAGCCGTACAATGCAACTATAACCCAATGCGCCTAGACCAAGGTAGGCTATTTGCACAGGGTTAACCCTAGTCGCCAGGAAGTTTGGAAGTAAACGGAAGAAAATAGAAGACAGGACAGATGAAAAGTGAGAGATAAAGACGAAGATGTAGGGAGAGAGATGAAGATGTAGGGAGAGAGATATAAGAAATGGCGACTGCCGATTTCCCCGACGTGAAGCCGAAGTCAAAGGGTTGTGTTGCCTCTGCTGGAGGACCTTAAAGGTCCAATCACCCAGTGTCAGCTCAACCCCCAGGATCTCCTTTTCCCAGGACACGAGCACGGCTAGGCGTGGGAAGAGGTCAGAGTCCCCCCCGTTAGCTCGGGTCCGTGGTGTCGCTACACACCAAACGCCTGCTCTCACAGACGCCCCTGCGGGGTGAGCTGGTTCACTTACATGGAAGCTCAACGAAGTCAGTGGCAACCTTTCTTGGATATGTTCAGGCACGCGGTTCACGAAAACCCCAGCCTATCGTACGTCGAACAATTCCACTATTTGAAGAGCCTAGTGACTGGACAGGCATCGAAGGCATTCAAACCACGAAGCTGTCGTACGAAGACGCCATCACCCTTCTAAAAGACTGCTTTAAAAACAAGACTTTTATCGAGCAACAATACTTGTCAAACCTATGAACCCTCAAGACAGAAAAGTCCTCCAGCGATGTGGCTTCGTTGCAAAACATATTGGACACCGTCAACAGAAATATCAAAGGACTTAAGGCGCTCAGATGCCCGGAGCTCTCCGACGCTGCTATGCTTATCAAGATCCTCACCAAAGGGATACTCGGAGATACGTTGGTAAACAAACAGAGCCGACAAACGAGCGTTGATACGATTCCAACGTTAGAAACAGAACTACGAGAGCTAATCGAGTACGTGCGCATGGAGGTGGTGAGAAAATTGCTTTTGTGGACGCCGGTGGTCGTGGTGTTCAAGATCACTGACAAGACACACTTCATGAGGCTCAACCCACGGGATCTGCTTTGATCAGCCATGCAAGGACTGAAAAAGGCACCTGTGTCTTTTGCCTTTCTGCAGCACACACTACGGAGTCATGCACATGCGGGATTAGCTTGCATGAAAGAAAGAACCGCCTAGCAAAGTCCGGCAGGTGCTTCAAGTGCACCATCAAAGGACATCGGTCTAAAAATTGCCAGCATCATGTGATTTCTTATAAGTTGCTGCAACGGAAGGCACGCAACAGTTGTTTGAAACCCCAAATACGCGCGAAAGAAGCGCTTAAACGATGTAAGAGCCTCTATTTCGAAGGTGAAAATGAATGAGTCATCATCGCAACATAACTAAAATGCGGTCCTACTACAGACATTTCGTGCATGGCTGACAACCGAAAGTGACTCATGTTTTATCAGAGCCGTATTAGACAATAGAAGCCAACGGCTATTCATTAAAGAAGACATATCTAAAGAGCTAAGATTACCTATAGTGTACACCATCGAAATGAATGCCAAGGCATTTGGAGGAGTCGGCGAGCACCGAAAAAAACGGCTAAAAATTGTCAGAGTGACACTAATAAATCAATATGACCATACCACGCATAATGTTGATGCTATAGAAGTACCATTCATTTATGAGCAGCTAATGGAACTTCCACCCATGAACATATTTGCGCAACAGCTGCTACATGAAGAGAATTTATTGCAGACATGACTGTAATTCCTGGATTAAAAACCGTAGACGGCATATGCTTGCTCATTGGAGCGGACCAAATGTGGAAGTTTTTGTTAAACGAAGTTTTCCTTGACGAGCGACGACAAGGCCTGGTGTCCATCAACACAAAGCTTGGTTGGGCCTTTCAAGGACCTATACAGTGCGAAGAACAGCATTTTGAGCGCACTACTACTAATACCATCTGTGCTACATGGACACAGACATCCCTCACTCCCCACAAGAACTCTCGTATGTCGATATCGAGAATAAGACAGTGTGGTCATTTACCAAGGACATTGGCATCACATCGATCGGGGACTTAAAGTTAGACTTCCTTCTAGTGCACTGAGCTCAATTAAAGCAAATAACCGAGCTGCATCCAAGCAAAAGCTTCACAGATCAACACGACACATATCCGCAAGGCGAGAGTTCAAGCGAAAACACGACAAGACGATCAGGCAGCTCCACTCCGACAGACGTCCTGGAAACTATTCTACAGAAGACGAGGACACATTTATCGAGGACAAGTGTACAGCCAGGATACAAACACACCTTAAAGAAGCTCACGTCACATGCGGCAAGAAAACACCAGTGCTACTGCTGAACCGGTAACTCAGCTCATCGTTATGCCTGCTCACCGAGAAGTACACCAAGATGGTGTTTGTGCAAGGTTAAGCGAAATTCGTGCTTGTTTTGGTTGGGGAGACCCGTGCTAGTGATTACCGTATTTACTCTATTCTATCGCACCCTCGATTGTAACGCGCACCGGGTTTTCACGACGAAAAAAAAAAGTAAGACATCGATTGCAACGCACACCCATTTTTCTCGTTGGCCCACACGATCACACCACTCAAAAAAAAGACTCCTTTCGGGAGCGTCTTCCGTTTAAATATGAGGTACGGGGGAAGCTTGTGTCTATCTGACGTGCGACGGAGCATTGCCGTCACTCTAGTTTTACTGTGGCCCGATGTCAGCACGCGAGCTTGCTTCACCCCCTTCAGCTCGACGGTTGTGGTGCCAGGCATGTCGAAGTAAAGAGGCGTCTGATCGGCATTCCCGATTTGCCCAAGCAGAGCCGTTGTTGTGCCGCAAGTTTAGGACGAACCTCTGAAAACTGAAGCTTTCTTTAGTACTCCTCCGGCAACTTTTGGCATATGCCCGTTCGCCTTCAGAGGGAAAAGCCTTTCCTCTTCATAAAGTTAGTTAGCCAGCACCTGTTTGTTTTAAACTTGCTCCGCATTAACCCTTTTTCTAAGGCTAACTGCATAGCCTGCACTTGGAGCAGTTCTGTCATCACGGGCCGCTGTGCCGCTCACTGCTCAATCACATACTCGCCGAGCAGCTCTTCAATTTACGGAAACTGACCCTGCTGTGGTCCGCTGAAGCCTTTGCGTGAATCTTTGCTGTCAACAATATTCTGCTTTTGTTTCCGCCAGTCCCGCACGCACGTTTCAGGAACTCCGAATGACCGCGATGCAGCCCGATTTACGTTAGTTTTCGGCACACGCAATGACTTTTCTTTTAAAAGCGGCATCGTGGTGCACTCGTCGAGTTTTTGGAGTCGGCCCTTCCATGCCGTCGATGCTAATGCACACCAAGATGACGAACTCCTTAGCACACGTAAGAAGTGCTGCACATGCGAAACCCATAGGCAGAAATGGCCGACGTGCCATGCCAACGTACGTAGGGGGCGGCAATTTTGGAATGCCGATGGCAATAGAATGACCGTATTCATTCTTTTTTTTTTCGTACTCGATTCTAACGCGCATGCGATTTATGAACTCGCTTAACCGAAAAAAAGGTGCGTGTTAGATTCGAGTAATTACGGTGAAAGTGAAATCGAAAAGTGTACGACACTTGCTCGGTTTCTAGTGAACGTGACAAGTGCACTGGGAATAAGTCGTTAGTTTGATCATGTGCAGCAGGTCATCAGAAATAACGAAAGTGGATTTTGTCGGGCCAGTTAGTGTGGCACTAATCCTGTTTGAATAGTGTTTTAAGCAAGTGCACCTTAGTTATTCTTAAATGTACGCTTGTCAGGGGTTCTCGTGAAGTTGCACATCCCTTTCACAATGTTATTCCATCGAACTATTCACTTCAGGCCACGGAGTGTGTTGCATATTTTATTCAAGAAAGAGGACCAGGGCGGCACCCGAAAGAACGTTTTGCCCGACACTGGATGCGTTTGTTACCTCTCTCAGCCATTAAACCTTCATTTTTGCTCACTCCACCGGGGAAGACACTTTTATTCTACAGACTGAATGCTTCTATGAAGACGTAGAATCAGTCATTAATGAAATACAGTCACAGTATACTACTCTGATGGGCGGCTTTAAAGAAACGGGCCAAAGACCATGCAATGGGGAGAATATGGCATCAGTTCTAGAAATGCCAGAGGAGAATTATTCGTTATTATGGAGAATGTAATAATTTACGGACCTTGAATACCTTTTTCAGAGAACAGGCTAACCATAAGTGGATGTGGCAAAGTCCTAATGGCGAAACTAAAAATGAAATAGACTTCATTCTGTGTGCCCACCTAGGCTGTACAGGATGTAGAAGTAGTTGGCAAGATCAGATGCTAAGAGCTCGTATTCACCTAGATTTAAAAAAGCAAAGACAAAAACTGATATGCAAAAAGCCAATTAATGAGCTGGCGATGATAGCGAAATTACAGGTATTGACAGTTTTGATTCAGAATAGATTTGAGGCAATAAATGAGGTAACCTATGTTAGCATTAACACAATGAACAATAATCTTACTAGTATAGTAAAAGAGTATGCAATGAAAGTCAGAGGTACAGTCGCTAGACAGGTCGCTGGCAAACTATCTTAGGAGACAAAAAATTACATGAAGAGAGGACAAACTACGAAAGCCTCAAATGCAACCAACAATATAGAGCCAGTGGAGTTTTGGAAGTTGATAGGTGCAAGTTATCCGACATCAGAAGGTGTCACATGGAGAGAATTGAGCAGGCTGTAAAAAACGGCAGAAGGAGAGCACCCGCGACATCTGGGCCTGGTCGCCTGCGGCACCTTTACCAGTCCATTAGTGCCTGAGGAAAGGGGAGGCAGGGAGACACACCCACGCACGTGTTGGCAGGCGGCTCCCGGCGAGCACAAGGCGCAAGTTATGAATAACCACAGCTCTGATGATACCTAAACCGTCGTGCGCTATAGGATATTGAATTGACATATACCAAAATGATCAGTAAATGCTTCTTGTAGACAAAGGATGGTTTGTTATTTCCATTGTGAGGAAATTTTTGCTTCGTTAAAACGAGGTTTTAAATACGTGGGCGTATGAGAATTTTAAGGGGAATTACTATTGCTTAATTATATCCATTAGTTCATCATATTCCGCTTTGTTGTAACGAGGTTCTACTTAACATGAAGAAGCGCAAGAAACGAACGTGGCCTCTACCGCTGCTTAACAGTGGTGCTCAAGTGGATATCGTCGTTGTATGGGATTCTAACTTCAACAGCAGCAGGATGTCCTTGGAATGCGCAAATCTGGTTATCAATCCAGTACTTTGATCTCTCGCCCTTTTATTTTACAAAATAATCAATATGTTGTGCTTATTGCATGTTGGTTTTGTTCCTGCGTGTAGTATCGTATTTACTCGCGTAATGAGTGCACTCGCATAATAAATGCACCCCCAACTTCAGTCGTCTAAATTTGAATTCTTTTCCCCGCGTAATAAACCCACCCCTTACATTCATCCAGTGCAGTCTCGCTGACACCTGGCGCTTACTTACCCTTTCGATCTCTTTCGTTTTTTTTTTTTTTCATTATTATGCCGACCCCACTTAGTCATCTCGGCTTGCTCCCGCCCTACTTACGTCCGTTGCCGCGTGCCGTGTTGTTTTTCTTTTTTCTTTCTATTTGTGCGCGGCACGTCCCCCGCCTTCTTTATCTGTGCGCCTCAGTGGAGTTAACGAATGCGAATGTAGAGACATCGCAACTGATAAGCACACAGCGAGCGAGAGCGAGCGAAGGTCACGAATCTGCCCGCGCGGACCGACGATCGCTTCCTGCAAATACAAAACTTTCAGGCCCAACGATGTGCATGCTATGTTCGAGCGATGACGACAAGATTTGCTGTCTCGAAAGGTCATTCGTCGCTATCGCGTCTCAGGTTTGTGGAAAACCAGAAAAAAATCGCTTGTCAGCCAGAAAAAATCATGACGATTTCTACAACATGGTAGCACCCCCGATACTCGCCTCGCTTGTTCGTCGCACGTACAGAAATTTCTCATGTGGAAGTCAAGCGGCGGCCATATTTTGTCATTATACTTGTTATAGATGGTTTTTAATCTTGTTGTCGATGGTTTTGATGTTTCCGGGGCAGCTTGCTGCAATGTTAGTTACTTGCTACAATGACAACGACGTTGAAGTGCGAGGTTGCCGCAAAGTTGACAAAGTGCGTCGTAGCGCGCGCTTCTAGGTGCCCTTTGAGATTGCGGCAGATACCACTGTTGCAGTTAAACGACTGCAAAACGCTTCTATGGCGAGCGCGGGCGGGGCGGACACAGTTTGCTAAAGATAAGGCCATCAACCACCGAAAATGAGTGAAGTGCAACATAGAACCTGTCGCCAAAGCAGGTTCTTTGTTGAAACCATTTAGGCATACGCCTAGACTACGCGTATACGTAAAACTAAGCGACCTAACTTTTTTTTGCATTACAACCTTCTTTGCTCATGCCGAAAAAGTTTTCCTAAACTCTGCCTCGCATAATAAACGCACCCAAAAAAAGTGCATTACACGAGTAAATATGGTATTCTTCGCTATAACCGGGTTTCGTTTGCAATTATAGTTCATATGTATGACCTTGGTGTACGTGAGTAAACCAATACAGAACTAACACCGCTGCAATCACCGTCATGAACAGTTACATATATCTACATTTCTGCTATAGTTGTGCTCATCGGAGCTTTGGTTGCGGTCGCGCCACAGAATGCGATAGAATTTCATTGCTCCGCAGAAGTACTGGTGGCCAATTTTTGAAAGCGGCAACTGCCTGTTCACAGGAAGGTAAAGAACTCTGTCATTAGACTCGACCGCTGTCTCCAGAAATTCGAACATTAATTAATGTGACCTAAATACTGCCACAATTACGGTGCCTAGCGATTTCAAGATTTGTGACGTTATTCCAGGAGGCCGCATTAAACTGCCCTACGAGCTATGGGAATCCTTAGATTCTCACTTGTATTTGCTACTACCACCAAGATCTGCACCAGCGGTGGCTCCAGGCGGGCTCACGCCCGACACCTTCAACGCACACCGCTGCGGCCCTCCTACTCGTCGCGGCTTAGCACCCCCACATTTCGTGCTTTTCTGCCAGCGACGGCCGGGAATAGGCGCGACGCTAGAGCGCCATCCATTTTCGAGGCTAGTTGCTTCGGCAGGTGAGTTGGTACACACTCCTTAGCGGATTCCGACTTCCATGTTTACAGTCCTGCTATCTTAAGCAACCAACACCCTTCATGGGTTCTCATGAGCGTCCCGACTCGGGCGCGTTCATCCCACAACTGGCGCTGTGGTTTCATCCCACAGCGCCAGTTCTGCTTACCAAAAGTGGCCTACTTGGCACTCTCATCGCTGCGGGAAGCCTCAACCCAGAAGGCCTCCCGTACACTAATTGAAAGTTTGAAAATAGGCTGAGGGCGTCTCGACCCCAATGCCTCTAATCATGATTTACCAGGTGTGACAGCTCTCCCATCGAGCGCCAGCTACCCTGTGATGAAACCTACATTCCTACGAAACGCAAGAGGACAAAACGAAGGACTCCTTGGATAACATGAGAAATAATTCATATTAAATGGAAGCTGAAAAAAATGCGGAAGCGTAAATGCGATCCAGCTGTAATAAGTCAGTGCTACCAAGAGTTTAAAAGCCTGTTGCGCGAAGCGAAGACCTATTTTTTTTTTCACACACCCTAACCAACTTGATGACAACACAACCGAGGAAATTTTGGCATTACCTAGCTAAGCCGGACAGTTCAATCCGTAAGATGGAAATCAATGGCATCGTTACTGAAAATACGCACGCAATAGTTAACTCGTTCAATTCCTTTTTCCAATCGGTATTCACCCAAGCATGCCCTGTCCGAGGGCCGCTTTTTGAATGTGACTCGGCCATGCCGGAAATCGAGATAACCGAACAAGGTATCTTGAACCTGCTTTTACAACTTGATGTTAAGAAATAACCGGGGCCATTTAAAATCCCAAAGCATTTCTTAGGCATTATGCAGAACAGCTTGCTCCTTTTTGTTTAAAATATTTATGCTTTCACTGAAAACTGGTGCACTTCCGAGAGACTGGCTATGCGCAAGAATAATTGCGATCCATAAAAGTGGTAACAGATTTCTGGTGGACACGTATCGACCCATATCGCTGACAACCTACTGTTGTAAATTAATGGAGCACATCCTCAACAAAGCCATTGTAAATTGCTTAGAATCTAAAAATATGCTGTACCCGAAGCAACACGGATTCCGTAGGGGTCTCTCCACGGTAATGCAACTTGCAGAAATAGCGCATGACTTTGCTAGCATAATTGACACCAAACTCCAGGCTGATACAATATTCATAGACTTTGCGAAAGCCTTCGACCATGTGCCTCATTCCAAATTAATAGCCAAGCTTGAAGCTCTTGGGATTAATAGCAAAGTAATTGCGTGGATTTCGGCCTACTTAACTAATCGCTCCCAGTATGTAACTTTAAACAATGTAGACTCTGACTGCCTCAGTGTTTTTTCCGGTGTACCCCAAGGGTCTTTTTCGAGGCCAACACTATTTCTTGTTTACGTTAATGACATCTCTTCTTGTGCGGAACCAGGTGTAACATTGCGACTTTTCGCAGATGACTGCGTCATTTACACTACAATACGCGGTATTGATGACCAATTAAAACTCAATTCTTCTTTACAAAACATTTCCCAGTGGTGTGAAATGTGGGGAATGGAAATAAATGCGTCTAAAACCCCGTTCATAAGTCTAACCAAGAAAAAAACGACCTTTGTCATTTTTGTACAATCTTAATTGTTCCAATATTAGCAAAGTTGACGAAGTAAAATATCTGGGCGTCACATTCTCGCAAGATTTAAAATGGGAACAGCACATTACCAATACATGTGCCAAGGCATTTAAGCAACTCGGATTTCTACGTAGAAAATTGAGCAAAGCACCTTCAGCAGTTAAACTAACCACCTACAAAACCCTGGTCAGGCCCATTCTAGAATACAGAAGTATAGTGTGGGACCCTCATCAAAACTATCTTCGCGAAAAACTTGAAAAATTGCAGAACAGGGCCTGAGGTTTATATACTCAAAATACACCTGGCGCGACAGTGCAACGGACGCACATCATCAAGCGCACTTAGCAACTCTGTCTAGCCGGCATCATGTTGCTTCCATGAAATTTTTTTTATCTCCTTTTTCACAGTCACCTTAAAATCTGTAAAGATGACTATATTCATCCGCCTGGCCGCCGTTCTGATAGGACGAACCATGATAAATGTATACGTCCCTTCAGTGCCCACAGCAATGTGTTTAAATATTCCTTTTTCCCTCGCGCTGTCACCGCTTGGAACGCCCTACCAGGTGAAGCTGTTAATATTACAAATATCGATGAATTTCGTTCTTTTGTGGAGCAGTTAACAGAGCCAGCATAGTTACATTTTGCTGTTCTTGTTGTTGCAATAATGAAAAACGTGTTTTGCAGTGGTGCATTGTAATCTTTTGTACATATATATTGTTTTTCATGCGTAGTACGTGGTTTTTATTACTTTTTTCTCGTCTTCTCCTGTATGGGAAGAGCACCATTGTAGTATTGTTGTACCCGCTATTGTAAGTGTTTCACTGTTGTGCACATTGTCCCTCAAAATATTGTATTCCCTGAACTTTGTATCTAATTCGTTACCTGTGATGATGTATGCCCGCTTCCTGTATGGGTCTGCAGAAGACCTACAGTATTATTAAATAAATAAAAAAAACGAGCTGAATGTGGCCTGCAGGCCACAGGTTGCAGACCCCTCAGATGGACGGTTTGGCGCAGTTTGGCACCATTTACCTCGATTTACCTCAAGAACTGGCAGAGCTTTCGAAGTTGATCAATAGGCGTAAGGTATGAGATGTAAGAAGGTATAACATGGAGAGAATTGAACACGCTCTGAAAATTGGAAGAAGTGTCAAAGCAGTGACGAGGAAACTTGGGATAGGCAAAAATCGGATGTATGCACTAAGGTACAAAGAAGACAAAATAACTACCAATATGGATAAGATAGTTAAATTAGCGGAGGAGTTATCTGTACAGTAGCCGGACAACCACGACCTTAATACTATAAGAACTATCAGTAACCCAGATGACACTCCACCAGTAATGATAGAAGAAGTCAGAAAAACCTTGGAAGGAATACAGGGAGGCAAAGCTGCTGGTGAGGATCAGGTAACATCAAATCTGCTGAAAGATGGAGGACAGATTGTGTTAGAAAAACTAGCCACCCTGTTTACGAGGTGTCTCCTGACGAGAAGGGTACCAGAGTCTAGGAAGAACGCTAACATCATCTTAATACATAAGAAAGGAGATGACAAGGACTTGAAGAATTACAGGCCGATCAGCTTGCTCTCTGTAGTATACAAGCTATTTACAAAGGTAATTGCTAACAGAGTAAAGAAAACATTAGAATTCAATCAACCAAAGGAACAAGCAGGATTTCAAAAAGACTACTCAACAATCGACCACATTCATACTATCACTCAGGTATTAGAGAAATGCTCAGAATATAGCCAACCACTATACATAGCCTTCATTGATTACGAGAAGGCGTTTGATTCAGTAGAAATATCAGCAGTCATGCAAACACTGCGGAATCAGGGCATCGATGAAGCATATATAAACATCCTGAAAGAAATATACAGGGGATCAACTGCTACCATAGTGCTTCATAAAGAAAGCAACAGAATACCAATCAAGAAGGGTGTAAGGCAGGGGGACATAATCTCCCCAATGCTATTTAACGCGTGCTTACAGGAGGTTTTCAGAAGCCTAGAATGGGAACAGTTAGGGATAAGAGGTAATGGAGAGTACCTTAGTAACCTGCGCTTCGCCGATGACATTGCATTGCTGAGTAACTCAAGGGACGAATTGCAACTCATGATTACGGAGTTAGACAAGGAGAGCAGAAAGGTGGGTCTTAAAATTAATCTACAGAAAACGATAGTATTGTACAACAACCTCGGGAAAAAGCAGCGCTTCGAGATAGGTAATAGTGCACTTCTATTTGTAAAAGACTATGCCTACTTAGGGCAGGTAATAACCGCAGAGCCAAACCACGAGATTGAAGTAACCAGAAGAATAAGAATGGGGTGGAGCACATTTGGCAAGCACTCTCAAATTATGACAGGTAGATTGCCACTATCCCTCAAGAGGAAGGTATATAACAGCTGTATCTTGCCGGGACTTAGCTACGGCGCAGAAACCTGGAGACTTATAAAGAGGGTTCAGCTCAAATTGAGGACGACGTAGCGAGCAATGGAAAGAAAAATAGTAGGTGTAACCTTAAGAGACAAGAAGAGGGTAGTTGAAATCAAGAAGTGGAAATGGACATGGGCCGGGCATGTAGTGCGTGGACAGGATAACTGCTGGTCATTAAGAATAACTGACTGGATTTCCAGAGAAGACAAGTGGGTTAGGGGGGAGGTAGAAGGTTAGGTGCGCAGATGAGATTAAGAAGTTTGCGGGTATAAATTGGCAGCAGCAAGCACAGGATCGATTTAACTTGCGGAACATGGGAGAGGCCTTTGTCCTGCAGTGAACGTAGTCAGGCTGATGATAATGATGATGACCTCGATTTTATCAGGTTGGCGCACTTTGGTGCAGTTGACGCAGGAATGGGATTCCTGGACATTGGCCCAGCACGTAGAACATAGGCACGTCAACCGCTGGTCAATAAAGGTAACTGAATGGATACCCATAGAAGGCAAACGCACGAAGGGGATACAGAAAAATAGGTAGGCCGATGAGATTAAAAAGTTCATAGGTATAACGTGGCAGCAGAAAACACCAGACTGGGTTGATTGAGTGATCATGGGAAAGGCCTTTGCTCTGCAGTGAGCGTAGTCTGGCTGATGATGATGGTACTCCAGAAACATTTAGGTTGTTTGGCAGGGTTACATTAAAGAACGATTTAGTAGGGTTTAATGCTCGCGAATATTCTGAAGAAACTGTCTTGCATGTTGTCGAGCTCGCTGGTTTAAAATCCTTGGCAATTCTAAAAAGATTTTTTTTTTTCCTCTTGGAGAGTTGGTATAGAACAAGAAACGTAGGGGCGTCAGACGCCACCGCTCCAACTTGAAGAGCGAGGGTTAGGGCACGGAACCTCTCTTCTATTCAAGCTATTATTAAATAGGATAGTTGGTTTAAACATATGTTAGACCATAGAGCTTAGTTAATGAAGTACACCCAATACCGATGGATATGAATCAGTTCATATACTTTATTATGGAGCAAACACTTATTACTTTCTACTGAGTGCTCAAGATAATTTGGTAAGAAGATGTTAAAAAAAATCACAGCATATCCAAAGAGTGAATGATGATGAGTCAGGTGACGTGCTGCAGGGTTTTATTGCTAAACCATCAACCATCCGCAAATATCCCCCACTACATCTTTAAAGACGTGACAAACACTGTATATACAAGAAATTTTATTATTGGTAAGTGGTAGCTATAAGTCAATTTTATTCCTCCTTCATTATAACAGCTTTATGGTCGGTGAAGTGGTGGATCGATGATGGGGTGTAGTGAAACGTTTGCAAGGATGAAGTACGGTAGTGGGCAGTTTGTAAAGCTCCAACTATAGTCAGTCACGTACACAGAAGGGATGGACATAGTAAGACAGTCTATGGTTCTTTAACGCGCACCTAAATAGAAGTACATGAACATCTTGCATTTCATATTGGCTACTTAACAGTATTTGCTTTATGGTCGGTGAAGTGGTAGATCGGTGAAGGGACGTAGTGGGATGTTTGCAAGGATGAAGTAGTGCGCAGTTTGCAAAACTGGAACTATAGGCAGTCACATACATACATACAAGAGATAGACAGACCCACGCCTTTAGAAGATTTGCCCCTAAAAGAATCGAAGCTGAAGGCCAGAGAGTTACCCTTTTATAATCTTTGATGTTCTTAGATCGTTTTGCCGATGATGCATGCAACAGATTGAGCATGAAATTCAAAATATAATGATTGCTGAAACAATACAGGGTGACGCGACTGTCTCTTACAACGTTAGTACTAAGTTGATAAGGGAACAAGTTTGGGTAACATGGGTCAATGCGGTGACGATCTGTGTTACAACCGAAATTCATGCAGGTGGTGATAAACTGGTTGGCCTCAGCTCTCGGAGGGTTGGAAAATGGGCATGCGTGTAAACAATCAATACTTGGACACTTGAAGTTCCCCATTAGTATGAGTTCTGTATTGGCGTAACAAACCGTGACTTGATCTGAACAATCGTGCAAAGCTAGCACAAAATGACACATCAATTGAAAGGGAACGATAGCAGAAGCTAACAATAACTTTGTTGAAATTCAGGCCGCATTACACAGATTCGTTGTCAAATATGATTGGTATGCAACCAAAACACTCATCCACATCACCACCACCCACTCTGTCAATGCGCTCACTGTGGTTGTCTTCATAACTTCTTGCACGACTTAAAATAATGCATTGCTAGGCTAGTTGGTTCATACTCTGAAAATTAGAAAGTGCAAAATCGTCGAGGACATGAAGGAACACATAAAGATAGGACAGGGCACTAACTTGCAACTAAGCTTTATTCAGAAGTGTCCCTAAATATATACACAGTCAAGTGGCGCACGCAGGTGCAATGCACATCATACTCAACACTAATCAGTAGTGGTGGAGCAATATATATCACAGCCAAGATTTTAAGAACAGTTTTTCCTGGCTGCAGAGCACAATTGAAGTCTCACTAATACAATCACCTTCTGTTTAATTTATAGTGATAGGCCTACATTAGTTTTTTTGCCATAAGATTTCAACTACTGCCCAGAATTCGTATGACAGAGAACACTGTTTCGCATGCACAGGTCTTACAATGCATAGCCAGATGAAACATCAAATTATTTTTAACATATCACTCATGTTTTCGTACCGGATAGTTGACACAACAAGTCACGGGATCGATTCCTGGCTGCAGAGGCTATCTTTTCTAAAGAAGTGAAAATGCTGTAGACCCGTGTGCTCAGATTTGGGTGCACTATAAAGAACACTAGTTGGCTGAAATTTCCAGAGCCCTCCACTACGACGTCTCTAATAATCATACGGTGGTTTTGGGGCATTAAGCCCCACATAACAACCTATCAATCAATCCTTCCTGTTCTCGTTGATTTTGCGCTTCCAAGTTTCCAGAGCTAGATACCTTGCTGCTGAGCCATTCTTCAGTTAGTGCGACGAGATCGGCTTTCAGGTGGTTAATGAAAGTACATAACTCGTCTTTCTATAAGTAGAATGGTGATATACAAAACAAAAAATTCTGTTATCAAGCGAGTAGCATTGTTTCCCCTTACGTGTTCCTATCAATATTTACGTCGCAGAATGAAGCCAGTGCAAAGTGCTCTAGGGGACGCATCGTGTGAATTCGATGAAACATTGGAAATACGGATCTCAACAATGATGTCATCTTTGTCATTGTAATAGAAGGAATTACGGTTAATTAGCACACCCTCATGAGCAGACCATTTTGAAGCACTCCTTGCGGACAATGTCTCCCCTACGATGGCGCGTGTCCAAAGAAGGTTTCATGGGTTCAATGATATATTTGATGTGCTCCCTACAACTATTAACAAGGCCATTTATACTTGGGCGGTACTTTAGAGAAGAGACCAGGTGCACTGGAAGGAACTGACGACAGCCACCCAAACGCTTGAGGAATAAGAAGTATCATTTCAGGCGCCGCTCTAGCTCACTGGAAATTTCATGCGAGCTGTGGCAGTATAGCATGCCTTGCAGAGCAAGAAGTACGTGTACACTCACATGTACCTGGCTGGCAAGGAAGAATTTTGTCCATTGTGTGTGACGCACAGCAGCAATACGAAAAACGGTGAAAAGTCAGTGGTGCTAGTACTTCGAAAATAAAGAATAAAGTGAAATGTGGCAGGTGACGCTCCATGGTCTTTCTCAGACAGCGTGTCATTTGTTATACCTAGTGCCATAAAACCTGGTACGCCCTATCCGGGATTGCTGACAACAAAGGTCACGGCGTGCTCATTGAAATCATCGCCCGACAAAGAGCAGAGCCGTTAATGAGCACCAAGGAGAAGCAGAAGCTCAAACAGCTCCTATTATTAAGGATCTTCCACCGCATGGCAGAATCGACGTCTCCAGAACTGCTATGTGACTAGAGAGAATTGATAAGTCAGCGGAGTGTTATCGAACAATGTGACAGGCAATCCTCATAGACGACCACTCCCGAGCCAAAAATAGTTTCGACGATGCTTTTAAGTATCAGCAGCCAGTAAGCCCCACCCTCACATTTATTCGACAGAGCTGAGTTGAAATAAAGTGCCAAGTTCTGAACGCTTCTATGCAGATTTGGTAATGCTACCGACAAAACAGCTCCCACCTCGAAACCTTTTGTTGACAGCGACAACCGAAGATAGATCAAAACAGGATTGCCAACAAAGGTGTGGTTGAGTAGCTGCGACACTCGCCTGTTAGCAGCATTTGGGAGCCTTGATGTATTTCTTGTTGCCCAACGACCGCTTCAAGCATTCAACGTCCGTGGTTACACAGCCTGTTTTCTAGTTGGCTGTATCACGACACGTAGAGTTGAGCAACTGGTGACTTAAGAAGGCACGCCATCTAGGGAAGAGGAAAGGTGAAGTGCCTGACACTAGGCAAGCACCAGATACCACTAGGGGCCTTGCTAAAGTTCAGCCTTTAGCCAAAAACATAAACAGCGCTGAAGTTACTTGAGTGGTGTGCCGCATGAGGCATCAGAGACAAGTCTGGGTTTCTCCTATTACTTCTCAGTAAGGCATGCAGTAAGTACTTTGTTGTAGTCGCATCTTCGACAATGGGAGCAAGTTTCACATAGCAATTTTCAATACTGTATAATAGCTCAGCAAAACTTTGTTCTGGCATAGCTGGCGATGCGTAGGCAGGGAAGTCATTTGAACGCCGTCTCGACATTATCATACAGGTCTAAAGATTGTTCTTTCAAAGCAGAAAGACAATCAATAGTTTACTTGAAACCTTTCAAAACATTCTATAATGAGAAGATATATAATCTACATCGGACATACCTAAGCTTTTGAGCTGCCAGAACTTTCGCAGTTCTGAGCTTATGCAGCAATCCATCTTAAAAAGATAAACATCGGCATTTGAGTGTAGATAAAAGACTTTCTCATTGTTCAAGGGTCCTTCTGTTCGATGCAGTGCAGTTTCAAGCAAAGAAGACCTTATTATCACGCCCACTGACGTATCTTCCAAGCGTCTTCTGCAATTAGTATGATCCACTTAGTGCCTGTGGGCATTCATTATGCGCTTCTTCTCATATATGCATTATCATATTCATCATCATCATCTGTCTGGGTCCCTGTCCTCATCTTCACTGGGTCTCACCACAATTATCATCGGGTGTGTGTGCACTCGGTCTCAGACTGCCCGTTCGATGCTGAGCCCTTGGCTGAATAAATGCTGTCTCAACCCAGATGTCATACGTGGTGGAGGTGCTGGGTCTAATGTCTTGTGTGATAAGAGGGCAGCAAAAAGCATCAGCCAATCGCCGACCAAGATTCTGAATGTGGCGAGTTACTTTAATAAAGACTTCGCAGATACCGTAATTACTCCAATCTACCGCGCACCTTTTCTCCGGTTACGCGAGCTCATAAATCGCATGCGCGTTAGAATCGAGTACGAAAAAAAAAAAATGAATACGGTCATTCTATTGCCATAGGCATTCCAAAATGGCCGCCCCCTACGTGCGTCGGCATGGTGCGTCGGCCATTTCTGCCTATGGGTTTCGCATGTGCAGCACTTCGTACGTGTGCTGAGGAGTTCGTCATCTTAGTGTGCATTGGCATCGACGGCATGGAAGTGCCGACTCCAAAAACTTGACGAGTGCCCCACGATGCCGCTTTTAAAAGAAAAGTCATCGCGTGTGCCGAAACGGACGTAAATCGGGCTGCATCGCGGTCGTTCGGAGTTCCCGAAACGTGCGTGCGGGACTGGCGGAAACAAAAGCAGAATATTGTCGACAGCAAAGATTCACGCAAAGGCTTCAGCGGACAACAGCAGGGTGGGTTTCCGTAAATTGAAAAGCTGCTCGGCGAGTATGTGATTGAGCAGTGAGCGGCACAGCGGCCCGTGACGACAGAACTGCTCCAAGTGCAGGCTATGCAGTTAGCCTTAGAAAAAGGGCTAATGCGGAGCCAGTTTAAAGCGAGCAGGTGCTGGCTAATTAACTTTATGAAGAAGAAAGGCTGTTCTCTCTGAAGGCGAACGGGCATACGCCAAAAGTTGCCGGAGGAGTACGAAGAAAAGCTTCAGTTTTCAGATGTTTGTCCTAAACTTGCGGCACAACAACGGCTCCCTGCTTAGGCAAATCGGGAATGCCGATCAGATGCCTCTTTACTTCGACATGCCTGGCACCACAACCGTCGAGAAGAAGGGGGCGAAGCAAGTCCGCGTGCTGACATCGGGCCACAGTAAAACTCGAGTGACGGCAATGCTCCGTTGCACATCAGATAGGCACAAGCTTCCCCCGTACCTCATATTTAAACAGAAGACGCTCCCGAAAGGAGTCTTTTTCTCGAGTGGTGTGATCGTATGGGCCAACGAGAAAAATGGGTGCGCATTGCAATCGATGTCTTACTTTTTTTTTTTCGTCGTGGAAACCCGGTGCGCATTACAATCGAGGGTGCGGTAGAATGGAGTAAATACGGTAAGCGCTATTGTTATTCCGGCAACCACGTGAAGAACACCGTTATACAAACACTGCAAGCTTACTTCGAATATTATTGTATGTGCACTATGACCTGCAACTTAGTTTACAAACATGTTCATGGAAATATCAATTTCTGCTCACAACTTCAGGTAAACTTCTTTAAACATCTGACACCTACAATAATATGATTGGCACGGAAAGGCCAAATGTTCACTCCTAGGGGAATTTCGTTCAGGCGAGGAACAGACAAGGAATCGACAAACAAGGCATTTCATTGTCAAAACTCAATCAGCTTCCTTTGCCTTTTTCTGCAGCAATTTCATAGCTCTTGACCCATTTTTGTGAGCAGACAAATCAGATTGCACGATTGCTACACACAGTTAACGTTGCACAAAGCACACACAGCAACCAACTGTGGCAGCGACAAGTACACAAAGCCAAAAAAACAAAACTTTGTGTGGATTTGGTTACGTAGTCTACGATTAATAGTCAAGCATAACAAGTAGGTGTGTCCACATCAGCCTATTAAAAGTTCAACATGTGCCCACTGCAAGGTCACCTCAGATTCATGTGGTTTGTTTTTCGTAAAGTAGTTAGTTGGTAGTATGGCAAATTAATTGCATTTTTTGGTTGGCACACAGTGCACTCACCCATATCGAAGGGCAAACCATCATCATCATCGCCTGATCTTTTTTTCTTAACAATGATGGTGGTGGCTGTGGCGGTAGTTCTTCACAATTTAAATGCACCACGAATGCATATGAGCACTTCTTTAATGTACTTAATGTTACGAGAGTATATTATTTGAGCACTATCGATCTTAAAATTTCGTGTATGAGGGACTGTGGTAAAAATACATTTCGGAGTCGCGAGTTATGAAACACTGGGATTGACGTTGCCGATATTCCGAAAGTATTTCATTATTGTGAGAATTTCGCTCCCTCAATATTTCATTCTTGGGAGTTTCCACACTATTATCTAGAATGTGGAATGTAGAATAACACCTTGGCACCGTTGAAGCGTCCTCTGAATGTTTGAAGAAGTACGGTATCAAAATACATAATTTGCTTATTTCAGCCTGACACAATGTACATGAAAGAACTGCTCCTCGCTAGTAGCAGTGGTGTAGTAAAGTGGGTGCCTTTAACACATCGAAGAAGCGTGTCTTTGACAATGCAAGCAGCTCACCTTATGTCGACAGCCTTTTGCCCAGCGTCCCTTTGTTGTACACCTGAAGCAGCAGCAAGCCGCTGATAGAAGACACTCTTCCTCCACATCACAGATCGATGTGTCTCAATCCTGCATTAAATGTGTGTTTGGGAAGATGAGGTACGTCGCCACCTACATTACGACACTGGCTGCGGCTCATTCTTACACCTGCCAGACGTCTTCTGTTCACTGCCGTACGACACCTGTTGCTGGTAGGTGGTTTCTTGCCTGCAGTCAACCTCAGTACGAAAGAACTCAAGCAGCTGCTTCTAAGCTCGGCTGGTTTCCCCACTTGGCGCATCGTCGCCACCATTGGAAATATTCTACTATGCACCTGACACAGTATGGCGGAGTAGTTCGACACTCATATGCCGAAGCCTTTTGGTCCCCTAATATTTCCTTGTAGAAGCTTCAGAGGGCAGTGCAATCATCGACATATTGACGGGACGTAGAGTGCGATGAATTTCTCGGTATTTTTGCTGAATCATTAACACGTCTGCATTCTTCCAACATGAAAACAACATTTTTGTAACTGTTGTCTGTGCAGCTGCATTAGCTTTGTCGCTGGGCCGTCAAGATGAGATCACCAATCGGCATCGTTAAGTAACAGTTTCTCACGGGCCAAATAGGTCCAAAAATGTTTGCCATTTTATGAGGAACCCGCTGCACCAGGTTAAATCCTTGATCTGGAAACAACGTTTTCGAGCTTGCTCGAAGCGACAAAGATGATTTGGCTAGCACAATACAGTTGGACCTTGATGGCACTACAGTTCGGAAACTTACGCCTGGATTTAACGTTGTAGAAACCCACCGTTCCCAGGAGCTTGATACTCGCACTGTAGCACAAAGTCAATGTCCACAAGGATTCAACTGTGAGTTGTTGCTGCATACGATGCTTTGTTGGCCTTGGCGAGCTCATCAGTCCATCTCTCAAGGTACTAAAGGATACTGTGAAGCATCCCCAGATGTACCTTAGGGCCGTGCCGTCAGCGAGCTGCTCGTATGCTCTCTGAACCTTGACATTCATATTTCTAGAGAAGATAATACTTGTGAGCAGCTTCCTGATTCCTGTGGACCGACACGTGATTTCCAGCATGAAAGATTGCACATGCTTCATGTATGTATATATAATGGCCAGTTGAGGGCGTCAGCTTGAGAGGTTCGTGCATGGTGTCAGGACATGCAGCAATAACATCTGTTATTCTGAGAAAGCTTATCATTCTTTGCAGCAACGGAGAGGTCATTGTCACAAGCACGGGCACCATGCTTAGCCACCGAAGAAGCAGGCCACTTTCTTTATAAATCTATCATGTAGTACAGAGGCCGTGACATGCCTTAGTGCTGTTTCTGTTTGCTCACAATGTTTTTCACATGGCATCATACACTGGGCACAACGTTTCCACTCAACCCAAATGAATTCCAGTAGCTCACTCATTACGGCAATTCAGGAAGACCCCGCCGAAGCTGATTCAAGTGCAACTTCAGAGACATCTAATGGGTCCTTACTCAAGGCGTACGTATGCCTAACACGACGTACCTGAGCATTCCACCTTGCTCGACTGTGTATGCACTGTGAGAAGTTCAGAAAGTGCTAGTTTTGAGAGCGTTTTGTATTGTAGTCGTACCCTCAGTTCACCAGAATAATTTCCGCGTAGGTGCCGCAGTCCACTACAAGCATGTCGTAAAGTGCAATTGGCATTGTCCCAAACATGAAGGGTATTTACCTGTTGCAAATGAGTTTTGCCGAAACATGCAAGGTGGCGTAAAGGTCAAGAAAGGGAAAGAAGACAACCATCTGTTTGTAGCACACAGCCACAAAGAAATTTATGCGGTTTACTCACAAAGAAAAGCTTCTGAGTTGCTGAAAAATTCGTCCTGGTATGGGGTTCGAGCCCAGGAACAATGCCTTTCCGGGGCAGTCGCTCTACCAATTGAGCTAACCAGAAAGCTAGCAATTTACAGCGCCAGGGCAAAGTCTTCAACAACTTGAAGCACATGGACAAAAGTATTGCAAATGAGTTCTGGAGAAAAAACTCATTTACAAACATATGTAGTGCAGATTTTCAGGGGAAAAAAGTTCCCACAACACTTTTGTTGGTGTGTCCATGTACCTTTATTTAGCCTCTGCCCGCTAGCACTACCATTCCAAGTACGAATTTCCAACTGACCTAAGAAACAGTAGTTTTTAAATGTTTTAGATAGTTCTTTATAGGAGTACCGACACAAACATTTTGCACCATTTTCTTTCTTTTTTTTCTTTTGGTTTTGTTGCTATCGCAAAAGGTAGCTTATGACCCCCTTATCAGAGCTGGAAACTTCATTTGTGTGAGTGAACAATGATTATTTGTTTGAAGGCATTTTTAGAGCACCCAGGCTGTGTTCCAATTATTAGACAGCATTTTAGACAGCTTACGCTGCCAGCTTACAAGACAGCATCAAGCCCATGCAGTCTGAGAAATAGAACACGTCAGGACCAACATTCATAGATCCAGTTTCGGAACTCCCCTCTTCGTCTTTGGGAAGCAGCCGGCCGGCTGCAGTTCCCACAACAGGCGACGCTGCAGTCGAAGTTTGCATTAAGCAAACGAAGATCGTCTGCTACAACTAGGTGCGGTGTAGCTAGTGTGCAGCGTTTACAACAATTTCATGTTAAGAGCACTGCACCGCAACTTCTTGATATAGGTATGAGTATACCGTCAGGCCAAGATGCGAGTGTGGAGTCTTTCCAGGTCCTTGGTAAAAATCCTGCACCAAACTAGCTAGCACCATGCTCGCGTGAGCATGGTGCTAGCCGAGCATTCATCGATTAAAGAACCGTTTTTCGCCCTGTAACTTCTTGTTTTTCTAGTTGGCAAAAACAAAATTTGGAGCTCAATTGTATCAGCTACATCCCAACAAAGCTTCAGTAAAAGCAGTGGTTCCAGCTTAGTTGTTTAGAAGCTATTTTCGCGAGTCCAAATATAGGGTTTTTCGACACTGCGCACATTGACTTTACACAGCGATAAGCAACTCGGCGGGCCGTACACTCAAGGAAGTTGAAACCAAGCCATAATGCCATGAGGTATCAGCCACGTATCCCATTGAAATGACACTATTTTTCTGTTTAGCTGGTATAAAGTAGTGCACTTTCTTTTTCAGAAGTGTTCAAATTTATGGGTGTCTATCAGTGGATAATACTTCGAATCATTAAAAATATGCAAATTTTATGAAAGTAGGAAAATATCAGTGCATTGAAACAAGAACACTTGCCCCGATCACACACTAGTCACGAGCATTCTAATTTCAAACAAGCTCTAACAACTTTTTGGGCTTGTAAATAGCAAACAAAGCATGACCTGATCTTTTGTGTACTCATTCAATGATATTGCTTCTTGTGGCATGATAGATCTACAATCAATGGACACTTTCTGCACTTAAGACAAATCTTCAACTATATCCTTTAGAGTCGCTGGGGATGCAGTCTTCAACTTTTCACTCAGCTGGCATTTCTCAAGTTTTTTCTGTTCTCGAGCGCCGGTAGCACAAATCAAGTGTTTCTTTTATTCACTGTTTGAAATCTGCATATTGTTTTTGGTTGGCTTCATCATTCCATTTTTCAGTGCTCTTGCTAAAATGACACGACACACATACCTCTGTCAGCACCAGTCATGCCCACACAGTCCTTGCGATGAACATTTCTTTGCAACACACTTTCTTCTTTCGCTGTGCCAACAGGCGAACAGTCGAGGCCATTAACAGTGCAAAGAGCACAACATAAACCATGGCCTTTACATCTTTGAGTGACTGCAATGGCATATCGAAAAGTAACTTTTTTGGCAAGAAACCATGTAGGTCAAATTATTGTGAATGACAGTGCAAAGATGCAGTCGATGCATTTGAATTCTGCATTATAGAAGACTATTACCGGAGGTTTTTCAGCCTCCTAAGGTACTGCCGAGCTCTAGTTACAGGGAAGTTGAAGTGAAGCATTTTTCTCTGATAGCTCAAAAAAACTGGGGTACTTTGAAGGAGCGGGTACCTGTTGCTGGAATTCTTCTGGCAGATCGCAAGGCAGCCGCTGTTGGTTGTGATACAGGTACTTTTTCTTTTGCAGTTTGATGACAACTACACCGGAAGATTCGCAAATAAACAAGAAACTGCATCACTTCTCAATGCTCATGCACCATGGTTGATTTCAACTTCTCCATTTATGATATGCTTATATGTCTTCAGGACAAGAAACTGCATCACTTCTCAATGCTCATGCACCATGGTTGATTTCAACTTCTCCATTTATGATATGCTTATATGTCTTCAGGATGTCGCTCTCTTGAAAGTGAACATTATACACCTCTCGCATCTTTCCCAAACTGCCTTGCCGCGGTGGTCTATAGTGGCTAAGATACTCGGCTGCTGACCAGCAGGTCGCGGGATCGAATCCCGGCTGCAGCGGTTGCATTTCCAATGGAGACAGAAATGTTGCAGGCCCGTGTGCTCAGATTTGGGTGCACGTTGAAGAACCCCAGGTGGTCGAAACTTGAGCACTATCGTAGAGCACTATCCTTGATCTGGAAACAACGTTTTTGAGCTTGCTCGAAGCGAAGATGCCGTAGTGAAGCCCTCCTCTACGGCATCTCTCATAACCTCATGGTGGTTTTGGGACGTTAAACCCCACATATTAATCAATCTTTCCCAAACTTTCTTATATATCCTTCCCAATTCTGCATTAACAACCAGTCAGACGGCAGAGAGAAGTGGCGTTTCTCGGAGCTCTTCCTATACCCGGTGCCAGAGGTCCACAAAACTTGGAGCTCACTCAGACTTCCTCATTGAACATATTTTGCGCTTTGGACTGACTCGAACTCACACTCAGGAATTTCCTCAACCGAACTCACTTGGACTCAAACTCACCAAAACATCATTTACCAGAACTCACTCAGATTCAGACTCACAGCTTGGCGAGTCCAAGTGAGTTGACTCACGAGTCCGTCAGTGTTGAATTAACTTTTTTAAACATGGTGTCAGTGCTCTTTAACATCAATACCACGCGTAATCGGTGTTCTTCTTGTGGTCAATTGATGCAGTACCTTCAAACATGAGTGAGTTATGAGTAAGCTAATTTTTCTTGGAAGAGATGACAACATAAGACATATTTATCAAGAACCTCTCCGGGAGAGTTGGCTAGGGGCAGATCCAAGACAACCCTGTACTTAATTTGTGCATGTCATTAATAAATATTTAAATGGTGTATGAAGAACACTGTTTTGGAATATGTGGGAGTAGTCACGAATTGAGGTAAGGCTGATAGTAATGCTGCAGAGTGTATAGATAGGACCATAAGTCGCGAAAATGAAATGGGACTCACTCAGCTTTCTTCGAAATCTTGCTTTTTGGACTCACTTGGACTCGCCACAATTTTTCTAGGCCAAACTTACTCGGACTCACACTGATCAAAATTTTTTTCAGACGGACTTATTCAGACTCACCAAAATGTTCCTCACTCAAACTCACTCAGACTCGCAACTTGATCTGAGTCAGAGTGACTCCGAGTGAGTCGACTCATGAGGAAGTTCGCAGATCTAAGCCCGCTGGTGCACCCGGGCACAAAACACATCGTTATGATGTCCAGATTGTCTGAGCTGCGACGCATGGGATAGTAGCAACAGTAGGATTGATTTTGGGAGAAGTACACTCGTGCGTGGTGCATACACACATGATCAATGCTTAGATTGTGGCCGCTAAGTCAACAATCAGAGAGTTTGCTACGTCGTAGATGTGTGAGTGTCTTCGTCACTGTAAACATCGAATTGTCTTCAAAAGATTGTGGAAGCGTGCCATGTGTACAGAAATAGACGAGCTACACATACAGAAAAAAAAATCATAGCACGTCCACGAAGTGAATGATGATGAGTGGGACAGGCATCCATCTGTCTGTCTGTCCTCCTGTCTGTCTGAGCACCTGTCTGTGCATCTATCCTTGGATCCCTCCGTCCGTCCGTCTATCCGTGCATCTGTCTGTCTGCTTGTCTGATAGCACTAGCTGCGCCTCACACAAGACAAGGTTACACTAAAAAGAGCTTCGCCCTTAAAAAGTGCCACCGAACAACGGCACCAGACACAGAAAATTGCAGTGGCCATGAAGCCAGCGGCGAGGAGCCGGCAACAGCCGGTTACTTGGCGAAAGTTAGGGTGCCTCGGTGCATGCTCCCCGTTCAGAGTATGGTCATTCTTCGAAAGGGTCGACGTCGCCTCACCGAGCGGGTCCACCATGTTATGGTCCACATCGCGCTTGTTGAAACGTATATGTGACGCCTGCTGCTTTGTCCCCTGTCTTATTCGTCACAAGTCCCGCAAGATGACTGCATGCTGCGTGCCACACAGTGCACGAACAATTCTAGAAATGGATGGTAGGTGTTTTCTTTCCCAAGAGATCCTAAAAGAAATCTTTTATTGACAGTGAGAACAAAAGGTAACAAGTGGCAGCCGACAAATGCTTCTCGTGTATGCAGCGTGAATATTCCAAGTTATGATGCTGTTTCTTATCAGCTATCCTTTGCGACGTCGGGTACATGGACAATTTTCGATACGGCGTGTATATTACTACTAGTAACAGTCAGATATTAAACTATTACAAATTATGTTCCCGGTTTGACTTTGTGTTTGTGCACGTACCTGTGTAGCACCTTGTCACAGGGGTGTGAGTATGAATGAAAGAAATATATTTGCAAACAAATATACAGGGAGAGTCAGAGGCAGCTGCAGCCAAGATGGAGGAACGACAGCAACAACAATACAAGCACGATCGCATTTGTCGCCTTCATCTTCAGCCTGATGCTCTCGTTCTCGACGTCGTGTAGCATATAACTCTCGCCGCCAGTAATGCCATCTTGGTGCCTAAAGTAGAGTAGAATCATATGCGGAGATGTATGGTTTGAGATGAAACACGTGCACGACGTACGTCGGTAGCGGGTGCGGACAACGATGACTGGCTGTAAAATGGAGCGATCTCATATGTGACCTCAGTAAGCCGGCATAAAACCTTGTAAAGCCTGGAAGAGTGAGATAGAAGCTTCGAAGACAATCCAACGTGGCGGCATGGTGTTCAGAAGAAGACCAATGAACCTGGAAAGTAGAAAACCACTTTGTGATGGCTATCGTAGCGGCCCTTCTGAGACAGCTGCGAGCCAAGAACACGTTCCTGTGCGATTTGGCGGGCCACTCAAGCCCGAGCAGTGGCGTCCCGGGCGTACGCTGTAACCGTTTGCATAGTTGATGGAAGAAGTGTCTCAAAGGGCAACACTAGATGGTGGCCAAAAGGGTGAATACAAGGGGCAGAAGCTAGCGGTGTCGTGGCGAGACGAATTTTATACGAATGTCACATTAGGCAAAGAACTATCTCAATCAAGATGATCTTTGGAAACGTACATGGAAAGCATTGTTGTGAAGGTTCGACTTGCGCGCTCAGTAAGACCATTTGTTTGCGGGTGGTAGGCTGTAGTGAGTTTGTCACGCATCGAACATGAGCGAAGAATGTCGCTTATAGACTTTGGAAAGAAATTAGTGAGCACGATTGGTCAGCAGCTGTCGAGGAGTGCCATGGTGAAGAATGGCATCATGAAGCAAGAAGTCCGCGGCATCAGTGGCACAGCTTGTTGGCAGTGCTCATGTGGTAGCATATCTTGTGGCGTAGTCAGTGGCTACGGCTATTCGCTTGTTTCCAGTCAGAGACATAGGAAATGATCCAACGAGATCGAGATTGACGGGGTAGTAGGGAACGGTAGGGATGTAGGGTTGGAGTGGACCAGCTGGAGGCAATGTAGATTATTTGGAGCGCTGGCAGGACTGACAAGCTGCAACGTATCAATGCACAAAACGGTACAGGCCTGACCAGAAGAATCTATGCCTCATGCGATCGTACCTGCGCGTGGTCTCAAGATGTCCAGCAGTTGGGGCGTCGTGAACCTGTTCAAGAACAACGGAACGGAGTGTCGCAGAACTACTAGTATGAACAATTATATCAGGCCAGTTGGTATGAATCCATCTTGGTAGGAAGCGCACAATGTTTACACAAGAACAAATGACACAAGCACTTGACTTCAATAAACGTTTATATAATGGGGTAAAAAAGAAAAAAATGTAAAAGACAGAACAACAAAAAGTGCATGTGCAGTGCCGTAGATTACTCATCCATTATTATCAATCACATCACCCGAAAGACAATGTTCTTTCCGCGTGAGTGAGATAGAAGGTGCACTAACACATCTAAAGTCATCACGTGTAATTTCTGCTGCTTCAACGATCCAACGGGTGAATAAATCTCTGTCACAATATAAGACACAAGTGTTATTGAAATACAGCATACAACCGCATTCCTTACAATGAATTGCCAAGTGACCATCGGTACCCTTTTACACTTTATTATGGCACTGCATTAACCTCTCATTTATTCGTCTTTCGGTATGTCTAAGATAAGCGAGACCACCTGGCAAGGGCACTCTGTAAACAACCAACAGTGTATACTCAACATAATTATTACGATGCTTAACTTGGAAATCTTTCTTTCAAAACAGGGCAAGTTTCGGGACATATTTTTGACAGTTTCTCTGGAGCAGACAAGACCACTCGAAAACTAACCTTATTTCAATTTTTTTTAAGAGTGTATGCCATACCGGCATGGATATAGCAGACAACAGTCGTTTTACCTTGCTGCAAGGAAATGTCATTACGCAGCCTATTTTGTTTCTTTAGATCCCTATATAGTGATTCTGCAACGATTATAACCTGTGGTTGCGGGTAACCTGCTGCCCACAGCCGCAGAACCGATTGCTCAAAACTCTTCTTCATGAGGCGAAAACACGGTTTCTTCATGAAATTAAGAAGGCACATACGTGCGATAGACCTCTTGACTATGTTAGTATGAGCAGAAGAGAAAGGCAGCAATAGCTTTTTGCTCCTAGGCTCATAAAGCCAACAAACGTGGTCATCCTGAAATGTTTACGAAAAATCAAGGAACCTGAGCGTGTTCCCACATGGCATTTCATGTGTAAGTTTTAAAGGCTGGCAAACCGTCTCAAATACCTCAAGTGTCAAATCAGCACAACTTCGAAACTCTTTAGCATCACATTTCAAAAGCATAAAATAATTGTCCACAAACCTGAAGATTTTTAGAACCTTAGTTCTTAACAACTTCTGATCAATTATTTGATCCAAGTGGGGCATAAAAATATCACCAAGTATGGGTGCAATAACTGAACCAATACAAATACCCTGTTTTTGGATACAAAAAATGATGTTCCCATTCCAATTAACAAATGTGGACATTAAGTATAAAGCCAATAAATCCAAAACCTTGCACTGACATACCACAAGTGTACTGAAAGGTCACTGCACCATGTTCAAATATACACTGTTCAATAAAGTCTAGAAGCATATCATGAGGTACAGAATAGTACAAATCTTTCACATCAATGGACAGCGCCTTAACCACTACTTTGGCATTCGATACTAAAAAAATTCACAATCTGCTCACAATTATTTGTGTGGAACCGGTCATAATTTAAATTCAGCTTTTCTTGTAAAAAAAAAAGCACCACACTTTCTTGCCAAGAACCCTTTTCTGAAATAATTACCCAAAACGGCATGGCATCCTTGTGCGTCTTGCAACTAAAAAACATAACTAAGCTCAGTTTATCTGTTTTCATTATCTGTTGGGCCAAATCATGCAACAGAAGGCTGTCGCAGCCATTTGAACAGACTTGAGTGAAAAATGGTAATCCTATCGTTACATGCACTTTTTCAAAAAAAAGAACCTTTCGGGAAAACACAAAAACCACCTTCTTTGTCAGAAGCAACGACGAAAAGTCCCGATTCTTTGAGGTATGTGACCGCCTTCCTTATGGGCAACACTTGACGCTTAGGCTTGAACCTTTTCAGCGCATCAACACCTTCGGAAATGCATTTCTCTCTTTCACTTTCTGGAGCACAATTGGAGATTTGTCTCACAAGAGACAGGAGCTTTGGCACTTCAAGTCTTGGTTCAACGGCATACTTAGGGCCTCGTCTTAGAGTTTCTCTCACATATTCAGGAAGAGTGACTTTGAGTGTGGTAGTGCCCCTTCTATGTCACTCACGTGGAAAGAACTTTGTGTTTTGGGTGGTGTGATTGATAACAGTGGATGAGTAATGTATGCCACTGCACAAAGCTTTTTGTTGTTCTGCCTTTTACTTTTTTCTTCTTTCAACCCTTTGTATACTTTTATACTCAGACGTTTTCGATAAACGTTTAGTTGAAGTTGAGCGCTTGTGCCGTGTGTTCCTGTGTGCACGTTGTGCGCTTCCTACCAAGATGGATTTATACCAACTGGCTCAATATACTTGTTTATTAAAATACATTTCTAGTTTGGCGGGCTCTTCAACATTAATGTCTCTTCACCCTATCCTTCCAGTAACCCTTGTCGTACGTTGTGCCAGGTCCTTCTCGCTTTGCCTAAAGAAGAAGCAAACACACCCCCAAGTTCTGGCTTTTTGTGGCGGCTTTCAACTGTCTGTAGCCCATGGAAACCGGATCTCCAGGATCCTGCATTCGGAGTGTCACAGGTAGACATGCCTTTACTGGGATATACTGCGCCATCAGATCAACATGGAACACGGCTCAACAATATACCAGAAGAAGAAAGGGTGGCATGAATCGTGTGGCCTTGTGGATTGCGAAACTGAACGCCTTTGTTTAACAGTCCTGTTGCCGCTCAGGTCCATGCAGCAACCGAAGAAACCTTCCGAGGGCAACCCCATTCACACCACGGATGACGTCATTCTTCCTGAATATTTGAGAGAGATGCTAAGACTAGGTCCTAAGTATGCCATTGAATCAAGACTTGAAGTTCCTAAGCTCCTGTCTCTTGTGAGACAGATATTTGGATGTGCTCTGAAAAGTGAAAAGAAACGGTGTATTTCCAAGGGTGTTGATGTGCTTGAGAAATTGAAGTTCAAACGTCAAGTGTTGCCCATAAGGAAGGCAGTCACATACCTCAAAGAATCGGGACTTCGCGTTATTCCTTCTGACAAAGAAGGTGGGTTTTGTGTTTTCCTGAAAGCTTCTTTTTTTGAAAAACGTGAGCAGCGATAGAGTTGCCATTCTATATTGAGCCAAAAGTCTCACTCAAGTCTCTTCAAACGGCTGCAAAAAACCTGTGCAACAGCCTTCTGTTGCATGATTTGGCCCAACTGATAATGAAAACCGATGAACTGGGCTTAGATATATTATTAATTAGTGTTGTTTCTGCCAAAGAGTGAAACTGATTACTGTTCTCACCAAGCATGACGGTGGTTTCAGACATGCGGCAAGCATGTCTTTTTGAAAATTTTCCATTGAAATCTTTTTGAAAATTTTGTATGAACTGGATCTTCATTTGAGTGTATTCCCTGATGGTAAGTGAGGCAATCGGATTGGCGAAGATGGAATCTGGGCAGCGCGCGAACAGCGTGGTGGGGCGCACATGCTTTTGATGATGAGCAAAGCAGAACTTGAACAAGACCGCGTGATTGCTCGTGAAAAGCAAAGCGACCACTTAGATACTGTTGTGGACTGGGGTCTACATGACGCGTCCCCGCTGATGTGGGTTGCCAAAACATCAGGGTTGCGTCAGACCCGGTCTCTTGCGGTAGCATGGTGGAACCTCAGGTGGAGGAAACAAACGCTGACAAGTTGGGGAAACGAAAAACAAACATGTTTACGGCACTATTGGCAACTATTTACAGCATAGAGGTTAGGAGTTCCGCAAACCACGAGCATGGTGGATGAACCGTCAAACCATGGTTCAGAGTCACGTCCAGCACTTTGCAGCGTCGTTATAAGCCCTCTCGGGCTCCTACTCCTTGATTGCAACACCAATCACACACACAAGACACCGCCCTCTTGGGCATCAGTTGATAACACACGGTCACCAAATAGGGGTAGCATCTCCCAACGCAATGCTCCTCCGGGCCGAGCTTCACTAAAAAGAAGGTAAGTGGGTTCCTTCCCGGAACAAGTTGGCGGTTGGGTGGCTGCTGCTGTCTTTCCCAGGAAGGGCAGCCAAGGAATAGAGACTTTAATTGCGTAGACATGATTTGTGCGGTCGGTCTGCTTCGCCGTCTCACTAATCAAGCCATCAGAAGAAAATGCTTGTAGGGACGCTGGGTGACGGACGTCTTTTAATCGTTTTGTTACTCCCTCCGCTGGACGCTCGTTCCGAGAGAACTGAGGTTCCGAATGTGGGAACGCTGCTCGGTTCTGCTTCCCATGGACAGTACGGCTAGCACGAACGAGGGTCACAACAGTACCTAGACCAATTTGTTGCCGTGCGTTACAAAAAGGTACCGCTTGGTGTTGTGCCTAATTTTATTATCGTGGCTCCAATGGTAAATATACGGCGTGAAGTTCACGATCGTGTGATTACCTGTTGAGATTGAGACATGTTTACGGGAGACCCTGCGCCAATCTTCTCACTGATTTGATCATCCCTTCTTACAGTATGAAGAATGAACCAATACGAAGAATGGGGAACCGGTTGTGACGCCAGCACCGGTTGTGTCGCAAAATACTGGATGTGTCTGTCTAACCAGATTACAAGTATACATTTGTGTATTTTTGCTGTGGTGGCCCACCAGGACAGATGTTACATTCAGCGAAACTTTTTGGGGCTTCACTCACAAAACTCGAGTCATCAGGAAAGCGCAATTTACATGATTTGGGAACAAACCAGGCATCAACTCTTTGGCCAAGTGCAAATGTGCTGAGAGCGAAAGTTGCATTCTTCACTTGCTGTACATTCAGTGTTTTAACTGACAGCGAATTCCCAGATGACGAAAACTCCGCTTGTATAAAATGAAAAGAATGACGATTGAAGTCGCACAGTGTACAATGGTTCCATTCAAAACTTGGCAAAGGGGCGTTTGAAGGGTCTAAGCACACTCCTGAAAAGTCACTTTCAGTGCCAACTTCATTTTCGCTTGTCAACATCTTAGTTGCAAACCGCTTACTTGCAGCTGTCGCGATCCTTCTCATCACCCTATTTTTAGCAGTCTCATCAAATAATATTTCAGGCGAGACTTTGATGTCTCCCTCTTCCGATAAAGCCACTGTAGGATTTTCTTGAAGTTACGCAGTCGCTGCAGTCTTGCAGTCTTTTTTTCTGGCCTTTGGTAGTGGTGGCGAGTGCAACTTCCTTTTTCTGGACCATCCAAAAAAGAATGTACAGAAGAAGACTGAAAAATACAAGAAATTGCATCTTCCGAAAGCACACTTCGTTTCGGCACGTCGAATAGGACCTTTTCATCTAGGTCTCCGAAGTATTATTTCTTCAGAATCATGTCATCTGAGAAGTGCTTGCTGCATATTGCATCCTTTGTGCTGAGCTGACAGTCCTTTCTGGGAATCGCTTCCAGTTCATGCTTTGAGGCGTTTGGAATCAGATGAAACTGATTAATATTACTTTTTCTTCGCATGTATGATGATCTGACTGGGAACCACTAACAAAGCACTTTCTTTCATATTCACTCACTGTGTGGGTGTCTTCTATCACCCGATTTCCTTCATGGCTGCTCACCACATCACAAATTCATTTTCCAAACGAAAGCGTTGAAATGCCACTTCTTGAAATGCGCCAAAGGCATGGTAGCAACTGAAGCGGCCAAATGGCATGTTTTTCACGCGTGACAAACGCATCGCTCTATGAACGCCATTGCTTCCACTGGCCTTGCGAATTGCTATAACAACGGTACATAATTTTTTTTATTTTTATGTTTTTATCTTACACTGGCTTGCCGCTAGATGCGCTGCTGACAGCAGTCCAACAGACGCGTGTTGCTGTTACTTTATCTGGTCGATCACACCATGTAAGAAAGCCGAGAAGTGTCCCCATCTAAATTGTTTGTCTCTTGCATCGTGGTCCATGGTGTGGCACACAATCTTAAAAAGATTGGAAATAAGGTTGGTGTCTGAGTGATCATGTCTGCTTCAGAGAAACTGAAAAACATATGTCCGGAAACTTGTCTTGTCTTGAAAGAAAGATTACCAAATTAAGCATCGTAAAAATTATGTTGAGTATGCTCTGTCGGCTGTTTACAGAGTGCCCTTATCATGTGGTCTCGCTTATGTCACACATACTGAAAGATGCATAAATGAGACATTAAAAGAGCACCATAATAAAGTGGAAAAGGGTACCGATGGTCGTTTGGCGATCCACTGTAAGGAGTGCGGTTGTGTGCTGTAATTCAATAACACTTGCGTTTTTATAGTGACAGGTATTTATTAACCTGTTTGATTATTGAAGCAGCAGAAATGACACGTGATGACTCTGAGTGTGTTAGTGCACCTTTTATCTCACTAACGCGGAAAGAACTTTGTTTTTTGGGTGGTGTGATTGATAGCAACGGATGAGTAGGAAGCAATCAGAATGGCATCCAAGAACCACTGTACAGCACTGCACGTGCGCTTTTTGTTCTTCTGCCTTTTGCTTTCTTTCCTTCTTTGACCCCTTTAGATACTCTGACGTTTGCAATAAACGTGTAGCTCTGGTCCCTCAGCGCTGGTGTTGTGCAGTAAATAATTCCATTGCGTAGAACAAACAAGTGTAGCAATACATTTACGTGGGGCAAACGTAGACGGTGCATGACAGACTGCAAGTTGACATCACTGAGCTGTTCCTTGCGTATGTCTGTGAAAGCAGACAAGGTGAAAAAACAAGGGTCAGAATCATGTGCTGAAAGGTCAGGAAGCTCCACGGAATGACGGGATAGACAGTTGGCATCCTGGTGCATTCAGCACAATTTGTATGCCACGTCAAAGCTGTATTATTAGAGTTTCAAGGTCAAACGTCCAAGTCGTCCAGATGGACCTTTAAGGGACGACAGCCAGCACAGGTCATGGTGATCCGTAATTACCAAAAAGGTGTGGTCAAACAAGTATAGCAGAAATTTTCCAACTGCCCAGACTAGTGCGAGGCACTCACGCTTTGTGATGAAAAACTTTCTCGCTGAAGAAGAGAGAAGGCGACTAGCATAAAGATGAGGCGATCCTGTCCTCGTTGCTGCTGGGTGAGAGCAGCACCAATTCCACATCCGCTGACATCGGTACGAACTTCAATATGGGCTGACGGGTCAAAATGGGCCAAGCTGGGTGGGGAAATAAGTAATTTGTAAGGATACTGAAGGCAGTTGCTAGGTCAGTACCCCAATAAAAAGGCATGTCCTTCTACAAAGTTACATAAGTGGTCCGGCAATGTCAGCGAAATTCTTCACAAAACTTCGAAAGAAAGAACACAGGCCGATAAAACTCCGTACATCTTTTGCAGAACGCAGTACGAGAAAATCATTGACAACTTGAATTTCGCCATTATCAGGTTGCATGCCTGGAGCACTGAAAGGTGGCCCAGAACAGTCATTTCTCGACAGCCAAAACAACATTTGAAAGAGTTGAGCTGAAGTCCTGTTGTTCAAAAAACCTCAAGAACAGCCGACAGGCGGCTAAGGTGGCTTTCTAATGTGGGTGAAAATACATTGACGTCATCGCGATAGCCCAGGCATGTGGACTCTGTATCCCACGCAGAAGAGAGAGTATCATCCTTTCAAATGTAGCTGGTGCATTACACAATCCAAGTGGCATAACCTTAAACTGGAAAAGTCCATCCGGTGTAATGGATGCGGTTTTCTCATGGTCTCGATGATCGACAGAAACCTGCCAGTATCCTTGTTATAAGTCGATAGGTGAAAAGTAGGCAGACCCATGTAGCAGTCGAGAGCATCATCAATTCGTGGCAGTGGATACACGTCCTTACATGTTACTTTGTTTAAGTGTTGGTAGTCTACGCAGAAGCGCCAGCTGCCATTCTTCTCTTTGACTAGCACGACCGGCAATGCTCATGGACTGCAGGAAGGTTTGATGACGTATTTTGTGAGCATTTTTTCAACTTCATGCTGAATAACTTGTCGCTGAGCATTAGACACGCGATAAGGACGTCGTCGGATGAGGCTGGCGTCTCCAAAATTGATCCTATGAGTTAAGAAGAATGTCTGACCCAAAAGGTGGTGATCGAAAATGTCACAGTAGGATTTCAGAAGGTGCCGGACATCAGCTGTCTGTGCTGGAAGAAAATCAGGGGCGATCCTCTGGTCGATGGTGGCATTGGTGGCATCGATGGTGGCGATGGAGGAGGACAATGGAGCAGAAGATGAAGAAGATTCGGCAAAGAACGTCGAAATGGCAGCATCGATAGAGGAGACTTTTGCCAAAATCATACGATTTGAGATAACTTGAGCGCACCAACTGAAGTTTAGAATCAGAAGAGATGCTGTCTTTCCTGTGACTGTCAAAAGTGTATGAGGCACGGCAACATTTTTGGCCAGCAAAATGTCAGTAATAGGTGTCAACATGTAGTCACCATCAGGAACAGGAGGGACAGACCCCAGCTTCACGTAGGTGCTTCACGTAGGTGCTTCACGTAGGTGATTGAGGTGCTAGGCACACAGACGTGTCGAGCTGGTGTTAGGTCGTCATGGTAACACGGTGAATCAAGTTGAAGCATGCCGGTTCCACAATCGATAAGGGCAGAGCAGGCAGATAAAATTTCATGCCGAGAATAAGTTCATGAAAAGATTTCTCGAGCCCAGTAAATATAGTACTGTCGTAGAGTGATCGGTAACACTTGTATGCGAATAGCACATTCCAAGCTTGGGAAGTGTGCCACCGTCAGCGACCTAAATGAGTGGTACTGTGGGTGGCGTTAACATTTTCCTAAGGCGGCAACAAAGTTCTGAATTCATGACTGATATGTGAGCTCCTGTGTCTACAAGTGCAACAACGGCTGAATCGTCTACTTCAACGCCAGTAACGTTGCATCCAATCGGCAGCATGGTTAGAGGATTCAGCAGGCAAGTGGTCGATGTAGCATCACATCAGGGAGCTGCATCATCTAGTTTTTCCGCAGCATGTGGCTATGTTGGTCGACAAAATTCATGCGAGTGAGAAGACAGGCAAAGGGGGAGCAGTGAACGGGACTGGTGAGCATGTGGAGATGGGGAACGACGACGATACAGCGGCTTAGAAGGAACGTCTTCAGTGGTGGCCTGAGGTGATTCCAGGTAAGGTTGAACGCGTCTCTGGGCGATGGGTGTACCCATAAGATGCCTGAGGCCAATACCACCAGGTGTTACAATGGTGGCCCACGTGTCCGATACGGCGGCAGTTGAAGCAAAGCAGACGATCGTCAGCAGTTCTCTACTCGGCTGGATTGCGAGGGTGCACCGAAAGGTTTTGACTTTGGGCATACAAAACAGGGGGTCGAGGATGGTGAATCGGCTGAGAGGGAGTTGTAGTGCACTTGGAGGCCAGTCCAGCATGGGAAAGCTCTTGTTTCACAATGACATGTACCAGTGGCACCACCTGAAAGCTAGTCACAGGCATGGGAGCATGTGGTCGCAGGAGACAGAGCTTCAAGTTCATGTCCGATGATCTTGGTCACGTCCTCAACAGTTAGCGCCATCTGTAGTGCGGGCCCGTTTTCACACGACCAGATTGCTGCTCTGTTTGGAATTCGAGTGAAAGGGTGGGCGATACGCCGACTTTTCGCGGCCCCAAAATGCTGGAACTTCTTGCTGATGTCATCCACCGTGTTGCAGTCTTTGCATATGAGAAGGTTGAACACATCATCTGCAATACCTTTAATATGTGTGCTACTTACTCGGTTTCTTCCATGTCATTGTCTGCTTTTCGACAAAGGGCGAGCACGTTCCTTATGTAAGTCCCGTAGGACTTTGCTGATGTTTGCACACGAGCTGCCAACTCCTTTTTGCCCACTGCATTTTTCCCCCACAGACTTGCCGAAAATGATGCGCATCTTTTTCTTGCACCCATCCCAGCTTTCGATTTCTTCTTCAGGGTTCTCAAACCACACTTTTGCTATTCCTTTCAAATAGAACAGGTTGTTGGCCAATATAAAAGTTTCATCTCAGCGGTAGTTCTCACTCGCACATTCGTACAATGGCAACCATTCTTCAATGTCGACATTATCAGTGCCACAAATCATTCATGGATCTTTTACCTGCGGAAGTACAACAGTTGTTATTGTGGTCGCCTCGGGGGGAGTGGAACCCTAGTTCGCCATGGTAGAAAAATCCAAGCGTTAGCCACTGCAGAGCTCCGTTAAATTGTGTTGTACCCTGCACTTCCACCATATGTCACAGAGGTGAGAGTATGAATCAATTGATTGATATGTGGGGTTTAACTTCCCAAAACCACTATATGATTATGAGAGACGCCGTAGTGGAGGGCTCGGGAAATTTCGATCATCTGGGTTCTTTAACGTGAACCCAAATCTGAGCACACGAGCCTACAACATTTCTGCCTCCATCAGAAACGCAGCTGCTGCAGCCTGGATTCGATCTCACGACCTGCGGGTCCGCAGCCAAGTAACTTAGCCACTAGACCACCACGACAGGGCAGAGTATGAATCAAAGAAACATATTTAGAAAATATACAGGGAGAGTCAGAGGAAGCGGCAGCCAAGCGAGAGGAACAACAGTGACAAAAACACGAGCGCAATCGCATTCGTTGTCTTCATCGTCTACATAATGCTCTCGTTACCGATGTCGTGTAATAACCTCAACACAATTGAATGTTGAGCGAACTGGTAACCCGAAATGGTTTCATAGCATTTGAATCGTTCACATAATGTTGGTGTTTTATTCAAGGTGTGCTTGGAAATAGTACTTTCGTTATCGCAAACATTTCTTTTTGTGTGAAGCCAGAAAGTGTGATTATGACATTGTCATGTCTATATTTAACTGGAGCAATTCACTCTGAGGTGTGTTTTTTTGCGGAGCTAGAACTACAAATAGAAAATTCGGTGTTCATGGTCACATTGCTCACAAGAGCACGTTTTGACAGCATGTATTGGCCTGCGCTAGCTCGCATGCCACTTAACAGCTACATGCCGTAAACATCCTCACAGAAATATATACACTCACTCAACAATATCCACTAATATGCAACGATTCCAGAACTGTGTGGCATTTTGGAGTTAATTGTGGTGAAAGGCGGTGACATTTTTTTTTTATTGGATGCTGTGACTGGGCCAACAAGGAGCAGGCAGCAGAACAGCTGGCGCACTCAACGTACAAACTTTTCTCATAGTGTGTCGCACACCTGTGTGGGGTTCCGAGATTTCTTGAAAATGACCTACCGCGGCAATAAGACCGCACGATCGCCTGCCTACAGCTGTGCCGAACCTAATTTGCATATGGACCGAATCGTAAAGGCATCTACTTCCCTCAACACAGTAGAACTTTTCGCAGTACCAGTCATTGCCTGCACATCGTATGTCCTGCCACTGAGCCATCAAGACATACGACAGGCACAAGAGTCCGATGGAGAGTGCAAGGCTCTTATTTCCTTCTGCCAGCAGGTTTGGCCACAGAAGTCGAAAATGCCACTGCACCTTTCGAGGTACGCCTCTGTGGTAGACAAGTTCTCAGTCTGCGATGGTGTTTTGCTCAAAGGACCCCGTATAGTCATCCCACCATCCCTACAGCCTGCGATATTGGCGCTGTTTCCCGAACGTCATCAGGGCATCAACAGGACCAAAGCCCTAGCTCGGGAATCGGTATGGTGGCTGGGCATCTATGCAGACATCGCCTCTCTCATCGCCAATTGCGAACAGTGTGCCTCCACTCGCATGAACTTTGCTGAGTCTCTGGTCTCCACGGTCCTACCTGGATGTCCCTGGGAATTACTCTGAATTGACTTATTTCACTTCAATTGCCAGACTTTCATCCTAGTCATGGATTATTACTCGAGGTTCACTGAGGTGACCTATAGAAGTACGTACCTATAGAAGTACGAAAGCTCAGGCAGTCATCGACGCTCTCAAAAGCATATTTGCCAGACATTCAAATCCCGCAAAAGATCAGGTCAGACAAGAGTCCACCGTTGTTGTCACAAGAATTTGCATCATTTGCGGTATCGTTACGTTGCGGCAAAAGTTACTGTTTTATTGAACGAAAATAGCAACGACAACTGATATATCAAACTCCATGTGCCTCAAAAGTGCCCCAGCAAGTTGACTTTCCCTCGCGGTGGCGGGGAAAACTGCCGGCGCCACCCTAGAAAAAGTTGGTTAGACCCGGTTGTGCGCGGGCGAACACCCCCCTCCAAGAAATGATCCTGGCCTGCTCGCAGCGCTTACAGCCAATCAGAGGCCGTCGTGCTTTCTACGAGGCGCGGAGGCGATAGAAGTGAGCGCCATTTATTCTTTCTTCATGCTTGTGTGCCTGCTTCTGCCGATTCAGCGTGGTCTGTGGTGTTGCCTGTTGGTGCTCTGTGAACTGTATTGGCACGCTGTCATCAATGCTTGCGCAAAGAGGCAAAATTTGCCGTTCGCCGCGAAACTCGAAATCATCAATCGGGTTGAGCGCGATGAAAAGAAGTCCGACGTCGCCGTCGCATACAAAATTCCAAGGAGCACCTTGAGTACTATCCTGAAGAACAAGGCAGACATCACGGCCAAGTCGGACGAAAGGCCAGGTGCCCGTGGCGCCCGACATGTGCGCGCTGCTGTGTACGAAGATGTTGAAGCGACCGTTTACAAGTGGTTTGTGGACGTTAAGTCGCGAAACATCCCGGTGTCCGGCCCTATGATCGAGCAGAAAACCAAGGACTTTGCTTTTCTGCTTGGCAGGAATGATTTCCAAGGTGGTTCAGGCTGGCTTCAGCGGTTCAAAGAACAGCACGACATCATTGGCAAAGCTCTTACAGGTGAAAGCAGAGCGGCGGACTTGGACAGCGTAGAAAAACGGCTCGAGGAAAACTGGTGAGATATCACAGCAAGATATAGAGCCCAAGATATCTTCGATGTGGATGAAACCGCTTTATTTTGGCAAATGTTGCCAAACAAGACACTTGCGTGTCGTGGTGACAAGACAAGCGGCAGCAAGGCAAACAAAGCTCATGTGTCCGTGCTGTTGGCAGCTAATTTAGACGGATCGACAAAAGCTTCGACCTCTGGTCATCGGGAAAAGCGCGGCACCGCGGTGTTTTCGAAATGCGCTGTCGCTTCCAGTTACCTACCGAGCAAACTCAAAAGCGTAGATGACCGGGGAGCTTTTCAACAGATGGCTATCGTCGTGGAATGATGATTTGGTAGGCGAAAATCGCAAGGTGTGCCTGCTCGTGGACAACTGTTCATCGCACCACTGCAGTACGACCTTCAGCAACATCGAGCTGCGTTTTTTGCCCCCGAACACCATGTCTGTACTGCAACCACTAGATCAAGGCATTATACGCGCAATGAAAGCGGGCTATCGGAAGCGCCTGGTGGAGAGGCTGCTGCAGAATTTTCATGTCAGCAGGGAGCTTAAGATCGACTTGCTAGGAGCTATTTCTATGTTGAGTAGATCGCGGGCAGATGTCAAGAAGGAGACGATCCAGAACTGCTTTAGGCATGCCGGTTTCCGCATGCCTGCTGATGACACCCCAAATTCTGACAGCACTAAAGACACCGCAGGTGTTTCCATTGAAGTTTGGAACGAGCTGGCAAAGTTCCTGGGTGCTATCGACGGATCGACATTCGACGGGTTCGTCAGTGCGAACGAAGATGTCCCCATCATGGGCCAATTACAGGATGAGGATTACATTGCAGACGTCGTGCCGACCACGAGACAAAGCGACAGCAATATGGAAATCGACGACGGCCCATAGCCTACATCCTCCGAAGTGATTAGTTCACTTGAGTTGGTCCGGCGCTATTGCTTGAATGTGGAAGGTTGCGGCCTCAGCTGCTCCGACTCATTGGACAACGTGGAGGCGTGCGTGCTGTCGCAGGCAGCGAAGTCGTTGACACAGAAAAAAATCCGGGACTATTTTGTTCCACAGTAGGGCACGCAAGTAAGCCACCATATTAATAAAGTACTTTTCTTCTAGTTTGTTATGTGCCTTTGCGTCAAAACCTATACCAGGTCTATATCGAATTATGCCTTATATCAAACTAATAAATGTTTTTTGGCGAGTTCGATATGCCCGGGTTCGACTGTAGTTGTGACGTCAACGAAGGCAACAGACGGTCTGTTAAAGCCAAAACTCTTTGTTTGGCCGAACTTGTGGCCAGAAAACTGAAGGTCATACTACAGTAATACACACTGGCACTAAGAGCGGCGAACTGCGCATCCTTGTCGATCAACTGACAAGTGATGGCGCATGTCAGCATTTATACATGTGCCGTCAAATATTCCAGCATCATCACTAGCGGCCACGTAAGCTTCAAAAGAATTTGTAAAGTTAATTGAGTGTGTAATCTCATCGGGAAGTTTCCCGATTATCCGATGGTTCTTTACCTAATGGGAGTGGTTGCACATGGCACCTTTTAGACGTGTGATAGGGCGATGACGGAACTTGAAACTTTCAACAACAGAGGCATACGCGGCGGCCCAAACATGTGTTAGGCTGAATATATTTACGAGAAATTCAGCAGACTCCATGTGCCTTAGTGGGCATGGCAGCAGCAAGACCGACACCATGCTGAGCAACCCCTTTTGCTTCGTGCTGCAGGTCCTTTTTACGGCGCGGCTGATGTTATCCGCTATCCATCCTGGAGTGGCATGTGCGAACGGCATCGGCGTGCCTGACGAGACCTTGTCTAGTGATAGCGAGGGCTTTACACGCTGCATCATCGCCGACTCATCGCTGCACTACAGAGCTCCGCTTGCGCGGACATGGATGACCACGTCGGTGACATGCCATCACGTGACGGACCGAATCACTATAAAGGACGGACGAACACCGGGCATCGCCAGTGGGCATCGCAGCAGCTAGACCGGCACCATGCTCAGCAACCCCTCTTGCTTCGTGCTGCAAGGTTAGTTACTATCGGTATACGAAATGTTACTGGAAAGATGACCTTTTTTAATTCTGTTGCCATGCCCACTTTGTGCATTTTTCGCTGCGTTCTTGGTCTCCGTGATGACTTATTGTCTTGCGGCGACATAGAGGCTAATCCAGGGCCTTCGAAAACAGATAGAGATATACCATTAGAACTGGTAGAGGGACAGAGTAAAATGACTGCAACAATTGAAGCCGTACTCACCGCGCAAAATAAAATCGAAGATAAGCTCTCAACCTTAACGGAACGTCTGGATAGATTTGAAAAACAGTTGACTGACCTAAATGCTGTAACTAATCAAGTGAAAGTTCTGGAAACCTCAGTGTCTATGTTTGATGAACAGATTTCAGAGCTAATGCTTAAGGTTGATGATTCGGAAAACAGGGAACGACGAAACAATCTCATCATTTATGGTTTAAAGGACCCTAACAAAGAGACGTACGAGGAACTGGAGGCGACAGTCAAAAATGACGTTTTCCGTGAAATACTGGGTATAACCGTGAATGGTATTGAGAGGTGTCAAAGGCTTGGACGAAAAACGTCTGAGAAACCTCGACCCGTTATCGTAAAATTCGACGACTACCGTGAAAAAATGGCGGTACTAAAAGCTTCTCCTCAACTAAAGAACACCAATTTTTCACTCTCTGATGACTTTTCGAAAAGAATTCAAGAAATCCGCAAACAGTTATGGAGGAGTACAGCTCAAGAAAAAGAACAAGGCGCTAAGGTCAAATTACTCTTCGACAAGTAAAGCGTAGACGGTGTGCTTTTTGGTTGGAATGAGGAAAAGGCGATACGGCTTAGGCTGAATAAGAAAACAGCATGACAACATAGCACTAAAAATCAGTCATTAAAAATATTAAACATCAACTGCAGAAGTGTAATCAATAAAGCTACCGAACTAGAAAGTATATTACTATTACACAATGCCGACATCGCAGTTCTCACTGAGACTTGGCTAGATGAATCAATATACGACAGCAAATTCGTACCTGCCGGATATACTATAATTCGAAAAGACCGAGGCAGCAAAGGAGGAGGTGTTTGCATTCTTTTTAAAAAAGGTTTGCGTATAGTGAGAATGTCTGACTTGAATGACGTTGAGTGCATATTCAGCAAAGCATACCACGGTAAGGTTAAATATCTAATAGTAGTCATGTATAGACCCCCTAGCTCGTCTATTGACATGTTGGAATCGTTAAAGGAGTATCTACATTCGAATATAAAACCTGGTGACAAAGTTATTCTGGCTGGAGATTTCAACTTGCCAAATATAGACTGGCCAAATTTCTCGCTCAATAATCACAATGACCACTTGGGAGAAGCAATGCTAAACATTGCGTTCACTTTTGACCTATTTCCAGTTGTAACAGACTTTACTGGAATCCAACAATATTGCAAATCAGTACTAGATCTCTTTCTAGTAAGTGAATCCATTAGTGCCAAAAGTTACTGCGAAGTAGTTCCGGGAATTTCAGACCACAAGGCCGTGTTGCTTACCCTAGCTAATACTTATATAAACAATAATCATACAATTTTGTCATTTCCGAATTTCTCTCTTGCTGATGATGTGTCAATAATTGACCTGCTTTCCTTTAATTTTGATAATTTCTGCAATAGCACTTGTGATGTACACCACCTTTGGGACAGATTTAAACAGATTGTGACTGAATGTATCGAGTGTTTTGTACCCAAGATTACAAAAAATGCAATGGTAAGAACCCATGGATTTCGAGGGAGACATTGCAATCTAAAAGGCGACTGAAGCGCTTAAAGAAAAGGTTAACAAACAACAAAACATTATTTATAATGCAAGAAATATCGAAACTTTCTTTACAAATTAAAGACCAAGTACCTGCTGATAAAAAGTGCTATTACGGTGAATCATTACCAAGCTTTATAACGACGTCTCCCGAGAAATTTCGGCATTTGATTTTTCCACACTCCACTGAATGTGATACATTTGAAGTTGATGGCTGCCTAACTCACGATAGTGCAAAAATTTCCCATGCTTTTACCAACCATTTTAAATCGGTGTTCACCCAGGATAATGGTATATCACCTGTGTTTCATGCATCCCTACCACCGATGTCTGATGCCATTGTTTCTGAAACTGGTATATTTAATCTTCTGCTAAGGATTGATGCCAAAAAATCACCAAGGCCTGATGACATTCCTAATAGCTTCTTGAAAAGGTACGCTGAGTGGGTGTCAAAATATTTTCATGTTATTTTTTTGCAAGTCTTTACAAAATGGAGAAATGCCAAGAGACTGGGGAACCGCTAGAATTAAACCAGTTCACAAGACCGGAAATAAGAAGTCCGTTAAAAACTATCGTTCAATTTCATTAACATGTATGGTATGCAAGATTCTGAACAATATCATTTACAATCACATCTGCAAATTTCTAGACAACTATAACGTTCTTACCAAATTCCAGCATGGTTTTAGGAAAGGTTATTGGACAAACACTCAGATAAAACAATACATGACTTTGCCAAATCAATAAATAGTAGAGCACAGATTGACGTTATTTTTATGGCCTTTTCGAAAACCTTTGATAAAGTATCCCACACTAAACTGATATATAAGTTAGGTAGAATAATCAATAATTCCCAAGTAGTTAACTGGATTTCTGCATATCTCACAAAAGGCAAACAATTTGTTGTCTTTGCTGATTCCTACTCACATAGACAGCTCGTTGACTCTGGCTTTCCGCAGAGCTCAGTGCTAGGACCACTTCTTTTTCTCCTGTTTATTAATGATATTGTTGATGGCATCCCTTTTAAAATCAAACTCTATGCTGATGACTGTGTACTTTATAATGAAATATGCTGTCCCGCAGACCAACACACGTTAAATGATGCTCTACAAAAAGTGTCCTCCTGGTGTGATGAATGGCAAATGGCTATTAACTTCGAAAAAACAGTGTTTATGCAAACAACAAATAAAAAAAATCCTTTAGAATATGAGTACTCTACTACCCATACTAAACTTTCCCAAGTCCCGCATTACGAGTATCTTGGCTTATAGATCACAGATTACCTGAATTGGACGAAACACATTAATACAGTAACTAACACTGCAATGCGTAAACTGTTCTTCCTCAGAAGAGCATTGAAACTCTCAACCCCATCCATCCACCTTCTGGGTTATAAAACAATAGTTATACAGACTCTGGATTATGCTTCCATTATATGGGACCCTTTTACCAAAACTAATATCAACAAGCTAGAAAGAGTACAAAAAAAGGGCATTCGTTTTATTTATAACAGCTTCGGGTGCACTTCAATTACGGAACTTTCAACTCGAGCTAATCTACCAACACTAACAGAAAGAAACCGCTTATCTAGACTAAAATTTCTATATCAACTAGTAAAGGAACATTACAAGACAGACATTTCTGAAGTTCTTTCATTTTCGTCCGGATATGCAACTCGACAAAGGCATGAGCGCACAATAACACCCTATGCGACCCGTAACAACTGCTTTAAATATTCATTCTTTCCACGAACTATAAACGACTGGAACAAACTAACCAACACCGAAGTTTTACAGCCATCCTTAACATTGTTTTCTTCTAGCCTCAATAACAGTGTTTAAAATAGCATGCCAATTAAGCTCTCTCCCTATAAACATTCGAGTTTTTGTATATTTTGAGTTGCTTTGTGCGTACTTTTGTTTCTGTGTGTTTTTATCTTCCTATTTTGAAAATTTGTTCGTCTGCATATTGAGCATTCATGTAATTCATGTAACCCACCCTGCGAAAATCCCTAGTAGGGATTGCAGCATTCATAAATAATCATAAATAATAAAACGACGTTATGTGAAGCATGCGATGAGAAGGAGACCATGTCCTAAGTTTTTTTATTGAGCGCCACGTTATGAAATGGCGCTAAATATGTGTACTAATGTTGCATGCGCAGGCCCCGAGCCCGTGCAGATAAATTAAGAATGACAACCTGTGGGGTTAGGCTGCTGCTGATCGACCATTAAGAGACCCTCTTTCGAACTGCCTGCCGACATCCGACAACTTACTTTCCTTTTTGAAATAATTTTTCGTAGTACGAGGCGAAATACAGAAACAGAAAGGAATCCCTTGTTGTTTTTGTATTTTGCTTCGAGCTACAAAAAGTTCTTTCAGATGCATCACCTACCAGCCCACATCGCAACTCTTGTTCGTTTCCCTGACATATGCCATCGAGGACAAACAAGTGTCTGCTTGCATCTCCATTCTTGTCTACAGCCACCCGGTAACCACTCTGGTAGACAAAGGTGTCCATTATTTTGTGATAAGCGCTGACATTGTTGCACAACTGAGAAAGGTAACGACAACTTGGGGACATAGACCCAACCTCCGGACTGCAGAAGGTCACCTATTCACACCACTTAAAAGATGCATTGCATAGCTCCAAATTGGTGAATCAACGTACATTGCTTCATTCGTCGTGTTGAATGAATTCTCGCAAAAAATTATTCTCGGAATGGTTTTCCCATGGAGCCGTCATTAACTTTTGCAACCTGCTTATAATGTTTTCTGACGACCATACGCCCAGACAAAAAGATACCGCTGCACAGACCACCACACTTCGAATGGTTGACAACACCATTACACTTCCGACGCGAGTATGTTGGTAACTGTGGAAAGCAACTGCGATAACAACAGTAGAGGTATTACCAAAACAAACCTTGACTTGGAAAATATGTGTCGCGTGCGGTATCATTCAACTGAAACATTGGAGGACTCTGCTTTAGGTCGCGAATATCAGCGGCCAGTACAAGGACTTGGCAAAACGAACACTAATTGTGCAATTCGAAGTCGTTGGTGACGAAACATTTTCTACTATCGCTCGACCGCCAAATGCGACACTGCAGTGGCCAGCCCTGTTGATGTGAATCGCCAGCTCTCCACTCAGCAGAAAGAGCAGATACGCATGATTTTACACATGTTTAGTGAGTGTTTTGTGTCCACTAGAAAAATCAAGCAGACCCCAATCATGAAGCACCACATAATAACGGACCGAACAGCCAGTACGACAGCACACTTATGGAGTGTGACAAAAAGAACAAGAGGCGATACGTTCTCAAGTGAAGCAGATGCTCGACGATAACGAAATTCAACCCTCAACCAGTTCATGGGCATCGCCCATTGTACTTGTTAAAAAAGGAAACACAGCACTCTTCGATTTTGCATGGATTTCGGGAAACTCAACAAAGTCATGAAAAAAGACGTCTACCCTCTCCCATGCATAGACGACTTACTGGATAGACTTTGACATACCCGATATTTCTCATTAATGTATTTGCAAAGCGGCTACTGGCAGATCGAGGTCGATGAATGCGACAAGGAAAAAATAGCATTCATAACTCCCCATGGCCTCTACAAAAAGCGCTACCATTTGGATTGCGCTCTGCCCTGGTGACGTTCCGAAAAATGGTGGACACCGTGCTGTCAGGTCTGAATAAAGAACCATGTTGTTTTTTCCCAAACATTCAAGCAACATTTGCAGCGACTTCAGTTCAGCTTTGTCCCAGTTCGATCCACAGGCCTATCACTAAAACCTGAGCCTATCACTAAAATGCCCGAAGTGTAAGTTCAGCTATGGGGAACTAAGGTTTTTCGGCCACTTTGTCAGTCACAAAGGCATTCGGCCCGACCCAGAAAAGACAATGGCTATTGCCATATCCCCCCCCCCCCTTCTTTTTAACAATTAGGATGTGCGCCAATTTTTGGGTCTCTGTGCATACTACAGGCACTTTGTGCAGAACTTTGCACAGAACTTTGGGCAGAACCCCTTACCTGCTTATTGAAGGAAGATACTCCTTTTGTGTGGAGTCCAGAGACACGAGCCACATTTTCCGAGCCTCAACAGCACCTTCAGACAAGAACACTTTGATGAAGATGCCGCCACCGAACTGCACACTGACACAAGAATCATCAGTCTTAGCGCAGTGCTCATCCAGTGGCATGACGGCATCAAGCGTCTCATCACTTATGCTAGTCGCATTCTGTCATCTGCAGAAACTATCTACTCGACAATGGAGGAGGAATGCTTTGCTGTTATTAGGGCGATATCAAAGTTCCGGTCGTATCTGTATGGCCGTTCATTCAAAGTCGTTAGGGACCATCATGCCCTCTGTTGGCTGGCTAATCTCAAGGCCCCTTCAGGGCACCTCGCGAGGTGGAGCTTGCATCTCAAGAATTGGACGTAACAGTCACCTACAAGTCTGGCCGCAGGCACACTCATGCTGATTGCCTTTCATGAGCTCCCCTTGCAACGACATCGAGCGATGACGATACCGATGGCTGTTTTCTTTGCGTGGTCAGTGAATCTGACTTGGCTCAAGAACAGCGGAATGATTCAGAGCTTCAACAACTACCTCGAAGGCCACAGCTCGAGTCCACCACGGGAATTCGCACATTCAGGGACATTTGGTCTCCGCAATGACATCCTCTACAAAAAGAGCTTGGAACCTTGTGTGACTGAATACCTGCTCGTCATTCTATCAGGGCTACGTGCTGACATTTTATTTGCCTGCCATAACGAGCCTTTGTCTGGCAACTTGGGATTTGCGCATACCCTTGCCCGGATTCGGACTCCCTACCACTGGCCAAAGCTCACCCAGTATGTCAAGCATTACGTTAAAACATGCAACCATTGCCAGCGCCGTAAAGCCCCACATAGAAGTGTGGCGGTTGGGGCTAGTTGGTATGACAGGATGATTGTAAACACTCGCATTCTTCTTATCCCTTTGTCGTTATTCTGTTCTCGCACTATAACAATCGCCCTTGCACCAACATCAACACGGTTTGAACGAATTGGCATGGACATGCTCGGGCCCTTCCGGAAGTTGATTGATATGTGGTGTTTAACATCTCAAAACCACTATGAGAGAGGCCGTAGTGGAGAGCTCTGGGAATCCCGACAACCTGGAGTGCCCTTTCCAAAGTCACAAGATGGAAGCCGCTTGATTGTAGTCACTACTGAATAATTGATGAGGTACTGCAAAATAAAAGCCCTATAACGAGGCACCACCAATGAGAGTGCATACTTTTTTTGAAAATCGTCCTCCACCATGGAGCCCCAGTAGTGGTCATCACATGTAGTTAGATGCCAAAATTGCTTGCAGTACACAAAGAAATGCTTCGCATTTAAAATGCATCACTGCAATAGATCGAGGACCACTGGCGGCATTATATGAAAGCTCGGGTAGTGTTTGTTGTAACCAAGTATATTTCTGGGTCTTAAGGGGGTATGGTAGGGTAAATGGCTTATGTCAGATTTAGCATAATATGTTAGATACGGCTGTAAGTATTCCCATAAAGTGTTACATGCTCCCAAGAATGCCATCGGGTATCAAGTGACACCCTTTTTTTATGTCTAGGTTACCCATCCTTCCTATGGCCCACTCCCAAATTTTAAAAGAGGTTGACTTATTCAATGCACCTTTTGTCTGCAACTACTGAAAGGAATGTATTAATATTCAAAAGAGACTCATAGGCTACATACAAAGTAAAACATTTTTCATGAAGTTTTCAAAAAAAGAAATAAAATTACTGCATGCACAAGGCCACATAGGGTGTGTATTGTTGTGCAATTCTTTTACAGCTTCACTTTTTATGAAATGAGCAATTTTATTAGTGCAGACTGTTTCTCACTTGTAGTAGCTCATGCATAAAAGTTTCATCAAATTTGATTCTGTACTTTTTGAAAAAATTACGCTAAATTTGAAAAGTGCATTTAAAAAATCGCAAATTGAGAATAAAAAAGTTCTATGTGCGCATGCGCCTGAGGGCACGCGCCGCACTTCACTTGGAGCGGCCGCTTCACGTTGGGCTTTCACAGGCTTGTTCCACTGAGTACAGTGGATTTATTGATGTTGAAATTCAATTTTCGGGGGGTTTACCCTCCTCATACTATGTAAACAGGTCGACTGCACAGTTGGCGAAAGCCGAACGGCAACATGCGCAGCAAGTCACAGGGATATAGAGTTGTAGCAAAATGGCGCACTTGGTACTGTTGGACCGCCACTGATCAAGTTTGCACCAACTGGCCCAGGTGAAAGCATTACTGCACCATCATTGGCCGCCGACTGAACCCTATCATATGCTTCTATGTCTTGTCTGGATCTATCTCGTATCTTTATAGTGCACACACTTGGGCTACCCCACAGACTTTGCTAATTCGCGATTCGTTCCTCGTGTAGGACCTGTTCTCGCTCACTTCGCACTCCACTTAGCATGCCCTCCTTACGTGTACGAAGGTGTAAAAACGGCTAATACATGTCTCGGTAGCAGTCAGTTGAGCCACGGAAGCCCACCGCCGCTGCCACAATGCGATTATTTGACCTCCAAATGCGCAGACCACTCTACCAATTTTTTATATGCATGAGTTGCATGTTTTGTAGACCTTTCAAGCAAGCACCCAGAGCTGCCTTTTACCCGCGTGTATTGGTTTTCAAGGTCCCCTTCCTGCCGTATTCTCCCATTTCTCCACTCTATCGCCACTCCTTTGCCTGTCCGTCGTAAGTCTGCTCTCCTCTTTTTATCACAACTCCTTCCCCTGTCTCAACTGCTCCGCGATGCCAGCCACGCTAGCTCAAACTAACAAGCTTCTTTTTCTAGCTAGAAATGAGCCTAGAGCAGTTCTATGCTTTCCAAATTGTTTTACGTGCACATATTGCTTGTGTTCGTGTGCGTGAGACATGGATGAAGGAGAAAAACTTGGGAGAGTCCCTGACGTCACTCGTTGTGAAGCCCTGGTGAAACCAAAAGCCAGCCATATTGACTGGGCGAATTCTCCTCTCGTGTTTACATCCGAAAGTAAAGCAGAAGGGGCGACTCTCTCCGGCTCGAAAAGCACGTGGGCTGTGCAGCGCACGCGTCGTGACGATCCTAAACTAATAGAATGGCGCTCAACACTCTAGGCCAGCACGACACTTTCAGCAACATCATTTCGTCCGAGTATTAACAGAGAGCGACAGCTCACCAACAATGAGGCAAGTACAAGAGAATGTGCGCTAGATGCACTGACAACGGCTAGTGTTTTCACGTCATCAATTCATGCACTGTACAGACATCACGATCGGTCGTACACTTTCTATGGTGGCATTCCGACACGAGGCCAACGCAGCGCCCAGCCACTGTGCCCGTGTTCCGCGTGATACTTACTGGTGTCAGCATTCTGCAACCGTGGTGACTTCGAGCACGGTGCACACTTGAACGCGGTTGCTCTAACGTTGAGATTACAAGCTGGAGGCGAGTATAATAAACCGAACAGAAAAGGTGTTTTCTTACGCACATGCAAGTTGTTACTGTACACATACCGAACACGAAACTAAGCATGTGCACATGGTTCTCATGGCGTCTTGCAGGACACAACAGTTTCGTCCGTTGCCAGAAACAGGAGCACTGCCAAACCGTCATTGACCTGCAAGTCGTTCGGCATCGTTCTACTTCGTCATGGTGCCCAACGCAATTTCGCTGAACATTTCAAATGCTTCATCCGCGTCATCTGCTGCACAACACATGGATATGCGTTCGTTCTACGCACTGTTCTGGCCCCGTGGTAGACGAAAGGTTTTGGAAACGTTGCTAAAGGTACAGTAACTGCCAGGAGAACGCTGCGTAACCAATAAAGCAGCGTAGAGCACGAATATTGTTCGCCACGGCTCAGCACAAGACCTCCGGAGGCACACATGCCGTCACTAAGGTCCCTGCTCTAGGGACCTTAGCCGCGGCCGCTAACTGCTGGACCAGCTACACTGCACAATACGTAACCATAGCAACACCGCTATTGTGCCCAGTGAATATGGCCACCATGATGTCATTTTCTCCACACTTTTCATGTACCGTGCCGGCTAGGCACGCCCTCTCCTATCTTTCCTTCCTCCGTGGTGTGAGAGGTCAGGATGGCGGATGGGAAGCCTTCCCCACCTTTTCCTGCCACTCAACAGAACATAGAAAGTACAACCACATAGCTTATTATAAGCGCCGCATTGTGAATCACTTGCTCATACCAGTTGACCGTCCAACAGGCAACTTGCCATTTCATGTGTGCATGTATCCAGCTGTGAAAATGGTGAAGGCTTCGTGGGCAAAGGTAACGCTAGAAGTGTGTGCAACTGTTTTCGCGTAGCCAGCTTCGTCGACCTCAGACCTGATGGATAGCCTGAAGCTTCCGAACGGGGCCACTTCGGCAGCGATTTGTGACAGCACGTTCTCAACTCCGACATGGCAGGGCGGAACATCTGCTGGATTGATTTCATTATAGCCAGTGATGGTGCGGACACTGCAGAACCATCCACGAATGAGGGCATTCTGAATGAAGTGCGCGGCAAGAACTATTCAGAAAAATCAGATGATGACGACAACGAAACATTGGAGCCAGTTCCCACAGGCATGGCCGTAGTAATTGGCTACATTATTAGACACAGGCAGCTTCTGTATGCCAAAGGTTTGGGGAAAAAACATGCTGCCGTTTTGAAGAAAGTCGAGACCACCCATATCGCTTCTGCTTTTCAAAGCACGTGCATTACGAACTTTTTTTCAAAAGGAAAAATCTGTTTTCACTTGTAACTTTTTTATAGCTGTGTTTCATTTACTACGAACTTCGGAATACAGCAAATGGAAGTCGCATCACGCTCAAGTTCGTTATAGATGAGCTGAACCTAATTGTACTTTTAATGGATTTATATTACTCAACTTTTGCTGACACACAAACAAAAAATAAAGAACTGCAGGACCACAATATTATTGCGAACAATGCCTGCACCACGCAATGGCTGTTCAAAACCATTGCTCAAATGCTCCCAGTCATTGCTACATTCTTTTTTGAACCACTGATAAAATCATCTTGTAATTGTCTACAAAATTTGGTTTAACATCTTGTACACAATCTGTGCCCTAGAGAACAAAAATGTGTAGGCATGTGACTGAAAAACCTCAGTGTACTCACGTTTCCACTCGTGTACACTGAGGTCCCGATCCTCGAAGGACTGATCGCAGGGCTCGGCGGACGGCTCGTCAGATGGGTCGGCCAGGCTGGCCAAGTACGGGTGGGCCAAAGCCTCAGTGGCAGTGGGGCGCTTGTCCGCATCCAGTTCCAGCATGCGTTCCAGAAGGTCAATGGCTGGACAACAACAAAAAGTCTTGTAATCAGCACATGAAGAGGTGTTCGAGGAGAAAAAAAAAAACAACTATTCTTTCATTGAACCTTCACAATTGCAACTACATAAAAAGAGCTGAGCTAGTTTTCAAAACGATTTCTCATGTATTAGTAAAGTATAATGTCACAATCTCGAAAACACCACTCTTACCATGACACGGAACTTGGTAAGCAAGAAAATGCGCAACAAGAAAATGCGGGTGGTGATGCCATCTCGAGATTGCCACCCCAAACACCGTGATGTGATAGATTTTTAAGGCATCAACTGCTTCCCATGTAGCTTCTAATCGATAAAAATGAAGTATATTGTCATCTGTAGGTGCTATAGACCTAGAATACTAAGTTTCAGAAAATTTAACTGAGCCAATGTCACAAGAATATGAAATATGCATTTGGAAATTTTTGATGTCAGATGTGTAGAATTTGGCAAAAAATTCGAAAATGAAACTTTAACATTGATAAGACAGTCTCCTTGATAAAGGTAAAACACCAACACACTGCACTGAACACAATGAAATGTTAAACACACACACACAAAAAATGACATTTCATCTTTCACACGGGTGCCTTGTTTACAATTTAAATGAAAACATGTGTCCCAGGAGTTCACCTTACGTAAGCTTGAATACAGTAGATTCTCAGTAAACCGAAATCTGTTAAATGAAACTGTTGTAACCGGCGAGCAAGGCGACGCTGAACTCAGTTGGTGGCGAAGGTTTAATGTCTCAAGCAAGCGGCTCGCATGCCAATATAAGTACAGGCACATGACGTAGCCTGTGACGTCAGTACGGCGCGTCATACGTTGGCTACTACATCTCTTCCCCCTTTATTTAGCAGCATAGCCAAAACGTTCGGGAGGCTTTCGAATTCTTGTGCTTCGTCGCAATTCAGGTGGCGCGACGTTTTCTTGGGAGCTGGCGTCAGGCGCCTGCTGTGATGGCAGTTCCGTCACGCTGGCTCGGTCAGGTGGCTGAAGTCGTTTCTCTGGTGCAGGCCCGTCCGGCGGCGATGCGGTGTCGCTGTCGCTTTGTGACGGAGTGGAACCCGGCTGTGCCATGCGGGTTTGCTCAGGAATCCACACGCTTCTGAGAAGAGGAGCAAGGCATGTGTTAGGAACAATATCGTCCGCATGCAGAAAGCGCTCGTGGTCTTCGATTCGGACTATGTATGTTCCTTTGCTAACTCGTCGCACAACTGTTCCTTCCAATCAACGTGGATCACTCGGTCGGTTTCCTCGCACACAAACGTTGTCGCCAACCTCGAACTCCCTCCATGAAGTATGGATTTCCTGACCCTGTCTTCGAGCTACATTTGCTTCGGCACGTTTCGCTAGCTCCGGATGCAAGATGCTCAGCCTCGTGCGTGGCCTCCTTGAGAGAAACAGTTCGGCTGGCGTCTTACCGGTCGTCGAACACGATGTGCTTCGGTAGGTGAACAGGAACTGGTCTACCCGATGTTGCATAGTTCGAGTCACTCCCGTGTTGTGCTCGTCCCGTAGCTGTTTGATGAAGCTTCGCTTGACGGTCTGGACAAGCCTCTCCGCCGTGCCATTTGAAGCTGGGTGGTAAGGTGGTGTCTTGGTGTGCTGCACTGCATTGGAGTTGAGAAAATTTGTGAATTCAGCAGACACAAATTGCGGCCCATTGTCAGTCCCAATTCTCTCGGGAAGCCCAAATGCAGCAAAAACAGTGCGGAGTTTTTCAACTGTCGCCTGTGCTGTAGTGGACTTCATGTGCAGAACATCCACCCACTTAAAGTGCGCATCGACAAGCACTAAAAACCAGTCGTTCTTGTAGTAGGCAAAATCCAGGTGAACTCTCTGCCACCTGCGGGTTGGCCATCCTCACGATAACATCGGCACGTGGGGCGCAGAGTTCTGCGTTAGTTGGCAAGTTGAACAACCTCTTACAGTTTCTTCAATGCGGTCGCACAACTTTGGCCACCACACATGGCTTCTTGATAGCATTTTCATGCGAGTGATGCCTGGATGCCCTTCATGCAAAAGCGATAAGACTTCAGATTGTACCGCTTCAGGTATAACAACCCGAGTTCCCCATGTTATGCAACCACAGTCTACCGACAGTTCGTCTTTCCGCGAGAAGAATGGGGCTACGTTGTCTTCTGACACGTACGATGGCCATCCATTCAAAACATACATTAGCACCTTAGACAAAACTGAGTCTTTTTGGGTTTCGTCACTGATCCTTTTCGCAGATAGTGGTACGGCTTCTACTGCTGAAAAGAAGTGAACGTAGTCGCTTTCGTCGGTGTCGTTCGGAAGCGGTAATCGCGATAACGCGTCCGCGTTTGCTACTTGGGCTCCCTTTCTGTACACCCATTTGTAGCGATATGCAGCTAGAACTAGCATCCAGCGCTGCATGCATGCTGCGGCCATTTGCTGAATTGGCTTTGTTTGCCCCAGCAGCCCCTCCAGGGGAAGGTGATCGGAATAAATGGTGAATTCATGGCCGTAAAGATACTTGTGAAACCGTTTGATTCCGAAAATCACAGCCAACGCTTCCTTTTCTATGTGTGCGTAGCCACCTTCGGCCTTGCTCAAGGTGCGTGGCGCATATGCTATCGGACTTTCCTCCCCGTTCACGACATGAAACAACACTGCGCAAACCCCGTAAGGAGAGGCGTCGCAGACTAATCCAAGAGGCTTCTTTGGATCATAGAATGTTAGCACGCTTGCTTGCATAAGGAGGCTCTTACTCTCCTCGAAGGCTTTTTCTTCTTTTGCGGACCAGACCCACTTCTTATCCTTCTGAAGCAGTGCATACAAAGGCTTTAGCCTCGAAGACATGTTTGGCATGAACTTGGAGTAAAAAGTTATCTCTCCGAGGTACGCTTTAAGCTCACTGATGTTCTTAGGTGTCGGTGCTTCCCTTATGGCTTCAACCTTCTCGACGCACGGGTGCACACCATTTTTGTCAATGATATGCCCAAGATATTTGACAGAATTCAAAAAAAACTTGCATTTTTTTTTTCTCACTTTTACGCCGTGGTCCCTGAAAACCTGCAGGACTGCTGCCACCCGGGCCAGGCATTCGGTATGCGATGCTCCCGTGATGAGGACGTTGTCGAGGTAGCATACCACTCCCGGTAGTCCTTTCAACAGCTCGTTCATGATTGCCTGGAAAACTGCAGGTGCACTTGAGATTCCGTACGGCATTCGAGCATACTGGAACAACCCCATGTGAGAGTTTATAGTCAGCAAGGGTCGCGAGTCAGGGTGCACCTCGATTTGCTGATAGGCCGTCGAAAGGTCCAGAACGGTGAAAACCTTGCCCCCAGCCAGTGTCGTGAACAAATCCTCCACCGCGGGCAGTGGGTAATGGTCGGTCTTCACACATGGAATCACCGTCAATTTATAGCCTCCACACAATCGTACTGTGCCGTCTGGCTTGTGAACAGCTACCAGCGGCGTGGCCCAGTCGCTGCGGGTTACGGGCACCAGTACGCCCTCTTTTTGCAAGTTGCCTAGCTCATGCTCGACAGGTTCACGAATGGCATACGGCACAGACCGCGCCTTGCAAAAGACTGGCATGCTTCCTTCCTTAAGCACCAGTTTTGCTTGGTAACCCTTTATCAACCCTAAACAAGGTGAAAAAACGCTGGCATACCTTGACAGGATGCTGTCGACAGACGGTTGTGCGTGCACCTCGTGAATGCTGTTTAGGTCCATTCCGAGGTTCGCAATCCAGTCGCGGCCTAGGAGTGCTGGCTTCTCTCCTGGTACCACGATGATTGGCAGGACTATCCGCTGTCCCTTATAATCGACCAAGACCTCCGCTTGGCCTTTCACTAGTAGCGTCGCTCCGCCGTAAGTCTTGAGCTTCATCTCGCACTTCGCAAGCTGCAGCGGCTGCGGCGGCTGCTTTAGCTGCCGGTAAACGCATTCCGGAACGAGTGATACGGCTGCGCCCGTATCTACTTGCATCTTCACAAGCTGGCCGGCTATCTGTACTTCAACTTCGTATGGTTGTTCCGTGCCCACCAGATACACACCGTGCAGCAGCAGCTCTGTGCCTCCGCTCGCTTCGTCACTCACGTTGTGGACGGTACCAGGCGCCGGTTGCTTGCATCTGCACATGCGCGCCAAATGTCCCACGCGCTTGCAAAGATGGCATTTGAATTTACGATAACGGCAGCAACGGGCGTCATGCTTTTGACCGCATCGATAGCAGCTTTGCATTGAACTGTTCTTCGGCTTGCTGGCAAACTCCGGTTCCTTCCCCGTCTTCTTTAGAGCGTGAATGTCGGCATCCGTATTCGCAGTTGGTCGGAATCCCCTCGACTCCCGCTCCGCTAGCTCAACGCTCTTAGCAAAAACGCAGGCCGATTCGAACGTCAGTTCCTTCCTCTTCAGTAAACCCGTCTGAATGGTGGAATTCCGTAACCCAGCGACGAACCGGTCCCGTAAAGCGTCGTCGAGAAACGTACCGTAGTTGCACTTGGCTGCCATGTGCTTCAGCGTGACTGCAAATGCCGCGACGGACTCCCCTTCTCCTTGGTAGCTCCTGTTGAATTTGAACCGCTCCGCAATGACTTGACTTGAAGGCTCGTAGTGGCCACTCAGCACATTCACCAAGTCCTTGAACGTCTTCTCTTCAGGTTTTGCAGGTAGAAGAAGGTCCTTGAGCGTCTTGTACGCTTTCTTTCCTATGGCAGAGATGAAGGCTGACTTTTTAAGTTCTTCGTCTTGTACGCCGGCTACTTTGCAATAGTGCCCAAACCGTTCTACATTCAAAGCGAAATCTTCGTCTCCTTCTTCTATGAAGGCGTCAAATTCCCACATCTTCGCCATACCTTGCCTTTCGCCTTCCAGCTGTCGTTGCTCACAGGATCCGCCCTCGTCGTTCGGTGCAGCCTATCCCATCCTCGTCGCCATCTGTTGTGGCTGGCGAGCAAGGCGACGCTGGACTCAGTTGGTGGCGAAGGTTTAATGTCTCAAGCAAGCAGATCGCATGCCAATATAAGTACAGGCACATGACGTAGGCTGTGACGTCAGTACGGCGCATCATACGTTGGCTACTACAGAAACTACTGCTTAAACAGAACTATTGCCCCTGCAATGCTTAGTTTCTGGCTTGTATTCTGCACTTATGTTCACCTCTCCATAAACAGAACTCCTGTTAAATGAAACATATTAATCCGGTCCTTTCAGATTCTGTTTACTAAGAGTGTGCTGCACATTATGCATGTAGCGTGCATACACAGACGATAGAATGCCATCGTTTTTGTTTAGAGTGTGCGGAGTGGTCTGTATCACGAGCGACTCAAGATAAACACAAAATGTTTATCTTGAGTTCTTACTAGAAAAAAAAAAGACCAAGTCTTTTTTCTTTAGTAAGAATATGTGACTTCCGCCCAGTCCATTGCGATCCTTCTGAAGCAGTGTGAAAAACAGTTTGCTTGAAAGTTTTTTCAAAGCTTCAATTGCTTTTACATCAGAAGTGGCGGTGAACAGTACGACAAAGCCGCCTTCTTTCTCTGCCTGCAATAAGATAGACGGGTCATTTTTTTTGAGGTAGCTAACCACTTGCAGTATGCATGCGTGATGTTCAGTACATTTCTTACTTGCATTTTCATCTTTTCGTGCAGCTTATATGCACCCAAAGAGATGAGAGAGCAACTATCATGGACAAGCACAAACTTCGGTGTCACTTTTATTTCAAATGAATAGCTTATTCTAAACCAACACATGATGAAGCTTTGACAAGAACATGATGAGATTCCGGTAGCCAAGGCACTGTAACTCATGTAATGTTCCATAGAAATGGGGGATTGTCACGGACTGCCATTCTTGTGACCCGGCGTCACGGCAATTATAGGGCGCCGTACTACCCCGCTGACCGGCGGTAACGGCGGGCGCATGAAAGAGAGCCGGGAAGTGCAGAATGGGGTGCTCTTCTTCGAACGTCGCTGTCGACGTTTGATCCTTTGTACCTGCAGCGGCGTCTGCAGGGTCGTGGAAGGCCGCGATGTACCCGAACAAGGATTAGACTACGGGACGCACCGGCTGAGAGCCAAACAGTCTGACCAATCCCATGGGAAAACCGTGGGAAAACTTCTGGGGGCCAAGCCGTATGACAGCACCCCAGCAGGTTGTCACTCTCGCTAGTTGAGGGCCCTCTCCTAATTAAAAAGGGGTGGGGTCAATATATTTTTTGGGGCGGAGTTTCCATCAATGAAACGCGCATGATTGGACCCATGTAGAGGTCTCTTGTCCCCAAGGAAGAGAGCGAGGGGACACGTGGAGGATTTAAACGCAGGATTTTGCCCTGCTAGGTAGACTAGTTGCTGACCAACATGGTTTAGAAACAAATCAACAAGTATCTCTTCTAGAAGTATTTAGTGTGGCTCTGTATCGGCTGGCCAACTAAACTTAGCCATTCGTCAAGTTGTTGATTGATTGATTGATATGTGGGGTTTAACGTCCCAAAACCACAATATGATTATGAGAGACGCCATAGTGGAGGGCTCCGGAAATTTCGACCACCTGGGGTTCTTTAACGTGCACCCAAATCTGAGCACACGGGCCTACAACATTTCCGCCTCCATCGGAAATGCAGCCGCCGCAGCCGGGATTCGAACCCGCGCCCTGCGGGTCAGCAGCCGAGTACCTTAGCCACTAGACCACCGCGGCGGGGCATTTTCGTCAAGTTGTGACGCGATATTAACGTCTGCAACGTAGACATCGGGACTTCGCCTCGACTTAGCTCAACCTGCCCGAGGTCGCCTGCAAGCACTAGCCTCCCGGAGCCACCAGTGTTGCAACACCGCCGACATCACAGTCGTGCCAGAACTCTCTTCGACTTCTTGCATCCGATCGTCGGGGACGCAACGCTGCCGGTCATCACACGTATGCCTTCACCTGTTTATATCTTCGAACTTTCTCCTCCGTAGTTCTAGTGTTGTTAGTTTGTGTAGTTTGTAATAGTTCTCTCTCGTAAGCTGATTTATTGTTTTTATATGTATTTTTTGTTGTATCAAGTGTTGATGTATTTTGTTAGTTGGATTGAAGTGTTGTACTAGATCCCGTGTGCTGCAATATCACTAGAGTAAAGTTTGTTTTGTTTTCTCACGTCTCTGATCTCTTCACTGTCTCTGCTTGCGTATGGAACGAACTAACCTGCTGTCATTCCTGTCGCCGACTTCGCGCTGGCGACACTAGAGTGGCAGCTTGTAACAAAACTGGCGTCCGCGACGAGGACGTTTTGTACAAGAGTAAGACATTACTTCGATAGATGTGTTGAGCTGTCCAAAACTGAGACAGAATTCGAGCCCCTTTGCGCATTGTTGATTAGAGAGAGGTTTTTGCATGGATGTGGTTCGAACCTGGCATTATCTTTGAAAGAAAGGAGGGCGGAATCCCTGGGAGCATGCTTGAGCTGGCAGACCAGTTTTTGGAAGCTCAGGATGGAGCAAGCCTAGCGAAAACAAAAAAAGAAGGTCCCATAACGGACGAGAAGGGGAAATACGAGAAAAGAGGCAACAGCCACGCACCACTACCACGGTGCTATATTTGCAATTGTGGGAATCACCCGCCGCACTTGTGTCGCAACAGACCTGCCACTAATGTAGCCATCGTCTGCTTCAAGTGTGGGAAAAAAGGACATAGGGCAAACAACTGCCGGTCAGGAGCAAATAACTCACTCCAGGCGTCCTGCCTCTACGCACCAAGGGAAACGCGTGAGGATCCCATATGCGACGGGTATATCGAGCTTAGGAATGGCGAAAAAGTCCCCGTCGTCAACGCCGTAAGGGTGACACCGCCGAAAAATCTGGCCAAGAACCTACCAGTGGCCACGGGACCCTCCGAGGCACAGACATATCAGTGTTGGTGCAACACAGTCATCGTGCGGAGGACGTTGGTGAAGGAAGACGAGCTGAGAGGTACAAGCAGACTCGTCTACTTGGTTGACGGAACAGCGACGATGCTGCCCGAAGCACGGATTGAGGTTGACACCCCCTACTTTACTGGCAATCTGACAGCACTATGCCTGCAAGATTCGCTGTATGACCTCATTCTGGGCAATATCGATGGCGTAAGACCTCCTAATGATCCCAGAAAGGAGACTGAAAAACCTGTCTCGACAAAGGAGTTAAGGGAAGAGCCTGTAACAGCAGCTATCACCCGTTTCTAAGCACATGCACAGCCGGAAAAATTTGCCAAGCTTCGTACGCCTGGGACCACAGCGGGATTGCCAGGAGATAACTATGGCTGCGAGCAGAGGGGAGATGCGACACTCAAACAGTGTTTTGAGAAGATCAGCAGGAAGCAAACATGCCGAAATGAGAAGGGAAGCGTCGAGTATAAACAAGAACAGGGACTGCTGTACCGACAGTACACAGAGGCTAACGAACGGCTTGTACGCCGATTAGTCGTTCCGCACTATTTCCGAGAAGCTGTGCTTAAAACAGCACACGATAGTATAATGGCAGGACACTTGGGCACGCAGAAAACCGAGGAGCGGATCTCGGAGGAGTTCTTTTGGCTAGGCATCACAGCTGACGTAAAAAGGTTTGTCGCCTCATGTGACATTTGTCAGCGCACCATACCAAAGGGCCGTGTACCACATGTTCCATTGGGGAGGGCACCCATAATCGACACCCCGTTCAAGCGAGTGGCGATCGATATAGTGGGACCGATTCACCCACCCTAAAAGCATGGGAACCGATACATTTTGACTTTGATGGATTATGCCACCCGGTATCCAGACGCAGTGGCGCTCCCGAGTATTGAAACTGAGCGAGTGGCCGAAGCCCTGGTCGAGATGTTCTCCCGATTTTGCGTCCCCCGCGAGGTACTGAGCGACCGTGGCATGAACTTCACATCGGAACTCATGAAGGAAGTAGCGCGGCTCCTTTCCGTGCGCCAGCTCCACACCACCCCATATATCCCCATGGCGAATGGCTTGGTGGAAAAATTCAACGGCACCTTAAAATTAATGTTGAAGCGCATGTGCGCCGAAAAACCAAGAGATTGGGACCGCTACCTGGCACCTCTCCTCTTTGTCTATAGGGAGGTTCCGCAGGCCAGTATGGGGTTTTCACCCTTCGAGCTTCTCTACGGCCGCCGTGTGAGGGGACCCTTGGCGATACTGAAGGAGCTGTGGACGAACGCAGACTTGACTGAAGAAGCTAAGACGACGTACCAGCATGTCTTCGACATTCGGAACCGTTTGGAGGAAACGTGCCGCCTAGCACACGAGGAGTTGAAAAAAGCCGGAGCACGGTGCACGAAGCTGTACAATCGAAAGGCGATGGAGCGGAGTTTCAACCCCGGAGACAAGGTACTGATTTTACTTCCCACCGACACGAAGAAACTGCTGCTGCAATGAAAGGGCCCTTTTGAAGTGCAATGGATGGGCCCTTTTGAAGTCCGGGAAAAGAAAGGTGAAGCTGACTATGTCGTAGACACAGCTGGCGGCAGAAAAATCTTTTATGCCAACTTACTGAAAAGGTACGAGGAGAGGGACAGCAGCCCACGAGGAGGCTTTTCGAAGTCTCAAACAACATGTCTCTACGGAGCCGATACTACGGCTACCAAATTTGCACCAACCATTCGTACTTCGAACGGACGCATCGGACACAAGTCTCGGAGCCATGCTCATGTAGGCCCACGAAGGCAAGCTCCACCCCACAGCTTATGCCAGCCGAAAGCTGCTTCCACGGGAGGCTTCCTATAGTACCATCGAACGCGAATGTCTCGCGTTGGTATGGGGAATTCAGAAATTCTCCATGTACTTATATAGAGTACATTTTTGTGTCCAGACCGACCACCAGCCTCTGAGTTATATCCAACAGGCAAAACAGCTAAACGCTTGAGTACTTCAATAGAGTTTACTACTCCAAGAGTACCAGTTCACCATTATGCATATTAAGGGTAGCGGAAACGTGGGAGCCGATTACTTGAGCCGGATATAGTTCTTGAGGTCTGGGGAGCATGTGATTTTTTTATTCCTTTCGTCCTTTGTTTTCTGTTTGTATGTGCTTATTTCATTGTATAAGAAGTGTATTTTGAGTTATTTTCTTTTTGCTTGGTGCAATGGTTGTTTTTACATGTTGTAATGCACATTGAAGGATTTCACTACAGTAGAGGAGCGCACCTGTTCCGTTTTGTTTCGTAGTATTCATTCGTGCAGTGTATTCTGTATTGATGGCTGCCGTACACGGCTATTTTTTTTTTCTGGTTTGTATGGCGCGTTGATATTGTTGCGTGTAACTGAAGCTGGTACTCTAACAATTGTTTTTCCTTTTTTGTTGTTACTTTGATGCACTCTGCCTATTTATGTTGTGTATGAGAAGGACAGTCCTCATGTCTCCTTTGTTGGTGGTGTTTTGTTCCTTGTTGTCGAAAAATTCCCCTCCGTGTGAGCAAATGTTATGAATAACATTCTGAAAGTAGGGGGCAACGTCACGGACTGCGATTTTTGCGACCCGACGTCACGGCAATTAACGGGCGCCGTACTACCCCGCTGACCGGCGGGAACGGCGGGCGCATGAAAGAGAGCCGGGAAGTGGAGAATGGGGTGCTCTTCTTCGAACGTCGCCGTCGACGTTTGATCCTTTGTACCTGCAGCGGCGTCTGCAGGGTCATGGAAGGCCGCGATGTACCCGAACAAGGATTAGACTACGGGACGCACCGGCTGAGAGCCAAACAGTCTGACCAATCCCACGGGAAAACCGTGGGAAAACTTCTGGGGGCCAAGCCGTATGACAGCACCCCAACAGGTTGTCACTCTCGCTAGTTGAGGGCCCTCTCCTAATTAAAAAGGGGTGGGGTCAATATATTTTTTGGGGTGGAGTTTCCATCAATGAAACGCACATGATTGGACCCATGTAGAGGTCTCTTGTCCCCAAGGAAGAGAGCGAGGGGACACGTGGGGGATTTAAACGCAGGATTTTGCCCTGCTAGGTAGACTAGTTGCTGACCAACATGGTTTAGAAACACATCAACAAGTATTTCTTCTAGAAGTTTTTAGTGTGGCTTTGTATCGGCTGGCCACCTAAACTTAGCCGTTCGTCAAGTTGTGACGCGATATTAACGTCTGCAACGTAGACATCGGGACTTCGCCTCGAGTTAGCTCAACCTGCCCGAGGTCGCCTGCAAGCACTCGCCTCCCGGAGCCGCCAGTGTTGCAACACCGCCGACATCCCAGTCGTGCCAGAACTCTCTTCGACTTCTTGCATCCGATCGTCGGGGACGCAACGCTGCCGGTCATCACACGTATGCCTTCACCTGTTTATATCTTTGAACTTTCTCCTACGTAGTTCTATTGTTGTTAGTTTGTGTAGTTTGTAATAGTTCTCTCTCGTAAGCAGATTTGTTGTTTTCTATATGTGTTTTTTTTGTTGTATCAAGTGTTGATGTGTTTTGTTAGTTGTATTGAAGTGTTGTACTAGATCCCGTGTGCTGCAATATCACTAGAGTAAAGTTTGTTTTGTTTTCTCACGTCTCTGATCTCTTCACTGTCTCTGCTTGCCTACGGAACAAACTAACCTGCTGTCATTCCCGTCGCCGACTTCGCACTGGCGACGCTAGAGTGGCAGCTTGTAACAGGGATGTTGATGTTACAACTGAAAAATTCTAGGCAAAACTCTTTTTTCTATTAACCCCCAGATTTGACATTGCTTCTCTTTGTTGCAGATGATGAAGTGTGCCACTACCCATGCAGAATCACAAGCTGGTGTTACGAAAAAATGGTCACAAGGACAATCACCACATATCATAAAATATTTGTTGAAGAAGACCTGTGAGCAAGATGGAAAACTTGGCTAGTAGGTGAAGATTCATCGTGGCTTACAGTGCGGAACACCCAGACATAGACTAGAAGTGGACACGGTACAGCGCTGACTTTCAACTGAATTTTTATTAAAAAACAAGAACATAGAAACATAAGAACAGGAAACCTCGCGACCGATCCGGCTCCTTCATTCTATCAAAATTTTACGCAGCACATCAAAGCTTTGTCACGTGAATGCGATCCCACTAAAAATAATAAAAAATACATACATAACCATGATTCAAACGTTGCCAAGATACTGTGCATGAGATCACAAATTATCCTTAGCTACTATAACACAGAAACTTCATTGTTCAGTAAAACAATAGATGGCTTGCTGACACATTGAGACCGCTTCTTATTTATAAAAAATGCCTCCATAATTTTTCTTGACAGCTTGCCTCAGTACGTTTGTTTTGTTTTTTTCAAAAAGCAGGTGGCACTGGCTACCCCGACAATGGATAGACAAATGTGAATGTGCAAAGCCTTATAAAGAATGAAGAAGGTCATCCCAGTCTTCAAGAAAAAAAACAGAGCATCGCCAAGTAACTACTGTCCATAACAAGCATAACTTGTAAAATAATGGAGCATATTATTACGAGAACGAGATCAACTCGGGAGAGTGGACACAGATATCTTTACAGCCAAATTAAGCAAGCAGCGCCAGCCACACATATTAGCTTGCGCCAGTCTGTCCAGTGTCGTTCTCCTCGACGTCGTGTAGAACGCTGTGCCACCTGTATGCAGCATTATAGTGCCTAGAATATACTCACTAGTGTGCCGACCGCAGCCGTCGCGGTGGCACGGAGAATGATGCCTTCCACCAGTGGCCACCAGACGGCGATATCCGCAGGGACTGTGCTATGCCGAGCCAGTGGTTGAGCAGCCCGAGCTAGAGTCCGTGCGGAGTGGTGTCGACGTCGTCTCTACCACAGCCGCAACCGTGCCTCTGCCAAAGTGCGCGTGCGACAGGCGCCGATGGGCTCTCCCAGCCCACTTAGAACTATAGAACGCTGGTTGTCAGGCGATGCGTAATCCAAGCAATATTTTTTCGTTGGACTTTTACAAACGCACATACACCCCGTTACCATAAAACACGATAGTGAGTGTTTGAAAACAAAACAATGAATAAGTGAATATGCCTGGTTTCCGAGGGGAAAAGTCAACTTTAATGAAGTTCAACAAAATTCAACAATGAAACTCGTGGCATTTGGTTGATTTAATTATGCCACAACATTTGCTATAAGCCAATTTTTTTATTATTCAAAGGTAGAATGAGTTCTTCGCATGTACTTCAATTCTTTAATGAAGCTGACGCTAGATGAACTCATTAAACGTAAATAGCCTAATTTCATAACTAATAAGCTCAGAGTGCTACACCACATATCAAATTTTTTTTATTTTTGAGGATTCTGGACACATATATTGAAATACGCAGTACCGATGCGGACATTGTCTAGTGGTGCAAGAAAAATAATGAATATTACCGCAAGAGCATTAAAGAGCTCATTTCGTAGAAATGCCGTTGTCGGCGATGCCGGTTTAAGTGACATATCATCTTGGTCGTGAAAAGAAACCGAGAGTAGCAAGTAAAATGAAGGATACGAATCTTTAGTTTGAGTTTTTGACGGGAAATTTCCCTGATCACACCATCAACTGTAATTATGAAGGAGCGCTAAATGTAGCAATCAATAAAGTGTTTCTCACTAATGACAGCCGCCACAGTTAGTCTTCGATCCTTACGCTTTAGGTTTTTATCCTACTTGGCTCAGCGTTCTGGGTCTGCAGGGCTGCTGAATAATCAGATGTGCTCGTTGTTAGAGCAGTATCCACTCAAACAATATAAAAAAAAACTAGCACTCTCCTTCCGCCTTTTTTTTTTCTGCGACGACATCCCGGTTTCGTGAAAGGACACAAGCGTGGACAACGCGCACAGAAAAGAAACACGGCAAAGACATGCGAAGTCGTGCGCTATGTGTGCAACAGCAGAAATGCCCCTCAACTGCATCGCAACGAACCGGGTCAACGAACGCGCATCTGCAGTGCATCCAAAGCGCAAACAACGCGCATAAAACGCGCGCTCTTGGTGCGCCTCGCCACTCGGACAGCATGGTCCCTAAGGGTGTCGCTGCCTGGTGGCCTCTGGAGGAAGGCACCATCAGCAGTGTCAGTGTCTCCCATTGGAAAATCTCGGTAATCGACACACTAGTAAGTATATTCTAGGCACTATAGTAGCAAGACCCCCCGCGACGGAAGCACTGTCACGGATCTTTATAGGTCATCCTCAGAAGTAGAGTTGTAGTTCTTGAGCCGTGACACGTGAGCAACATCACTTCACTGAATTGATAGCGACAGAGAGATGGGACCAATCTTATAAGTAACAGGTGTTACCTGCTGCAATACATGGTAAGACCTTGTGTAACGACACAAAAGTTTTTCAGATAGGCCCACTTGACGATGAGGAGACCAGAGTAACACAAGGGTACCAGAGCGAAATGTGCGTCGCAATGCGAAACGTCGTAGCAATGTCGTTGCTTGCTCTGCGACGCCGTCAGATGAGCACAGGAGGGCGGACAGCATGGTCGGCTCGTGCAATAGCGCCACGAGCAGACTCGCTGGCAGACGAGATGCTGGAAATTATAGTGTCTAAGGGTAAAGCTGGTTCCCTTCCGTATAGCAGGTAGAAAGCTGAAAAACCAGCTTTGTCGTGTCCTGACGACTTGTACGCGAACGCCGCGAAAGGTAGGGCAAGATCCTAGTCTCGATGGTCCCGTTACATACATTGCAAGCAAGAGTACGATTAAAACGTTCCGTGAGGCCATTTGTTTGTAGGTGGTAAGCTGTGGTCACTTTGTTCTGCATAGAACAGGAACGCAGGATGTCGGCGACGACTTGAGAGAGAAATGTCTGGCCACGGTCTGTGAGCAGATTTTTTGGTGTACCGTGAATCAGTATAACCTCACGCATCAGAAATTTGGCAACCTCAGTCGCGCAACTCGTCGTTAGAGCTCAAGTAATAGCGTAGCATGTGGTGTAATCACTAGCCACGGCTATCCACTTGTTGCCTACTGCTCATTCAGGAAAAGGACTAAGCAGGTCTAACCAAATGCAGTAAAAGGGTTGTGTGGGTATGACAATTGGTTAGACATGGCCAGCGGGTAGCAGCGATGGTGTTTAGCGACGCTGACATAACTCACACATCGCGACGTATCGGCGTATCGAGCAAGCAAGGTCTGGCTAGCAGAAATAGCACCGTACGCACTCGTGCGTGCGAGATACGCCAAGGTGTCCTACTGTGGGCGCATCTGAAGTTGAGCGAGGACGCTGCACTGTAAATGCTTGGGTATGACAATAAGAAGGCCAGGCCCACTAGGTTGGAAATTGCGAGGGTATAGGACACCCTCTTGAAAGACAAAGTGACAGACGGAGGTGTCTCTTAAGGAAAACTCCATGTGGCTGATGATGTCGAGCAGGAGTGGATCCTTTCTCTGCTCTACCCCAATGTGAATGGAGTTGGACACTGAGAAGATGAAGAGCACCGTGTTTGTGTTGGGGTCAGCAGGTTCGTCCACGAGGTACCGATAAAGGCAATGAGCATCCTGTCGCAGGCGGCCAGATTCGTACATGGCCGAGTATGAACATTCTTGCAGGCGTAAAACCTAGCGGCCAAGACGCCCCGAGAGATCTTTAAGAGAGTTCAACTAGCAGAGTGTGTGGTGGTATGTAACTATCGAAAATTGGTGTCCGTATAGGGATGGCCTGAACTTCGCGACCGCCCAGACGAGAGCAAAACACTCGCGCTCTGTGATATAATAACTGCGTTCGGGTGCGGATAAAAAGCGGCTGGCGTATGCGATGACACAGTCATGACCACGTTGTCACTTTGCTAGCACTGCGCCGATGCCATGGCCACTTGCGTCACTACGAATCTCAGTAGAAGCAGTAGGCTCAAAATTGGTCAAAATCGGAGAAGTAGTAAGGTGCGCGATTACATTCAAGAACGCAGATGTCTCTTCGGAGCCCCAAGAAAGGGGCACATCTTGCTTGAGGAGCTGCGTAATAGGCCTCGCTGCGGCCGAACTAGGAGCACAGTTTGAGAAAGCTGCTTACATCTTTTGCAGATCGTGGTACAGGAAAATTTTTGACTGCGCTGATTTTTGCTAGGTCAGGTTGTATGTCGTTAGCGTCTACTAAATGGCCAAGAACTGTAATTTGGTGGCACACAAAGTGACACTTGGATGAGTTCAGCTGGAGGCCAGCACAATGAAAGATATCTACGATGACTGATAGGCACTCTATATGACTTTCAAATGTAGGTGAAAAAACAATGATATCGTCCAAATAGCACGAACAGGTTGACCATTTAAAGCCTCTGAGCAGCGAGCTCATCATCTGTTCAATCTAGGCTGGAGCGTTACAGAGGCCGAAGGACATGACCTTGAATTGATAGAGGCCGTTGGAAGTAATAAAGGCCGTTTTTTCCTGATCCATGGCATCCACCCCAAACTGCCAGTACCCGGAACATAGGTCTATAGAGGAGAAACATCGGGCACTGTAGAGGCAATCGAGAGCTCAGTAACGTATGCTGTCGGGCTAGTTGGTGTGTAACAGTGCAGACCATCGTTGGCGCAAACTTAAAAGACGAAAGAAGAGACTCGGAAAAGCGCGCACTCGCAACTGACTTTTATTGAACCGAAGCTCGTCTTATAAAACCCTCACGCATGCGTACAACCACAAGAAGAGACCAACCAACTATAATCACAATCTATCAGACAGAAAATTAAATCCATTATCATACAATGACAGAGATGGAACGCTGATACATTGTTCGCCAAATTGTCTAATAAACATCGCTTCTGCCAATTCACGTGCCACTTTGTCTTTGCTTTTTAGCAATATTCTCGTACAGTGCAGTAGGGGTTCACACGAGCATTCCTTACAATGATGTGGCAAATGCGAACCCGTGCCGTTTCTCATTGACAGTGCATATTCCCTTAAGCGATCGTTTATACAACGGCCCGACTGGCCAATGTACACCTTGCCACAACTGAGCAGAATCAAGTAGACAACGCCTACCAAACAATTCAAAAACTTCATTTCGTACTTCTTTAAACTATGAGCACTTGGTACGCCACAAGAACGAGGGGAAATGCGCGAAAGCCTCCGAGGTGCCGAGAACACGACAGGGACCTCAAAACGAGAGACGGCGTGCTTCAATGAATGAGCCACGCTGTGCACATACGTAATGGCAACAGGTCACTTCTTCTGTGTTTTTTCCTTTGTGCCAGAATTGCCGGTGGCATCATATCAACATTTTCTCAGTAAAGCTTCGCACACTGTTGTTAACACCAACAAAGGAAAACCCGCAAACACGAGCCTGGTTATTTGCTCCTTGAAACCTTCATCAAGAACGTGGTGGCGAGACCTAGTAAGAGCCAACTGTAAGCTCGTACTAGCAATGGCCCTTTTTACTACTTTAGAATGAGCGGAATGATATGGCAAAAAAGCCTTGTGAGCACGAGGGTGATACATTCAACACAGATGGTTTTTGTCAAGCCTGAGATGAAGATCTAAAAACTGCAATTCGTCATTGACAGGAAGCTCATGTGTCAACTTGAGCCCTTGTCCAAGTGCTCTGAACTTATCTAAAACAAAAGTGGCACATGCAGAGTAGTGCTCGTTTGACTCCCTTTTTCAAAAGAACCAAAAAATCATCGATGTATCTAAAAACGCGTAACACCTTGTTTCTGGACAAAACAGAATATTGCTAAGAAGCAAAGACAAAGTGGCACGTGAATTGGCAGAGGCGATGTTTATTAGACAATTTGGCGAACAATGTATCAGTGTTCCATCTCTGTCATTGTATGATAATGAATTTGATTTTCTATCGGATAGATTGTGATTATAGTTGGTTGGTCTCTTCTTGCGGTTGTACGCATGCGTGAGGGTTTTATAAGACAAGCTTCGGTTCAATAAAAGTCAGTTGCGAGTGTGCGCTTTTCAGAGTCTGTTCTTTCGTCTTTTAAGTTTGCGCTAACAACGGTCTGCACAGTTACACACCAACTAGCCCGACAGCATACGTTACTGAGCTATCTTTCTTGTACAGTGGGCCCTTTCTCCTTTAGTGTTTCTCTTCCGGATGCTTCTCTTATTGTGACCCTCATAGCGTCAACTTCATGCAGAGCAAGGACAATAACCTACTGCCTGAACAACGGCTTTCTTCCCGTGGAAGTCGTGAACCTGTTTGGGTACGTCATGCCTTCGGTGGGACATGCGAAGCGCGTGTCCAAGATTTTGCACTCCGAACTTCGGCGGCAAGTTAGGTTGTTCTTTGACTGAATGAAAGTATGCTGCTTTAGCAAGAAACAGGCCGGTGCCGCGCAGGTGGAACTTCAACGCCTATGGGTTCTGGCTGCTCAAACAACAGAATACCAGTGGCAACGGTGTCTTCAGGTGCTTCCCAGGCGTAGGAAGAAGGACAATCGAACAGTAGGATTACAAGTGGTGGGCGACGTGCAAGTACCAGAGGAGGTGACGTGCGTACTGAACAATGGGCCGAAATTTAGCTTTCAGCCTACCATTCCTGCGCATGAGCTACTTTCCTTGAACAGACACATATCCAGCAGGGCTAAGACTGAAGACCAGAAGAGGTGCGTTCTGGATGGAACTGATAGCTTGCTAAGGACTGTTCCCAAAGGAAGTCGTAAAGTCGTAATGGGCGTGACCCCATGAATGGGGTGGTGTGCTTCCTCAGGAAGAATGATTTCCGTGTGCTAGTGTCGGACAAAGAAGGTGGTTTTGTGCTCATGAAGAAAGGGATCTTAGAAGTAAAGGCCACTGACACCATACGGAAGAACTTCAAGGAAGTGCGGGTTTCTGCCCCCAAGGTAAAGTCTAAGACTGTTGCCTTGTGTAATGAGCACGGACTGACAAGGCTGGCAAAGAGCATTAGTGAGTGCAAGAGAGACAAGCAGTATGTATATTTTAGTGCGAAAACTCACAAACCAGATATGGCTTTTAGGACCATTGTCAGAGAAAATAGTACGTGGCAGGTAATGGTGAGTCGTTACTTGTTGAAACAATTTAACACTCTTTTGTTAGACGACCCGTTTGCTGTCAAGAATTCCTGTGACATAATTGAGTATCTTCAGGACAGCAGCTCTGTAGGACATTTTTTCTCTGTCGATGTCGAGGATCTCTTTTATTCTGTACCACACAAGGAGTTACTCGGGTGCGTGCAGTCGTGCATAGAGAACAATGGGTCTGTGTCTTTTATGAACCATGCCGGAGTTCCGGTAGAGAGTTTTTAGCCCTCTTAGAATTTTATCTTGGAGCAACGTTTATTTCATTTGAAGAGAAGTTGTTTGTACAAAAGGAAGGTATTTGTATTGGTTCGTGTGTAGCGCCTGTGCTGTGTAATATCTTCCTGGCTCAGATTGACCGACACCTTGGCTTTGTTTTGTCCAGAGACAAGGTGTTACGCGTTTTTAGATACAATGACGATTTTTTGGTTCTTTTGTAAAAGGCGTCAAATAAGCACTACTCCGCATGTGTCTCTTTTGTTTTAGATAAGTTTAGAGCATTTGGACAAGGGCTCAAGTTTACACATGAGCTTCTTGTCAATGACGAATTGCAGTTTTTAGATCTTCATCTCAGGCTTGACAAAAACCATGTGTGTTGGATGTATCACCCTCGTGCTCAGAAGGCTTTTTTGCCATATCATTCCGCTCATTCTAAAGTAGTAAAAAGGGCCATTACTAGTACAAGCTTACAGTTGGCTCTTACTAGGTCTTGCCACAACGTTCTTGATGAAAGTTTCAGGAAGCAAATAACCAGGCTCGTGTTTGCGGGTTTTCTTTTGTTGGTGTTAACGACAATGTGCGAAGCTTTACTGAGAAAATGTTGACATGACGCCACTGGCGTTTCTCGCACAAAGGAAAAAACACAGAAGAAGCGACCTGTTGTCGTTCCGTATGTGCACAGACTGGCTCATTCATTGAAGCACATCGCCTCTCGTTTTGAGGTCCCTGTCGTGTTCTCGGCACCTCAGAGGCATGCGCGCATTTGCGCTCGTTCGTGTGGCGTACCAAGTGCTCATTGTTTAAAGGAGCACGAAATGAAGTTTTTGAATTGTTTGGTAGGCATTGTCTACTTGATCCTGCTCAGTTGTGGCAAGCTGCACATTGGCCAGTCGGGCCGTTGTATAAACGATTGCTTAAGGGAACATGCACTGTCAATGAGAAACGGCACGGTATGCATTTGCTGCATCATTGTAAGGAATGCTCGTGTGAACTGCTACTGCACCGTACGAGAATATTGCTAAGAAGCAAAGACAAAGTGGCACGTGAAATGGCAGAGGTGATGTTTATTAGACAATTTGGAGAACAATGTATCAGTATTCCATCTCTGTCATAGTATGATAATGAATTTGATTTTCTATCTGATAGACTGTGATTATAGTTGGTTGGTCTCTTCTTGCGGTTGTACACATGCGTGAGGGTATTATAAGACGAGCTTCGGTTCAATGAAAGTCAGTTGCGAGTGTGCGCTTTTCCGAGTCTTTTCTTTCGTCTTTTAAGTTTGCGCCAACGATGGTTTGCGCAATCGAGAGCATCATCTATTCGTGGCAGAGGGTACATGTCTTTTTTTGTAATTTTGTTTAAATGGCCATAGTCGACACAAAAATGCCACGTGCCATCTTTCTTGCAGACTAGCACGACAGGGGATGCCCAAGGACTGCAGGATGGTTCAGTGATGTGCTTGGAAAGCATTTTATCAACTTAAGTTTCGATAATCTGACGCTCGATCAACGACACGCGATACGAATGCCTATGAATAGGAGGCTCATTACCAGTGTTTAGTTGGTGGGTCACTCTAGTAGCTTTCCCCAATAGACGGCCGCCGAGGTCAAAAACATCGATGTAAGACAGCAGAATGCAATAGAGCTTTTCAGTCTGCTGCACTGTTACATTAGGAGCAATCATCGACCTAATTGCACTGTCAGGGCAATTAGTGGACTGGGGCTGGGCAGAGGGGTCGGAACGAGCGACCACGGTGAAAACATTGAGTCCATTGTTTTCTATGGTGGAAAGCAGTGCCAAAACGATACTTTGCCGCAGCACCTGAGGTGTCCAACTGAAATTCACAACTGGGAGACATGTGAAGTTCTCTGCAACAGACAGGATGGTGTGTGGTAATGTAATACCACGGCTGATGTCAACATCTGCGACAGGAGTCGGAGCCCACTTCATCACTTTAATGTATAACCGCCACTCCAGCATCACCCAAATCAAACGGGATATTGTCCTTACTAACTTGGATTCCCGCCGCTCTGTCACCCGTCTATGCCTCCTTCATAAGTACTACTACAACTCGTGGACCAGTCGTCTATCGCTTGACATTTCTTCGCGTACATCTAGTCGACTTCATAATCATCTCAGTTTCAGACGCATCTTCGGCAACACACAGTCACTCAACAATTCTGCATTGCCACGCGCCATCGCAGTTTGGAATAGCCTTCCGGATGAAATTGTTTCTTTGAGAGATCCGGCCAAATTTCGTGAGCTACTGCAAATTTATATGTTCTCTTGATTTTGTATAAGAACGCTTTCTTTTTTTTTCATTTTGTATTTTGCTGCATTTGCTTATAGTGTTTGTTCTTCTCCCTTCCATTGTACAATTTTCTTTGTTTTCTTCGATATATTTCTTTCTATGCTTTATGTATTGTGATTTTTCTGTAACCCCCCCTACTCAATGCTCCTCCAGGGCCTGTAGGGTAACATGAATAAATAAATAAATAAATAAATAAATAAATAAATAAACATAGTCACCGCCAGGAACTGGGGGTTTGATTCAAACTGGAAGTAGGTCAGTGTTTGAGGTGAAAGACGAGCATATTCGGCAGTGCAGAGGCAACTCGGTCGTTGTTCAGTGGGGTCTGTGATGGGCAATCGGAAATGGAGCGTACTGGTCGAGCAGTCAATGAGGGCAGAATGGGCTGACAGGAAGTCGAGGCCTAAGATGACGTCGTGCGGACACTTTTAGAGGATGGCGAACAGAACAACTGTGTGACGATCAGCGATGCTTACATTAGTGGCGCACATTCCAACGACAGATGCAGTTCCGCCGTTGGCAACACGGACGAAATGAGTCGTCGCAGGCATGAGGACTTCTTTGAGGTTACAGCGAAAATTAGTGGTCATTACAGAAAGTCGAGCCCCAGTGTCTACCAGAGCAGCCACAAGCACATCATGGATTTCCATGTCGATAAAGTTCCGTTTTGTCTGTATTGTCAGTAGAGGATTTTTGGTTAGTTCAATTGATACAGCACCACCTCCAGGGACTGCAACATTTATGTTTCCATCGGGAACGTAGAACGTAGGCGGGAAAAGCTGGGCTGCGTGGTTGTGAAGAATAACACTGGCGACATTGGGAGGATGGAGATCGGGAGTAGCGGCAATCAGTCACGGTTCCTGATGGGCAAAATTGCCGAGGCTGGTCTCCTGACGATAAGCAGGTCAGGCATTGAACGAGTGCTGGAACGGTTCTGCAGTAGGACCTCAACGGCTTCTGAAATGACGAGAAATGTGCCCAATACAGTGACAAGAAAAGCATATGGGCTTGTCATCAGGTGTTTGCTATGCAGAAAGATTGCGGAATGTCGATGCAGAGCCAGACGGTGGTGGACATACCGATGGGTATTGCTGCCTGCAGTTCATACTAGAAGGCATCGAAATAGAGCATAGACCCATGCTGGCACTTTCCTAACATACAACGGCTTGAATAAGGAGCAAAGAAATTGAAGGAGTGGAGTCAGGTGACATTGGTGGCACTGTAGCAGGGGCAGCCGCTTCGAGTTCACACCTGACGAGTCTAGCTTAGCCCTCATAGGTGTCCAATAGGTTATATGGGTCGAGGCCCGATGACATCACTGTATTCTGAAGGCGCTGAAATTTATGGGAGATGCGCTTGTTTTTGCTCGTTTGAGCCAGCGGCATTCTTAAATTATGGCTTCAACAGAACACACATCATTGAATACCAACAAGTTAAATGCACTATTGGCAATACCCTTTCAAATACGCGCAACTTTGTGAGGTTCGAACACGTTTTCGTCAGCTTGGCGGCATTGTGCGAGAACAGCCGAAATGTAACATGTAGGACTCTGTGAAAGTGTGTGCCCGAGTGCACAAATCAGTCTTCGCAGCTTGATAACGACCAAAGGGGTTCCCAAAAGGCTCACGGATCTTTTCTTTGAAGCTATCCCAGCTCGTAATGTCATGCTCGTGGTTGTCGAACCAGACACAAGGGGTTTCGTCGACATAAAAGATGACGTTCGCTAGCATAAGTGGGGGATCCGACCTGTAGGTGGTGCTGAAGCATTCGTAGAGGCGTAGCCATTGGTCGGCGTTTGAACCCTCCTGACCCGAGAACACGCCAAGATCTTTGAAGGCGGGAAGCGTCACAAAAGTTGTTTTGGCCGCTGGGTTGGCAGGCAGGGCAGAAGGCCGGGTGACCGGAGAGGAGTGGTCATGTTGAAAGCCGCGAAGTCCACTTTGGAGTTCCATGGCAAGAACGGGGATCGCACAATTCCACCAAATATGTTGCGAGAAGGAGACAGACTCTGGGCACAGATATATTTTCAGTCGGTTAAGCGAGCACCGCCAGCCACACAGATTACCTCGCGCCAGTCTATCCGCTGTCGTTCTTCTCTTCATCGTGTAGATCGCTATGCCACTCATACCACTCATACCACTCATACGTAGCATTATCATATAATCTTATTCTGCTAACTTCTTAACTTCTGTATATTTCTTTCACCCAAGTCAGCAAGGTTCTCGCAAAAATTACACCTGTGACAGTGAACTTGCTCTTTTCTTGCATAATTTACACATAAACCTAGACTGTAATATTCCTACTGGCACAATATTCTTATATATTAAAAAGGCATTCAACAAGGTTCCCCATGATGGTCTTTTATTAAACCTACACCATCTTAACATCCACCCCTGTGTTTTAAACTGGATTCGAGGCTTTTTAACCAACCGTCAGCAATTCGTTCATGCTAACTCATACTCATCTAAAACCCATTCTTTCAGGTGTACTGCATGTTACCATACTTAGTCTCCTTTTCTTCTTAATCTACATTAATGCCTTCCCTTCAAACATTCTTTCTCACATCCATCTATTCCCCGATTATTGTGTTGTCTACAGTGCAATTACTAACCCATCTGATCATTCCATATTACAATGTGATCTTACATGCATACAGAACTGGTGTAAATCTTGGCTCATTTCATTGAATATTTCTAAAACTGTGTTAATGTTTATCCACCGTCGTCATCATCACATTGTTTATAACTACAATAACAATAACAACCAGATTTATACAGCTTATTTGTTTAAATACCTTGGTGTGACCATCTCGCATGACCTAACTAGGACCTGTCATATGAACCAAATCATAAATTCTGCTAATCGTATTCTAGGGTACATATGGCATAACCTTTCACTCGTTCCCCCTTCTATTATTAAAGGTGCCTTCGAAACCTTTGTCAGTCCTAAGCTAGAGTATGCACATGCAATTTTTGATCCTCACCACATTAACCTTATTAATGCTCTCGAGTGTGTCCAGAACCGTGCGGCGCGATCCATACTATCCAACTATTCATACGTATACCTCAAGCATCTCAGCACTGAAAGCAAAGGTTAACTTATGCAATCTGGCTAAATGCCTAAAATTGTACGTCTTGACCTTTGTCCTAAATTCTTCCATTTTTTGCCTTTAAATAACCCATACATCAGAAGAGCTCATCGCGTTTTCTGCCGCAGTCACTGTAATGCCGCCTATCCAGTGCAAGCCCATACCATCACCTTTCACCAATCGTTTTTTCTGCGCACAGTTCGGGACTGGAATGACTTGCCCACTATTATCGACACCCTACCACTCAAACGGCTCATCAGAACCATCCAATCATAACTGCCCTTATATTAATAGTCATTCTATCACCGACTCCTTTGTGTAATATTTCAACAGGGACCTCAGAGATAATAAAATGAATGAATGAACAACTGTGGTGTTCTTTCAGCCGAATATTAACACATCGCCCGGTTTGGCCTATGTACTGTCTAATTAATGCATGAAAGTGGAATTGAGAACACAACACTCTGCATACACAGAAAAAACTTCAGAGAATGTTTCATACTGCATTGCTGATAAGTTCAGCTCTTTTTCCCTTCTATGCAAATGTTTACTGCCTGGCACATTCCTTTAAGTTTCGTATTTTCAAAAACCTGACATTTATGCTAAACTTAGATGTGACTTCCTTTAATCCGCGGGAAAAAAAATGGACATATAGGATGTAGACAGAGTGGCTATATTCTTTTTTTTCTTTCATTCCGAAGGGTTGCCCCTTGATTTTGCACGCCAGCTCATCGCACATCATAGAAATGAGAGAATCAGGATAGCCTGCTTCGCGTAGCTTCACCTCTTCTTAAGATTAAATTGCATGCTATGGCTTCGTTCAATAAGTAGGGTTTAACAAAAGTTGCAAACAGAGTCAGACAAGGAAAAAGGCTTCTTCTCCAAGCCTTCTTTACTATAAAGACACATAAGCAGCATTATTTTTTCAGGACCATTATTTCGAAAAGGAGTTCACGGTTAAATATCGTCTCAAAGTACTTGCAGACACACCTTGTGCAGCTGAAGTTGCAAGACCCTGTCGTGGTCACCAGCTCTCATTGCGTAGTACAATTTCTGGAGAAAAACAACCCTGGAAGCTGCTAAGGATTTAGCGTAGACACAGAAGATCTATATCATTCTTTGCCTCACACACAACTATAGAAATTCGTGAAGGAGTGCATCCAGGGGCAAAGGAACGAGCTAGGTTTCGTCGAAAAGTGCAAAAATACTGGTTGCTAGCTTCTTGGAACTTTTGAAATTTTACTTGATATCTACACTCGTTGAGTGGCAAAGAAAGACAGTTATTCAAAGAGCAGGAGTGTGCATAAGTTCCTGCGTAGCACCAGTACTGAGTAACATCTTTTTAAGCTTTGTTGACCGTAAATAAATGGTAACCTAGGTGAAATAGCTTCGTGCATTTCCCGCTATGTAGATGACTCTTTGGTCTTCGTCAGTAGGCATAATTTCCAGAGATTCATTGATGTTGTGAAGTTGTTTAAGTAACCGGGACAAGGTCTTAGATGTACTTTCAAAGTTCCAGAAAAAGAAGAGTTTCAGTTCTTAAACCTTAGGCTTTCCTTCAAAGTGGAACATCTGTTTTGGTCCTATCAACTTAGGTCAAAAAAGCCTCTTCTTCATTTCAGGTGAGAGCACTCCCAATTGACTAGACGAGGTATTGCAACTTCCCCCACAACAGCCGCCCTAAAAAGTGTTGCTCCCATCGTTTGCCTGACAGTGTTAATAATCAGGTAGTGAAGCTGGGTGAAGCAGGCTGTCTCGATTGTCTCATTTCTATGAGGTGCAATAAACTGCTGCGTGAAATCAAGGGGCTGCCCTTTGTAATGAAAGAAAAAGAAGAATATAGCCGTTCTGTCTACATCCTTTATGTCCATTTTTTTTTCCCACGGATTAAAAGAAGTCACATCTAAGTTTAGCATAAATGTCAGGGTTTCAAGAATACGAAGCTTTAAGGGAATATGCCAGGCAGTAAACATGAGCATAAAAGGAAAAAAAGAGCAGAACTTATCCACAATGTAGTATGAAACATGCTCTGAAGCTTTGATGCGCTGTGTATAATTTTAACGGAATGAAGGGGCTGGATCAGTCGTGAGGTGTCCTGTTCATATGTTAGATGTGCTCCTGTTTTTCAAACAAAATTCAGTTGAAAACCAGCATTGTACCGTGTCCCCTTCTAGTCTATATCCGGGTGTTGCGCGTTGTGAGCCATGATGAAGGTCTCTGACCTAAATAAAGTCAATTCGAAGCAAAGTGCCCCTCGCTTGTCTAGGCTGTCAGCCTTTTCTGCCTTCGATGTTGTTGTCGCAGTCAAAACAGCACCGTGGTAGCCTGTCGACCAGTCCGATGTTTCGGTGTTTAGCAGCACAACTGCTTTAGCGCATAAACACAAAAAAGTATAAACACGTTGACCTCTCACGTGCCGCGCATACAGAACATGGTAATTTCAACACACTAGCAGCGGTGGCCGATGGAAAGAGAGAGTGACCAAAATGCACCGGTTTGAGGCTACACAGTTCCTTTCTATGAAAACAGTCATCAAAATCTACCACGCAAACTGCAACTCTTGATCATGAATGCTTCTGTTACAATAAATCAATGTCTCTGCAATGTTCACTGTGTTGCCGTACATTGCATCAAATAAATACTTTGAATTTCAGTGCGTTCCGACCCATCATCATGGTATACATTAAGGTCAAGCTGCCCTCAAAAGCAGTTTTTCTTTCTAAACCTGTACACAATGCAATTCTGAACAAAACTTTATGATGCAATATATTTTCCGAATCATAACTGCAGAAAAAAAAATTATGACTGCTTGAGAAAAGATTGAGAATTTTGGTACTATGAAATGCCGAGCAAGGTCCTTCTCCGCTTTTTCATCATCATTAGCCTGACTACGCCCCCTGCAGGCCCCTCCCACGATCCGCCAATGAACCCGGTCTTGTGCTTTCTGCTGCCACTTTTTAATCTCATCGGCCCACCTAACTTTACGTATCCCCTTCCTTCATGTGCCTTCCCTGAGGATCCAGTACGTAACCTTTAACGACCATCCGTTAACCTGCCAGTTAGTATGAGGCACCAATTACCAGCGAGTTGGGTGCAGCGCAATTGATGCGGCTGATGTCGATCGGTAGCCAGTTCCCAACCCATCAACTAGCGAAGCCGATCGTTTCTGCGAAGGCGAACGTGGAAGACCCCGAGCACGGGAAAGAAAGGAGACTTCTTTGTTCGCACAGTCCACGAGCGGAACCGTCAAGGTCGCCCCCATTCAGGATTAGAAGGGGGAAGCTTGCTCGGAAAAGCGTCTGGCAAGAGGTAGGTCAGGCGCCACCGTCTGAGTTTAAGCCATTGTTGACAAGCACGCGAGCCACTGAGAATGACGCGGGGACGCGACCACTTGGCTGACCCAGACATAGTGGTGGCAGGGAGACGAGCATAATCTCCCCCACTGTTGCTAGGATGTCGGGGCGCCTCGTTGTCGCATGCACACCTGGTAAGCGCACGGAGCCCAACGGTGTACCCACCCCTCTTAAGGAGGCTTCTATGAAGCAACGATTAATGAGAGAACTGACGGGGCTCGAGCGTGAGAACAGCTGCCGAAGAAAGTCGGCCGACGGAGGCAGCACGGCCTGGCATGGGAGAGAGTGTCACACGTGCAGAGCCTATTTCTTTCCGTGTTTTATTTGGTAACATGATTTTAACCAATTTAGTACCTGTTATGAAGGTGTTTCTGCGATTGGTTGTGATGATGCGAGTCCCAACATGTGATTGGTGTTTGTGAAGACTCTTTGTTCAACCGAGGGTTAAAAAGAGGATGTTTGAATTTGAAATGAGAGCAGATGTTGGGGCTTGGACTCGGGCAGTAGCCTGAGGTTGCAATAAAGCGTCTCTTAACCGGACTGGCTCCTCCTTCGCGCTGCCACCGTGCACTCGAGTCATCGAGGGGACCCATCCCGAACCTCAAACATCTTCCCTTCTTGGCTAGTACAGAAGCTAGTCGAGGAGGAGGAAATTAACTGGCGCAGTCGACAGGATGTGGAGAGCCCGCAGCGAGGAAGGCGCTGAAGTCCGGGAAGCTGACAAGACGCTCACCGCTTCTGGACCTGCTGTTGCGCGGCGAGAAGCAGCATTGACAGTCAGTACGAGCCTGCTGGTCAACATTGGAGCCTGGTGTTCGGCTGTGTGTCAGTGAACGAAAGCAGAGCCAAAGGTCGTCGTTGAGCGACGGACTTGCAGGAGAGGCACTGCAGGGTGCTGCTACAGGAGCAGAGTAGTAGGGAAGGTCGATGTGACAGACTGAGTCAGCGACAGGGGTGATCGGGCAGAGACCTGCTGCATTGGAAGTGGTCGTCGCACATAGCGTTGGTGACGAGACGGACGCAGTTCCAACTGTCAAGGGCATTGGGCGACGCATCACTGCAAGGTGAGGCCTGCTTTGTGCTCTCTCGGGGCCCCAAATTTTTTTTCTTACTGAATGCACTTGCGTTCAGGCCCACTCTAGGAGATGGCGGATTCAGAGCGAAGTGTCATGGAAGATGACAGTGTGAATGAATCGGATCACACCCGCGAGTTGCTGCTTGAGATTTGCTGCTTGAGATTTGCTGCTTGAGTTGCTGCTTGAGAAGTGTTAAAGCTCAAGCTTTAGCTTGAGAAAGGGAAGTCATCGCGTGCCTTGTCAGAAGAGCCGGCAAACCAAAACAGGCAATCTAGTATCGCACGGCACGCGAAAGTGCTGAAAGCAGTCTTAGCACCTATGCCCACTAATGAGCCTACGATTCCCGCTTGGTTCAAACATGTCGATGCTCTTTTTGCGGCACTGAGCATTCCTGAGGAAATTCAGGGCACACTTCTGTTACCATTTCTAAGTGACAAGATGCGCACATTCGTCGCCAATCAGGCCGAAGCTGGGGTAATGCCGTACGCAGATGTAAAATTAAGAGTGCTGAGGGAGCTGCGTATGACTCCGAGCAAGTACCGCCGTATGTTTGTGAATATCAAAAGAGAAGCAGGCGAGTCTTGGAGCCAAGTGACGGCGCGCCTGCAGACTATGTTCACATACTACTTGAAAAGTAGAAAGGTGGAGTCGTTTGAAGATCTTTGGGAGTTACTAATCGCTGATAGACTCAAGCAGTTAATGCCAAGTGAGCTCCGCTAACTGGTGCTTCAGCAGGAAGTGAAGGGCTGGTTGAAGCCCAAGGATATTACGGAGTTGGCCGCCAATTTAGAAGAAAGCCTCGACAGCAGGCAGGGCAGTTACCACTGTGCAGAATCAGGAAATTTCAATTGCGGGCCGCAATCCAAACCCTTTGCTAGAACAAATTTCAGCCCCAAATCAGGATCGTGTTTAGGCTGCGGAAGATGGGGTCACTTTCAGAGAGATTGGGAGCTCTCACATAACACTGCTGCTAATACAGTCGAAATTTCCTGCATAGGTTCCGATAATAAGTGACCATTTGAAAGCCGAGTCCCACCGTCGCGACACTCTCCCATTGTGCAAAACTCGCTGATGAGAGATCCGCAGATTGAGATTCTCATGGGACGCAAGTCCTGTTTTGCACATGTTGACACAGGTGCAGATGTAACAGTGGTACGAGAGAATGAAGTGTCTGCTGAAGTTTTGGACCAGAGTAGGGGCACAATAAGGCTAACAGACGCTTTTGGTCATGGTGTTACTGCACGCCTGCTGTACGTACCTCTGGCTCTTCCAGCCTCGTCGGGAAACGCTGCTCAGCCTGTAAAAATGCGATGCGCAGTGACCGCTCAGTTGAATACGAGTGTGTCGGTATTGCTCAGTCCCACTGATTATGAGTGCCTTCGTCATCACCGGCAAAAGCCACTGCACGATCTAAATGAGGGTAATAAGAGAGAGATCAGCTGTTTAAGACAGGGCATTACACCGAAGCAGCATTCGCCGATGAGAGAGCCAGAGCATGTGCCTCGAGGTGTTTACCTTAGCGCTAACTCTGTGCAGCGCACAGTGGAGAAACAGGACGACCAAGCAAGAGAGCAGCAACCGACTAATTTTGCATCACTTGTACAGCAGGTGCAGTTGAGAAGTTGCCGTGAATGTATTAATGTGGATAGCGCACGGCTTAGTCCATTCGATGGAAATGCTCTCGATGGAGTGAAGGAATGTGGCGAGCCACATGCCGACGTGCGGCGCGTCAGGTGAAAAAGGGGTCGCACGTCAGAGTAACTGATAGGGCACAGTTGGATCAAAAGCAGTTATCTCAGTCATTGGAACCAGCTAAAGCGTTAGCGCACGACGGCCTCTGCGGTGGTAACTTCTCAGAAAAGGAAAGGAGAAAGAGCGTTAAAAATGCGGCTAGCAATGGGGTTCGGCCGTGGAACGAGGGGGTTCTACGTCTTGCGTATTTCCCATTTAAAAGGAAAAGTCCCCAGATTAGGACAATCGCGTGCCCGACTGAAGTGTAAAATGGAGCCGTAGTTCTTTGGAGGATTGAACTATCAAATTTGTTGAAGGTAATTTTGGTTTGCGTTTTTTTTTTTCAGGTTCGAAATAGGCATCTTATGTGACGAAAGGTTATTTTAGTAACAAGTTTTGCGTTCGCTTGTTTTAGTGTTTAGGTACAGCGCATTACCGAAGAGTGGTGACGTGGTCAAAGGCTTTTAGTAAAAAGTTGGCCATTTGTCGGTTATGGTGGTTCCAGAGTGTTGAACACGCTGCCGTGCAACGTAGAGGCACAGGCAGCGTTTGATTGAGTTAGAGGCCTTCGCGTTGATTTCAGATTTTCTGAGTTGACGGCAACCAACCCAGCAACGCTTTTTGTTTGGCTACGAAGGCATCGGAAAGGGCAATGAGAGGTTGCCTCTTCCAAACGATAGGTGAATGGAAACGATCAGTCGTATTCTTCAGTAAGAGACTGAACTAGTCGCGACGGGAGACGTCCACAGTTGAATAAGAGGCGAATGTGGAAAAATAAATTGTTCGTATTGAAGGCGCACTGAACGAGGCTGCTGGTGCTCTTTTGCGTCTCGGATGATCACTGGGTTGCGTGATTGTAACTCTTTGTAGTAAGGTGGCGTTTTGCCTGTCTCATATGATTGAGTTTTTTTTTTGTTGTTGTTGTTGTTGTATTACAACTCAAGTAGTCTCTGTGAACTGAATGATTACACAGGAGTTTGTGATAATAGTTCCAGCGTGATGCAAAAATATTTTGTTTGTTGTACCAAGCATTTGTTGTTGTGTTGTTGTTGAGATGCGAGCTTGTATCTAATGTGTGGTTTGTGTGTTGTGTAGGAATAATTTCGTAGATAAAATAGGGTAGCGTTTGGGAAGTAAGTTCATTATCATTTTTTTCTTGGTGCGATCCCGTTGAGACTTAGGTATACCTATACCGTTAGGTCCGTCGCTCTCTTTGAGTGTGTCATGCGGGGCCTGGAGGGTGCATAGAGTGGGTCTCCCGTGTTGGGACAATGACCGTGTGGTGTTGTGAGTTTAAAAGACAATATGCCGCCAGACTATGCACGGTGCGTGTGCCCTGTGACAAGCTAATGCAAACTGACTGGCGCTGTGGACTTGACATCCTGAATGCGTTATTCAGTGTTGTGCATTACGAAAGTGTTTTCTCTCGGAAAACCATTTGAGAGCATTATGTATATGTGTTGCTGCGTAATTCGCAGAAGGACGCGAAAGTTCTCCTGTTGAGATGGAAGTGATAATCGGTTCACGCATGTGCGTGCACCGAGAGTAAGTTCATTTTGAGTGATTTTTTCGTTTGTTTTTGTATCGCGTTACTGGACATCGAGTATCCAGTAACACTCTTGAGGGGGGAGGAGTTAGTATGAGGCACCAATTACCAGCGTGTTGGGTGCAGCGCAATTAATACGGCTGATGTAGAGCGCGCAGCCAGTTCCCGACCCGTCAACTAGCGAAGCCGATCGGTTCCGCGAAGGCGAACGTGGAAGACCCCGAGCACGGGAAAGAAAGGAGACTTCTTTGTTCGCACAGTCCACGAGCGGAACCGTCAAGGTCGCCCCCATTCAGGATTCGAAGGGGGAAGCTTGCTCGGAAAAGCGTCTGGCAAGAGGTAGGTCAGGCGCCACCGTCCGAGTTTAAGCCATTGTTGACAAGCACGCGAGCCACTGAGAATGACGCGGGGACGCGACCACTTGGCTGACCCAGACATAGTGGTGGCAGGGAGACGAGCATAATCTCCCCCGCTGTTGCTAGGATGTCGGGGCGCCTCGCTGTCGCATGCACACCTGGTAAGCGCACAGAGCCCAACGGTGTACCCACCCCTCTTAAGGAGGCTTCTATGAAGCAACGATTAATGAGAGAACTGACGGGGCTCGAGCGTGAGAACAGCTGCCGAAGAAAGTCGGCCGACTGAGGCAGCACGGCCTGGCATGGGAGAGAGTGTCACAAGCGCAGAACCTATCCCTTTGCGTGTTTTATTTGGTAACGTGGTTTTAACCAATGTAGTATCTGTTATGAAGGTGTTTCTGCAATTGGTTGTGATGATGCGAGTTCCAACATGTGATTGGTGTTTGTGAAGACTCTTTGTTCAACCGAGGGTTGAAAAGAGGATGTTTGAATTTGAAATGAGAGCGGATGTTCGGGCTTGGACTCGGGCAGTAGCCTGAGGCTGCAATAAAGCGTCTCTTCACCGGACTGCGGCTCCTCCTTCGCGCTGCCACTGTGCACTCGAGTCATCGAGGGGACCCATCCCGAACCTCAAACATCTTCCCTCCTTGGCTAGTGTAGAAGCTAGTCGAAGAGGAGGAAATTAACTCTGCCTATGTGCCTGGCCTATGTCCACTTCTTTTTGATTTCAATAATGATATCCTATGTCCACTTCTTTTTGATTTCAATAATGATATCCTAAACCCCAGTTTGTTTCCTGAGCCGCTCTCCTCTTTTCTCATCTGTTAAGGTTACACCTATTGTTTTCCTTTCCACTGCTCCCTGTGTCGTCCTCAATTCAAGCTGAACCCTCTTTGTAAGCTTCCAGGTTTCTTCTCTGTAGGTAAGTACTGGCAAGGTGCAGCTGTTATATACCTTCCTCTTTAGGTTAGAGGCAGATTACCATTCATGATATGAGAACGCTGCTAAATGTGATCCACCCTATCCTTATTCTTCAAGTTATTTCACTCATCTGAAATGAGCACCAATGACCGGCCTGGCACCGAGCGAGTGCTTCCTTCCAAATCTGGTCGAATTATCCTTCACCGAAGAAGGAGTGCTTGCTTGGCATTTTACGCAATGTTCTTTGAAGTTAGATTGCGCATTAAAGGATTAATAAAACTTATGAGCATTAAAAGTAAATTTATTCTTCTTTTCATAGATGTGTTCCATAAAATATCACATCACAATGAAAATTTACCCCAAGCTAAGATGCCATGTTTAACCTTATAAGAGCACTATTTCTTTCCTTATAAACAAAACTGATGCTCGTTTTCTTAATATGAGAGGCCTCATCGATTGCATGCTCAATCCTATTTCGAAGTCTTGCAGCTTCCAATGTGATTTCATTACTGTGACCATCAGACAGTTCATGATTTTCTTTCGTTTTAGTTCTTATTTGGATACACATTTTCAAACTAAAAAAAACTTGCACGAGTTGTTCATCGCTGCTTGTGTTCTTCGTTAGCTCTGCATAGTCCTTTTTTTGGGTGTTTCCATGCCGAGAATTAGCCGCATGATTAAGTAACATGCTTACCTTTCTCGTTCGCACCCTGGAACACCTCAGCAAAGCCTTTTTTCTTCATAACAGGCAAGCTCCGAATGTAATTCCTGGCCTGGGAACGTGCACAAATCGTGGTTACTCTTTGACACTTCTCATCAAAGTATGCACATGAAACAGGGATCATAAACCAAGTTTTAAATACCTGAACACATGACATATACTCTAAACTGTCAAGTTAAAATCTGACATTATTAGAAAAGATAAAAACATAAATCAACGGTGAAGTTTTCCATTTTTCACGGAATAAGGCTTAGCAAGCATAGTGTCATGTGGTCCACAAACTCACTCATGAGTTGACTCACCCAGACTCAGATCAGGCCATGAGTCTGAGTACGAGCAAGTCCAGGAGGCGACTGATACATTATGGTTAGCTTGAGTTTGAGTGAGTCTAGTGTCACCCTTTCATTGCAAACCAATGGTGCAATCTACTCATCTCCAGCACTACCATCGGCCTCATATCGATTTACATTAACACTCAAGTCTATTCATACATACCTTAATACACTAGCATTCATGCACTCCCTCAGTATTTATTGACTAAAGGCAGGTGCAAGGGGTTCTATGACATCCCCCCACAAGTTATTTCACGGGAAGTTGTTGATAATGATGTTTTTTGCGGATTGCATATATTTCAATAGAGTGTCCTCTCTGGATTGAAACCACTGTAACTTCCATTTGAAGCTGCAAGATCAAAATGCGCATCGTAGAGCAAAGATTATGTCAAATAATGACATTAAAATACATCAACATTATGATAAAAAATTTAATATTGTGCTAATGATCTCATTGAGGCTAAAAGCACAAAAACCGAGACATAGACTATAATTGCACACTTCTAGCCTATGTATGGGTTTTTGCACTGTAAGCCACAATGAATCTGCACCAACTTAATGGGTAGCTGAAAACATGTTTGGTTGAGTCACAGTCATCTACACTAATTTGGCAGCGATTCGCAGCTTTAAAGCGGTAAATCGCACAGTTTATGCAGACAGCTCAAATCTTTCTAACCCTTAGGACTTGGTCTACAGACCCAATGAGTTCATACAATATCGTCAAAATTAGTTCAGGGTCCGTTAAACAAAAAGTTCAGAGCTTCTTTTATGTACACCTACATTGCACAGTACGAGTGAGCCTAAAAAATTTTACCCCCATCAAAGCAATATCATCGCAGCCGCGATCAAACCCGCGTGTTCTAGGTCAGTAGCCGAACACCATCACCATTGGAGTGCTACTGGGCAATTGCAAACAGCAGCGAGCATGTCATGCGCATGAGAGCTCAAACACGCTTGGCACATTACTAACACAAGCACGTGTGCAATGATGACAAGAAAAACAAATGCCCAGAAAATAAAAACAACCTTCCGGCGTATTAATGATGATGAAGTGGACTGAAAAAGTAAACTTTTGCCATTTTGCTAGCCATGAAAGATTAGAGATGGACTCCGAAACTGGAAGATCGTGCGCGCTTATAATCTTGGAGGCCATACAGCTACACTCTGTTTCATGAGTGCCATGCAGCAGAACTTCTGGCGAAGCGAGATGTAGTGCCCATGTTCAGAATCCGTAGTCCATTTTCAAGACCTGTAGAAACCGTCTCGTCAGAAGACTTTCACTTGTAATCTTTTCGGCGTTTTCGAAATGCGATCTGTCAGGCCATTTGGCCCCACTTTTCATGGAAAGCATTTATTGTGGCTCTGTGATGCAAAAGAAAAAGTAATCGCTTGTTCCTGTTATATCATATAACATGCAAATGGCGGAACTGTGCAACATGCAACTGTGCCTCGTATACATAAAGTTTTCATCTCTTAAGTGCTAACTGTTAGTAAGACATTGCCTAAAATTTTACATTTAGTCGGTACAGAGACACGCTCCACAGCGTCACGGAGGAACCGGCATTGGTTCTGAAAAACGTGGCTGCAATGCTGGAATCAGTTCGCTCACCTAGTCCATCAAGCGGCCGCCGTGCGCTCTGTATCTTGTCAGCTCCTAACTGATACTTCCATTCGCTTTAGATTAATGTCCTTAAGCTTCGACAACACAGTATCTGGATCAATTCAGCACTCTTCGTGATAGCCACACTCAAATAATCGATGTTGTAAGCTTAGAGAGTGGCGTTGAACGCTTCACCAATCTCGGAGGGCATACATTGCACATTGGCAAGTTTTTCCAATTATCAAGAGGTGACGCCATTTCTCCAGGCGCCAGCTTAAGGAGACATTACTTGATTTGATCCAAAGTTTTTCTAATACGGGGGCCATGATCAAAAAAAGCTGCTGTACGACTTTCAACCCCAGTGTGTTCCAGGGTTGTGCGCCAGTTTTGTTGAAGAAAGGAAATTCAGACGCTGCGCAAGCTCACCCCTGGCAGCGCTCACCGCTTGCAGACAACAGGGCGGGAAACGATACATTTAGATGTGCTCACCCTCTTGATTGGTCGAGGACTGCAGCTACCACAGTGCTGCACGGAACTACCGAAACAGATTATAGCCACTGCAAGCCAAACTCGAGCAAGTCAACAAAAAAAGCTGATCCCTCTATATAAGAATCGGTATAACATGAAAGTGAAACAAGTCTTTACAGAAGTAGCCAAGCATTTATTGTGCATTGTTTCAGCAACAGCAACAAACTGCAAAGTCAAGTTGAGAACTGCAAGCAGCTTGAAACTTGCAGTGCACACCTCAAGCAGAAAACACGCACGAAATTAGCATACACAGGACGAGCATGGGCTGACAACCGTCAAAGCTCGACACTTAAATAGCACTGTACAAGCACGAAGACCCACAAAACGAGCGCACAAGTATACACAAAACAGGCGTGAACAACTGCCACAATTATTTCTGCTTCATGTGTCAGCAGCGTGCTCTTTTCATAAATGTGCCACGGCAGCGTGCAGAGTAATCTTCGTCTTCTCCCTATTAACAAGTCTGATAAGCATGAATGCAGGAGAGGTCACACTTCGTGGAGGCGATGACCTTTAAAGTGTGCCCAACGCGAGCCCGTCGCACCATCTCGCCACTGATAATGAAAACGCACTAAAGTTTCGAAGTACTGAGGACTGCCAAACAGTGTATGATGTACATGAATGGCTTGCCATTAGCACTTCAGACAACGTGTACTCCGTGGCATAGTGGTTAGTGCAGCAAGCTGAGAATCGAAAGGTTGCTGATTTGACTCCGCGCAAAGAATGCTTGCCTTCTGGTTTTTTTCTTTGCAATCTTTTAGGGGTCCTGAAATACTTTTTCAAGTAGCCATGGAATGAATTCACAAAAAAATCTTATTGCCTCACGAATCCAATGCAGCAAACATAGAATCCGTCCAGTACGAGGGAAGTTACAAAGATTCGTCGCACGCTGCAATCGCATTCTCGATTGATATGGGGGGTTGAACGTCTCAAAGCCACCATATGATTATGAAAGACACCGTACTGGAGGGCTCCGGAAATCTTGACCACCTGGGGTTCTTTAACGCACGCCCAATCTGAGCACACAAGCCAACAGCATTTTCGCCTCCACTGAAAATGCAGCCACCGCAGCCAGGTCGTGCTGACCAGCACGACCTGCTGGTCACCAGCCTTAGCCACTAGACAATTATGGCAAGGCTGCAATTGCATTCTCTCTTCTCTAGTTTTGACTGAAGTGCTGAACGCTAAGTAGGGGAGGGGGATGACATGGGCAAAGAAAATACGTCACCCACGCCTCTTGACTTCGAGCGCTTTTTTTTTCTTGAAATATGCCACTTTTTCAGTGTGATTGCGGTCGCATGGCGTGTACAAGTCAAGGCCTCCCACGGCGATTCCTTTAACGATTGAATGCACCATGTTCAAATCAGCCAATAGCTAATATGACCTTCTACGAGTGATTTTTGAGCTTCCTCCATCATTTGTGGAGTAAAGAGAAAGCAATTTTTAGCTGGCTCTGACAATTTATTGTGAATTATTGTGAATTGTGCTATGCTGTAATATTTGGCTCGCCTGTTCTTAGGAGCCTCTATTACCGATAAGCAGCATTTTCTGACCACACTCAAAAAGTGTTGCAGGGCCCCTGTAATATTTAATTTTCGACGTCACTTTCATCACGGAATCGCGTTAGCACAAAGGTGGTCAACCCCGGCATAAAACACTACGTTTTTGTTAAATATCTTGAGCAGCATAGTTTAAAAGAAATGATTCAGTCTCAAAAATCAAACTTTGGAATATAAATTCATCCGAACATCAGTCGTGAAAATGCAATAGGACAATGGGAACATTGACGGTGAATTTGTGAAGTACAAAATATCCAGCAAGTCTGAATTTTTAGAGTGCGAAAAGTCTGTCGGCGACTGTAATGGGTGAAAAGCAAAGCAAAAGATGCAAGACTCAAGCACTCAAGGTGCAGCGAAAGCAGCAAGCAAAGATAATGGTCACTCACAGGTGGAATACATTATCTTTCATGCATGAATAATGGAAAATTCCAGCATTACTACTGAAGCTCACGTGCCGTGCTAGCAAGGAGTAGTATATTCCACGCCACTTTTATGCGGCACGTACTATGTTTGACAGATGGGCAGGTGTTTTGATGTCCGTCTCAGAGAGCACCTGCTAAGCCTCTCGGGGGTTGCCAGCAATCATTTAGCGATACATTGCCGAGACTGCAGCTGCTCCCCGCACTTTGAGGGTACAATTGTCCTCGCCAAAAATGGCGATGAAATTATTAGTGAAATTTTTGAAGCATCCAAAAGTCAAAGGCAGGGGGACAAAAGCAGGCCTTCCATTTCCCTCTCAAGTAAAGCAATAAGTTCTACAGCACATGCCTTTTTAATAGTTTTAATCTGTGCTTTACACTGCTCTTATTATTCTTTTTATTTTTAACATTTTAGATCTTGTATGTCTTACGTGTGAGGCTGCCTGGGCTTCTCTAGCTTTAACGCATTCGGCCCGGTTGGTTTCGGCATTAAGTACATAATTTTTTTCTTTTTCTCCTTACATATTGGGGGGTGTACCTTGTGGCATGATTGCTTTCGGTTGTTTGTCTTTTTGGCAAGGGGGTGTCAGTGCTTTTCATCGCCTCTTTTCATCATGTTATCTTCTGTTGTTTCGATGCGTGCATATTGCTACATATAGCAAGCATACACTGATTTCAGTATGGTCACACTTGCGCCTTGCCATCGAATCGTAGTATGAATGGAACTAATCTGTTCTACAAATCACCGTAACCTGCGTTGCCTTGAACCCATGGTCGATGTTGCCGACAATCTTTTTCATCTTTGCTTCGAAGCATAATGGTCAGTCACACTGCCGTAGTCCTGGTCCCGACTGTCATCAGTGCCGTGGCGGTACATCCTCATGAATTAGGCCTAGCTCAGCCTTCCTCTTTGAAGTGACAATGCAGCGTTCTGGGCATCGCTGCAGGCCGATTTTTGAAGGGGGATTGCAGTGGGTGCGACCAGAATAGCGAAAGATGCAAAATCTCCAAGGAGCTTCACCCAAGCATCGTCGAGGTCAACAGCTATGCCTCGAAATTCCAGCGTCGCAGCCTTCGGAATCAGGCACCCGCTGCACCCATTGACAGAGTGTAGCTGCCAATGCAATTTCCTTCTCCCCTTAGTCATGCAGACAATGCCAGCTCACCGCACTGCCACCTTCATTTACGGCTAGTGTCACACGCATTGAGTCGTGTACTCCTCCATGCATGCGCTCGTGCCTCTTCCGCATGCTTCGCCTCCTAATTCATTGTCTTCGTTCATATACGCGAACTCCTTACTCATGACAGTCCAAGTGTTATTAAAACTCTGGCACCTGCTGTGCCAGATTACTCACTTGTGTCATTAACAACTAATAGACGTATCCTTACCTAGCCTTAATCACTGGCTCATTGCCACCGTCCTTGGGCCCCAATCTATGTGTGCATCAAGTTCTGCATTTTGAAGAAAAATCCAGTGCTTTTACGAATGCCTCTGCGTGTGATGCACCTCTAACGGTGTCCGCATTGAACACAGGAAGACTGCTCAAACTTTGTGTGGTGCTGCAAACATATGAGTTCGTATCGTGGATGATACTTTCAGTTGTGACTTCCACAAGAAGTTCATGATAGCCCTGCGGGGCAATGTCACCTCTTTTTGGATTTGACATTTCCCCTGAATATTTTAGACACTATACCTTAGGCCAAAATTTTAGCTTCTTACCAGATTGGACGGCTTTAAAAAGTTTGTCCATTGTGAGATGAGTTACTGTTTGGGCAAAACCACAGGGTTCAGATTGGGTAATCTTTCCTTAAAAAACAGCATAGAGCAGACTAAGGACAAGACGGGGAACTAAGACAAGTGCTGCATTCGAACTGACAATTTATTGAACAATGTGCATGTATCTATCGTTACAAAGAAGTGTACCTGCAAGTGGAAACTAAGGGAAACTGGAAGAGGATAATGACAACACTGCTTCTGTGATCACCAAAGTCTTTCATCGTCTGGTTCATCGTAACCAGCACCTTCCACTAATCTATTATCCACACAGGAAAGGTTTAAATGGGGAATTTATTGAGAGCAGAGGCACAAAATACCTAGATCATCCAAGAAGCAGCGTCATTCTCCTCTTTCTCTCCAGCTTCCTCGGTTTCCACTTGCAGGTACACTTCTTCGTAACAATGTGTCAGCATCCTACACCTCATAAGCACCCTCCACAGTGATCTAATGGTTAAGGCACTCGACTCCTGACTCACAGGTCACAGGATTGAATCCCAGTTGTAGTGGCTGCATTTTCGATTCACGCCTGGATTCATAGAGTGCATAGCCACCTATGGCACTCATGCACTCACCGAAGCCAGAAATTCTGTTTACGAAAAAATGCTGTCGCAGCAACACATAGGCCACAGGGAAGTTTCAAACTCGGCATCTCCCAAAGTAGGCCTTCATGGAAGACAAGCTCACTGTGTGTCTGCTATGGTGTCCTGTTGAAAGACCCCTGGATGGTCATACAATCTTCCCTTCGCCCGGCAGCCTTGATGATACTGCACAAAGGTCATCAAAGCATGAAGAGGACCAAAGCCATGGCTCGTGAGTCAGTTTGATGGCTGGTTATTTCAGTAGCCATCACCTCTCTCGTCACCAACTGTTAACAGAGTGCCTCCACTCATGGGAACCTTGCATAGCCCTTAGTCTCCACTGCTCTACTTCAATGTCCCTGAGAATTTTTCAGAATGGGCTTGTTTCATCTCAATGAAACAAGTCCAAGTTCACTCTGCTCAGTTGCAGGGACACTCCACAAGTCCAAGTTCACTCTGCTCAGTTGCAGGGACACTCCACAAGTCGATGGCTTCAGTCCCGCCAAGCTGTTGATGGGATGTCAGTTGAGAACCATAGTCCTGAAGCAAAACTCACACCTACATCCCAACTGGCCGCCTAGGAAAGATGTAGTCGTCAAGGATGCAGTGTACAACTGTAAGCAGACCATTAACTACAATAGGCATCATGGAGCTCAAGACACCTCCAAACGGGTCAGCGTGTGTGGGTACACCTTGACCAAGTGAAAGCTACTACGGTCCTACACCCAGGCCAAAGGCCAAGCACATATGTGGTTGAGAGAGACCGAGGTAGTGTCCTCCAATGAAAACACTGTCACCTAGTGCCTGCTGTCTCCAATGAAGAACCACTGCTGACGGCTGCACAGCAACAATTTCCACCGCAGTAAGTTTCCTTTTCAGGAACCTCAGCCTGCCAACAGCGTGAGCAACAAGGACAGTCTGAGAAACATTACCCTACAGCCAAAGACCGTAGTGATGGTGTTACATGAACACATTACAGCTGGCACTACAAAATAACACGCCATTTAAACTTTTGACCTTGTGATGTGTTCGGCGTCCTCCCATCGGACGAACCTACGAACTTTTGAAGGGGGAGAAGTAGAGGTCGCCACAATTCAGTTCTTTTATTAGGTCACTACCAGAGCATGGCACTCCTTGTTATTTGCATGCATGTATCCTATATGTGTTTGTGCCCAATAAAGAGTGTAATTCCACTATCACCCAAGCCAGCAGCACGTACGTGTCAGTCTATGCACGTCCATGACCCTGTGGCACTAACCACACGATATTTGTGAACACTCATTTAATATGAGCAATGAATTTATCTTTCTTTCATGAAAGATTCGTCTTATTAATTTGCCCATTTGGCATTAGAGCTCCAAGAGTTTGACATTCATGTCACTTCCCAGACTGTGTAAAAACCTTCTTCCACGGACACTCTGATGTGACGTAAGTTCATTTGTGCCCAGTTGTAATCTGCCTTCACCCTCTGTCAGCATTCTGGAGCAGAGGTAGTTCTCCTTTATGGAATTGTTTTGTAGATTTCCATCCCACCGAATTCCTAGAAAACTGCACTCCCAGTTTCCAGAATGGCCTATAGTGCCTTCCCAAAGTACACAAATGTCTATTCAGTGATGCACCTTCTTTCACGCCGGTCCACAGTGCAAACTTGCTGGAGTATTCAAGACTTAGCAGCACTGCCTTCTGCCCACTATAGCTATCGGCATGGAGTGCACTGTCCGGTGCTATCTCCATTGCTGCATCGATGCCTGAAGAATCCCCATCCCTGCTCTGCTGCAGCTTTTACCTTGTCCTGTCCTTCCTTTAACCACATCTGACCCCTTCACAACACTCTTGTTGGAAACTGCAGTCTTCAAGCACTGTCAAGCGAGTGTCATGTCATTCATGTCTACTTTGTCCCCATCGAAAGTGTGCTACTTCCTCATATGGTATAATGGTAGGGTGATACGCTGTCAATGCAAGTCATTTCCATTCACTCTAACTCCGACTGTGTTTTCACCTTTGTGATGTATGCACATATTACTGCTATGCACGTGACCACTGGATTCTCCTCATACTTTCCAGATGTGGGCCCCTCTGGGCGCTAAACTGCCCTGATGTGGCTAAGTTGGCAACAGTTTCCCAAGCAACTGCAAATACAGAATAGCACTGCTAGGATTCCACTCACTACTAGGCAAGCTCAAAGCGTCCTAGTTCTTTTGGTGGCTCTGAATTCTTTCAGCCAGTCCTGGTTAAAGACTTCTTTCCCAGTAGCGAAACACTTTTGTAGCGATAAAATAATCATCGCCTGTGAATTATGTAAGTGCACGATCTTTCTAACAATAGTGCCATGGTCAATGCATATAGACTAGCAAAACAATTCAATTGTAATCCATCTCCTGCTCCAGAATGGCTCTGTGGGATGCAAGGTCGACGAAGGACGGATCCTAACATGAAAATATAACTGTTTTTCGATCTATAGGAACAAAGGAACAGCATCAGACTGAGCATACTGATGCAACGCTCCAAAAAGGTAATGGACCAATGATAAACCGAGCTTGACAGCTTGGGTTTTATAGCCACCAGTGGTGACATAAGCTTCCGGTAAAGCTGTGATGGCACTATCCCTTATCCCAAGCGTGTTGAAGCAAGTGGCCGTGTCACGCCGGGCTAAGCAGTGATGAGATGAAAGCTGCGCAGGTTTGCGCACCGTGGTCTCCACATCACCACCTCTAGGAGTGCAGAGCCCTCGGGGTCTGCAGAAATCTGGAAGACGTACCAGACGTCTAGAGCATGCCATGAAAGGAATGGGCTGCGATGTCTGTGGCTGTGGAAGTAGTGGCGCTGCCCGTTTCGTTTGGGGCAATGTATGCGGGCTTGAGTGAGTCAGTTGATCAAGATGCGGATGTGGTCTGAGCCTCGGCAAAAACATCCCCTTTATTCGCGTCGAGCTGATGATGACTACACGTGATGATGGCTACAGTTCTGTGCTTCGAGAATATGGCAAAAATGTTGCACTGCTTCGTATATTGCCAGATAGTAAGCTGGTAAACCCATAGGGGTCGTGGTCGTGGTTTCGTCGGTGGAACTGGCCATTAAGAGGGTCCCCTTCTGAGTTGAGAGTTTTGGAGAAGAATTCCAAGGAGTGCCAGGTGTTGTCTATGCGTTGCATTAGGGCAGCGCCGATACCGAAACAGGAGGCGCCCGTGAAGAGTCCCGAGAGAGCACCAAGCATGGGATGGGAGAGGAGCATGACAGCGCGAGAGTATGGCACTGTCAAGCTCCTCACCCATCCCATATTTGACCGAATATGGCAAATATGTTGCACTGCTTCGTATATAGTCAGAAATTCTCTGTAGGAGACTGGCAACCTCATAGGGGCAGTGGTCGTGGTTTCGTCGGTGGAACTGGCCATTGAAAGGGTCACCTTCTGAGTTGAGTGTTTCCTATAAAAGAATTTCAAGGGGTGCAAGGCGTTGTCCGCGCATGGCATTAGGGCAGCATTGCATTCTTCGTGGTTTTCATTAACGTCGATGTCCACGTGATGGGTTGGTTTTCTCGTAGCTCAGCCGAAGCATCGAAGGGAGTTTGGTATTCGGCTGCGTGCGTAGTGGCTGTAGAAGTTCATAATGTCAAGGATATGGCGAGTGTCTTTAACGGTGGTGGGTTGAGGGTATTTCTGCAAGTCAGAAGCGCGTTGAGGCAAGGGCTGAGTTCCCTCAAATGAAACTTCATGGCCAAGGACTTGGATGACTAAAGCACCTAAAATGTTTTTTTTTGGACACTGTCATCATCGAGGCATTGAAACAGCAGACAAAGGTGTCTGTGGAGCTCTTTGGCATCGCTGGTAAAGACCAGTATATATTCAAGTGAAATGAAGCACAAGTTGATGCCACGGATGACTTCGTTCATGAAGCGCTGAAAGGTTTGCCCTGCGGTCCTTAGGTCAAGACTCATGAAAAGAAACTCGAACGAGCCAAACGAGGTGATTATTGAAGTTTTTGGGACATCGTCTCGGTTCACGGGTATCTGCATGTAAGCCTTCATCGTGTCTCGCACGAAGATGTGGCAGCCGTGAATGCAATGGGTGAAGTCCTGTATGTGGTGGACGGGGTATTGGTTCGAGGTGCTACGCGCGTTGCGGGCATGGTAGTCTCCACATAATCGCCAGCCATCGGTCTTCTTCGGGACAAAATGACGTGGCAAGGCCCATGGGCCTTTGAAGCGACGGGCGATGCCATTTTTGAGCATGGCTTCGAACTCTGCCTTGGCTATGCACAAGTGGTCTGGGGCAAGGGGACGGGCGCAGCAGAAAACCAGTGCGCCTGAGTGGTCTGCATAGTAGACGGTGGCGTGCGGCACTTTGCGTGGCAGCCCACTGGGATGCATTAAACCGGGAAATTTGGTGAGGATAGCGTGGTATGATGAATTATTTTCAACACTGTGCACTTTGTGCTTGGCTGGTAGGTGGTCATTCGCTGGCCTGGCAAAAAATGTGCCGTTGTCGCATTGAGGAAACGATCATGACGGTAGTCTGGAAGGAGGTTATAATGTGCCAGAAAGTTCGAGCTTGGTTAAGCAACATCCGCTATGACAAATTTCCAATGAAGGTCGCGGCTAGCCTCCTGAGCTGAATGTGCAAGCGCAACGAGCTGTATGTCTTGATTGTGGACCGGTTCACCGCACTGAGCTCGAAAGATGTCGGCAGGCGAGAGCCTTGAAGATTGGCTCACGGGTAGCAGCTGGTGTCGGAACTGCTATCGAGAAAAAAATGCTGTTTCGTAATTTGATCGGTGACGAAGATGCAAGAGCCTCTGTGTTGGCAGCTTGCGGTCGTCTCCACCACCTGCTGTTGATATTTCTCGTTAGTATAGCAGGGTGGTCGACATTGCTGGGCTCTGTCACCGAACCGTTGATGATAATAACACTGGTCGTTCTCAGCAGGCTGCCGCGATGTTACAGCCACTACTTTCCAACTGGTATCAGCGCGTTGAAAATCACTTGCCGATGCGTTGCTGAGTGCAGCTGAGTTGTCGATCGATACAGACAGTACGATGTGCTAGCTCCGTGGTGTTTAGCAGAATGGCAATAGCCTGGATGGTGGGTGACAACTGTGGTAGAAAGACCTCAATGATGCGATCAACGATCTCAGCAAGTTCATGGAGAGGCAGCTCAAGTTGAGCCTGCATAACCACCTGAACACGTGGTGAAAGTTGTTGAAGCCACAGTGCTTGCAAGAATGAATCCTGGACTTCCATGCTGCGCGTGAGAGTGTACATGTGAGGAAGCAGTTACGAAAGTTTGTGCTCAGCGCTGTGCGGTCAAAAGTTGTTGCTCGTTTTGTTCGTCTAAGGGTGACAGGTCACGTATGACTTTGGTCTCAAGGGGTTAATAAAGGTTGGCCACTTAAGAGTTGATAAGGATATTCGAACCTCATGGCGTAGCGGGCGTCTAGATAGGCGACGACGTAATCATAGCGGGTCCGATCGTGAGTGATGCCCGCCAGAGAGAACTGGGCCTCAACTTGGGTAAACCATACCTCATACCTTTCATACCTCAAGTGAGTCCACCCAATGCGGTAGAAACTTGACAGTGACACGCGAGGTATCATGTGGAGCAACGAGTGGCATGCTGTCTGCAGGAGCTTCCAGGTTGGCCATGGGAGTGTGGTTTGTTCAGTTTCCAGGTCACCAGATGTGCGATGCCGGGTAAACGAAGGACGAATCCCAACATTAAACATAACTGCTTATTTGATCGACAGGAACATCAGATCAAGCACACTGATGCTACGCTCATCAGAAGTAACAGAGCAATGATGAAACTGAGCTGGACAGGTGGGGTTTTATAGCCAGCAGTGGTGACGTGGTGGCACTGTCCCTTATCGAAACCATGCTGCTGCAAGTGTCCATGTTACACTGGGTGAGACAGACCCTGCGCAGATTTGTGCACAATGGCCGCCACAGCTCTATCCCAGAGTGGAAGGCATTCCACAAGGCATGTTGTGCAGTTCTTGGACAGAACGAAGACTGTCCAGTTTGAACACCCGCTGTGCTTGGCCACTGCCGCTCAACATGCCATGACACCTTCTACTGTTTGTCTCGATAAAACAAATGCTTCAAGACCTCAATCTAGAAAGTATTTAATAAATGGAGAGTGTGACTCTATGATGAAAGTTCATTGCAGCCGTACATAACGAAAAAGTGCTTCCTGAAAGATCAAGCCCTTGTGGCGTAGCAATCAAACTTTACTGTGTCCCACTTAACAAAAAAAGAGAGCATCTAGATACATTCTTGATTATCCTTAAATGTAAATTTCCCTATGTTGTTGCTGCTCCATGCTTTATGTGCAAGTTCTTGGTTCCAGGGAATTTTTGTCTGATTGGTATGTTCAGAAAATGATCTAAGTGGATTCATTACGAGCACCATTTCATATCTATTCTTGGCTGATACAATTTTGTGTTCAGAGCTGTTTCTGGAATGCCACATTAGCTCTGTAGTCCATAATTCGTGAATAACACAAGAGCGCATGATGACGCTTACACTAGCACACAGTGTACACAAGGCAGCCTGACTATGCCCACTGCAGGGTAACAGCCTCCCGCTTGTTTCTCAGATTAACCCAGTCCTATCCTGCTGCATCCATATTATTCCCGCAAACTTCTGAATCTTGTCTTCCCACTAGACTTGGCGTTTCTTGGAATTTATTCTATCACTCTCAATCACAAACTCTGGAAACGTGGCAAGCTGCAGAAATCCAAGTAACGTGTTGGATGCTGTGAAACATATTATTAAGAACATCGAACGCATTATTAGAAGGTCGCACATTCAGTTCCTCTTAGCAGTAAGTTATCTTTTCGTCCACTCTTGTTTCTTCAGTCACATAACAATAATAACATCCCCAATACTTTCTTTTGTGTCATGGTCTGTTAGTACTCATAACTATTTATTATTGACAAGCTGTGTATCTTAAACAATGTTCTGTTCAGTTCGAGCTCTGTTGTTTTAACAAACTTCTGCTACCTCAGCCATAAGTTAACGAGGTTCCACTGTGTAGTGAGAAATTGAAGAATGTATCAAAGTACATTGATAAATGAGCAGTGAATATTAACCAGATACAATTATCTTGTTATTCTCTGGTATCATTATGTCAATTACCGAGTGCTTTGTACCTGTGCTTAGCCATGCCATCAGCATGCACAAGAATACAAGTACACGGTCATCCTTTATGAAAGAAGTGGCCTGCGCTCTGTGGTGGCTGCATCAAATGACAGCCAAAGAAGGGGTCTCGTTATTTGGCTTCATCTATTGGAGAACAAGCGCTGCTAGATAACACACGCGCTCAGGTCTGATAACAAGTGGTGCCTCCCCAAAAGTGGATGCACCTTCTTTAGCTGTCGGTTGATGGTGCTGCAGACAGCCGCCGCAGAGCGCAAGCCACGAATTAGCGCGTTCCTTTTCATAAAGGACGACAGTGTACATAGATAGGTAAAGCGCCGTCGTAAGACTGGCTAATCTATGGCATACAGCAACATTATGCTACTGGTGAGATCTCATTCCCATTGTCATAGTAGTCCCTTCTAGTAGCTTAGAACACACGCTTAAAAACACACGAACTCACGTGGTGCTAAAGATGCATGCTTCAAGGCAGTGTTCGCCCACAGCTCAAACTAAAGGGCCATGCTCGCATAAAGAATGCCATGCAAAGTGGAGTTTGCCACCAGTAATAGAAGAAGAGCCTTCAGGAGCACGCGAAACAAGAGGCACGCACCTCTTTGCTAGAGATTTTGTCCAGAAGCTCTCCATCAGGTGTGCCACACAGCTCCATGATCCTGTTCAGCTGGTTTAAGTCTAGCACATGGGTCAAGGGGCCAAAATGCATCCCAAGAAACATCCTATCCTTAATGTCCAAAGTGCGACTTTTTCAAGGCATAACAGTGTGTCACTGTTTGGTATACATCACATGCAAGTTACACTTGAATGTGAACTCCTGCAATTTCATTGCACAAGCCTTCACAAATGTCGCAGTGAGCATGGACTGTTACTAAGCAAAATACTTCGCAGAGAACACATTATTGCCCAACTTGAACATCAAGTTATTGTAGCTACCTAGTAGAACATTTGTTTTTAAAAGCTAATGTCAGAAAAGTGTTAAAGCAATCGCAAAGGCTCTGTTCTACATGGATATGCCAAGGCTGACGACGCATCAATGCTTAGGGCCACATACAAGATTATGAAAGGTTGTGATGCAAGCTGTCCAATAAAAAGCAATAAAAACACACGTATAAATGCAGCACACAGTAGAAGCACAGCTCAGCTGTTTTGCAGGTTAGTCGGGTACAACACGACCGAGCAAAGCAGGCCAGAAGAAAAGACGATCTACTACCTCCTCACTGGTCATTTTCATGAGCAAAGAATCACCGGGCGTTCCCGTAACGCTCATGATGTGCATGAGCTGGTCAATGTCTGTGACCCCCCCAAGAGAAAGCGTCAAGGGCAAACCAGTGCTTGGCATCAAAGCACATCAAGCCACAGCTCTACCATTCTATGCAGTGGTGCAACACACTAAGCGCTGGGCGCATGTCACACTCTGAACAAAGGTGTGAATGCTGGCTAAATGGTAATGCCACTGCAAGGTGAGAGTGTAGGGCCACGTAAAAATGAAAAAAAGGTTAAGAAAGATAGCAAACATGAAAAAGGTGCACTAACAACCAAAATTTATTTTCCCTCAAACTATGATGCCATACTGATTCCATTGTTACATAGCTCAACAAAAAACAGATAACACCGGTACACTGTACTAATGATCAAGACTCTTTTTCACATGACAAGAGCTTGACGGCTTGCTGATAGATTTTCTCTCCAACTTGCTGAAGAAATAAGCTTCAAATAACCCTGATTTTTGTCAATTTCCATAAATATTTAGCACTCACGTCTACTCCAGCACACGTGAATGGTCGGCTGATGAGTACTGCATGATGCAATGAAGTGCTGAGCTAACCTCGACACAACAACGCTGCTTGTTGGACAAGTTGGAACATGTCATTCGTAATGGTATTGAGCACAAACACTAAAAAACAAACAATAAGACAGTCTAAAGATGCATGCGATAGGCATGCCCTCGCTGACCTTTCTAACAAATAACTTTTGTTTTTAGTGTGATTTAGGGACAGAGGCAGTATTGCTATACACAACACTAACGTATTATTCTTTTCAAAGCATGCACATTTCTAGATTTTTTTCCCAACCTGGGTTTTATTTTTTTTTGTCCTTTTGTCTGTACATAAGTGTGTTCCTTTCAAATAAGTTTTAGTTGTAAGAAATGCACTGTACCTATGTCGTCCCGCTAGTCTGTTGTCAAGTGTTTGCACTCCATACTGCTAATCAATAGCTTAGCACTTCATTACACTCCCAGCCACCATTAAGAGAGACAATATCCTCGAGACATGGCCACTCACACTGAGACTGCTAACTTTCTCGAGAAACTCCTCGGACGGGGTGCCCAAGAGTCGAATGATCATGTTCAGAAGGTGGATGTCTGCAGGTGGCTAAGGGCTCAGCACAAGGCACACACACACAAATCACTGCACTCCTTTCTTATCAGGCTGCAAGGAGACCATCTGTTAGCACAAGCAGAGAAACTTTAGTAAGAAGACGACCTGACAACTCTAAGTGGGCACCATTTGTGTGGCACCAAACACACCTTTCACACATGTTAAAATGGTCTCACAAAAAAATCGACACTTGGGCTAGTTAGATGCATGGTATACACTCAAACCTTCAGATATCGAACCCAGATATAATTAAATAATGGTTATAAAGGTGTAAATTAAAAAGCTCTTGCAATACCTACAGCATTACAAATATACTTATCTATCAAACTTTGGAAGTAACAAACTTATCTTTATGTAAGATGAAACTTTGTTAAAATGAGGTTTGAGTGTTGATTAATCGCATAAAAAGGAATACAGAACAAGCACTTATGCGCAACTGAAAAGATTTATTGAAAAGAGAAGGATATAAATGCGCAGAATGAAGGTCAACGCATGCATGTCAAGGTTTCAGAAAGCCAACCAGTACATAAACATACTTTATTTTTCATAGCTGGTCGAGATAAACAGTGCAAAAAAAATAAAGACAGAGCAAAGAAAGGATACAACACGTGCACTGACTTTTGACTAAGAAATCCCACAAGGCAATAAAACTGAAAACACTTCTGTGTAGACACAAGGCAACTTATCTTGACAGCGCTAGTGGTTACAATAATCTAAAAATGATATTTCACCCCACACACAGGGCTAACTACCAACTATTTATTGTGCGTGACCAATCATAATATAACTACAGGATAATGCGCTAGAGCAATGACCAACGATTATGCACGTGTGCACGTAAGATCCAGCCTCTACCTAACAACACAACGAAAACTAAAGATGACAGATAAACCAGCTAGGAGCCTTTTACATTCCTGCCTCGAGACGAGAGACTTCCTCCTGACACAAAATTATTTTTTTTAATAAAGTAAGCTTCCAACAAAAGACATTCCCAGACTATTTCGTGCTTCTTCTGAGAACCTGCGTGTTTGTAAACTGTGGCTAATTCCCACATACCGTGGCTCATTCCCATGTGCCACAACATGTGCATACTTGCCAAGTCTCCCGGATTGGCCGGGAGACTCCCGGATTTTACCCGTTTTTTCCGGTTGTATGATTGTCATGAAAATCTCCCGGAAATCGAAATTTCTGTGCCTGACCTGGCTGCATTGAAAAAAAACAGCTAAACCCACTCCAGGCTTTTCCAACCAACCCAATTTTATTATAAATGAGTTTAAGAGGCATTCATGTAAACGTACAGTATAATCTCAGTGACGTGAAACTGCGGCAGATACGAATTCTTATATTCCCCAGCCAAATTTTACTATGTTCATTGGGCCTCAATCCGAATGTTCCGAACATATTGCCTAATCGCGGTGGGTATTTTGAACTTTAGTACGGAAACCATCGAACGAAGGCCGAGAGCAGTGTACTCGAAGCTTCGGAAGCACACGTGCGACCGACGCACTACAGTGCGTGTGATTGTCGCTGCCACAACCGCTGAGGACGAAACCATGGTTGCTCTTGACACGATCATGTATGGCGACGACGTAACTGAGAAAACCCCGAAAGTGTGCGCTCAACCAGTCAAAGCAACGCTGCTTTCTGCAAACTCAGCAGACAAGCCTGCGGCAGATGCTATCATAGATGGTATAAAAGAACTTAGTTTTGAAGGCCTGTGCACAGCCAGGCACATGGCGATTGCAAAATGAACTACCGTTTGCCGCAACCGTCGCGCCCAAAACCGCAGTCGCGGCGACGTGATAGCGATCTATGACCTTCGAGGGCACACAGCAAAGGTTAAATGCAGTAAATACGTAAAAAATAAAGAAAAGTTACAGTTTCGCTGCAAGGGCGAAGCAATAAATGCGACAGCAACAACTTGGAATGCAACGCTGAGAACGGCAAGCAGAGCGAAACGTACAGCACGCTGCTCACATACAAATGACGCACGAAGACTATACTCGCAGGACGAGAGCGAACTAACAGCATTTACCGCTCCACACGTAACGCGCTGTTTAAACAAAAACGATGCACGACGATACGTCATCACAGGTACGAATGAGTACAAACTAACAAGTGTCCCAGTTGTTATACCTCGCTGTGTATGAAAAGCGCGCTGTTTTCGCAAAAGGGTTCTGTGCAGAGACCGAAGTGACCTTTGTAGGCCCGGCAACTAACGCTTTTGTTTCAGTGAAAGCCGAAGGCACAAGATTCCCCCACCAAAGAATAAGCGCGCGCGCACAGGCATCCATCCATAGGGCAAAGTACACGTGAGAGATAAACACGCATCGCCGCATCGCGACGAGCTTGGCACCGAGCGCAGGCGGCTTTTTTTCTTTGAGTGTTCATATATATAGATGACGCAACCTGAACTTGGCAATGTTTAACGCTCGAACTTTATCTAGTGAGGGAAGCCTAGCTGTACTATTCGAGGAGCTAGAGGGTGCTAAATGGGATATAATAGGGCTCAGTGAGGTTAGGAGGACAGATGAGGCCTATACGGTGCTACAGAATGGGCACGTCCTTTGCTATAGGGGCTTGGCTGACAGAAGAAAACTGGGAGTCGGATTCCTAATTCACAGAAACATAACTGGCAACATAGAGGAATACTATAGCATTAATGAAAGGGTGGTAGGTATTGTAATTAAACTGAATAAAAGATACAAGATGAAGGTGGTACAGGCTTATGCGCGTACATCCAGCCATGATGACGCTTCAGTTGAAAGCTTCTATGAAGACGTGGAATCGACAATGAGTAAGGTAAAAGCACAGTATACTATACTGATGGGAGCCTTTAATGCAAAGGTACAATGAATGATAATTTGACGAGTATCATTACAAAGTGTGCAGTGGAAGTTGGAGGCAGGGTAGCTAGACAGGACACTGGCAAGCTTTCCCAGGAAACGAAGAATCTCATTAAGAAGCGTCAAATCATGAAAGTCTCAAGTACAACAGACAAAATAGAACTGGAGAGCTTTCGAAGTTGATTAACAGGTGTAAGGTATCCGATGTAAGAAGGTATAACATGGAGAGACTTGAACACGCTCTGAAAAACAGAGGAGGCGTCAAAGCAGTCAATAGGAAACTTGGAAACTTGGGATAGGCAAAAATCGGATGTATGCACTAAGGGACCAAAGAGGCAAAATAACTACCGATATGAATAGAATAGTTAAAATAGCGGAGGATTTTTACAGAGATCTGTACAGTAGCCGAGACAACCATAATTTTAATACTATAAGAACTAGCAATAACCCAGATGACACCCCACCAGTAATGATAGAAGAAGTCAGAAAAGCTTTGGAGAGCATGCAAAGAGGCAAAGCTGCTGGTGAGGATCAGGTAACATCAGATCTGCTGAAAGATGGAGGACAGATTGTGTTAGAAAAAGTAGCCACCCTGTTTACGAGGTGTCTCCTGACGCGAAGAGTACCAGAGTCTTGGAAGAACGCTAACATCTTCTTAATACATAAGAAAGGAGATGACAAGTACATGAAGAATTACAGGCCAATCAGCTTGCTCTCTGGAGTGTACAAGCTATTTACAAAGGTAATTGCTAACAGAGTAAAGAAAACATTAGAATTCAATCAACCAAAGGAACATGCAGGATATTGAACAGGCTACTCAACAATCGACCACATTCATAATATCAATCAGGTAATAGAGAAATGCTCAGAATATAACCAACCACTATACATAGCCTTCATAGATTACGAGAAGGCGTTTGATTCAGTAGAAATATCAGCTGTCATGCAGACACTTCGGAATCAGGGCGTCGATGAAGCATACATAAACATCCTGGAAGAAATCTACAGGAGATCTAATGCTGCTATAAAGCTTCATAAAGAAAGCAACAGAGTACCAATCAAGAAGAGTGTAAGGCACGGGGACACAATCTCCCCCATGCTATTTACCGCGTGCTTACAGGAGGTTTTCAGAAGCCTAGAATGGGAACAGTTAGGGATAAGAGTTAATGGAGAGTACCTTAGTAACCTGCGCTTCGCCGATGACATTGCATTGCTGAGTAACTCAGGGGACGAATTGCAACTCATGATTACGGAGTTAGACAAGGAGAGCAGAAAGGTGGGTCTTAAAATTAATCTACAGAAAACGAAAGTAATGTACAACAACCTCGGGAAAGAGCAGCGCTTCGAGATAGGTAATAGTGTACTTCTATTTGTAAAAGACTATGTCTACTTAGGGCAGGTAATAACCGCGAAGCCGAACCACGAGATTGAAGTAACTAGAAGAATAAGAATGGGGTGGAGCACATTTGGCAAGCACTCTCAAATTATGACAGGTAGATTGCCACTATCCCGCAAGAGGAAGGTATATAACAGCTGTATTTTGCCGGTACTTAGTTACGGAGCAGAAACCTGGAGACTTACAAAGAGGGTTCAGCTTAAATTCAGGACGACACAGCGAGCAATGGAAAGAAAAATGGTAGGTGTAATCTTAAGAGACAAGAAAAGAGCAGAGTGGATTAGGGAACAAACGTGGGTTGAGGATATCATAGCTGAAATCAAGAAGAAGAAATGGACATGGGCCGGGCATGTAGCGCGTAGACGGCATAACCGCTGGTCATTAAGGGTAACTAACTGGATTCCCAGAGAAGGCAAGCGGATTAGGGGGAGACAGAAGATTAGGTAGGCAGATGAGATTAAGAAGTTTGTGGGTATAAATTGGCAGCAGCAAGCACAGGATCGGGTTAACTGGCAGAACATGGGAGAGGCCTTTGCCCTGCATTGGACGTAGTCAGGCTGATGATGATGATGATGATGATAATGATATAGATACGTATAGATATACGGTGAAGGACGGCGGTAGTGGCGACAGCAAAAAAACAGCCTGGACTGTCCATATAATTGTAAACGCAATCAAAAGATATTCCTGAAAGGCACAATCATTCCGTGAGTTTGGCCGGAAAAAAAGCATTCAAGTTGCTACTTTTTCAACTTGCTGCAGTATTGGCTAATATAGGCTGACTGACTTCTTTGCAGAACGTGCAAAATCTTTATTCGACATGCACGGCACTTTTTTTAATGGGCAGAAAATCTTTGTTCCCAGCAATAAGCGCCTTCTCGTTAAATGATCCCGCAGCTGAACAACAAAACCACCCCCCTTGTCAGCATGCACTCACATTAAATGATTGTTAAAAAATGACCAGACATTGTTCAGTATTCTGCTACTTGGGCTGTACCATGGTCAGTGCAAGCGGGAAGCACGCGGCCCCTCAAGAAGAACCATAGCCAAACGCAACACTTAGGTTCTGAGCCTCCCTGCCCCCCTTGGAGGAACACAATTGTTGTCGGTGTTCCTTCCTGCCCAAGTAAAAAATCCTGGTGCCACCCTTAGGCTGTAGATTTGGAGACAGTCATACAGGGTGTCTACCAATTTGATATTTTTAAATTCCATGACTTTGCCAGGTTTTCAATGATGATTAAAAGCAAATTTCATGACTGCCACGTCTGCTTGGATAACTCTGTGCACTGGAAACACAGCTTCGAGTGGTAAAAAAAAATCAGCCGCTCCATATTTAGCAGACTGTTCTTGGTGCGTGCGGTAAATGTGAGAAAATATGTATGTCTGCCCAAAATAAAACTCCTGAGCCAGGCAGTGAGCAAGGCACAGCTTGATATTCAGAAGAACCACAAAGCAAGCACACCAGTTAAAAGTAACCACAGGTGAAAGTTTGAAGAAGCCTGTGATAGTCCGACATCGCAGTCAAAGCTGCTAGGAAACGTAGAAGTGGTGCCATCTCGCAGCATCCATGCAAAATGAAGACACTGGAGACTGGTCGATTCTGCCACTGGAGTATCATCTAGTCTACTATAATGGCTGTAGTCCACGCCGCTTAGGATGTGTATTGGGTTGAATTGAATTAGATCAACCTGAACTGCTGTATTTACTCACTTAATGACTCCACTATTTAGCATGTGGATTAGATATGATCTGATTGAACCTAAATTGTTGTATTTACTATTGATTAGTGTCCTCTCCTAATTTGCGCACCTCTGAAACATACTTTCCTGCAAAAAAAAAAAAAAAACTACTACTCGCGTGTTCTGTGTACCTTGCCTTGACAAAAAGTAACGCTAACGCTGCAAGAACAGAGCCGTACTGCGAAATTTTCTTTCTTTTTCCGACGAGCACATCCATGTTTGTATTTTGTGTCTCTGGCCTATGATGCTTGAAGGGCAACATAAGTCCTCGGACAGCTGCAATAAGAGGTGGGGACGGCATTTAAATTGGCAACATTTGAGTGTGTGGTGAAAAGAAGGAATCTGTCAAGATGCAACAGCTACTTCGATTCCACAGATTAATCATAAATGTCGACACATTACCTTGATTTCCTTACTCTTTTGTAGACATCACGCTAAAAAATATTTGCAGATTCATTTACACAATCTCACGAAACTGAAATGAGAAATTTAGCTTAAGTTAAGCAAGTGCTGCGCTTGAAACACGAGCAACCAGCCGTAAGTGTATAGCTGAAGGCGTTTGCTCTTGCATCCCTAATAATAATAATAATAATAATAATAATAATAATAATAATAATAATAATAATAATAATAATAATAATAATAATAATAATAATAATATATTATTATTATTATTATTATTATTATTATTATTATTATTATTATTATTATTATTATTATTATTATTATTATTATTATTATTATTACAGCTGAGCCCCGCTACAATGAACGCCACTTCAACAAAATTTCCGCTACAACGAAAAATTCACGGTTCCCCATCAGCAGTTCATAAGAGTCAATGAATAAATATTGTCGCCACAACGAACACTTTTTCTTCTGCTGTCTTGCTCCAATGAAATTTCACGATGCGATTCATGGCTCAGATAGTTATTGCTATACAGTAAACCAAATATTGAAAATTTTAATGCCTTTTCCGAACCTGAAAATACGTCGAGGAAGTCTAAAACATGCGTTGGCATTAACTGAAACCACCGTTGTTACAGTGTACTAGAAGGGGGCAGTGGAGTGAACGAGGCGGCCGGGCGTTATGCTCTGCTGATGCTCCGGCAGGTGACAGTAGCGGCAGCGCTGTAGTCGCATAGTACTGAAGATCTCAGAAGCGTCTGCATTAGAAACGCGCACGCCCGAGCCAGCGAAAGCGTGTAATTTATCGTTTTTAGAGCGTTTAATGCGTTTCTTTACGCATCGGGGTAAAATGATACGCTTGTTTTTTTGTCGGCAATCTCTACGATATCCAGAGCACAGTGTTCCTCATATGAGCCTACATGCGCTAGATTGTTTCACGAAAAACAGGAGTATAACTAACGTCGCAACATTAATCGATGACGACTCTGTTTTATAATGCCAGTTTCGTGGAAGATAATAATTATTGCTTTCCAAAAGACTTAATACTTATTAAACTTACTAAACAACACACAAACATATTAAAAAGTGCCAATTGTATACATAGATTGTCTGTTAATCTGCATAAATTTATTGTAACCAGTTCTCATTTTGTATCGGCAGCTTAAATTAAGCTGATTTCCAAATATTCTATTGGCGTAGCGCCATTGCAAGCGAGGAAATTTCTGACAATGTTTTGTATTATAAGCGTAGTTCTATTATTATTTTCAAAGGTGTAGGCAGGCAGTGGTGCATCTTGCTTTTACCTTTCTTTTATATGTACACAGTAAACACACACACACACACAGATTTAGATTATTTTTTCATCCACTTTTCTTTCTTCTTATTTACTTTCCATTGGTTCTAATAACTTCCCCTGTTCATTCCTTGGCATTACTGTCTGTTAGATCTCATTAATATTGTGTTAAAACACGGAAAAACGAGCCCTTAGATGTACACTTCTTTCCCTTTATATATATATATATATATATATATATATATATATATATATATATATATATATATATATGATTGATTGGTTCGTGGGGTTTAACGTCCCGAAACCACCATTTGATTATGAAAGATGCCGTAGTGGAGGGCTCCGGAAATTTTGACCACCTGGGTTTCTTTAACGTGCACCCAAATCTAAGTACACGGGCCTACAACATTTCCGCCTCCATTGGAAATGCAGCCGCCGCAGCCGGGAATCGAACCCGCGACCTGCGGGTCAGCAGCCGAGTACCTTAGCCACTAGACCACCGCGGCGGGGCTATATATATATATATATATATAATATATATATATATATATATATATATATATATGACGCATTCACAAGGTGATTCTAGGAGAAGCCGACGAAGACGAAGTGCGCGTGCATTAGAATAAACGCATGGCATCTGGACCACGTCGCGTCTCCTTTTTGTAGCGTCACACAAGTCGACAGGATCGACCTCATCAACGTGCCATGGCTAAGCCAAAGCCTCCGCTCAACGTACAGAAGTTCAAGGGAACACCAGAAGATGTCCCCATCGACAAGTGGCTTCTTCTTTTCGACATGAAGGCAGCCGAGGCATCATGGACTCACCGCGATCGGGTCAGTCACTTCAACGAATACATTGAAGGGGAAGCGTTCAAGTGGTACCTGACAGAGATTTTCGGCAACGGCGAGACAACTTGGGGCGATATCAAGCGTGACATGCAAGCCCGCTTTGCTTCGACTGACGGAGATGCCTTCCGTCTCTTCATTCACTACCGACTGAAAGGAGGGCTGACCATCAAGGACTACTACGACGAGAAAAAGCGACTTGGTTCCTTGGCTGACCTGAAAGAGTGCCACATCATTTCCACAATGAAAAGAAAACCATTCAAGCCCCGCTGATGCGAACCCTGACTTCAGAAAACTTATCAGAGCATGAGTCTGTGGCGCTCGACTCTCTTTTAAGCAAGTATGATGAGATATTTTTGAAATCTCAGACAGATATTGGGTGCATCACTACTGAGAAACATAGGATCGCACTTACCAATGCTGTCCCTATTCGTCGAGCACCACACCGATGTTCACAGGCAGACAAAGTGGAGATCAACAAACAAGTTAACGCTCTCCTCAAGCAAGGTGTTGTGAGGCCTTCATTATCGCCCTACGCCGCACCTGTCATTTTAGCAGAAAAGAAACGTGAAGGACGCACTCGTCTATGTATTGACTACCGGAAACTCAATGCCATAACGGTACCCGACTTTCAACCAATACCACGTATAGATGATATTCTTGACCACTTAAAGAAAGGCGGAGTTTTTCACTACGTTGGACGTAACGTCGGGATACTGGCATGTGCAAATGCGTCCTGACGATGTTCAGAAAACTGCATTTGTCACGCCTGATGGTCATTTTGAGTGGTTGGTAATGCCGTTTGGGTCGAAGAACGCTCCAGCTACATTTGAAAGAGCCATGAAATTAATAATAGCGAAACATCAGCTCACCAATGTTATTAATTACTTTGACGATGTGGTCGTATACTCAGAGACATTTAATGATCATATACGACACCTTGAGGCGCTATTGAAAGCTCTCAAAACCGAGAACGTAAAACTCAAACGAAAAAAGTGCCAAGTCGCACGCTGCAGCATTGAATACCTGGGCCACAAAATTTCACAAGGAACAGTGACACCTAAGCAAAGTAATGTGGCTGCCATACTCAAATTTCCTACACCAAAACGAGAAAAAGATCTCCAGCGTTTTCTGGGCACTGTAAACACCTACCGTCAGTACATCCCCCACTTCAGCGATATCGCTCTTCCACTCACAAAACTACTCCACAAAGGCAGCAAGTGGGTGTGGACAGAAGCATGCGAGCAAGCCTTTCGTGAACTGAAGGAGCGAATAACTGAAGAACCGGTGCTTCGCATATACGACCCTTCGAGACAATGTACTGTGTACTGTGACGCATCTGGCGAAAGCATCGGTGCAGTGCTGAAACAACCTGATGACAAAGGAAAAGAACGTCCTGTTGCTTACTATTCCCGCAAACTACTTAAGCACGAGGTGAACTATGCTATTACAGAAAGGGAATGTCTTGCCATTGTAGATGCCATTGATAAATGGCATTGCTACCTTCATGGAAAGTCCTTCACTGTTGTAACAGATCACTCTGCGCTCCAGTGGCTGAAGAATGTTGAAAATCCTCAAGGTTGTCTCTTCCGGTGGTCTTTGAAACTGACAATGTATGATGTGAACATCAAACATCAAAAGGGCGCAAGTAATGTCGAAGCAGATGCGCTCTCCAGAGCCCCAATGGTTAATCTTCTATCACACGACGACCTTCAGCGATGCAACAATGAGCGTCCAAAAGGAATGCACTCATTGGAAAATAACATCATCATCGTTAAAAGAAACGGACTACGGAAAATATACGTGCCCCACGAACTACGCCCAACCATTCGGAAGAATGCACATCAACATTTTGGGCATGTCGGAGTGAAGAAGACGCTATCACTCCTGTCTCCGCAATATTATTGGCCGCATATGGTAACCGATGTTTCCACTTACATTCGGCATTGTGATACATGCCAGAGATGCAAGAAGACGAAAGCAAAAAAATTTGGGACGCTTGAATCACTGCCTCCAGCTGAAGAGCCCTTCGACCTCTTTGCAAAAGACACCATAGAAGGATTTTCTGGATATGGCTCGTCAAAAAGATTTATACACTTGGTTATTGATCATGCAACTCGCTACGTATGGGCGTTTGCTCATAAAAGTGAGAACAGCGACGCCTACATTTCATGCTTAAAAACAATTTTCGATTTTGGAAAACCACGGAAGCTCCTTTCAGACCGTGGAACAGGATTTACCGCAGGAAAATTCAAGCAGTTTTTAAAACATGATCGTATACACCAACTATTCACCTCATCTCATCATCCACAATGCAACGGCATGAACGAGCGGACCAACCAGACTATCGTAACGAGGCTTAAATGTAAGATCAATGACGAACCACAGAAGTCTTGGACTAAGCTGCTTCCGGAGGTAATTGACGAATACAACAGAATACCCCACGAAGTGACCGGCTACGCACCTTCCTTCCTAATGTATGGAATTCCATCTTATCCTACTGTACTGGAACAATGAGAAGAAACCGTCGAAGAAGCGCGAAAAACTGCAGTTACGAATTCTACCGCCTACCATAATAAGAACAAAGTCATTTATGATAGAAAATTTCTACCGATTGAGTTCCAAGTCGGTGACTTTGTCCTTTACGAGACACCATGGCATCCCAACAACGGCAAACTGAGTTCTGTCATGGAAGGACCATACAAGATTCCACGCAAGGTCTCAACAGTGAACTATGACATCAACTGCTCCGTGCTACCCTTACGTAGAAACTCTGACATTGTGCACGTTAGCAAACTGCGGCGTTATTTTGAACCTTCTGAACTGAGACTTTCTCGAGGGGAGGGGGAAGTGTGACGCATTCACAAGGTGATTCTAGGAGAAGCCGACGAAAAGAAAGTGCGCGTGCATTAGAATAAACGCATGGCATCCGGACCACGACGCGTCTCCATTTTGTAGCGTCATATATATATATATATATATATATATATATATATAATTAGAGTTTAGTATAGTATATATATAGTAGCTGTGCTGAGGGGCCCAGCTACTATTTTTGGCGGTGCATTTCTCGTCTGACTACGTTACTACGTTAGAATTGAACTAGTTTTGAGATTTTGAGACCTCATACTTTCGAAAAGGTGAAACCTACAGTGCGCATTAGTAGAGACACGCTATATACAGCTTCGCCTACTGTAAACTATTGACGCAGGGCTACCCGAGGCAGATTTCCTTTTTTTTTTTTTTTTTTTAGGGGGTGGTGTGTGCAGCAGACCGCCTAACTTTGGCACTTTGTGGTCACTGTGAATGCGTGTAAATATTTTAGTATACCCTGAAAAGTTGAATTACAAAAACATTTTGTGGTGTAGAGGGTTCAGATTCCCTGCCTCTCCCCTCTTTACTTATGGCTTTCTGGTTCTGCGTGCGTGTGACCCAGTATTTGTTTTTTTAATATCACAGCTTTCTGACTACAGTTAAATTCCAATAAATCGGCTCTGTTATTCTGAATATTGTAGACGCCTAACCAACGAAGAAAGAGTTAAGAGAGAAGAAATCAGTAGAAGACATACCTTTTTGAATTATTTTTCGATCTCTCACAAAGGCTTTTATAGAGCTCAAATTCAGTAGATTGGCATGTCATTCTTCAAATGTTATGGCATCATGTGCTAGACATGAATGATGGGCAGGTACGAAGAAATCTGCATCAAGAAAGTGCGACACAGGAGCCGAAGCGCATATCAGTTCCGGCACGCAACGCTCGGCTCTTTCAGTACTATTCGACTGCAGCGGCGCCGCTGCGGGCAACGCGGAAGGGATCAGGCGGCGAGGCGCGGTCACGCCACTCAACACTTCTAGTACACCCTACCATTGTTCAGCAACTTTTCCTTCCTCCGTGGATGCATGGATGCATGGATGGAAGGATGGATGTGGCTGTACCCTTTAGATCGGGCGGCGGCTAACGCCACCTAGCCGTAATATTTAGTGAACTAACCCTTAGATCGGGCAGCGGCTAACGCCACCTAGCCGTAATATTTAGTGAACTAACAACTAGATTTCTCTTTTTTTCTCCTTTAAATAGTAAAGTTGAGGACTGGTACTTTGCAGTCAAGGGTTTAATTTTCCCTCGTGCCTTGACTTTAGCCACCAGTCAGACAACCTTCTTCTAGTTAATTCTACCCGCTTAAAGTCTATTTTGCCCTCCCTGTCACTAAACCCCAGTGCTTTGAAAAACTCTGTACCATCGACCTGAACTATAAGGTGAAGCCCTTTACAGAACATTATCAAGTGTTCGGCAATTTCCTTCTCTTCACATGCACTGCATACCGTGTCTACCCCTTCGTATTTGGCCCGATATGTCTTGGTTCGGAATACTCCCGTCCTGACCTCACACAGTAGAGAACTACCTTGGGTATTGTTATAGATCCTTTCCTTGGATATTTCCTGCTTAAAAGTTCGATAGATCTCTAGTGCGGACTTGTTAATCATGCCAATTCTCCACATGTCAGTCTCCGTTTCCTTCACTTTCTTCTTAACCGATGGTTCTTTTTGTTTTGGCCACCTGCTGTTTTCTAAGTATTTACCAGTCAATTTCCTGGTTCGCTTCCTCCATTTTGTATCGACATTCTTCATGTACAAGTAGCTGAAAACCTTCCTAGGCCAACGCTCCTCCCCCATTTCTCTCAATCGCTTCTAAAATTTTATCTTGCTGCTAGCTTCCCTGCCCTCAAATGATGTCCATCCAATATCACCTTGTACTCCCTGATTTGGTGTATTCCCGTGAGCTCCTAAAGCAAGCCTACCTATTCCTTGTTGCTTAATTTCTAATCTTGCTTGAACTTCTGATCTCATGCACAAGACCACATTGCTGAATGTCAGACCAGGAACCATGACCCCTTTCCATATTCCTCTCACAACATCATACCTATTGTAATTCCCCAGTGCCCTATTTTTCATCCCCGCTGCATTCCTGCCACCTTTAGTCGTCACGTATATTTCGTGTTCCCTTAGGTACTCGGTCCCATCGCTTATCCATATGCCCAGATATTTATATTTATCTGTTATCTCTAGTGTAACTTCCTGTATCCTAAGCTCACAACCTTCATTATCATTAAAAATTATGACTGCTGATTTTCCCTTACTGAATCTGAAATCTAACCTATCTCCCTCAATACCGCAGATGTCCATCAATCTCTGCAAATCTTCCTTGTTGTCAGCCATTAGCACTATATCATCTGCGTACATTAATGCTGGTAGTGCCTGATCAATGAGTTTTCCTTGTTTGACGAAAGAGGGTGAAGCCAAGTCTACTTCCCTCTAATTTGTCCTCTAATCCTTGTAGGTACGTCATGAATAACAAGGGTCACAGAGGACACCCCTGCCTAAGCCCCCGTTTCACCTCTGTGGGCTTGGATACCTGTTTTTTCCACTTTATAACTACCTTGTTACTTTTATAGATTTCCGTTAAAAGATTAGTGACTCCATCTTCCACACCTAGTGGGTCAAGTATTCCCCACAAGTCCTCTTGAACCACGCTATCGTAAACTCCCTTGATATCTAGAAATGCTAGCTAAAGGGGCCTGAGTTCCTTTTTGCTATTTCGATGCACTGCATCAGTGAGAACAGATTGCCTTCCAACCTCCTGTGTTTCCGAAACCCATTCTGCAGTTCCCCCAGCACCCCCTCATCCTCTATTTATGCCTGTAGTGTTTCCTTTATAATCTGCATCCCGAGCCTGTAGACCACTGATGTCACTGTTATAAGACGGTAGTTGTTTATGTCAGCCTTGTCCCCCTTTCCTTTATGATCATGCTCATCCTGCTGAGTTTCCATCCATCGGGGACTTCACCATCGATTATTGTTCTGCTGACTGCCTCTCTCAAAGTCTGTTTAGACTTCGGACCCAATATCTTTATCAGCCTAATTGGAATGCCATCTGTGCCTGTTGATGTACTACTTGGAACCCTCTTTTCAGCCCTTTCCCACTCTCGTTGTGAAAATGGAGCCATTGCACCACTTGAGCCATCCTTGTCTATTGTTTTGCATAAGGCACTTCTTTGTTGAAATTTTTCTGTCGCCCTTGTTCTTATATTCAATAGCTTCATTCTCTTCTAGCCTAGCACCTTGAACTGTAGTTATAAACCTCTGCTCTAGGCTTGTTTCATTTCTTAGGGAGTTTAGATGGTTCCAAAATTTCGTAGCTGTCTTTCTGTCCTTTTTATGTACTCTTGCCAGCCACTGAGCACCCTTTGTTCTAATCTTTTTCATTGATCAAGAGGGATGCTTCCCTTCTAGAGCTTAGATATATCCCATTTTCTTTCAACGTCATCTGTCGGTTCAACCCACTACTTAGCATGTCTGTGTTCCCTAGAGGCTTCCTGACGTTTTGATATGGCTCTCTTAACTTCCTCATCCAACCAACTCTTGGTCTTGTGTCTTCTTTTCCGGCGTAACTTGTCACGTGCCTTAGCAATCTCTAGTCCGAACAGTCTAATTAGATTTGTGTATTCCACACTGTTTTATTATCCTCAGTGATTACTTTCTCAATTTGTTTAGTAGCATTTTCTATTTGCCTTTCTGAATGAAAATTTTCCTGTAGTTGCTCATCTTTTCTCCTTCCCACTTTCACTGCTCTTCCAAAACTTAGCCTGATACGTTTGTGATCACTACCCAGACTTCTGGAGCCAGCTTCATCTATGTGCATTCCCCTCAGCTTATCATACATCCTATGTGACATCAGTGCGTAATCTATCGTTGACTGCAGCCTTCCTACCTCCCATGTTATTTGCCATTCACACTTCTCGGTACTGCTACAAATGATCAAATCATGCCTTTCACACATATTCATGATCATTTTGCCTGTTGAGTCAGTATACCTATCTATATCTTCTATGTGCGCATTCATACCAACTAGTATAATTATCTCGCACTCTCCTCCTAATTTCTCATTATCCTTTAATATACACTCGACCATTGCCTGGTTTTCCTCTTTGGCCTTTGCTCCCGTCCGCAAGTACACCAAACCAAGGAGTGTCATCTGCCCAGCTACTTTCCCTCTTAGCCATAAATGTTTCATGCATCCCTGCTTGACTCTTTGCCAACCCATGCTCTTATGTATGAATGCACCAATTCCACTCCCTTTTTGCTGCCTTCTGTTCTAATGCAATATTCCCATACGTAGTCCGGATTGCAAGGTGGTTGCTCCATGTCCCGAAGATGTGTCTCCACAACCCCATATACCATCAGCTCCCCCTGCCTCAACCGCTCTTCTATCTATTTCCACTTTAACCTATTCCTGTCACCCTGCATGTTAATATAGCCTACATCTGACTTAACTCGGCCCTTGTGCTTACGTCGATTTCTTCTCCCATGGACTCCGTGTGGCTTGAATATTTGTGCCCCTTAAGAACCGTTTTTGGCTACACTGTTGGCCTCAGGGCTCTAGGTGCCCCTAAAAAGCTGCGGCTTGGTGACCCATCCTATTATTGACCCTCCTGCCCGTCGCACCACTATAGTGAATGCCATCCTGTGCGAAGGGGCTAACTTTCATTACACCGTACGCGAGTTACCGGCTAATACCCTTGATCACACAATTGGCCTCCACTACCCTCCTTTCAATCCCACGGGACTGCCCTCAGACCTCTGAGACTGTGCATATAGTCACATGCACACTCCCAGAGGCTTCTCGGAGCTTACGCATCCCATCCTTTAACTGTCTTTGAAGGTTCTGATCTAAGCCCTTCAACACATCATTGAGCCCAGCATGAGTAATGACGAGATTTTCGCCCTCCATGCTGTTCTGTACCTCCTGAGCTTTGGCCAGTGCATCTGCCATGCTCTTCCCTGACTGGGCCTCCACCCCCACTCTCCCATCTTCATTCACTGTCTTGATTGATTGATATGTGGGGTTTAACGTCCCAAAACCACTATATGATTATGAGAGACGCCGTAGTGGAGGGCTCCGGAAATTTCATTCACTGTCTTGAAGACGCCATCCCTAACCCTGGCCACGTTAGAGTGCCCCGCCACCAGGACCCTTCTACACACTCTGTCTTCCTGTTTGTGATGGCACCTCTGTTTGCTTCACCTGTTTCTCTCTCTGCCGTCTGTCCTGTGTTTCTGCCCTGCTCGAAGACTGCCGCGCCACCGAGCTGTATGTTCTCGGAGCCTCAGTGTTGTGGCCGGACACTGCGGCCCTCTGGCCTCCTTTCTTGCCTGTTCCTTCCCACCTGTTGCCTTCTCCGCTACCCACACCTTCCGTCTCACACCGCTCGGGGACCAGGGCAAAGCGCCATTAGCTCCTTTACTCGCTGCTCGAGCTCGGTCCGCCCTTCCCGTTCTTTTCGAAGGCCACCCTACATTTGCTCTAATAGGCTGGCGGTAGCCTCCTCCCGCTCACGCGACGCTCCAAGCTATTTTTGGAGTTCTATCCTCTGCTCCCATTTCGCCCTGAGCTCCCCCTGAAGCCCCTCGATGCTAGCCTCCATGCGCTGCACGGCCGCCTTCAGTGCCTCGCACAGCCTGCACACGAAGCTCCCCTTCTACGCGTCGGCCAAACTCAAGAATTCTGTCTCGTCCAAGTAGCACCAGCGCTAGCATTCTTCGCACTGCACCAGCTCACTCTCGCCCGTGATTTTCCTAGCCTCCTTAGCCATCGCCCGCCCGGCCATTGGACCAAGCGCCCGACAGCCCTAAGCTCAACCCTAATCCCGCTAACCAGCCGCCTCCGCTAGCTCTCCTACCTCAACAACTGTTAGAAGCTGCCGCCTAGCCCGCACACACATGTGCTCAATTTCGCTAGCAGACTCTTACTAGCTCCCCTTCGTGCTCGGCTCTAGCTGTTTAACAACTAACTTGGCGCCCCGAACTTCTTCAAGCAAGCATCGGCGTCGCCATTGCTCGATAGTGATGGCAACAAGACTGCTTTGCTTTGCCAAAAGGAAGAGAGCCTCATTGCCATCGCTATCGAGCAATGACGGGGCCCGTGCTTGCTTAACAGCGGTAGTTTCTGGTGGTGTCAACGTGTGTTTTGGACTTCGTCGACGTATTTTCAGTTTCCAAAAATGCATCAAAATGTTAAAAATTGGGTTTACTGTATAGCCGCAGACAATCCGAAGCTGAAGCTCAGTTGCTTATTTCATGGTTTCCTTCGCGCAGCTGCTGGGTGCATCTGTGGAACGATGCCTTTTCCGATTCCAATGCTTGTCATTTTGTTCGCGCTTGGCCAGTGTGGTAACTAATCAGAGCGGCTGTTCGTCCGCATTATCAACAAAGCCGCGAGTGATAGATGATAAGAATGGGATAAAATAAGGCAGAAATCACCGCTCCACGATACCCTGCTGCCATCTCGGCGTTTTGACGGTGGACAGCTGCTGGTGTTGACGTGTTAATGTAACTGTTTGGTTCGTTGACGAAAGCGGTTGTAGTCATTGTTTCAGCAAGCTTTTCACCGAGGCCTCGCTATGCATGGGTGAGAATCGCGTTGTGACGCTGCTGGAATAGAATAAAAAGCAGCAGACACTTTTTGAATTTTGAGAACAAATGTTCCTTTGTTTTGCTAGTTCACATCGGCTATATTTTTTTTAAATTTCAGTACAACGAAATTTCCCGCTTTAGGAAAATTTTTTCCGCGACCTTTCAGTTTTGTTGTAGCGGTGTTTGACTGTATTATTATTATTATTATTATTATTATTATTATTATTATTATTATTATTATTATTATTATTATTATTATTATTATTATTAAAAGGCATGAGTAGCCCGGCAAGCTGATGGCAGTTCTAGTCTAGACAAACCAGATGGTCTTCAAGCCAAGCCGAAATCGTGGCCTAGACAAACATGCATAAAGTTACAGACGTGAGAAATGTTGTGATTCAAAAGTCAGATAGGCAGTGTGATTTGCAGAAGATACACACATCAAAATACTGCATGTACCAACGTGGAAGCTAAGAAATGGTTTAATCAATGTGAATAAACGAGTCGCCGAGAGATTTTCTTAATCTTGTTTATGCCATAGGCTGCCACAATTGTGACAACCAGAACATCAGTGAAACTGGTGATATCAAGAAAAGAGTTAAACAACACAAATATGATGCCACAAAAAATTGCGTAGCTTCGACTGCCATCGCTGAACATGCGGAACCCACAGACCACTAAGTTGACTGGTCAAATGTGCAGGCTCAGGACAAAGAAAAAACCCTCATCTTCCAACAAGGGGGGGAGGCTCGAGTAAATGCATCACAAAGTGGTGGGGGTATTGCGTTAATGTTGCATAATTGGCTATGGTGTGGAAATGCTTAATTGTTATTTCATCTTTATTATTCGTATTTATTGAATGAAGGAGAAACGTTGCCTTCAACAAGTGGTGGGACACTGATGTTGAGTTGCGCCCCACTGCTGGTTGAAGGTACTGTTGCTTCCATCGCATCTACTCGTGTTAAAACGTCAAGTCAAGCGAAGGCCAAGTAAAGACGCCCTTGTCTAAATTATGAATGCCTGATCCAGTGTGGCCAGTGAACGGATGTGCAGCGCAAGCAGCCGGTTTTTACAAGCAGGCGCTGCCTGCGTCGGCCTTGCGAGAAGGGAGGAGCGACAGTTGGCACGAGGCGCGAGCATGCGACACAAGACGTAAAACGCAAGCATGCGCAGTAGGGGTGTAGACACCATCACCAACACCGGATTTGCGAGTAGGAGTGAAAATGCTCCACACTTAAAAGAAGCTTGCGTCTAGCCTGCACCTCGAATCCAGATACGGACAACAGTATATATGCTGAACAGGAGCGATTAGACGCTTCTATGTACTCTTGCTGCTTACGTCACGTATTGAGGCGTAATTATACGCTGTGCCTTTCTTATGGCTTTTATTGTGAACAGAGCTCTTTCCCATATTGGGAGCCTAAACGTCAGTAAACTTTGCGTTCTATGGGTCGGAGTATCCTTTCCCGTTCACACTACAAAGCAACAATTATGCACTGTTTTTTTTTTTTTTTTCACACCTCTTCTAGCAGCTATCTGCAGGTGCAGTTGGAAGAGCAATGCAACTTTTTAAGCTTTAATGAATAGTAATGCTTACTTTTGTGACGGCCGCACACAATTGCTGTCAGTTCCCATGACCTGGCCAGGTTTTTTAAAAATTCCTTGAATTTTCCATGATTTCTCTAGACGGGTCCGAATTCCCCAATTTTTGCAGATTTTCCAGGTTGATAGACACCCTGTCATAGCATCTAGCATACATAAATCCCGGTCTTGGCTGACCTTCGCTCATAAACCCTGCTTGCCTCCCCCCCCCCCCTCACGTGTGTAAACCTGCATATTTTAGACCCTTTTGCAGTCTCTTCTCAACATCTTGTAGCATCTGAACCCTGAAGATCCATGATGCATCCTCTTTCAGGCTTATTGTCTTTGAATCCTCAGTAAGACTGAAAGTCGGCCTAGGTGATGATACAATCTGGGAAAAAAAACAGCGTGCAAACGGACCGAATGAAGATACAGCGGTGCTCTTCACACACAATGACAACAGAACTCATGGAAGCCTTTGACATTATAAAGCAAGAGAGTCATTCATCAGCCAAATGTCGTTTTTTATTTTTTTGACGAAAAAAAAAGTAACGTAATCGATAGCATGTTCATCTGACTTGCCGTTTTGTCACAGTCGTGTAGTTTTTCGAGCTTGAATTTTTTTCTATTTGCATTGCTGTGTTCTCTTGCAAGCTACTTTATGCATTTTACATTCATCGTGAATGTTTAAATGATCTGTATATTTTAATAAATCACCAGTTCAGAGTTAGCGTTTGTGTTGCCTTACCTACCTTCGTCCCATCCACACGAATATCAGCCATTTTCCAATATTCCACTGTAACCGAGTGAACTCACCCCTCCTCTTGATTAAATCGCGCGGTGAATCATTGCTTATGCGCACCATTTTGTAGGCACATATGGCGACCGGTCATGCACAATCAATCAGTTGGTGGTAAGCCCTGTGTGTATTAGGGTGTTCTTGAGCGGACAGATTTATGTGTGATTTTGAGTACTTTTCGAGAGAATTTTCTCAGATGCAATAACTATCTTCATTATGATGAGTTACCAACTAGCCCAGCAACAAATTCTAACCATAACACCTAGGTATCATGCTCTGAACAAGCATGGGTCAAGATTCTTTTAAGATACATTGGTGGTTCAAGCAAGTGCATCTCAGGATCGTACAACGTGACTGAAGACGCACATAGGTAGCTCCTTTGTTCACGAGCAATTTCATTGCTACTATGACCATGTCTGGCACTGCACTTCAAGTATGGCTTATACACAATGACAAAGAAGCATGCACTGAGATCAACTATGTTTTGAGATTGAGCCTTCCTTTAGGCATTGTTGGATCACTGCGAGTTGATTTCACGTTGGGAGAGTGCCTCAAATTTCTGTCAGCTGTAAAAAACTGTGCGTAGCCAAAACACATTGTTGGAAACATGAATCAATTATTGAAATAATATTCCCGAAACGTCACAGTGCTCCTTTAATGCCATGGATATGCTTAATAAAAAAAATATGGTGTTTTAGTGGTCCGCATACTGTAGGTACAACTAAAAACACCTGTCTCATGAAGGGCTTCTGATTTGTGATCCTTATGAAGAGCCTGGCGAAAACTAAACTTTTGCATCACCTGCACCTTTCCTTTGGGCAACATGAAAAAGACCAAAGGTATAGTTGTCTCAAGCGCTGCACAGAGTATTGGGACCTTTGCTTAACACTGGCGCAATCGCAGACACTCAGTGCGAACGAACTTCCCTTCACCCGCAACTCTTTCATCCTCGGGAATCGATCAAAGGAGTAAGCCTCACGCTTTGTTTTATAAACAGAGCCGACCATCCCTCTACACGATCTTCGAGCTCTGCGGCTGGTGTGGCCATAAAGTTTTGCCTGCTGACCCGGCCAAGAACTCATCGTAGCTGCCATTACTCGAGCGACTGAAAGGGGTAATTAACACGTGCACAGCACGACTGTGTACGACTAGGTTTCTGCACCAGCTGCCTTCAGTGTCATGGTCTTCAGATGGTAAACAAAACAAAAACACTTTGAATGATAAAAAATTCTTTGTGCGACAAAAATTTAAGCTATGTACACAACAAGTGGTGAAAATCCAACAATATAAGCAAAGGTCCCTAGCACACCCTATGCCCCCAAAAGATACAAAAAAATATTTAGTTTCAATACGGCTTGCTGACCCTAGCGTAGCGGCTCCTGTTTCCGGTCAAAGTCCCGTCATGCCTCTGTTGCACGAAGCGTCACTGGAGCAAGACCGTCTGATGCATCTTTAGGACACTGGTCCGGTTCTCGTAGTATCCGGCAACCGTTGCGTCAAATACACGTCTCGCTCGTCCTCAGGAGCCCGGCCCATGGAGCTTAGCCGCCGAACCTCTACGCCACTCCTGAAGCAATGTCTCGCTGGGCTGAGCTGATCGCCCTCCTCCTCCAACTCACAGTGCGTTGCTGCGAGGACTGGAGCACTTTACCAGAAGCTCTGCTGACGAACTTGCAGTAAACGCCTCGCCGCGACCACCGCACGTCCACACCTCTTCCCGTTCCAAACGGCCTTCTTTTTCCTCTTCTCTCTACTGGCCATGTCACCTCTCGTGCCCCTTCTTTAACCTCTTCTTTAATGTGTTCTTTTCCACCTTCTGCAGTGTTCAATCTTCTTTATTTCATATACCTTTGTTGATACCTTTTTATTTATTCTCATCTACTTCCTCTTTTCCAATCATTCACATACTCATGACATTCAGTACTGATGTTTTGGACAAGCCCTGCCCTTCCACTCTGACATAAGTTGTTATGAGACACAACAATGCCTGATCATGTAAAATATTCTACACATGGGCAACGCTTGTGCCAGTTCAACATACACAATTCTTTTACCCAGCCAGACAGATCTCTGTTGCAGCTTTTTGCATTTAGATGTCATTAGGTAATGCCACAGATAACTAATTAGGCCTTTACAGTGAGACCTTACCACAAAAAAGCTGCATAGGGCCCATAAACTAATTCAGTATATCCAACAGTATATTGTTGCAGTACAGTAAAAATCGCCTCTAACAAATTGCCAATGGCTCACACAGCAATCCTAGATAAAAGAACTGTTTATTCCAGGCTTCAAGCTCACTATAAACCAGCAAATCCTAGCACATCACCTTATGACATTTAAAGCTAAATAGACTTGAAAACGAGAAGGTGAAGTTGCAACAGATCAATGTTCACTAGACAAAACAGAGCTGCATGCACATTTATTTGAAGAAGTATGTGGTCTTTGCCTGCAGGCCTTTTACAGCACTACGCAGAATGACGCTTTGCACAAGAGGGCTGTCTCGTCTGCTCTAGCAGTTCTGCGTGTCGCGTGTCACTCCAAGTAGCTTCTCAGCTTGCAAGCTGCTGTTTATAGCTGCCTTTAAACCTTAGAGCCTTGCGATACTGCAATATTCGGGCTGCAATATTCAATTTTGTAATATTTAGGTTGTCTCGATTTGAACACACGCGAACATGAGGTTCCTTTTTGTCAGGACTGGAACTAGCAGGCTGAACTCTCGCTTCCGGCAAGATGCCAGAAATTTCAAAAGCAAGAAGTCCCTCCACGTTTATTCTTTAACTGTGTGTTGCCCTTGCACCTCAATATGGGCTTGTCAGCTTTGATGTTTAGTCAATTAAAATCGTACAGATTCCATGCTTATTCCCCAAGTTTCTTAAAAAATAAATCGAGGTTTTACTGTATTACCACCTGATACAGCTTTTTCGTGTGTTCTTTCTGCTGTCTCATATTCCTGGCATCTAATGCATACAAAGCTGAAAAAATGTATCCACTCACATCTGCAACATCTTGCCACGCATCACGACAGTGCATATAGCTAAATGAATAAGCGTGCTGGCTAGGACTGCACCAATCGCTATCTAAGATTGGTGCTCAGTGTGTCAGCATGCACATTTTTTTTTTTGCCACATGCATTCATGCAACAAGTACGGTATGTACATTTGTTCTGTTGTATTACAAAAGAAATAAATATGGCTCAAATGAACTACGACTAACGAACACTGATATTTATAACACCTCAATTGATAATTCACTAGGCGACAGCTAGTTATAACAATGTTCAACTGTATTCATTAATTACATTGTGACCCTATCGTCATCATATAAAAGATACATGTGAGCATGTTCAGAAAAAAAGTCTTCAGATTTGTACATAATCTTTGTGAAAGCCCTTTTTCACCCGCACTGCACTTGAGTGAACTTTGAGGGAGCCGGGAAAACAGAAAGTACGCCAAGCTGCTTATTCAGCAGAATACGGAAAAGCGTTGAGCCAGCCGATATTGAGTCAAACATGTGAGACCGAATTTCCTTTGAAAAGAATTCTGTAATTTTTATTCCGACTGGCACCCTTAAACCACCAAAATAGACAAAGCTGAGCAGAGAATTCAGGATTCCATGATACTGGCTCTGGCACAGACATTTAGACACATGGTCTTGCAACATCAAGTTGCAAAAAACTTTTTAGAGAGAAATACTCTCAGAAAACAGCACGGTCAAGTGACTAAAATACCTTTTAATTGCAAGTAGCACTCGACTTGTTGCCTCTCAGAGTAAGAAGTTTCAAGGCAGCCGGGCCCCTGAAGTGACAGCATCCATCGTGTGCACTGGCTCCCACAATAGCCCGTGATAATGTCCATGTGGAGTAGCAGTAAAACCAACAGAAAAAATGTTTTCGGGAGTTAAACAGAAGATATGGCTACACTTTTTTACCCTTTTATGCAGGCTTGGATTCCATTGGATGATGATCTACACAGCGTAGATGGCCAATGTGTCCCCTAGTTCTTACTAAAATGAGCACAACTAGCAAATTTTCCAGGCCAATTAGGTCTTGTGGTTTCTTCATATTTTTTCATATTGTGGTACAATATCAAAAAAATTTTAAGTTTTGGCACAGCTAGGGGTAAAAAAAGAGGAACTGGTGCCACTGTTGTCGTCCTGCATGCTCTAACTACAAGCCCACTGGGCTAAACACAAAAACTACACTGGCTTTGTGAAAATAGTGGTGAAAGCACTATTCTGCCGCAGTGCGTCATTACTGCTTCCAAGATTTTGCCCACAACTTGGGAGGACAAAATCAACAACATACAAAGTGCTCACATCAACAGCACCTGCTTCAGATGTGCAGCATGAAGCAACTTACTCACCACTTTTACCAATAGCAAGCATCAAAGGATACGGTCGTTGCCTGGAAACAGCGTCTTGCCCGTGATGAGCTCGGCCATGATGCACCCCACCGACCAAATGTCCACTGCAAGAGCGCCACAGCTGGCTCAGTAATGACTACAGAAAGTTCACTTATGCACACTCATTGTGATTCACACAAACACAAATTTGCAGCCATGCTTTTCACTAGCCTTGTGCAAATAATAAATTTCAGGTTCGAAGCAAATTTGAAGAGATTAGTAATTTGGCTAGAACAATTCCAAATTGAATTCGATTAGTATGTATCACATACTAATGAGTATATTTGTCATGACTAAACTAACATTCACAATGTTTCTTTATTTAATGAATGCATGCACAAATTCTGTTCTTTTTTGGTTCAAGGGAAGCGGGAGCAACTTTGAATAGTAGCAGGAATTGACTATATGATAGAACGCAAGTCATAACCAGTAAAATATATTACATTTTGAAGTTTACTATACCTTGAGCATAAACGCTAGCGTCACAACTTAAAAAAGAAGAATCTATGTGATGATATTATGTTCATTTAACTAGGAAGTGGGGCAGGCAGATTTTTCTTGGACAGGCATGTTCACAATACAGCACTCCTGTAATAAAAGCATCTTTACAGAAGTCATACATACAGACTGTAGATGCCTCGTTTATTTCAAACACCCCAAAATTTTTATTAATTTAAACTTGACTTGAAGCAAATTAAAACACTATAATATATGTTTGAATATTCAAGGTGCTAAAATATTTTCACAAGCCTAATAAACAGACAATAACAAAATCACTATTCGCTTCGAACCTAAAATTCACTATTTCCATAAGCCTAGTGAGAGAGCCTGACTACGTCCTGCAGTGGGTGTAGTCAGGCTGATGATGATGTTGATAAGAGTAGTAATCTGTTGTAGAGCAGATTAATGAAAGCGGTGAGAAATAACACCAACTAATGAAATATAAGCACGTTTTTATTTATCTTTTCTTTTCAAATCGCAGCGAGATGCAATACGCTAACCGGCCTCCACTTACCATGCGTTCGTCTTCTCGCCATTCCCGTATTGTGTCATCCTGACCTCGCTTGGCATGTTTTTGGTTCATCGTCTCTGACAGACGTTTCAAAGGTCAGATGTGGTGTATCGTGGTAAGGATACAAGATCCATGCCAGCCTCTCAAAACGTATCCACACTGAGGAATCCATCCCTCAGATAAAGGCAATATACACTACCAAAAACGCCCAAACAACACAGCATTGATGGTGTGTGGGTGAGCAGGCTCAGGCACGTCATGCACACTTGATCTTGCGTGCGCATGAAATATTGACACGTATGCCGTCATGTGATTTTTCTACTCTGATACCGAAAAGAGCAGGGAAGACAATGGGCTTGCGATGACTACACGGGGCAAAGGGCAACGGTTGCAAGCTTGCCTCCTTACATCATAGTTTTATGGCTCATAATGATTCAATTAGAAAAATCATGATTATACAACACTCTTCATTGGGCAGGCCACAGCTTCTAGTTGACAAAAGTATGAAGTTGGGCGTGTTGGTGATACATAACTAATAACATAGCACATCAAAAACGTGACCACACGACAACAAAAAGACAAAGGGCAGCCCTTCTCTTTCTCCCTTCCTTTGTCCTCTGTTACATGCTACGCTATTATTTACATGCTACGCTATTAATAACTTCCAGTGCCTATGTACAATTTTTTTATGTGGTGTGATGAGGGGCCCTTTAAGAAGTAAATTACAAAATCAAAGCGGTATACGCGTCACACTTTTAGATGCGAAGCAGCTGTTCGACTCACGTGTGTAATGCCGTACGTACGCGCGTCCGTATGAATGTGCCGCAACATGTTCCTCTCGCAGCAGGTGTTGGAGCGGTGCCAACTAAGTCACACAGCAGCTGTGCATTGAAGTCCTGCTCCCCTCGCATGCTTCCCTCACAAGTGTACGTTGACCTTGCTCTCTCCCTCACAGGCAGCCCGCTGGCAGCTGACCGCTCCTCCGCCCACTCTCAACACACTTCACCCTCTTCATCACCCGCCCGCCTCCACCGCATGTCGAGTGGAACACTCTTTCGGCTCATTTGTCTGCAAACTCTACACCAAGTTTCGCTTCAGACTGTTCTCCCAGCACACGCGTCGACGCCCGTTTCAACTGAGTCAATGCTGTGCGCACCCCTGCTACTTTGCATGCAATCAGGGTTCCCTTCAGGAAGATGGTCCAAATTTTGTCTTTAATTTAATTTACATTCTTCTTTCTCCTGACGGCTTTTGACGGCTTCCCATTCGTTCTTCACCTGTCCACGGCTACAAAAAGAGAGGTCTTGTTCCCTTCCCACCGCCACATACATGTTCTCAGGGCAGCCGTTCAATGCCTTTGGGGCACTGTACAAACGTCTCTAGGAGCTACTCACTGCATCCTTGTTTATGGCCCTCCTTGTCATATGTTTACTTCTCTCTCCCAATTCCCATGCAGACGCTGAAATGCACTTCCATTTAGGGCTGCGGAAATAGCGTCTTCTCCTCTCTTCAACCTCTCCTCCTCCAACCACTTGTGCAGCGTTCCATTTCACTGCTGCTAGTAGGTATTTTTTGGAACTTGGTTGAAGAACAGAAAGACTTTGTTGAATCTCGTAGAGTTTGGAAAGGTCAATATTGCCCTGCGACTTCATAACGGTCTCAAACCACGCTTGAAAATGAAATTTGTGCTTAAATAGTATTGATGGAAACGCCGATATCGAAAAAAAGCATTTATAGGCACTTATCGGCATTCAGGCATGAACACCATGAATAGGCAAATTCCTATAAAAGCCCTTATCCCCCTGTAATTCATGCTTACATACCAAAGTAGCACGATAGAAACACAAGGAACAAAATTGGTATTTGTGTAAAGTCTGGTCTTTTGTTATAAACCTCTGTATTCTTCTATGCACCACTAAATTTCCATGACACTTGGCGAAATCATACAACAATGCACCCTTTACACAGACAGATACTTAGGTTGGTCCTGTCCCAGCCCTTGAGAGCTTAGCCACAAAGGAGCAGCACTCTATTAACAGTGTGGCAATGCCTCTTGCAGATTTTGTAGCGTAATTGATGAACAAGACATAAAATAGATATACACGCAAAAAACAATTTGTTGTGTGCTTCTATCTTGCACCTTGTCGATCAGTTGCTCTATACACAATTTTCTGCAGCTAGTTTGTTTAATCAGAACTAGATGGCGCCACCACCGCACCGTGGCAGTCCCCTACCACGGCCATCTCCATGCTGTGGCCTCTTGCAATGCTGCTCAATATGTCTCTGTTCACGTCACGTCTTCTGCTCAGCATCCCCAGGGCATTTTCCCGCACACACGTAAGAGCGAGAAGATAGCAGTGGCAAAAAAGTCAACAATCAGCACCTGTGGATGCAGTTTCCTTCTACCTCGAACTTGTCACTGCCTCGTCTGGCACTGTGTGGTCTGTAACTTTGCGAGGTATGAATTTATTTGCTTTACATTTATGTCTTGAAGCTTTTACAGCATATTCGTGGGTATTTTGTGGTGTTTTCAAGATTAATTTTGAAGTACTCGGAGATGAGGCTTGACAGACATGGCTAAACAAGTACAGCTAATCTAAGTAATAAAGACAGCACCAACCTGATGCTTTGTCACCAGCATTCAATGATATGAAGCAACAGCCAATTTCACCATTTATTGCTGTGAAGGCAGTGAGGGAGTAGCAAGAGCGAGTTTGGATAGAATCAAGTGATCCCGTCAGCATTGATGCTGCCATGTTGGCTTCAAATGTGCATGATATGGCCACGGCCACTTTGCTGGCCTAATGCACTGGCTAGGGCAACTGGCTGGGGGAAGGCCAGTTATGGTCACAAGATCAAACATGGACATGCCCATGCGCCACTGCATAAAACCGTCTGTACACACTACTCATGCTTTACCAACACGCCCAGTCTTCAACCTGAGCAACCGATGCCTCCACCTCCACTGTCTTGCATTGGAGACATTCTCTGGATTCGCCTTTGGTTCTGTGACTGACCCAGGGTGACAGGTTATTCAGATGGCAGTACACTGTAATCTCAAAGAATGTGCACAAAGCTTGAACATCTCTTATTGAACTTCAAGGTAGTCGTTGCAGCTGGAGCTTCCCTAGCTGCACAAGATAGGAGCTTTGTCTTTGGACATGAACACCAGATCCTGTAATTTTGTCACATAATTCTAGCCCATACATAGTGTCATCTTTCAAGTTATCTCACATGGAGGTGGTAATAGCAGTTTACAAAGTGCAGTGGCTCAATGCATTGCCACATAGTTCATGCTTCCATTTTTACCCCATCAACTTCGCCAGATACTATGGCCTTGGCACCTGTCATGGTTGAGGCTAGAGTGGCACATGAAGAACTTTGCTCTTATGCTTCCTAAACGAAGAGAAGCACTGCCTGAATAAAACAAGTTTTCTCCAATTTTTACTTGCATTCAGACTTGGTATTTGGGGAAGTAAGTTTGATCAATGATAATTTTACAGAAGAAATGTTAACAGCGACACAAAAAAGGCCCATTTTTCCAGTAACACACCTGTCTGGTTGTAGTGCATCCAGTTGAGCATGATCTCCGGCGCTCGATACCAGCGCGTGGCCACATACCCAGTCATTTCCACCTCAGCATGGCGTGCCAGGCCAAAGTCCAAGATCTGCATTGCACAAAGGTTTATGCTGAAGAGCTTTGCAAGAAGCAAGTGTGAGTTTTGATTCTAGCAGCATGCACCTTTCCTAACAAGCAATACTGCCCAAAATAATGCTTCTGACTGCAACATGACAGTGAATATAACTATATTGATACATCTTAGACATATGCCCTGCTGTACACTTTTTTGCATGTAGTTTTCATCATGTGCTGTCTTTTCCTGCATAAGTAGTCCATTGAGCATAAAAGAAAACTGCCGATGCTCATAATCATGACGCTAGTGGTTAGTCTCTCCCTTTGAGATGGGTTCCCATATTTTTGCAAGCAAAAGCTAGTATGGTCAAATATAGTACAAAAAGAAAACTACAGCAAAAACACACAAAACAAAAAAAAAGCAAGAGAGACATTCATGTCCACTGTAGTACTCCTCTCGGCCCTCCACCAATTCAAGCATATTGCATTCTTCATCTGTCCTGTAGACCAGTGCCGCAAGCAGTGCCAGTATCCAGTCAGCAGAACAACGCTACTGCCCTCACAGACTACATGAAATATTTTTGCATCCCGGCTACCACATAGGACACATGCCACCCTGCGAAGCACAACTGCGTCTACAGCACTCACCTATACCAACAATGTGCTACTCTTTGAGTTACGATTGCGGGGATGCTTACATCTACTGTTAAGTTAATACAGTTGAACCTGCTTCTAATGAACCCCCATAAAACGAATTTTTCGCTATAACGAATTCTTTTGGGGATTTCGCACAGTTTGAAGCAGCACACCAAGGATATGATTTCTTATCCCTGATTCACTGCAACCTGTGGTGAATAAACCTAGACTTGCTCTTAAGCTACATATCTCAACATTTACTTTCCTACAACATCATCGCGATATCTAAAACATGGCTTAGAAAGGGAGAAAAGATAAAACTACCTGGTTATACGATACTATCGCAACCAAGAGAAAGTATAGCGCGTGGTGGCACTGTGGGGCTTTCTATACGAGACAAGATGAGCTTCCAATACCTACCTGACTGTTCCTACAGCTGTGCAAGCGCTGAAAGCCCATTTGTGAACCTTGAAAATGGCACTTTTACAGGTTTGGTTTACAGCTCCCCCCGAACTCATGTATTAATGATTTTGTCTCTCTGATGGAAAGTGTTATTGGCCCTACTGTACCCTTCCACAGTCCGATTAGTATTTCTAGTGACATGAACATCAGCCTGCCCAGAGATGCTTGCTACGACTATGTATTTTTTATTACAATAGCAATTATATGAACAAGGATGTCTATGAATTCGATATTTCGATCCCTGACCTCTCCAGGTTTTCCATAATGATTAAAAGCGAATTCTATGACTGCCACGTCTGCTTGGAAAACTCGGTGCACTGGAAACAAACCCTCGAGTGGTAAAAAAAAAATCAGGCGCACCATATTTACCAGACACACTCGGAATGTTCTGGGTGCATGCAGTAAATGTGAAAAAATATGAATATCTGCCCAAAATAAAACCCCCGAGCCAGGCAGTGAGCAAGTCAGCTGTTTGATGTTCAGAAGAACCACGAAGCAAGCACACCAGTTAAAGTAACCACAGATGAAAGTTTGAAGGAGCCTGATATTTTCCGACATCGCAGTCAAAGCAGCTAGGAAACGTAGAAGTGGTGCCATCTTGCGGCATCCGTGCAAAATGAGGACACTAGAGACTGGCCGGTTCTGCCACTGGAGTATCATGTAGTTTACTACAATGGCTGTAGCCCATGCTGCTTAGGATGTGTATTGGATTGAATTGAATTGGATCGATCTGAACTGCTATATTTACTGACTCCACTATTTAGCACGTGGATTAGATTAGATCTGATTGAACCTGGATTATATCCGATTGATATCCGGAGCCCTCCACTGCAGAGTCTCTCATAAACAGATGGTGATTCTCTGATGTTAAACCCCAACAATTATATTTTGTTATTAGAGACAGACTTGAAACAGTGTCGTACTCCTTTTTTTCCTTTCTTTTTGCTGTGCCATCCTTTTTTTTTTGACACATTTTTTCTATTTATCTTTAATTCTACTTATCCACTTTCTCCGGCACAAGGTAGCCAGCCAGTTCAAAACTAACCCTTGTGCTTATTTTTCCTCCTTCTTGAATTCGTGGAAAGACATAGATTAAAGATAACCTGTAGCTCAAGCTTAAAATGGCGTCTTCAGTACTTCATTTTTTATCCTTGGGGACAGCCCCACTGTTCCGTCAGGACAGAAAAAAAGACATTATATTGTGTAACTACAAAAGTGTAAAGTGATGCTAACGGGTTCAAACAGTGTGAGCGCGCCTTCCTATCTTGAAGTTGGAACACTGATTAACGACCGTGTCTTGCAATGATTGATCACCATCGACGGCAGCGATTGTGCCTGTTTCTTCATTCGCGTGGTCTTGTATAGACACGCTTTTGTGAACAAACAATGGGTCTATACGAAATGGTCGTGGCACATTTGTTTCATTCCTGTGGTGGGCGCTCTGGGATGTGGAAAAAAAGAACAGAGAGAGAAAGAAAGAGACGCTGACGCCATGTTTGTTGATGGAGTTACGGTGCTCTCGTCGCATTCCAGTCTGTGCCTCCTCAATGGACCAGCCTTGTGTCGTTTCTGGACAGTCTTTCTTGGCGTCTACAGATCATTTCTCTCTTCTTTTGCTGTGCTTCTCTACAATGCATAAACCATCGCACTTCTTCGTCGGTGGTGTTTCTTGGTTGCCGGTATACCCACGAGGGCCTCTGTCTTTTACAGCCGTCCTCTCCACCTTGACTGCAGCATCGTCGCACGGAGCTATGGATCGTTAGGGACCGATTGCCCAGAGGTCAAAGTGTTCTCCTTTTATGATTGGTAGGGATAATGCGGTGCAGCGCCGTGAAGGCTAGACGGCAATCAACCAATCATGAATAGCCGTGTGCGGATGTGCTTCTTTCGTTGTAGCTTCGGCGTTTGCCATTTGGTTCGTGGCAGCTAAGCAACAATTTTATCTGGCGTTTCTTCGAAGCTCTTTGTGGTTCATTCGTGGCTGGTAACATGTTAATCACGCTGCTATAGTGGATTTGTAGGCTCTTTATTCTCAGTATTGAAACTTTCCCATTTCATTGCCGACGATGATAGGGGGGGGGGGGGGGGCGTTATGTACATGCGTTTTCACATTTAGTGAGTGGGTGGTTCCAAGGTTCTTAATGGCATCTTAGGTGCTTAATAGAAAACGTGTTGGTTGTACAGCATTCAGGCTTGATGTGGAGTCATGTTAGTGATCGTATACCATTCACTCTCGGCTCGTGATTTTTTAACGTTGTACGTACTGTGACGCTGTGTTGGATCGTTTGCGTCCGTGGAGTGTGTATTGAAAGATAAGCAACTAGAACTATGTTAGCAGTCTACATTATGCTGCCTCAATTTATGCTCAACTGCAAAGTACAAATAATGAATGTCAGAGTGTTCCAGTGTAGACAGAATGGTGTTGTTAGCTGCGCTGAACATTTTGGGATACTCAAAGTAATACGTATGTATAAATTGATTTTAAATGTTTGTCGAGGATTGCAGCATGTCCTGCATCGGGAGGAAGTTCCACGAATTCCTTGTCGCATTGTTCGGCATGCCTGATCCAGAATGCATCATGCTTTCATGGTAGCTTCGCACATCGCTGCATTTATTTCGAAGAGCAGCGTGCAAATGGCTGTTCTGGCCTTTTCCTTCACCGTCCAGCAGCTGAGTGTTTTTAGCCCACTCATTCTTCGCGCTCTCCTCAACTCTCCCGCCGCCTACGCCCTTCTTGTGTTTCGAATGACGAAGTCTTGTAAAAGGACCAAGCTAATTGGGCTCGTGGGAGCACACTTTCTGCTTTATATGCTTCGAAAGATGGCGGTGGCTGGCTGGAATATACATTTACGTTCATTTGTCGCCATTAAACTGTAGTCTTCCTTGCAGCGGCGCCGGCTTGGAACTGCTATTTGCTGCAGCTTTTAATCTTTACTCCAACAGGCGTGAGGGCATTATAAAATTTGGCCTGTGGCCGGCGTCGCCATATTTCTCATCGAATTTCTTTCATTAGGCACCATTGTTCAGCTAGCTAATCAAATAGCCGGGGCGGCACGGCATAGCCCGTATGGTTTGTTCTCTCGCGCTGCATGGTTTGGAGAGTGTAGGCAATGGCTCCGAAATCAGAAGTAATGTTGGGGACAATAAGAGCACTTCTCTGCAGGTCATTCTGGCAATTTTTGCAACATAAGGTTAAGCATCAGAGGACACTATTCGGAAAAAATATTAATGGGCTGCAGCTAGTTCTATTGGGTGCTTTGGTAATTAGATTCACTCATTCATTCATTCGTTCTGTCCGCCTAGGTGGAATAGTAACTACAGAGCTCGGCTGCTGACCCAGACGTCACAGGGTCGATCGCAGCCATGGCGGTCGCATTTCGATGGAGGCGAAGTGGTTGAGGCTCGTATACTGTGCGATGTCAGTGCACGTTCGAGAACACCATACGGTTGAGATTTCCGGAGCCCTTCAGTGCGGCGCCTCTCATAACTATATCTAGGTTGTGTAGCATAAAACACCGAATATTATTTATAGTTTATTCATTGATTTATAGCTTGAGGACCCTTTGGGGATGTTTTAATTGCTTACTCTCTTTCCTTATCCTCCCTTTCTTTTCGCTGTCAGCCCAGGGGAGTAAACCGAATGTGGCGATCTGATTAACTCTTCGAGTTTTCATTCATTTGATGGTTCATTCATATGTCTATGTGCACACACGCATCGCGTATACGCCTATTCAAATACATTTATCAGTGTACAACCAACATCGCCGACACAAACGCCACCATCGAAATTCTGCAAAATGGGCTCTCTAACTCTATCACATTAATAGGTTTTTAAAGGTTGCCTTGTGGATGCTAGGTAAGATCCTAAAGTTTTTCTTTGCTCTATGGCTGCACACGATGTTCCAAGAGCATAGCACAGCAAGTAGGCACAGAGGCTGTGAGGTTCGAAAGTTTACCAAATAGTGACCATATTTCGATGACAGCGAGCACAATTTATAATGCCATTTCGTCAAGCACTTCACACACATCTGCAGGCCATGATTATGACATGTTTTCAGATGTTGCATGCTTTCGTCCCTACCTCCAAGATCAGGTTGTGCAAGGAGTCTCAGAGGCAATGTTTTCGCAAGTTTAGGTGCAATATCGTGCTTTATTAGGATGGTGCAGGAAATCTAGTTAGGCTCAATATGGCACAAAGATGGGAGCACTGAGAAAAGGATTTGTGGATTTATCAAGTCAATAAAAGTGTGCTGGCATGCTAGACACGCATTTTTAGTGCCCTCGATAATTCGATATTTCAGATTAACTTCGACATTTAACTTGGCAAAATAACGAGTTTTTACAGTAGCTAAAGATTTAAACTCTGTAACCCTAACATTACTAGCACCAAGGTGCATTCGCAGGTCTAGGGTGAACCACATGGTCAAGCCATTTTCATTCGTCTCTTCTATCCCACACTTGCAGAAATACGAAGCAAGTAAAATGTTGGCACTCTACATAAACCAGGAAGCAAGAGATACAAGTAAATAAATAATAATAAAGCATTGGTTAGAGTGGCAATTTCATCCAGGTTTTTCGGTGGCAGGTCCACCACAGAGCTGTGCAGGTGTTTGGAACTGATTGGTAAAAAGAACGCCACAAGATTTTAATGTAGCGGGGGAATCTCCTTAGAGGAACAAAAAAGATCAAAAGAATTTTTTGTGTATCAATAAAGTTTTATAAAGTCAATAAAATCGGAAATAATTTGCTGCTTACCTTTATTGTACGTTATTAGGCCAACCATTGATGTAGTTACTAATACGTATAGCTGACTCCCGTCTGAGGGCCACAGTCTTCTTTTATGTCTACTTACCAGAGTGTTTTGTTTTTATTTACTACCCCAGAACGTCAGCAGAATAGCATACAATTTCAAATGCAGCACCTCTCATTCTTTAGCAAACTTTTCGCGTTTAATTTTCATGCACTCCAACTGCCCGGGACATATACGCTCAACGTAAGAATCACATGGAAGTAGCAGATTAGTCGGAAAACAGGTGCGTGCAACTCGTCAGTTTACAGGAAACATCAAAGTAGGAGTTCGACCACTCGAAGTGAGCACTTCGACATTGCGGACACTTTGAAACCCACAATGTCAATATCGAGGGTGACAGGAAAAAGTTAGGAGAGAACAAACGCGTCAGAGGAAGGGTCATCCCGCCCTGAACTGGGCTATGTGTACTGGATTACGTGGGTTGTGGGTATCATACCATTATGATAGAGGCAAAATGGGCACAGTTAAGCGCGAGATACTTTTCCTTTTGTCCGGAGCATAGAGAGCATGTAGAGCTTGAATTTGGCGGAGAAGCTGAACTTAGTTGAAGTGATGTCAGTAGGGTGGGAAAGGGGTCCCGGCTGCAGTAAATATTGGTTTAAAAATTGCTGGGCCAAGACGGCATTGGGTTAACTGGAAGTGTTGATCGTACCTAAGGCGTGCAAGCCGGGACCCGTTGTTGCCCTGTGTCAATTATTTTAGCATGCTTGTTCATTGTGTGCTAATAAGTTAACGTGCGTAAAACAGCTTCATTAGCAGCACATCCTAATTTCAACAACTACGGGATCATTATATGTTATGATTGCTATCAGACGTGTTTTTCTTGCAGGGGACCTAACGTGTGTCAGTGTATGCATCCGTGTCAGCACACATTTTTAAACATATTGTTACGCACAAGGAGGACCAGGACGTATACGGCTGAAGGGGCCGTTTATTTTGGTCGCGAAGAGAAGCGCCGGAGTGACCAACAAGTTGACGACTGCAGCGTTGTCGTCTTCCTCCTTTCTACAGCTTGGGGCAGCGAGCATGTTCACCCATCTTCGTTTTCTTCCCAGGCATGCGTAACATTCCTCCCCTCGCAGACGAAGCCCGCCGGGCGAGGTAATTGGTTCACCTTGGTGTGTACAACTTCAGTCGAGCGACATGGACTACTTCGGTTTTAGCGGCTCTTCTACCACTTCTCAAGCTATTGTGTACGTGACTTCACTGATTTTGTTGAGAACAACAAACGGTCCGTCATATGTGGCCAAGAACTTTTGGCATAACCCGTGTCTTCGTACTGGAGTCCAGAGCCACACTAAGTCGCCTGGATGGTAAATTACAGGCCGGTGGCGGACGTCGTAGCGTGCCTTCTATTTTTCCTGTGATGCCAAAGTGCGTAGACGAGCAATGAGACGCGCCTTTTCTGCAAGACAGAGGATTTCAGCGACTGAGAAGTTCTCGTGCGCCGAGAATGGCAAAACTGTGTCAAGTGTGTGCCGTGGCAATCGTGCGTTCATCAAGAAAAAGGGGCTATAGCCTGTTGTCTCGTGCCTAGCGGTGTTGAACGCGTACGTTATAAATGGTAGCACGTCATCCCAGTTCTTGTGGTCGGATGCCACATACATAGAGATCATGTTTACAATTGTGCGGTTGGTGCGCTCCGTGAGCCCATTTGTTTGCGGATGGTATGGCGACGAGTGACAAAGACGGGACTCACTCAATCGAAGCAGCTCTTCTACTTTATCTGCCGTAAATTGTCGTCCACGATCACTGGTGATCATGGTGAGATGGGCCATGTCGGAGGATAACGTGCTGCAGCAGGAACACAGAAACGTCGCTGGCAGTTGCGGTTTGTATGGCCGCCGTCTCGCAGCAGCGCGTGAGTTAATCGACGCATACAATTATCCAGCGATTGCCCTTAGCCGACTTTGGAAAAGGGACCACGAGGTCAATGCCCACTTGTTGGAAAGGTGTGCTTGGAGGTGGCAAGGGCTGTAGAAAACCAGCCGGAGCAGTAGATGGGCGTTTGTGGCGTTGACACTGCATGCAGCTGGCCACATACATTTCGACTGACTGTCGCATTCCCGGCCAATAAAAGCGTTCCTTAGCACGGTAAAGCGTCCGCGAAGCAACTAAACTTTCCGAACGTAGGATCGTCGTGCACAGCACTTAAAATCGCTGTCCGAAGGCTTTCCGGCACTACCAGGAAGAAACGTGCGCCGGTGCTGGAAAAGTTCTTAGATACAGGAGTCCATCGCGTACACAGAAATGGCATGCCGTAGGAGCAGTGCAGGGCGATGATAGCCTGGTGTCCTTTCGCTGTTCATCTTTGAAAGTACTGAGGTCGGGAAACTTTGGTGACACAGAAGCTACGAGGTGGTCGAGGTCATCGGCGTCACACTCTGTAGAGTTCAGTGGCATGCGCGAAAGGCAATCTGCGTCGGCGTGTCGTAGAACACTTTTGTACGAGACTATAAAGTTATACTCTTGGAGCCGAAGTGCCCAACGCGCTAGGCGGCCGCAAGGGTCCCGAAGGTTGACGAGCCAACACAATGAGTGGTGGTCGGTGACGACTGTAAAAGGGCGTCCATATAGGTAAGACCGAAACCGCTGAATCGCAAATACTACCGCAAGGCACTCTTGTTCTGTGACAGTGTAATTCAGCTCGGGCCTACTCAAGGAGCGACTTGCGTATGCGATCACGTGCTCGTGGTTACCATAACGTTGAACTAGGACGGCACCAATTCCTATGCCACTGGCATCCGTGTGCAGTTCTGTTGGAGCTGATGGAATGAAGTGTTATAGAACAAGCCGCGACGTCAGGAGGAACTTCAGTTGACGAAAAGAGGAGTCACACTCCGGAGTTCAATTGAAGAGAATATTCTTCTGTAGCAAACATGTCAGCAGATACGAGACATCGGCAAATTTAGGTATAAAGCGGCAAAAATAGAAGCAAAGCCCAAGAAAACTGAGCAGCTCCTTAAAAGAACGCGGCGCACTGAACGTTTCAACGGCTGCTGTCTTCTCGGGATCTGGACGGATGCCATCCTGATCGACTAGGTGTTCGAGAACAAGGGTTTGTGGGTCTCCGAAGTGGCATTTATTTGAGTTCAGAACAAGGCCAGCATTTCTTATGCAAGTCAGTACAGTAACCAGACGTGAATTGTGTTCGCTGAAGGTGCAGCCAAAGATGACGACGTCGTCGAGATAGCACATGCAAATGCTCCACTTCAAGCCACGAAGAACAGTGTCCATAAATCGCTCGAACGTCGCCGATGCGTCGCACAGTCCAAATGGCATCACGTTGAATTCGAAAAGGCCGTCAGGGGTTACAAAGGCTGTCTTTTCTTTATCTTCAGGATGCATGGGAATTTGCCAGTAGCCCGATCTTAAGTCTACAGAGAAAAAGTAAGAGGCGGAATGTAGACAGTCTATGGCATCATCAATACATAGAAGTGGGTACACGTCTTTTTTTGTTACAGCATTCAATCGACGATAATCGACGCGAAATCTCCAGGATCCGTCTTTCTTTTTAACGAGAATTACTGGGGCTGCCCATGGACTCGCCAACTCTTGAATGACTCTGTTTTGAATCATTTCGTTCACCTGCTCATTAATTATCCGCCGCTCAGATGGCGAAACACGGTATGGCTTTTGTCTAATCGGATTTGCCAAACCAGTGTTGATGGTGTGACATGTCCGAGAAGCAGGGATTAAGAAACTAGCGCCCCACAGCGGAGCAGTGCCTGAAACTACGTGCGCTCAAGCTTTGGTGACGCTGAAACACGCTGTTTTGAAAAAGGGGAACACGCGGGCGGTGAGATGTGAAACAACGTGGATGTATAGAGCGTGTCTTCCTCGGAAAAAAGAAAAGCATTCCTGACGTGAGCAGACTAAACCAGCTCGATAGCTGCCGGACAACCGAGCGAGAGGGATGACGGACAACAGTTCTCGCCGGGGGACAGTCGGGTTATTGTGCGTGCCCCGCAAATGTCTTGACCTCTGCAACGTCACGAGGAGATCCCCTATCGACGTGAAACCACAGAAAATGTCCATTGTACTTGAATACTCAGAGGAGAACGAACCCTTACTTTAAAACTAGATTAAAATATCTTAGACAACGCTCACCACTAATAATTGGTCAGAGGTGGCCCTGCATGCCGGGCTATCAAACAACACAAGCATCTCTACTTTCCAAATTTGGTGTCAGGGGTCCTTTAGGAATGTGGTTTGTTCATCTACTCAAGTATGCGATAGGTCTTCGACACCCATTGATGATATCTTATGCAATGTTGGTCTTGATGTGCGGGCAGGTGTTTACAACACTGAAACTGCTGATCATTGCCCAACATATTTGTTTTTGCCTCAGGATTGCATGACTCCCCTTTGCCAAAAAGTTATAAACAGTGCACAAGGGTAAACTATTCACGCATGGTTGAAATCCCGAACACTATACATGCTTTGGCTACCTATACAGTGAAAACGTTCACACTGAATGTCAAAACGTTATAGGCTGTATCACTCAGGATATAGAAAATTCTCGGTAGAATTCGAATCACAGCTATGAGCACGCTATATGTCCCTGATTGAATGATAACATGCTGCTTTTATTAAAAATAAAGATTACTCTTACAATAAACTGGAACACAACAAAGCCAACAAGTATTCTAAAAGCCAGTTTAAGTTTTTCCGAAACAGTTATGTTCATTCGGAAAGCAAAAAAGGCTTACCACGCCAACCTAATTAAGCAGCAAAATGGTGATGGCAGGCAAATATAGAGAGTTGTTAGAAATGTAGTAGGAATAGAAGATAAACACTATATTAACCCAGCAAATATCTGTTCACACTGCTTATCACTTTATTAATCACTTTTCGACAATTGGTGTGAGCATATACAAACAGTATACTTTAACAGTTGCCACAACCAGGCTTCAAGGATCTGTGAATGTGACTTTATTTTTGTGAAATAATACTTGATGAACCAACTAAAGGAAAGTTATCTGCAAATCCCAAAGGTATTCAGGTTAAGATCCTGAAAAACGATATCGATATCTTGAGCGGGGCCCACACGTTCAATTACGCTGTAGGCAAGAACTGTTACCCAGACGCATTGAAAGTTGGCAACGTCATTCCAGTGAACGAATCTGGTGACCGGAACCACCCAGGTAGTTATGAGCCAATAACTATTCTCAGTACAATGAGAAGCTTATTTGAAAAACTCATTGTGTGATAACTAAATGCATTTTTTTAAACAATAGCATTATCTGCCCGCAGCAGCATGGTTTCATTGCATTTGGATCTACTGCAACTGCCATTTCAACACTTTCACAATTCATTAACACTGCTATAAACAAGCTGGACATTGCAGTGTCAATATTTCTCAATGTAAGGAAGGCGTTCAACACAATCTGTCACGCTAGACAACTTTAAAAGTTATAGAGTCATACGGAGCTGTAGGAAATGGGCAGATGGGCCACTGCGTCATTGAATATTGGCGATGAGAGGCCGTTGACCTGAGGTCCGCCATGTAACTTTTTTGTTTTATGTTGACAAAAGTGTAAGTGCATGCCTAAATTCCATGAATGCAGCTTTAGTGAAGCGCTAGAATGAAAAAAGGCGTCGAATGGGTGACGCTTTGCACATTGATTACAGAGCAAGAATGAGTCAGTCCTCGACTGACTTCCACACAGAAGAAATAAAATATATGAATGTCTTCAACATAGACCCCCACATGCGCTGAATTTACACATGATGCTATAGAAGCTTTGTATGGACAGTTTTTCGTCTACAGTCGAATCTTGATAATTCGAACTTGAAGGGGCCTGAAAATTTGTTCGAATTAAACGAAGTTCCAAATAATGAAAGCTAAATACAGAGAGGGCTGGCTCTCCATGCAGTGGCGCATGTGCATTGGGCTAACACACGAGGGGGAAGTTTCAGAAGACTTACATTTAATCACAAATCACAGGACATCCGTTATTAGTTGAAGTAATCGGTGATGCTAGTCTGCACACGTTTGCTTTGCAGCGAGTCAATCAATTTCGCATGCAGCTTGCAAAGCATTTGTACTTCGGCTTCAGCATTCTCCTGGCAAAAGAGGTTGTGCGCGAAAATGTCCAGCGCCGACACTTTCTAAAGACGACCACAACAACGACTGCGTAGCGCAGCGGGGCCACTCCGCTATGCAGCCCCAGCATGGCCAGCACGTGACGAAAAAGGAGGAGCGTCTCCACGTGAAGAGAAGCAGATGGGCATTTGAGAGGACACCAACGCTCCATGGCATTGAAACGAAAAGGATTATGTGGCAGGGACGGGAAAGGAAGAAGCGTGGCACGAATTAACCTCGAATTAACTCGAATTAACCTCGAAAAATGCTCGAATTAACTGTCGCAAGTGCTTGTGCGTTCAAATCACCGGGCATTTTCGCCCATTGGAATACACATAGCTTTGACGGGGCCTTATTGTGAGTTCAAATTAACCGGAAGTTCAAATTAAGCGTGCTCAAATTAACGAGATTCGACTGTATTTCCTTTTCTGCAGCAGAGCCCTTTCAGCCGCTGTCTTGTTCTGTTTTCTTGCACACTACCTCCTTTCATGAAGGTTTCATCAACTGTACTAAAACCACAGAGAAAGAGACGACAGCATGTGCACACTTGAAAACAGTGAAGAATCACTTTAATCTGAGGGCAAGTTCGTACCAGTTGAATGCGCCGTTGCATTATTTTTTGGTTAATAGAACATTAAAAGAACTGTCCATCTGATGTGTGTATTCTCTAGTGGCAAAATACTGCAGAGACTGAAAAGTAGGCAAAGATGTCCTCTCACTTCTGGAAAAGATTGGTGTTTCTAGTGACATAAGGACCATAAAAATGTGAGGATTCTTAAGCTTCACTCAAGAGTTGAACGCAATAGCGATATCCAGTCCCTAGAGCGAACTTCAACCACCTGTGCATTACTTTTTGTTGTATGATGTTACTCAAGAAGTTTAAATCGTGAACTACTACCACCTAATCGATAAAGTTCTAAGTTGTTGTTTTGCATACAGCAGGATTCTGTGTAATGGGTAGCATGCTTTAAACCACGGGCAATCATGTGCGTGAAATCTTTTCAAACTTGCTATGCACCAACTACATACAGGTTAAGGGAATGGGTGCTGTATACTCCCTTTGTAGTGGGTGGCCAGCTTTAAACCATGAAGTCATTATGACAATCACATGTTCTGATGGCAATGTGCACTTGTACCACGCATCATTACGGTGACATTACATGTTGTATTGTGAAGCATGTATACAGGACAGATGTGCTTTTGAATCACTTTCACTACATTTCCAAGCAGAGAAAGTTATTTCCCCTTTGTTTTCAAGCAGTGACTTGGCTGAGTGATGGAACAGCTGCTTGCCGCCCTAACGGCCGGTGTTCAAAGCTCACTCGGACTTGGCATTTTTATTATTTATTTTAGTTGCCTCTTCCACAATTTTTCAGTCACGCACAAGATGATACTTTTGGCTCACAACCAAAGACACTGGAATTTCTGCAAAACGAACTCTCTAACGCCATCGCTTTAATACAAGTGAGCTCTTCCGATGCTTATGCAATAAAGAAAACCCGCGGATGAATGAGCTATCCGTCGGTGGTGCTAGCCGACTGCGAGAGACAATGCCTAGGTGCTAGATTGTGACTGAAGTGATTAAAGCATTCATGTGACACACTTTCGCCAATGCTCTTGTGCTGTCTTCTCATGCTCAATGCAATCTTTGAATAACATTGAAGCTGTGACATTCAGCATGTTCTTCTCTAGCTCCTCTGCTGCCCTTGTTTTAGCATAGCCAGAGGTAGAACACGGTGTGTGCGTTTGGGAGCAGTTCTGTGAGCAGGCAAAAGTGCTTTTTGTAGCAGGCTTAGAGCGGCCCAAAAAACTATTTGGAGCAGATTTGGAGCAGCCAGAAAGGCCTTTTCGAGCAAGTTTAGAAGAGTAAGAACATTCAGAGCAGATCAGTCCCATTCAAAGCCCTTGTGAAGCAACATCTGTTCAATGCTGCATTTTTCCAACACTCGGCTAAATTATGCAATAACCTCAATATTGCAATAAATGCCATACTTTATTTCTTTTCCGGGCACTGCCATCATGTTATAAAAAACGTTTCACCGGAATGGCGAAGGTGCGAATGCGATAGCAACGAATTGTAAGGCTGGCAGGCAATAACTCTACAAGAGAATGCAGCCGTGCCAGGGAGAGAGGCTCTTCTCGTAGTCTCTTCACGTTGAGAACGCAGCACGTAGAATGTTGCACGAGCTATTCGCACCAATGCCTGCCGTGATCACACGCGCATTGAGATCGCGACCACGCCCTTAGGATCAAAGTAAACGGCTGCGCAGGATGGTTCAGCACAGGATGGCACAGGTAAGCAAGTTTGGCGTGCAATAGCGCAAATGGCGCCGCTGTTCCACCCCTGCATAGCTTACGAAATGAGTCTAAATTGTGCTCTTCTACCTTCTTTTATGATGAATTCTTACAAACTATTTCTTCCAAGTGTAGAAGCTTGGGCTAGTTGGTCTGGGTTCGTGATGGTAAATTTCACAACACGCGAACATAGCAAAAAATGGGACGACAAAGTTTTAGTTTTAATAGTTACTCTATGTCTACTGAACCTAGTTATAGTTAAACTAGTCCTACTTTCTCTTGACGCAATCATGGCCCATATTAGGCAGAACTGGTCAAAAAAGATAATACAATGGAGAGAAACAACACAGCCCAACTTGGGACATTTTGGCAGAGGCCAACAACTGCACAAGTTCTGCTAGTTCAGGATGAAGTGGAACACATGAGGTGCCTTACGCTTTTGCAGGAAGCGTCTGTGTACTGCACACAACACATACCTTCAATTCACAGTCCTCATTCACTGCAATATTGCTTGGTTTCAGATCCTGCAAAAAGAAAGAAAGGAGATGCTCAATTGACTCCTGAAACAAGCTTGTGCTAGACAAGACCAAGCTGCCTATTGAGAGTACCCGGTACACCAATGCAAAAGGCAACAAGAGATTTGTGTTCAGTAATTACCCCTTTACGAATGAAACTTACACAAAAAACAGCGACACCAAGGAAACAAATCACAACAAAAGTGCAGTACTGTTGAAAATATACACATAAATAGGAAATTCCAAGACATATGGTTAAGATTACAGGTTGGTACTTAGAGTCAATCTCACGTTTATGCTAGTTCACCGATTACCTAGCCACACGTCACCAGACTCGTGAATGTAAAAGGCCCAAACAACCTCTCATGCGGTCCACAATTTTGCTTTGCCCTTCTTATTACCAACAAATGGAATAAAAACTCGCCCAACACTGTTCTAATTATACCTGCAGAAGTTGCAAGTACAGGTTTCCTCAGCAATAAATGACACTGCTTTAACAGAAATCTATGCAAGCGCCTCCTTAGAAATACTGAACAAAAAAATGAAGAAATGATGAAACCATCAATCTCTCGCTCAGACAAGACTTTTAGCCCATTTTACTCCTCCTGTACCTCATTGTTTCTAAAGCTTGACATATGTGACTAATTAAGACAATTATTTTGTCACAGACTTCAGAAGGTCATTTGGGTGTGGGCTGAGAGGAGGACTACTTCAAGTAGTTTCTGCCCACTAACATCTGTCCTATTGCCTCCTTCCCTTTAACAAGGGATAAATAAGGTTGTTCATTCATTCTCTTCATGTGCTACAGTTGGCTATGCTATACACCTACATTATGCCAAGTGACGATGACAGCATACAAAAGTCGAGCCCTCCAAATGTTCTGCACTTAATGGGGCCATGACACGCAATTTTCAATGATAATCTGTGCTACGAGTTAACCCTTGAGCATTCACAAATAGGCTGTCAAAATTTTAGAAAATATGATCAAGCATTTCATTTTCAATTGAATATTTTAGTGAACAGGTGAGTGCCCCTTGAGTCGGGCAACACTGGCACACTTGCAAGCCATGACATAACGAGGAGCCAACTGTGTCAGCGTCTCCATTCCAGCGAACATGGTCAGCTGTGCGCCGAGTCGCAATAATTTAGCTTTCTCGAGCTTGGCACTGAAATTTAATCATTTGCAGTGGCTGAAAATTCAGCAAAAGACCCGTTCCTTTCAGCACATAATGTCACACACGCCACGGCAAAATGGCGGCCAGCAGTGGTGCGCGGCATTTATGGGTGGAGACGTATCTTTTCGAGGCCCTCTTTCGTGTCTGTATGGGCATAATTACACTCTACTCCTGGTATTCACTAAATTGCTGGGTAACTGCATCATGGCTCCTTAAAAGTAGCCTGAGCATCAGCTTCTGCACAATGCATTGTTAGCAGTGTTGAGAAGATAAACGTGCAACTCTGCTACTTAAAGGTAGCATATACAGCAGCACTATTTCAATGGTGAGAGGTGACGCAGGCACATAAGACACAACAATCGCTCTTCTTTGGGGCATGACGTTCTTAGTGGATGTCTCTCGTGGCAGGTGGCCTGAGAGGATAATTTCATGACTCTGTCCCACAAACTAACACGACAAGTTGAACGTTGGTGGCGCTGAATTTGTTTTACTTTGTGCAATTTTCCCACACACACACAACAACACAAATGTTGATTTGCGTGAATGTGTTTGATTAGCATGTAGTACGTCATTTGTCATATTTAAGGTTGTGCAAATATTTGAGAACTTGGAACGTTCCAACAAGTATTAATCTATACAAATTTATTTTGATTCAAATTAAATTATTGGACATTTCAAAGAAATAAATGAAAAGATGTAATTAGTCCACATATAACCCCCTGTTAAATGGTTTTGCTGCAATAAAGGGGTGCTATACTATGAATACGCCTTTCCAAAAAGAGATCTCTGCTGCCAGGAAGCCCCACTTCAAAAATAAATGAACATATTGTCCCCACATCGCTTATTTCTTTTTTAATTTTATAAGCCCGTTATACCGGCCTATATGCTTTAATTATAGTAAATTTTAACACCTAGAATATTTTACACATTATCCCTAGCTTTTTACGAAAAGCCAAATTCTGCTAACATTCAAAGTTGCTTCCACTTCCTTTGAACCAAAAAGAATGACTTTCACCATGTGACAGTTAAAAAAAAAATAGTGTGCACGTTAGTTGGGTCATGACAAATATGCTCATCTTTTTAATGTTAATAATATCTGGGGTTAAATGTCCCAAGCCATCATACGATTATGCGAGACGCCGTAGTGGAGGGCTCCGGAAATTTCAACGATCTGGTGCACCTAAATCTACGCACACATACCTCAAGCATTTTCGCCTCCATAAAAAATGCGACCGCCACAGCCGGGATTCGATCCCGAGGCCTGCAATGCTGGTTTTTCTTTATAACATGTGATATATACTATCTGAATTCAATTCAAACCTAAAATTACCTATTTGTGCAAACTTAGTTATGTTACATTAGCTGCTCATATAATTCAGCTATCACTGTTAATGAAAGAAAGAAGTAAATTTAAGGGCTCATTTCTCTTTCTTAGAATATTTATAAGAACTAACAGACAATGATGCCAAGAGAAGTACAGAAGATGTTGTTAAATGTAACTTTAATGCAAATGCAGTGCTGCCACCGAGGCCTTCTGTTTCGGAGCAAATTTCGGAGCAGCAAAATTTTACATTAAGAGCACTTTGGAGCAGTAAAATTTTCTATGTTGGAGCTATCTAGAGCAGCAAAATTTTCCATCTTGGAGCAATCTAGAGCAACTAACTCCATATCCTGGAGGAAAAGCAAGTTGCATTTACATTCAAGGACACGAAAAATTATTCTGAGGCTCTTGTGAAGAGCCTGAAATGTTTAGATTCATTGCAAATTTCATGGAGCCAATCATCTTGAAAGCACTCCATATTTCACTTGATGATGCAAGAATAATGGCGTCATGCTGCTGTGGCGACGCAAAGCGGTGCTTCTGTGTGCGGTGCAGAGAACGCATGCGCCCGCACGAGAAAGTTATCTTCGAGAGGAAGGGTGATAATAAAAGTCAGTTGTTGTTTGGGACGCGAGTTGTTCACTTGCGCAGCTCTGCCGAGCGATGCGTCTCAACACTGCTGAGCATTCTGGAGAAACTTGTTCAGTGATTATTTCCGTAGCAAATAATCAGAATACTGGCTGAATAAAATTGTACTTCATGATATAACAATACAAATACAGTTAGGTGGCTATCAGCAGACATGGTAAGAAAAACGCTGTGACGTACAATGCTAAAGACTCAAGCAGTCCCGAGTGTATTTCCCTAAAATTATTTCAAGAATAAAAAAGGTTACTTTTTTTCACAACTGATTAGACTGCTGGGCGTAATATGACGTGATTCAGCTAGTCTCAGAAAGCCAACTTTCTCCGGCACTCATCTCTCTCTGCTGAAACTACACAATTTAGCAAACTTCATTTTTCCTTTAGCAGCAATATTTTATGTGGCTAGGCATTCTGCCTATACTCCAAAAAACCCCTACCGTGTCCTCTAAAAACCAGTGAATAAAAAAAAGAGCTCGCAGGATACCTTATGCATACGGCCAAGACAACTCGAAGGCAAGATCATTCTGTTTTTAAAAGAATAGGAATTCTATAGACATTCTTGACTGGTTCTTGCCGTTGCCAGGGGTGTAGCCAAAAATTTTTAAAAATAGGGGGGGGGGGGGGAGATGCACCCTGATCTAAAAGGGAGGGGGGAGGGGCAGGCAAAAAGTTACTTTGCACCATCGCCATGGTAAAAAAAAATTCAAAGAAAAGGGGGGGGGGGCACATTTTCAATGTGCCCCTCCCTGGCTATGCCACTGGCCGTCATGTTTTGCATTGCGTAATATCTCAATCAATAACATCCCCCAGCACATCGCATTTTACACGTGGGTAAAAGCGCCCGAGTGGGAGTGACAAACGCCACTAAAGCAGAGATCAGAAGAGCCGGCTTATCACCTTTGCACTGAGGGGGGATGCGATAACATCACCCGCCTGCCAGGCCTACCAGGCCTCCCATCGATTGTTACTCAAGCTGAGAGGTACGCGCTGCCCCCAACATCACCCCGCCTGCCGGGCCTCCCATCGATTGTTACTTAAGCTGAGAGGAAGGCGCTGCCCCCGTATCCAAGGAACAGGAAGGAGCTAGAAGCGTGAGGTGGAGGAGGGTGTTGTTATGAACTTTGACTTTCAGGATGTGATTGCCGGTGCACGCATTATTTATGGCTAGTATACTCTTCTACTCTGAACTCTCAACACGAACAGACTATGTGAAAAGTGCTTCACTTTCTAGAGCAGCCATATAACAGTATACGTTGTGGTGAAACACGAACGAAGACAACGAGAACAGCGCCAAATGCGGCACGCGGTGGCTAAAAAGAGAGCGCGTGATGGTGACGGCGAAAAAAAAGAAAAGAAGAAGCCAGAAGGTGGGAGCATGGCCATGCAGACAGACAGCGTTCAAGAGGCGACCCAGATTCCAGATGGCTACCCGGGACTACCACTGGGCAGCCTCCTGACTGGCCGCACTACTGTGACCGCTGGTGCCCCGGCCGTACGACTTCTGCCCAGTACCTGGCTGGTTCCTGAGCCGTCTCATGCCTACCTATCTGCGCGGCGATTCCGCCACCACTCACCCTGCTGCATCACAAGCCGTACCTTGTCGTCCACGACTGGCTACTGAGGGTGACCTGCAGTAGAACAAGTGAGCGCTCACCTAGGACTGTATATACTCTTGTGTAGTGTGGGGGATCCCTTTCTGCTTGTGGGTGAAATATTGCGGGAGTTCGTTCGCTTTGTTAATATATGCATGTACTAGACGACGTCTCTGCCTCCTTTCTTCACCGCAAAGCACATGAATCAAAATGACGGTGCAATATCAACTCACTACATACACAATGAGCCTTGATCGCTAGGCCGCCACACCATTGTTGCGCTATTTCGAAGGTCCATTCGTACGCTCGTGCCAATCGTGCTGTACAGATAGAATCACACTGGTCTAGAGCAGCGAAGCGCGCGCCTGTAGACACTGTTGTTGGCTACAGCTTCTATCTCACGTAAGCTGTAAGCTGCCATTGATGCTTACATTACACCACAAGGGTTTTCACACGCAGCACGACCATGTTTGGTAGCATTAAGGCATCTTTCTTCAGATATTTCTGAAGAAAACACCAGCTGGAGCGGCCAGACGGTCACTCTAGACAAGCCTGATTCAATCTATATGTGCATCGGCGTGCAAGAGATGTTTTGGGGGCCTCTAGTCACCTAAGTCGCGGATATCGAACATCGCATGTGCAGCAAGTTTCTGCAAGTGTGTGGACTTTGGAAATCGCAACCCTGCCGCAAGCATTTTTCACGGATGACGTCAAGCCTCATTATTAGGCATAACAATACAATTTATTGGTATTACATTCATTGCTAAGAGCGTAGGTGAAACTAACAAATTGTATCTTTCATATCTGGTATTGCCGATATCGCGTAACTCGAAAGAATGCTGACTCTAAACGCGAAGCAGAGGTTAGTAGCACAGAAAGTTCACGAGCAGTCTCATCATGCCTCAAGATAGCGCATGCCAGTTAGTTCAAGCCATGCAGCAGCCTCCCCTCCATCCCTCCCTTCAAAACGAAGCAATAAATACGATGCCGTGATGTTGATTTTTTTTTTTTTAACCCCAGAAAAACGAGAGGCGGACATGTAACAAGGCATAGCCCCTTCATAGGCCTTCTGACACCAGTACCCCAGCGATGGCCCCACTATAGCTGTGCATAATAAAACAGAATTGCAGCTGCTCCAGCCAGGAGGCATGCTTTTATAAATTAGATGACATTTAAAGAGAAAGCACGCGAGAGCTTTCAATTCAGATCCTGACAACCTCGAGCTCGAAAGGGCAGGATCTTTTAGGGGCTTTTACCGCCACAGCGATTATAAACATGCATGCACGTGCTGGTGGAAGGAATTACAAAACAGCTCTTCAGCATGATGATCCATGCCTAAAGTTTATTAGAGGAAAAGTGTCAACGCGTTCCCACCATTTATGTATTTTTCTACAGACGCGAAGCACGGAAAATCCGATCGCAATGTTCGGACATAGACGTGGCAGACATTCTGACAGCACACGTGCTGAAAATTGCTTTATTACATGACGTGAAACTCTTCAAACGAGCTATCAGCAGCATTCCTAGAACGGACGACGTTCGCCGATGATTCATCCACAGTTTCACGTTACCGATTGGACTAGACGTCAGGAGCTCCTGCAAAAAGCACGTTTCGCTAAAATGGACTTACACAACAGAGTTGTGTCGGCACCAAACACAGCATCGTGGATTTTAGGACGACCACGAGACCCCTGTTTATTCAGCGTAATAAAATAGGTACATGATTGTGACTTTGGTGGCCCCTGAGAACAAGGTGCTTATGTATTGACACGCCGGCGTGGCTAATGCCGGTGATGGACCATCCCAAATCTGACTTGAGCGCAGTTTGGTGCAATTTCTGTTAATATTGATACGTGTATGGAACTGTCACCCCGACACAGCTGAATTGGCACCCTAATGAAGAAGACGACAACGTGGTTGTAGTGGGTTGGACTCTCGAGCTTCTCCCGTTGGCCTGCATGACTGTGCGCTCTTTAAGCCGTTAGCAAGACCAGCTCTCGGTGAATAAATCTTCCCCGTAACATCTTTTGGTGGAAGGTGCGGGGTCTTCACACAACCCGGCTCTGGAACTCCGCAGTGGACGCCAGCTTTGTCCAGCCGCGATGCCTGAAACTGGCACTCAGGCCTCGCCATCCGCACCGGTTCCATCACCTGTGATTCCCCCCATCTTCTCGACCCTGGCACGTTTTCCGGGACGAACAGCACAGACGTCGAAGAATGGCTCGCACTATTCGAGCGCGTCAGCAAGCACTACAAGTGGGACGAAACGTTTATGCTGGCAAATATTCTATTCTACCTACGGGGTACGGCACGCGCCTGGTATGAGACGCATGAAGAAGAATTAACCAGCTGGGACACATGCAAGCAAAAGCTTCGCAATTTGTTCGGTCGGTCAGTTGCTCGTCAGATGGCAGCCAGGCAGGGCCTCGCGTCGCGTGTTCAATCATCGACGGAGTCGTACGTCACGTACATCCAAGACGTACTGGCACTGTGCCGGAAGACTGACAAAAACATGTCCGAGGCGGACAAGATCAGCAACGTGTTGAAAGGCATTGCTGATGATGCTTTCAACATACTGTCACGATGAGTCACAAGTACTGGGGGATGTATTGAACGACCGGGTAGCTAGCTTTAGGACAATGCGTCAGTCGTGGCTGGCTCTCGAGCAGAGAAGAGACACGCAGATCTTCTTTCTTTCCTTCAGATGGTAGAGCCGCTCTTGCAGTCGACCCACTACGTGTGGGTGGCATTATCCCCCCTTTCGAAAAGAAAAAAAAAGTCCCAAAAGAGGGAAAGAAAAGTACATAGCACCACCACGATGTTACGACATAGGCACGTGGAAAAAAAGAAATGGGAAATTCGGATAAAGTAAAAATAGAAACGAGCGTGCCAATAAAGGTAAAATCAGTGAACGAAGAAGCAAGTTCACAAAAATAAATAAATAACACAAAGAACAGTGTACGGCAAGAAAAAAGTTATGAACAACTTGCAATAAATGGTTTCATGCGCAACACATGAACGACATCCGACCTCGGTCGTGTCCTACTCCGTGCCTGCGATGTTGAGTCCGGAACCACTTTGTAATTCACGTCAGTGACGCGACGTAACACTTTATAAGGGCCAAAGTACCGGCTCAGTAACTTTTCACTAAGGCCACGGCGGCGGACGGGCGTCCACATCCAAACTTGGTCTCCGGGGTTGTAAAATACTTCACTGTGGCGGATGTTATAGCGCCGTGCGTCTGCCTGCTGTTGCTGGCCGATGTGTAGTCGCGCGAGCTGCCAGGCTTCCTCAGCACGCTCTGCGAATTAATCGGCGTCAGTTGCCAACTCGTCTTCGTCTTGACACGGTAGCATAGAGTCCAGCATGGTCTGCACTTCGCGGCCGTAGAGAAGCCGAAATGGCGTGAATCGCGTGGTCTCTTGCACGGCGGTATTATACGCGAAGGTCACGTAAGGTAATATCCGGTCCCACGTTTTGTGCTGTACGTCGATGTACATTGAGATCATGTCTGCGATAGTCTTATTCAGTCGCTCGGTAAGTCCGTTGGTTTGCGGGTGGTACGCAGTTGTCTTTCGGTGTCTGGTGTTGCTCAGTTTGAAAACCTCGTCCACAAGCTGCGCCGTGAATGCCGTCCCTCTGTCCATTATTATACTGGAAGGAGCACCGTGTCGTAACACGATGTGGCGCATGAAAAATTGTGCTACCTCAGAAGCCGTGGCTCGTGGGATCGCCTGCGTCTCAGCGTAGCGTGTCAAATAGTCGGTCGCGACGATCAGCCATTTGTTGCTGTCCGCAGATAGGGGGAATGGCCCGAGAATGTCCATGCCGACTTGGTCGAATGGCGTGCAGGGTGCTTCAATGGGCTGAAGCAAACCAGCTGGCTTAACAGATGGTTGCTTTCGGCGCTGACATTCTCGACAGCTCTTGATGTACTTCTTGACGCTTGCCGAAAGTCCTGGCCAATAGTACCTCTCGCTCACTCTGGCAAGTGTCCGTGAGTAGCCCAGATGACCGGATGTGGGTTCGTCATGGCAAGCGAAGAGGACGTCGTCTCGCATGTCTCGAGGAACCACCAGGAGGTAGGTACGGTTGTTCGAACGAGCGTTCTTCTTGTACAGCACACCATCTCGAACGCAGAACGACGGCAACGAGCGGGATAAATGACGTGGTATGATTGTGCCCTGGCCCTCTAAATGATCGATGATCGGACGAATCTCTGCATCATCCCGCTGCAGTTTACTCAAGTCTGATGAGCTAATGGCGCCCAGGAAGCCGTCGTCTTCCTCTGCTTCCTGACTGACGACATGAAGGGGTGCGCGTGACAGTGTGTCAGCGTCTTCATGCTTACGGCCGGACTTATGAACGATGGTGACGTCAAATTCCTGCAGCCGCAAGCTCCACCGTGCTAGCCGTCCTGAAGGGTCGCGCAGGCTTGCCAACCAGCAGAGGGCATGGTGGTCCTTCACTACCTTGAAGGGACGACCATAAAGGTACGGGCGAAACTTGGTGATTGCCCACACGACTGCGAGGCACTCTTTCTCCGTAGTGGAATAATTCACCTCGGCACGGGATAGAGAGCGGCTGGCGTAGGCTATCACCCTTTCGATGTCGTCTTGACGCTGAACGAGCACTGCACCAAGCCCAACGTTACTAGCGTCAGTATGAACCTCCGTGTCAGCATCATCGTCGAAATGAGCGAGAACGGGTGCTGATTGCATGCGCAGTCGCAGTTCATCAAAAGCTGCTTGTTGCTCATTTTCCCAGACAAACGGCGTGTCGTCCCTTGTGAGACGAGTCAGAGGTTCTGCTATCTGTGAAAAGCCATGAATGAACCGGCGATAGTAGGCGCACAAACCAAGGAAGCGCCGGACGGCTTTCTTATCGACAGGAGCTGGTAATTCGGCAACAGCGGCAAGCTTGTCTGGATCGGGCCGGATTCCTTCAGCGCTAACTACATGTCCAAGAAATTTCAGTTCTTCATAGCCGAAGTGGCACTTCTGTGGCTTTAGAGTGAAGTCCGCCAATCGGATAGCCTCCAGCACGCTGCGCAGGTGCTTTAGGTGCTGCTCGAACGTGGCAGAGAAGACCACCACATCATCAAGGTAGACAAGACAAGTCTGCCACTTGAGCCCTGTGAGGACAGTGTCCATCATTCGCTGGAACGTTGCCGGCGCTGAACACAAGCCGAAAGGGAGTACTCGAAATTGGTATAGGCCGTCTGGAGTCACGAAGGCTGTCTTTTCGCGGTCTCGCTGATCTACCTCGATTTGCCAGTACCCGCTTTTGAGATCGAGAGAAGTGAAATAATGGGCGCGACGAAGTCTATCCAGCGAATCGTCGATACGCGGTAGCGGGTACACATCCTTTTTGGTCACGTTGTTAAGCTTTCGGTAATCGACGCAGAAGCGTAGTGACCCGTCCTTCTTTTTGACAAGTACGACTGGAGATGACCACGGGCTGTTGGATGGTTCGATAACGCCATCGTCAAGCATCTCGCGAAGCGAACTTGCGTACATATCGCTTCACGTTCTTTAGCCGACACGCGGTAGGGGTGCTGGTGTATTGGGCGTGCGTCCTCGTACGTGATGATCCTGTGTTGAGTGATGGACGTCTGGCGGATCTTTGAGCAACTCGCGAAGCAAGGCCTGTACTCGAACAAGAGCGCTCGCAGCGCAGTCTGGTTATCGGTGGACAGATCAGGATTGATGTCAATGTTGCTCATTGATGTGTCTGCGTTATCCACTATTTCTGACGTGAGACAGTTGGTTACGTTTGCTACTTTGTGGGCAAACGCTATCGAAGTGCCACGATAAAGGTGTCGATGCTCGTTGCTAAAGTTGGTAACGAGCAATTCAGATCGGCCGTCACGAACGGCATTACACTTCTCGTTGCACATATGCCTTGCTGCAGGAGGTGTTCTAAATTTGTCTCGGCCACCACATCGTCATCGCTCAAACCACAGCATGTTACGTCGACTAGAACACTGGCTCGGGGAGGAAGCGTCACGCTCTGTTCAGAAATACGGAGTACGTCGACACGCACTCCGTCATCCTGCACGTTGATTGCTCGCTGGGCTAAGAACGTGATGCGGCGCTCTTGCAGATCAATGATAGCTCCATTTTCCTGTAGAAAATCAATTCCCAGAATGACGTCACGGGAGCATTCACGTAGAACAAGGCAGCTTGCTACAAATGTGTACCCTTGAATCTGTACTCTAGTTGTGCAGGCGCCCAGTGGAGTTACGACATGGCCACCAGCTGTCCGAATCTGCGAGTTAAGCCACGGCGTGATTACTTTCTTCAGCTGCGTTGTCAGTTTCCCGCTCAGTATGGAATAGTCTGCGCCGGTGTCCACTAACGCATTAACTACACAACCATCAATTGTTACTGCTATGTCGAGTGAAAGCCGGCTATCTTTGCAGCAGCAGGTGATGTCGGACCAGTTTCTGTACGGTTCTGCGTCAATGGGAGGTCTTCAGTGCTTCGACGTTCAGCGACCCCGCCCCCAGAGGTCGCTTCGGCTAGTTTTCCCGGCGGGGGCTGGGAGATCGTGCGGTAGAATATCGCTGGGGCATTGATGAAAATCGCCTCGGTGATGGCGAGCGCGACTGGCGCCCGGCAGACGGTGGTACATGCTGCTGGGAGAGGTAGTTTTGGATGTCGCGTGGTCTCTGGCCGTAACGGGGGGGCGGCGAGTACGCAGAGAAGCCGCGAAGCCCAAGACGGCGATAAGGACACTGGCGGTACAAGTGCTCAGCTTCTCCGCAGTGAAAGCATAGAGGCCGGTGATCGGGTGTGCGCCAAACATCAGACTTCCGAGGATACGAGTGCCGATCGTCGATGTACTGGACCGGTTGCACTGAACGATGGGCAACAGAAGCACCACGGACAAAGGGCAGAGGCGGTGGCGTGTGCGTGCCTTCGTAGTATGGTATGTGCTGCGCTGACTCGAGTGAAACTGCAGGGACAGGATGAACGAACAATGACGGCGATGCAGCAGGGCGTTTCAAGGCTTCCGCGTAGGTTGTCTTACGGTGGTATTCAGCAGGAGCTGACGCAGCTGTATCAGGAGGCAAGGTGTCCCGGAGGGCCTGGTGCAGCTCATCTTTGATGACAGTTGCAATAGAGCTAATCGTAGGATGAGGTGTTACACCAGCCTTTTGCAACTCTTCACGTACGATATTACGGATGAGTTCACGTAAGGAGTCATTGCTGGTCCCAGCGGCGGCGAAAATGTCAGCAGTAGACATGCCACCGACTTGCCTGACGTATTGGTTTGATCGCTGCTGTAGCATTTTTTCCATTGTCACGGCTTCAGACAAGAACTCCGCGACCGTCTTTGGAGGGCGTCGCACGAGGCCGGCGAAAAGCTGGTCCTTGACACCACGCATCAAGCGACGCAACTTCTTGTCCTCCGTCATTCTTGAATCTGCCCGTCGGAAGAGACGCGTCATGTCTTCGACGTATGCGGTCACAGTTTCGTTTGGCGACTGGACGCGGGCAAGAATAGCTCGTTCAGCTCTTTCTTGGCGGTCGGCGCTGGCATATGTCTGCAGAAGTCTACGACATAATTCGGGCCACGTCGTCAGCTGCTCCTCTCGATTTTGATACCACGTGCGAGCCACGTCTTCGAGATAGAAGCAGACACGACCCAGTTTCGCCGCGTCGTCCCACTGATTCAAGTTGGCTACGCGCTCGAAGTCCGCCAACCAGTCCTCAACGTCTTCGCTCTCCGTACCATGGAACGTCGTCGGTGCCCGTGGGCTTTCCAACGTATATCGGTTCGACGACGTGCTTCCCGTGCCGGTTGGCAAGGTTTGTACCGAAGTGCTGGTCATGTTTGTTGACGTGGTGGGAGGAGTATCGTTGACTTCCGGAGGCAATCCCCTGATTCGGCGGCTGGTCCGATGCACGGGAGTATTGACTGGCACTGGACTCGTATTACGGCTTCCTGGGGGGGTCTGCAGCATCCGTGAGACTACCCAGCACCTTCCACCAGTTTGTCACGATGAGTCACAAATGCTGGGGGATGTATTGAACGACCGGGTAGCTAGCTCTAGGACAATGCGTCAGTCGTGGCTGGCTCTCGAGCCGAGAAGAGGCACGCAGATCTTCTTTCTTTCCTTCAGATGGTAGAGCCGCTCTTGCAGTCGACCCACTACGTGTGGGTGGCAATACTAATGTGCAAGAACTGCACCACTGTCGACTCCATCATATCTGAATGCCGACGATTTGAACAAGCTAAAAGCAGGCGAATCACCCACCACATCGCGAGACTACCAAACACTGCTGCGACTTCGTCTTGCGAGGATTCTGCAGCGCCCCGTTCACTTGCGCCTCCTGCCAATATCGCAAGGATTGATCCCCAGGAGCTGGAAGCCATGGCACCCGCTTCCTATCAGCCCCCTGCGCAAGACGACTGGGCAACAGTCTCGCTTATTCAAGCCGTCTTACGCCAGGAGTTTGCTAACCTGGGCGTCCAGGTTCCCCAGCCCGCCAGACTTATGCCACAGCCCATGAGCACTCCTGTCCACAACGCTGACCACCACTCTGCTCCACTTGTCGCTGCGGCAGCTTCGACTCCTCGGTTTCCACCACGCTACCAAAATCCATCTGAGTGGCGTACGCATGATGATCGACCCATCTGCTTTTCTTGCTCTCGAGTTGGGCACATCTCCCGCCATTGTCGCAACAGGTGGTATTTCCGGCCAAGCTTTCGTAATGTCGACCGCCGTCAGGACCGTGGACACTATTCGCAACCCGGTTTTTCGGATGACCATATTCAGGACCCTTCAGCTCGCCGTTCATCTCCACGCTCCAAACCGTCCTATGCTGACGTCGTCGCCCCAAGAAACTGGTCAAGCCGCTCGCCGTCACCTCAGGGTCGGCCGTCACGCTCCCCTCAACGCCGCCGCTCTCCGTCACCGGCTTATTCTGGCCATTCCCCGGGAAACTGATGAGTGCAGCTCCTGGAGGTAGCGCTGCGTTAACGACTCGGAACGAAAACCCTCAACCGGCTACAAATTCAAGACGCAATTTACTTAAGGTGTTCGTTGATGTCCACGCCGTTACTGCTCTAATTGACACTGGTGCCCAAGTATCTGTTATGAGTTCTACACTTCGATCTCGCCTGAAAAAAGTTCTCACACCAGCTATGTTCTCTACTGTTCGAGTTGCGAACGGAAGTCGAACATCGGTGCTTGGTATGTGCATTGCCCGCGTTACTGTTGCTGGCCACCACACTTCCGTTCTCTTCGCAGTCCTCGATGCTTGCCCACACGACGTCATCCTTGGAATTGACTTCTTGACCGCCCACTCCGCCCTCATCGACTGTTCTACCGGTATCTTACGGCTCGAATTGCCTTTGTGCTCCGATTTCACTCCTCCAAGTCGCACTCGGCTACGATCCGTGGAGTCTCTACGGCTACCGCCCCAGGCTGCTATGTACGTTCCTCTGTCGCCCTTCCCGTCCGTTCCTGATAGAGACTATCTGGTAGCTCCCCTCATTGATTTGACCCTTACGCACCACATCGCACTACCACATACTATATTGGTTGTTGCTAACAACACGGTGCTACTTCCAGTTCTGAACTTCTCTACGTCGACCCAAGTTCTTCCCCAAGGCATCACTTCAGCCGATCTTTCCACCCTTGATGGATGTTCGATTTGTTCTTTTACACCTGACACTAAGACCATGGCGAAACCTGTTATTACGTCGCAAAATAAGGCGTTCCTCGACAAAATGGTATCCAGCAACCTCTTACCTTCCCAAATTGCGGCGCTCCGGGGTGTTCTGTTTTCTTACCTGGATATCTTTGACGTCGACGACCGTCCCCTGGGCCGCACAAGTGCCGTAACCCACCGCATCGACACCGACGACGCCAGTCCACTCCACAAACGCCCTTATCGCGTGTCACATGCTTAGCGCCAAGTTATACAGACGGAGGTCGAGAAAATGCTGAGTAAAGACGTCATTGAGCCTTCATCGAGTCCTTGGGCCTCCTCTGTGGTCTTAGTTAAAAAGAAGGACAACACCTGGCGCTTTTGCGTCGACTATCGCCACCTGAATCGGATCACCAAGAAGGACGTTTATCCTTTACCCCGAATCGATGATGCACTCGACTGCCTCCACGGCGCCAACTATTTCTCGACCCTTGACCTTCGATCCGGATACTGGTGAATTTCGCTCCACAACCGCGACCACGAAAAGACAGCATTCATCACAAACGACGGCCTTTACCAATTCAAGGTCATGCCTTTTGGGTTGTGCAATGCCCCAGCTACTTTTGAACGTATGATGGACTCTCTTCTTCGCGGTTTCAAATGGACGACCTGCCTTTGCTATCTGGATGATGTAATAGTTTTCTCGCCCTCCTTCGAAAGCCACCTGTCTCGTCTCTCGGCAATTCTTGACGTTTTTCGTTGTGCTGGTCTCCAACTGAATTCGTCGAAATGTTCATTTGGACGTCAGCAGATTAAACTACTCGGCCACCTTGTTGACGCCACTGGTGTTCAACCCGACCCTGACAAAGTCCGTGCAGTCCGAGAATTCCCGGTTCCGCGTTCCACACAAGAAGTTCGCAGTTTTATTGGGCTCTGCTCATACTTCCGCCGCTTTGTTTTCAACTTCGCGGATATTGCTAGGCGCCTCACGGATCTCCTCAAAAAGAATGTGGCCTTTTCTTGGGGAAGGGACCAAGAACATTCCTTCGCGTCGCTAATTACCGCCCTCACATCACCACCTGTGTTGGCTCATTTTGATCTAACGGCTCGAACAGAGCTTCACACCGATGCAAGCGGCCATGGCATTGGTGCTATACTCGCTCAGATACAGAATGGCACCAACCGTGTGATAGCCTACGCTAGCCGCCTTTTGTCGCAAGCGGAACTAAATTATTCTATAACTGAGCGGGAATGCTTAGCCCTCGTTTGGGCTATCGCGAAATTCCGACCGTACTTATACGGACGTCCGTTCGCAGTCATCACGGACCATCATGCGCTTTGCTGGCTGTCGACGCTTAAGGACCCTACAGGAAGACTCGGCCGATGGGCACTTCGATTACAGGAGTACACGTTCTTGGTTGTTTACAAATCTGGAAAGCTGCACAGCGATGCTGACTGCTTATCCCGGCACCCCATTGATTCACCTAGCTCCACTGATTTGGAATCCGATGCCTGCGTTTTAGCCATCACTGACTTTTTGAACGTGGCTGACGAACAGCGCCGAGATCCATCGCTGCTCACCATCATTGACCGCCTTCAATCGCGTTATGCTGACCCTTCTCTTAGCAGATACCTGCTTCAAGACAACATTTTGTACCGCCGCAACTTACACCCCGACGGCGCGGAACTTTTACTCGTCGTACCGCATCACCTGCGAAAGGATGTTCTGCGACAATTCCACGACGCTCCAACTTCTGGACATCTAGGAGTCTCCAGAACTTACGACCGCATTCGACGACGAGTATTCTGGAAGGGTCTGTACCGCTATGTTCGTCATTACATCGCATCTTGCGACCTCTGCCAGCGCCAAAAGAAGCCTACGACTCCCCCTGCCGGTCTTCTTCAACCCATTGAAGTTCCAGCCGAGCCATTTTATCGAGTGGGGTTGGACTTGCTAGGTCCCTTTCCTACTTCTACAACTGGAAATAAATGGATTGCAGTGGCCACAGACTATGCCACTCGGTATGCAATCACTCGAGCGCTACCAACCAGCTGCGCAACCGACGTTGCCGACTTCCTGCTGTACGACATTATTCTCCAGCATGGCGCTCCGACTCACCTGCTCACAGACCGTGGTCGCTACTTTCTATCTCATGTGGTTGATGATCTACTCCAATCTTGTGCTACCCGTCACAACTTCACCACATCTTGCCACCCTCAGACCAACGGCCTTACGGAGCGCCTAAACCGCACATTGACGGACATGCTTTCCATGTACGTATCTACCGACCACACTGATTGGGACATAGCTTTTCCGTTCGTAACCTTCGCCTATAACTCGTCGCGTCATGAAACAGCGGGCTACTCCCCTTTTTATCTACTCTGCGGGCGTCATCCCTTACTGCCCTTCGACACACTGATTTCATCAGACCACCCATCCTTCACTTCGTACGCTCAGGATGCGATCACCCGTGCCCTCACAGCACGCGCGGTAGCGCGTGCTCGGTTATCGTCGTTGCAGACAGCACAGAAGTCTCTTTATGACCGTCGACATAGAGATGCCGTTTTTTCAGCGGGATCTCTTGTCCTCTTGTGGCTCCCATCTCGACGTGTTGGCCTCTGCGAGAAACTACTATCACGATACGCTGGGCCCTACCGAGTCATTCGTCAGGTCACACCTGTGACCTACGAGATCGCCGCTACCACAAACTCATCAGCTGCTGCACCCAGAACGGAAGTAGTCCACGTTTCTCGTCTCAAGCCCTACAACGCCGACTCGCTCATTTAACAGGCACCGAGACGGTGCCTTACGGGCCGGGGTGATGATACGTGTATGGAACTGTCACCCCGACACAGCTGAATTGGCACCCAAATGAAGAAGACGACAACGTGGTTGTAGTGGGTTGGACTCTCGAGCTTCTCCCGTTGGCCTGCATGACTGTGCGCTCTTTAAGCCGTTAGCAAGACCAGCTCTCGGTGAATAAATCTTCCCCGTAACAATATTATCAGGATGGCGCAGTAAATCTGATTCGGCACCCTTTGGTGCAGTTAGCCCAATAGTGGGATCACTGTAAATGGGAAGAAACAAAAGTGAACAAAAAGATAACTTGCCACAGGCAAGATCCGGGCCTTTGACTTTCGAATATTGCATAGACGCTCGGTGGTGGTCATCTCCTATCCCCTTAATACCCCTTTATAGGGTGTATATGTGCATTTTAACTGTGGAAGCGTCAGTGCCACCTGTTGCCATTGTGGCAAGTGTGGTACATGAAATTTGAAGGTCGCAGATTAAAATCCTGCCATTGGCAAGTTCAGTGTGTCTGAAAAGAGCTATATTTTACACATCGCCATGATACAACACAAAAACTATGCAACTCACTATAAAACTTATCAGGTATTTAATGTGAGCGTGAAAGCCTATGCATACAGCAAAAACTTCATTTCCCTAGACTAGTGAATAAAAAAAACTTCTTTTTTCGAATTTCATCTGCCCTTAAAAGATCCCCGACACCAAATTTGGAAACTCGAGATGCTTGTGTTGTTTGAGAGTCCTACATGCGGGAGGGGGGGGGGGGGGCACTTCTGACTCATTATTAGGGATGGGCATTGCCTGTAAGATATTTTCATTTATTTTTAAAGAAAGAGTGAGTACTCATCTAAGCTATCACCACAAATCAACATCATCTCTCGTTCGATCAACGCAAAGGTCCCACATGATGCTCTACAAGTAAGACGAGTATTGTTGATGATGATGTGTGGCGCTTTGTGGCGCAAGGGCCAATTGATGGCCAAAGAGCGCCATTTCTACGTGTAGAGATGCGGACAATGATATGTTGGGTGGCTGTATAGGGGGCTTAAAATTCCTCGCGATAATGCGGGTAAAAACATAAGTATTAAGATCATGACAGTGGCGTGATATGCATAGTAAAAAGGGTGACAAAGGTTTTGATAATAAAAACATGTAAAAATATTTGGCACTAGCACAAGTGCCTCTTCAGCGCCCTTGTGTCCAAGGGCTGCGAGGCAAGTGCTTTTAAATGTAGTCACTGCAGCAGCAACCTCTCTTGAGAGGTCACGCTACGCAATGCTTGGGTATAATACATGGTAAAAACAGGCATCTCTTGAAAAAGCTAGCAATGATTTATGGGTGAAAAGTGGTTCCCTACCGACAAACATTGCGGGGTGTAATGGTATATGTTGTCGGTAGGGTAATGGAAAGTAAGGCGAGTATTGTTGACATCAGAGAACATTTCTGGAACGTGCCCAATACCCCCACTGGCGCCTGTCAAGAACTATTGTTCGTCACCCTTCTCGCTCTGTTGTTAGCCTGCTCTCAAGGTGGTTTTGGCTGCTTACGCCAGGAATGCTGAGGGGGACACACTAAAAGCCCGCACATCGTTTCTTCACCAACTGCAGCTCCACGACTTGAAAATGGCACATGTAGTGCCACCGAAGTTTAAGCGCATGTAGCTATGGCACCACTACTGCTCTTTAGGGCACTAATTTTTTATGGTATTTAAGTGGGCATTTCAAACTGATGCAAAATAATTATGAAATAACAATAGCATTAGAGAATTTTAGTTTAATGCGCAATGGCCTTGTGGATTCAACAGCCAGGAAGCAAGACTGCACATGCACTGAACCCAAAAAAGATGCATGTGTTTGCGCACGCAGGTGAGGCGCGCGCTACATCTCAGCACTTATGTTACGTCCAGTACAGTCACTACGTACTTTACTGGTGGCTCTCTCGCAAGATCCCATCCTGCCAGGACCAAAACAGACAAGACTGCCAGGACCGCTCGCAATACAGTAGTCGTGACATGAAAACAGTGAGTTAAGTTCGTGTGAATTACAGCACTGCTCTTCATTTGGAGCCGTAAACAAAGGTGGCAGTTCGATGAGCTGGCACTTTCTGCATGGCTACGGGAGAAGAAAGTTGCATCAGCAGCTACGCTCTATCAACGGGCACAATGGCCGTTTGGTTCTGGAATTCGCAACGGTAGAACTCCGTAGTGTAGCCGTTGACTTCGACAACACTCAGGCAAGGCTCCTCAAAGGTGATGAAGCATATTTTGCTCTTCTGGATACACCCACTGCAGTCCCCCTTCGAATGTTGCCCAGCAGCAATCCCCGAGATGTCACCACTTTGTTCACAGGTCAACTGTAATAGGCCTAACGAATGAAGATGCCATGCTATGTCACCGACGGCACCTGGGAAAAAGCTTATGATGGCTTGACAGGCCATTACACTTCGAAGTGATGATTGAAGAGGATCGTCGGCAACATCGACCGCGGACCCAACACAAAGCAGGTTGGAGCTATGGCGATGAACGGAACCATAAGGGTGTTTTATTTGGGCTGCGATCCGACCGTCAGCCTTAAGTGGCTAGCCAGACTGAATTTAGCAAACGAAGTCATATGTAGTTAGAACTGATTATATGCGTTAGCTTACTTTTGGAGATTCCGGTGGCAGTGTTTCTTTGTTTTTAAGTGCAAAGCATTTCTTTTTGTACAAGCACCTTTGGCTTCCATCCGTCTGTCGGTCCGTCCGTCCGTCCGTCCGTCCGTTTGTCCGTCCGTCCGTCCCGCCCGCCCGCCCGCCCGCCCGCCCGCCCGCCCGCCCGCCCGCTTGCCCGCTTGCCCGCTTGCCCGCTCGCCCGCCTGCCCGCCCGCCAACCTGCCTGCCTGCCTGCCTGTTTATCTAGCCACTTACGACTGGGTGCTCTCATGATCATCTTCTTGGCGTGAACCAAAATTAGTATGGGAGGGTGAGATAGTTTGAAAAATATGACGTGCTGGTCAAGACATAAATAATGTCACAATCTTGTCGCTTACGTCGCCAAAAACTTTCCACCAGAGAGTGCCAAATACCTGCGAGCGGTATGGGCCACATGTGATTGAGACTTAGTATCTACCCAGTAACAGCGAGAACACACATTGATGATTTTAACGCGTGAGCACTCAGAAAAAGCTAACCTCGGCAATGTTGAACCAACGAACGCATTGAATAAATATCATGTTCCCCAGAAAGAATCAAATCCCAGCATTCTGTGTGGCAATCTAGTATTCTACCACAGAGCTATGCCAGGTCTCGAAACTACTTTTTGAATAGACCCAAATGTTCATAAAAGTTAATTCCGGCTGCAGTGCTAACCTGTCAAATTTTATAAACATTACATAAGTACTCCTATTATACAGCTGTCACGTCAGGCTAATGTCACTTGCAGTTAGGTGGCATATACAGAAGTTTATTTATGCAGCAGTGTCCAGGGATGCCATCCTCGTGAGTACCGGCGCTTCATATTAGGTTATCGCTTCCAGTGTTGCTTATACTCATGTTCCTGTTGGCCTCATTGTGCAAGCGCAAACAACTGGTTCTGTAAGTATCTGCAACTGTTCAACATATGTCTGTACCTGCAACATTTGTACGTATATTTAGTGTCATTTCTTAACGTGCTGCTTCATCAAACATTTACAACACGGTCACGTTCCATCCGCATAGCATCGATTCCCAAACTACGTGGAGTCTGCGAATTTTTTTCCACTGTTGTTTAGTTATTTAGTGTTCTGTTTTTTGTTAGTTCTTTCCTATTTGTTATTAAACCAAGTTTTCTGTGCCACCCAGTATCCTCTCAATCCATCAGCAATAGCAGCCCTTCCCGAGATCCATGACAATGGGCCTTTTCCTAGTCCATACAGCACCCCAAGTGGAGATCGTCAAAATCAAAACTGGCGACCTTGGTCCTCCGCAGGCCGGCAGACATTTACGACTCTCTTTAAGGGGAAGATTTGCATGTTTGTTGCACCAGATGTCGCTTGGTCCACACGTGTCGTCACCTTTTGGTCAACAAAAAGCATGGCGCCTGCCTCCGCACATGCGCAGGCTATCTACCCGGCCCCCTTGTAGATTGTGTAAAGATTGTCGTGTATGTGATCACTAAGAACTGCAGTGGCTGCTACATGTGTCTAACTGGCACATGTCTGCATGACTGTCTGCAAGAGCATTCCAAGTGTTATAAAGTAACGGTATAATTCTAGTGATGCATTTTATCACACGTGTATTCACGTACGTGTTCCAAGCTCAGGTAAATTTTCTCGCATGTGGATAGCCCCCACAGCCCCCTCATCATTGTGACATATGTCTGAATGACTGTCTGCAAGAGCATTCCAAGTGTTATAAAGTAACGGTATAATTCTAGGGATGCATTTTATCACACGTGTATTCACGTACGTGTTCCGAGCTCAGGTAATTTTTATCACATGTGGATAACCCCAAAGGCCCCCTCATCATTGTGAGCGGCTTTCATGGCGCGTAAGGAATGCCACATGAAGATGCTAGCACCAAGGGAGTATTTTTGTTCTTCCCGTTTAGCAATCGCTGTTCAGTTGACTTTATTTTCTCTTTATGTTATAAATGCCCATACCAAACAATAAGTGTTAATTTGGCAATAAGTGCTGGTCCTTGTCATTTGTCATCTCTGTGTCCATCGTGCTGCTAGTTCAACTGGAAGCAATACCCAAAGCACTACTGGTCATCGAAAACGCTCGGCTTGTGTGTTACATCAACTAATATCGATTATTACAGCTTACTGCGTTGCCACTAGATGATGCGAAGCAACACTCGAAGGCAAGCCTGTTAACGCTCAGGTACATGTTTCAGATGTTGCACACAGTAAACTAACGCTGTAGGAGGTAGCCTCACACGTAGTGTACCCAGCATGCAACACATAGCAGATGTACAGTCTTGCATACACTTAACTGAAATTCTCTACGAATTACATGCTACCTTAGAGCGTTTGCAATTCAATTTTAAGATTACCAGAGACAAACCTACCTAAAATTTACTGTAAAATCATTTGCAACCAAAGCTCACTGCCAGGGGTCCTTTAAGGAAAATCCAACCCTGTGCAGTGAGGACTAAAACGGTCAAGCAAAAATCAATACCACAGCCACCTCAAGTGCTCACACCCTGCCATGTGCAAACACCCCAAATTTCAAACACTTACCCTGTGGATGATTCCAGCCGAGTGGATGTACTGCAACAAGAAAGAAGAAGAGTCAGGAATGGGATGTGCACCATGACCCAGCATTTCCTATCCATGCTTGAACTATAACTGGTGCTATCACAATATCAATGAACCTTGCAAAAGAGGAGATCACATTTTCTTGAAGTTGTAAAGCATCATAAAACCTACCACCACAACACAAATCCTATGCAACAGAGCTGTGCTGCGTAATCTCAGAGGCAGTGCTTTGCTCATATTTGTACTGTGTAGCACAGCGTAAATGGCATCATATTTCCTTGCTTAAATGCATACTGTGCCAAATGTGGAACACACCGAATTTTGGCTGTGTACCATAATGGAAAAAACAATCTAGAAAAGCAATAACAGCCATAAACTATTAAGGCGATGAGGTATGCGAAAATTCCTTTTTATGCTTCTGCAACAACAAGTAAGAAAAAAATGCCAGGCCAGCGTAGAACGCACAGCACTGTCATAGTGAAAGCTAGAAGAGTGGCCTTCATATAACCTTTTTTTAAAAACTCTTTTGGTAGGTGCTACAAGCAGACTTGCAGGGTACCCACTACACCATAAATCATCACAGCTTTTGTGTAGTAGGCAGGCATTCAATAAGCCATCCTTTGTCATTTTATGGAGAAATGTGGCACCCACTACACACTTGCAAGGAATATTGTTTGGTTTGGGAAAACTTTATTTTGAAAGTCCGAAGGCATGCGCCCTAGCGCACGGCGGGTCACTCTCACGATGGGACAGTGTCACGGACGGCCAATTTTGGTGACCCCGCGTCACGGCAATTAACGGGCGCCGTACTTCCCCAGTGACCGTGGGAACAGCGGGCGCATGCAAGAGAGCCGAGAAGTGCAGAATGGGGTGCTTTTCTTCGAACGCCGCCGCCGACGTTTGACCCTTTTGTAACTGCGGCGGCGTCTGCAGGGTCGTGGAAGGCCGCGATGTATTTCGAACAAGGATTAGACTACGAGACGCCCCGGCTGAGAGCTAAATGGTTGACCGTTCCCACGAGGAAAAGCGTGGGAAACACTCTGGTGGCCAAGCCGTATGACAACCCGACAGGTTGTCACTCTCGCTAGTTGCGGCCCCTCTTCCAATTAAAAAAAGGGGTGGGGTCAAAATATTTTTGGGGCGGAGTTTCCCCTCAATTAAACGCGCATGATTGGACCCAGGTAGAGGTCTCTTGCCCCCAAGGAAGAGAGCGAGGAGACACGAGGGGGATTTAAGCGCAGGATTTTGCCCTACTAGGCAGACTAGTCGCTGACCAAGATGGTGTAGAAACAGATCAACAAGCATCTCTTCTAGAAGTTTTTAGTGTGGCTCTGTATCGGCTGGCCACCTAAACTTAGCCGTTCGTCTAGTTGTGACGCGATAATAACGTCTGCAACGTAGACATCGGGGCTTCGCCTCGAGTTAGCTCAACCTGCCCGAGGTCACCTGCAAGCACTAGCCTCCCGGAGCCACCAGCGTAGCATCACCGCCGACATCGCAGTCGTGCCAGAACTCTCTTCGACTTCTCGCATCCGATCGTCGGGGACGCAACGCTGCCGGTCATCACACGTATGCCTTCACCTGTTTATATCTTCGAACTTTCTCCTCCGTAGTCTATTGTTGTTAGTTTGTGTAGTTTGTAATAGTTCTCTCGCGTAAGCTGATTTATTGTTTTTTATACATATTTTTTAGTTGTATCAAATGTTGATGTATTTTGTTAGTTGTATGGAAGTGTTGTATGAGATCCCGTGTGCTGCAATATCGCTAGAGTAAAGTTTGTTTTGTTTTCTCACGTCTCTGATCTCTTCACTGTCTCTGCTTGCGTACGGAACGAACTAACCTGCTGTCATTCCCGTCACCGACTTTGCGCTGGCGACGCTAGAGTGGCAGCTTGTAACAAAACTGGCGTCTGCGACAGCACGTTCCGTACAAGAGTAAGACAGTGAGGGGTGAACGAGAACCGTGCGGACAGCGTGGTGATAGAGCCGCACAGTTGAAGCGGTTGCATCCTGCATATGATTGCACTGGTTTTATAGTGGCATTACAGTGACAGTTTGCAGTATGGAGTGTATGGATTTCGATACGTGGATCACGCACGGTAAACAGTTAGGCCTCGAGGGCGCCAAACTGAGACGATGGGTTAAGGAGCAGCAGAAATAGGCGCAGGCGTTAGCCAGAGAAGAGCGGGCACTGGCCTGGGAGGAAAAGGAAAAATAAAGGCAGAAAGAACGCGAAGAAAAGGAGAGGGAATGCGAAGAAAGGGAGAAAGAACGAGAAGCGGCAAGAGAAGCGGCTAGGGAAGCCGGAGAACAGGAAGTGCAGTTACTGCAATCAAAGATTCGTCTCAGTGAGAGTAGCAGTGTGAGCCGATTCAGCAGTGAGCACGGCGGTGCGGGAGATGGAGAAGCTCTGCATCATTGAGAAATCAGTCACCTTATAATTCGCCAGTCATTTTGGTAAAGAAACCCGACGGTACAAATCGACTGTGTATCGAATTTCGATGCCTGAACAACGTTCTGGTGGCCGACTCCGAACCTATGACAAGAACTGACGCGGTGTTTGCTACAGTGCGAAAGAGGAAGTATCTCTCGAAGCTCGACTTCATGAAGGGCTATTGGCAGATCCCGCTGACCGAAGAGTGCAAAGCGAAGACGGCCTTCTCGACGACATCGGGACTATATCAGTTCCGCTTCATGCCATTCGGCATCAAGACAGCGCCTGCTGTATTTGCTAAGTTGATGGGGAAGGTTGCGGAAGGTATACCTGATGTGGACCATTACTACGATGATGTACTGGTAGCCACTGAGACATGGGAAGAACACCTGAGGTCTCTGGGACTGCTTTTTGAGCGCATACAGAGGGCCGGGCTTACAGTGCGCCCCAGTAAATGCGAACTTGGTGTGGAAGAAATCGACTTCTTGGGACACCGAGTAGGCAGGGGCAGATTGCAACCACTGGGGAAAACACTCGACAAGCTCGAAGCTGCACCACGCCCTTCAACCAAGCGACAAGTGCGCGCCTTCCTCGGTTTGACCGGGTACTATCGGGAATTTATCCCGAATTACGCAGAAGTCAGTGCTCCCCTTACAGATTTAACTCGGAAGGGCGAAGCTAACTCGGTGAAATGGACAGCAGCCCACGAGGAGGCTTTTCGAAGTCTCAAACAACATGTCTCGACGGAGCCGATACTACGACTACCAGATTTGCACCAACCATTCGTACTTCGAACGGACGCATCGGACACAAGTCTCGGAGCCGTGCTCATGCAGGCCCACGAAGGCAAGCTCCACCCCACAGCTTATGCCAGCCGAAAGCTGCTTCCCCGGGAGGCTTCCTATAGTACCATCGAACGCGAATGTCTCGCGTTGGTATGGGGAATTCAGAAATTCATGTACTTATATGGAGTACATTTTTGTGTCCAGATAGACCACCAGCCTCTGAGTTATATCCAACAGGCAAAACAGCTGAACGCTTGAGTACTTCGATGGAGTTTACTACTCCAAGAGTACCAGTTCTTCATTACGCATATTAAGGGTAGCGAAAACGTGGGAGCCGATTACTTGAGCCGGATATAGTTCTTGAGGTCTATGAGCATGTTATTTTTTTTCTTTCGTCGTTTGTTTTCTGTTTGTATGTGCATATTTCATTGTACAAGAAGTGTATTTTGAGTTATTTTCTTTTTGCTTGGTGCATTGGTTGTTTTTATATGTTGTAGTGCACATTGAAGGATTTCACTACAGTAGAGAAGCGCACCTGTTCCGTTTTGTTTCGTAGCATACATTCGTGCAGTGTATTCTGTATTGATGGATGCTGTACACGGCTATTTCTTTTTCTTGTTTGTATGACGCATTGATATTGTTGCGTGTAACTGAAGCTGGTACTTTAACAATTGTTTTTTCCCTTTTGTTGTTACTTTGATGCACTCTGCCTATTTATGTTGTGTATGAGAGGGACAGTCCTCATGTCTCCCTTGTTGGTGGTGTTTTGTTCCTTGTTGTCGAAAAATTCCCCTCCGTGTGAGCAAATGTTATGAATAACATTCTGAAAGCGGGGGGCAATATCACGGATGGCCAATTTTGGCGACCCCGCGTCACGGCAATTAACGGGCGCCGTACTTCCCCACTGACCGTGGGAACGGCGGGCGCATGAAGGAGAGCCGAGAAGTGCAGAATGGGGTGCTCTTCTTCGAACGCTGCCACCGACGTTTGACCCTTTTGCAACTGGGGCGGCGTCTGCAGGGTCGTGGAAGGCCGCGATGTACCCCGAACAAGGATTAGACTACGGGACACACCGGCTGAGAGCCAAACAATCTGACCGTTCCTACGGGGGAAAACCTCTGGCAGCCAAGTCGTATGACAACACCCCAACAGGTTGTCACTCTCGCTAGTTGAGGGCCCTCTCCTAATTAAAAAGGGGTGGGGTCAAAATATTTTTTGGGGCGGAGTTTCCATCAATATAACGCGCATGATTGGACCCATGTAGAGGTAGGTCTCTTGTTCCCAAGGAAGAGAGCGAGAAGACACGAGGGGGATTTAAGCGCAGGATTTTGCCCTGCTAGGCAGACTAGTCACTGACCAACATGGTGTAGAAACAGATCAACAAGTATCTCTTCTAGAAGTTTTTAGTGTGGCTCTGTATCGGCTGGCCACCTAAACTTAGCCGTTCGTCTAGTTGTGACGCGATATTAACGTCTGCAACGCAGACATCGGGGCTTCGCCTCGAGTTAGCTCAACCTGCCCGAGGTCACCTGCAAGCACTAGCCCCCCGGAGCCACCAGCGTAGCAACACCGCCGACATCGCAGTCGTGCCAGAACTCTCTTCGACTTCTTGCATCCGATCGTCGGGGACGCAACGCTGCCGGTCATCACACGTATGCCTTCACCTGTTTATATCTTCGAACTTTCTCCTCCGTAGTCTATTGTTGTTAGTTTGTGTAGTTTGTAATAGTTCTCTCGCGTAAGCTGATTTATTGTTTTTTATATGTATTTTTTAGTTGTACCAAATGTTGATGTATTTTGTTAGTTGTATGAAAGTGTTGTATTAGATCCCGTGTGCTGCAATATCGCTAGAGTAAAGTTTGTTTTGTTTTCTCACGTCTCTGATCTCTTCACCGTCTCTGCTTGCGTACGGAACGAACTAACCTGCTGTCATTCCCGTCGCCGACTTCGCGCTGGCGACGCTAGAGTGGCAGCTTGTAACAGACAGTAAGGCCGTTGAAATTTTTCGACGCTGTGGCTGACCATGAAAAATTATGCCCGAAGCTTTAGTAATGGCTTTGAGCATTCGATGACAGACTTGTTATGCAATTTGCATTCTGTGACACCTCATTGTTCTAAAGTGCTTTATGACTTATATTAACATGATTCCTTTGCTGCCATCAAGCCTGTCTAGGGTCACTTTGGAACAGAGTTTCGAGCACAGGCTTGGCTCAGTGGTAGAACACTAGGCTGGCACGTAAAGGACCAGGGTTAAAATGCCATCGTGTTCTTGGTGTTTTTATATAGGTAGATGAATGAATGGATGAATGAATGGACAAAACGTAATTAAAAACCTGACGATTAGCGACCGGGCCTAGGCTACCAAGGTGGTCGCAGTAAGGTTTAGCCTTTCCGCCACTTCCCAGGCCTGTTGGATGGCGCAAACTCCAAATTTTTCTTTTAGGGGCGAAGCTCCTTAAGGCATGGGTCTGTCCAAACCTTGTATGTATGTAGTAATATGTAGCCACCTGTGGCACCTACCTGCTCTAGAGCGGGTATGTGCCACAGGGGATGCGAGATGGGAGATGGCAGTACATGGATTGTTCACTAGATAAACGCACGGAAGGGCGGACTGACAGACTAGCAGGCAGATGGACGAATGGATAGACGCGCGGGTGTATGGCCATGGACAGACAGATGGACGCATGAATAGACACACGGATGGCCGCGCAGACGGACGGACGGACGGAAGCACGGACAGGCTGATGGATGCTTCACCCCACTCATCATCATTCACTCCGTGAATATTCTGTGATTTTTTATTTGCTTATTTCGCGAGATAGTGGTTACGAACACCAGTCATGGACAATCTCATAACAGCTTTCGCTGTAAAAGAAGGGTGTAACAAAAAAGGAAGGCAGCTTCGCACTAGTGGTGAAGAAAGTGCCGAGCTGCTTTCTCTTTTTCTTTTTTCTCTTTCTCACACTATTTTCTAGTTTCTTTCTCTCTTTATATTAAAGGCTCCATATATATACTTAATATTAGTGTCAAGGCGCTCAATGACCAAGCGGAAAAAAAGTCATCTTTAGTGCTCGCGTGTGCTCAATATGCTACAAAAGGCCATGCGATGCGTGGTTTTACCGGCTTTATGACAAGTACTGACACCAGCATACGATCACAGCATGTACAGCATACGACAGCCCGGCCCCGTCAAATGCTCTGCGCTTAAAATAAAGCCATCACTGTTGTGTGCGAGACAAACTTGCACATGCACTGCAAATCCTGTATTTTTTATGCTGCTCCAGAAATGACAACACTTCTCTTATATCTATCATTATCATCATGCTGACAATGCCCACTGCGGGCCATAATCAGGCTGATGCACATCACTATGGGCAATGCACCAGCAATCTCACATCCTCAACTGGGTTTCTAGCAAGCACAACAAAACATGTGAATTGGTAAGTGGAAAATACGGGACAGCATGCAGCAGAGGGTCAAGCCAAAATAAGACTAGAACTAAGACAAATAATGCCATATACAAAATCACTGCACCTTATAACCAATCCTACGGCAGTTGTCTCATTTCAACATGGCAGGCCGCATAGTGTCCGTAACTGCTATCACATGCAACAACAAAAAGAATCTATGAAAAAAAACAATTCCAGGTCCAAACAGGATTTCAATTCTCTGCATGGCAGTCGAGTATTCACCTTTGAGCAATGCCAGTTCTTCAAACTCCTTCGGAGAAATATACCCTATACAGTCGTCAGGTCGGTCAAGGAATAGTGTGGACTAGGCTTGTGTGAATAATAAATTTTAGGTTCGGAATGAATGATTTTGGTTGCATAACTTCTAATAGGATTTGGGTACCACATATCACATATTACAAAAATGGGCATATTTGTCCTCACCCAACTAACCTGCACAGCATAGAGTTTCCTAAATATAAACTAGAAAAAACTTAAGTCCAGGCGGAACTAGTGGCACTAGTGTCTATGGGAGCTGCAATGCATGGCGCTTCAGTGAGCTTGAAAGTTACGGGTATGACATAGCTTTGCCTAGTCTTCTTATTCTACGGTCGTTCTGGCTTCGCGTGGCTTAAAGCTGCTTTGTCATGAAACAACAATCAGCAAATGTTCGGCAGTTACGATTCACCACCTTAATCTTTTAGGCGCACCACTTCAAATCGGGTCACGAAGTGAAAAACGGTTTGTTCTTTTCTGCGAAACAAAACCAACATGCAGCAATAAATGAAGCCACAAGTGTGTTTGCCACCTACAAGCATGAAGACTAGGCGAATCTGCATGCTACCCATCATTCACATGGTAGCTGAACGATCGCAGTGCCAGAGTCCCCTCTCGTTAATTATAGGAAACTTTATGCTGCACAGTCCTTTTTAAAAATTTAAATAAATCCTGCACAAATGTCATTCTTTTTCTTAAAAGATATAGAAACAACTTTGAATAGTAGCAGGATTTGACTTTTTGATAGAATGCCAGTGAGAACCTGTAAAATACGTTACATTTTTAAACTTATGATAGTTTGAGAGAATATAATCCGGTACGACAGGCTTTTAAGCTTAAACAATGATTTATCAAGATGAGAGTAATATATTCATCTGACCTTGAAACGTGGCTTAGCAACAATGCAGACTTCCCCTGGATAGGTTGTTTTTATGGCTAAGCACCTCTTTCACAGCAGCAAAATCACCTTTAACCAGTAATTCCCAGTCCCAAAAAACATAAACAAAACAAAAAGACAAGTTGTAGACATGTACATAAACCTAAAATAAAGAACCAGATGCCATAAAAATAGTCACGCAATGTGTTTATTTTAAATTACAGGTTTTGCACATATGCAACACTGGCCATGAATGGAACGGAAGGTATAAGGAGAGGTGAAAGTTAGCTCAGCTCACACAATTTTTTTTTCTGAGTGGAAATATGAAACAATGATCTGAACTTGATTGGCCGAAGGTGTTCTAAGCCTGGTGAAAGTGGGTGAAACAATTACGGTCTTTATTGAGGCACAGATACACCTGGCTGCTCTCGTTCGAAAGTGGTCAGTGCTGTGCTCCGTCCTTTCGGACGTCTCGTGGTACTGCATTGAAGATATTGTTGACGACTAGGACATTTTCTATAGATGATCGTCCAGGTGCACGCTTTCTGTAAAGCACCAATGCAGTCGCAAGCTCTGACAGAAAACTACGCAGCGGCATGGTATGATTGCGTTGCTTTTGTGCATGACATTCATGCAGAAACCATGCATTCACTATAGCTATTTTGACGGCGTGCCAGAAAATATAAATGTACCATCGCTTCGCCCACATTAGAAAGCGATAGCTGTAGCACATCTTGTCTAGCAGATCAACATCACCCATAGACATATTGTACATTCGCATAATAGCAGGGCAGTCAACTGGTATGTGCATCTTCTGCTTTTTGTCCCATCTTTTGACAGTTGTTATTGGGTTAACACCCACACAATTGGAGAGGAGAGTCACTGGCCGGTTGTCGAACCACTTCACAGCAACCATATTGTTCTGACCACATGACGCTACACAGAAGTCTAATGACCCACGACCTTTCTTTTTCATTTCTTTCTCGTTTATTAACTTGCATGATTGCAATCTGTTCTCTCAGACAGTGCCAATGTATGAGACTTTAGTGCATGCGAGCTCACTCACCAAACGTGGACTTGTAAAAAAGTTATCACCAATAATGAGGTTGTTTTCTCTGTCAGGAAGGCTTGAACAGAGCTGGATAACAACTCTGGCTTCAAGACCGAGCTCATATCCTCCTTGATCGCCGTAGAAACCCTTGCTAGATGCTGGGGAGATGTCAAAGTCATAGCAGAGCCCCGACTCTCCTGCCCAGGCCCAACGCTTGAGACCCCACTTGCATCACAACATTTCTTGAAGAAAACCACCTGCTGTCGCCATTACAGCACAGATTTAGAAAAAAATTATCGACCACAACGCAGCTAATCACAACAATTCATGAGTTCACGTCATCGCTTGATACGGAGAATCAAATTGATGCTATATTTTTAGATTTTAGTAAAGCCTTCGATCTTATCATGCATAGCAAACTCATTTCTAAATTACATATTCTAGGTCTACCTGTTAACCTCATTGAGTGGATCCGTTCTTATCTTCACAATCACAAGCAGTATGTTAAAGTAAATGACTGCATGTCTGGTATTCTACCAGTATCATCTGGAGTTCCTCAAGGCAGTGTTTTGGGGCCTACTCTTTTTCTAGCCTATATAAATGACATTGTTAAATCAATAGACACATCAAAAGTCCACATAAAGCTTTTTGCAGATGACTGCATACTTTTTAAAACGATTACTGCTCTGAATGACCAGAAGTGCCTGCAATCCAACCTTTGTGTCATTTCTAAGTGGTGTGAAGATTGGGCAATGAAATTAAATAGCGATAAATCAGTTGTCATGCATATTAGGATAAATCAGTTGTCATGCATATAACAAATAAGAAACACCGTTTTAATTATACATATTCTTTCAATAACTGTCTATTGACTGAGGTTAACGAATATAAATATTTGGGCGCCACAATTACAAGCTACCTAACATGGTCAAGCCACATCAATGAAACATGCTCATCTGCTTCTAGAAAGCTCAGTTTTTTGAGACACAAATTAAAAACAGCACCCTTAGAAATCAAAATGTTGGCCTACAATGCTTTTATAAGACCAAAGTTAGATTATGCTAGTGTCGTTTGGGACCCACATATAAAGAAAGATGTTAAGAAGCTTGAGATGGTGCAGCGAAAGGCGGTTCGCTTTATCTTTAATGACTACCACAGAAATGACTCGCCAACAACGATCATGGCCATTAATGATATCCCTACTTTACAATACCGAAGAGCTGTTGCCCGGCTGAAATTGCTACACTCACTTTATTTCCGTAAATTTAACATTAGTCCAGAAACTTATATAAGAAATCGAATCTCAAGACAAACCCGTTATACGCACAGCTACACTCTTGAATCTTACTTCGCACGTACTAATCTTTTCATGAACTCGTTCTTTCCTCGGACGATCAATAATTGGAACGTGTTACCTTTTGAAGCATTATGTGATAATGAAAATCCTGACTTTGATAACTATGTATCTTTCCGTTTTTAACCGTACAACTCAAGATCTCAGACTGTCTCACTTTGTACCTGATTTGCATTCTCTGGTTGCAGTTTGCAATTTCTTGCTGCCATTATACTTTGTTCAAATCTCATCCTGTGTTCTTCTGCCTTAACATGTTTTTATTGCTCCAACTAGCATTTTATTGAAGTTACATTGTGAATCACTTTTTATTATGCCCCCCTGCTTGGTCTTTCGACCGCAGTATTCCGTAAAATAAATAAAACAAATAAAATTTGGGCTTGCTTGGCAGGTACTGCCATATTGGCGACCTTCTACAGAAACGAATGAGAATTTCATCAATACACGACTTCGTTTCCTGTGGTATTTTCATCATGTTTCGGTAAAGTTTTGATATACAGGGGTGCACTTATCAGCATTTATCTTCCAAGGTTTTTTCTGTTGCAGCATCATTGTCCACAAAGTGCAAGTGACTTGCTATCTTCTCGAACCGGTTCCACGACATAACTTGTGCTATAAGCTTATACCTGCTTCCCTGTTTCCAGTATGCACTTACATTGTGCTACGAGGCCCATACGGAAAAACATTCCGAGCTCAGAAGTGAGTTCTTCAATAGTCATGCCTAATGGTGTTCCATTTTTCTGCATGTAGTATTTGTTGGTTTCTTCCACTACGCGTGTCAGCATCGTTTTTGACACAAACAAGTCAAACAGTTCCTTTGCTGAGTAAGGCTCGAAGGGAGGCAAGGGCAATTCATTTTCGAAGCAATTTTGTGGCTACTGAAATCATGTTTTTTTTTTTCCACGTATAGCACTTCTTCGCGTACGTCACTTTCAAACCAAGTGTGGGTGCAACGACCTCATCCTGGGAATCTGTTCTACTACTTTCTTCAACAGAATTTCTATCAACAGTGTCCTCTTCCAACTCATCATTGCTACTCTGATCAGATATGATACTCTGGTTGCAGTCAATATGGCAAAGCAAGTTGTCATTGCCAAAGAAATGCTTTCGTCGCATCCTGGGCAATCCATAGAACAAAGACGATGACATACCAGCCTGAAGACATCAATAACAATTAAAATATTTTACTGCACTCGAAAACCACACCGCTTCTCTTTAGCAAAACAAAATTACACCAAGAAACTGCAAATCAGAAGGATGGAGTTCTGTTGCATATATGCGACAGTAGTTCAGTGGGACACTACAGCCCACTGTTGCACATGCGCAATGTGGGATGTAAACAAAATATTTCACCTAATTAAAAGCTTGAAAAATAAAACCCTGCATGCAAATCAAATAAGGGGCACCTTTGTTTTATTTTGAAGCAATTTGAGCTTCATGTCGGGAACATTGAATTAGTTATTTCAAAAATAAACATATCTGGTCAGCGGAGCTCAGGTGTGGCATGGAGGACGCCGTGTTGAGAGAAGCTGGTCCGATAGATGGATCGATATGGCTGTACCTTTTAGATCAGGTGAAGGCTGACGCCACCTAGTCGTAATACTTTGTGAACCAACAACTAGATTTATCTTTTTTTTCCCTTTAAATAGTCAAGTTGAGGACTGGTACTTTCCAGTGAAAGATTTAATTTTCACTCGTGCCTTGATTTAAGCCACCAATCAGATAACCTCCTTCTAGTTATTTCTACCCGCATAAGGTCTATTTCGCCCTCAATGTACCTAAACTCCAATTATCATAGAAGTCCATCAATCTCTGCAAATCTTCCTTGTTATCGGCCATTAGCACTATATCATCTGCGTACATCAATGTTGGTAGTGTCTGTTGAATGAGTTTTCCTTGTTTGATGAAAGAGAGGTTGAAGTCAAGTCCACTCCCCTCTAATTTGGCCTCTAATCCATGTATTATGTCATGAATAACAAGAGTGATAGAGGACAACCCTGCCTAAGCCCCCATTTTATCTCTGTGGGCTTGCATACTTGTTTTTCACATTTTATAACTACCTTGTTACATCTATAGATATCCTTTAAAATATCAGTGACTCCATCTTCCACACCTAGTGTGTCCAGTATTCCCCGCAAGTCCTCTTGAACCACGCTATTGTACCCTCCCTTGATATTCTAAAATGCTAGCCACAGGAGCCTGTGTTCCTTTTCTGCTACTTCGATGCACTGTGTCAGTGAGAACAGATTACCTTTAACCTCCTGTATTTCCGAAACCCATTCTAGAGTTCCCCCGGCCCCCCCCTCATCCTCTATCCTACCCGCAGTCTTTCTTTTATATTCTGCATAGCCAGCCTGTAGACCACTGATGTCACTGTTATAGGACGGTAGTTGTTTATGTCAGCTTTGTCCCCCTTTTCTTTATAGATTATGCTCATTCTGCTAAGTTTCCATCCCTCGCGGACTTCATCATCGATAATTGTTTTGCTCGCTGCCTGCCTCTTTCAAAGTATGCTTAGAATTGGCACCCAATGTCTTTATCAGCATAATTGGGATGCCATCCAGGCCTGTTGATCTACTTCTAGGAACCCTCGTCTCAGCCCTTTCCCACTCTCGTGGTGAAAGAAAAGCCACTACGCCACTTGATCCATCCTTGTCTATTAAGGTGCATGGGGCTCTTTTTTTGTTGAAAATTTTCTGTCACCCTTGTTCTTATATATTCAATAGCTTCGTCCCCTTCTAGCCTAGCACCTTGAGCGGTAGTTATAAATCTCTGCTCTAGGTTTGTTTCATTTCTTAGGGAGTTTAGATGGTTCCAAAATTTCGCAGCTGTCTTTCTGTCCTTTTTATGTACTTCTGCCAGCCACTGAGCACCCTTTCTTCTAATTTTTCTATTGATCAGAACAGATGCCTCCCTTCTCCAGCTTAGAAAGATGTCCCATTTTCTTTCAACATCTTTTGATTCACCCCGCTCCGCTGCTTAGCACGTCTGTGTTCTCTAGAGGCTTCCAGATGTTTTGTTATGGCTCTCTTAACTTTCTCATCCCACCAACTCTTGGGTTAGTGTCTTCTTTTCCAGGGTTAGTTGTCAAGCGCTTTAGCAAGCTCTATCTCAAACAGTCTAATTAGATTTGTGTACGTTCATAATGTTTTATTATCCTCAGCAATTACTATCTCAGTTTGTTTGTAGCTATTTCTATTTGCATTTCCGAATAAAAATTCCCATGTAGTTGCTTGTCTTGTCTTCATCCCACTTTCACTGCTCTTCCGAAACTTAGCTTGATACGTTCGTGATCACTACCCAGACTTCTGGAGCCACGTTCATCTATGTGCATTCCCCTGAGCCTATCATACATCCTATGTGACATCAATGCATAATCTATCGTCGACTGCAGCCTTCCTACCTCCCATGTTATTTGCCCTTCACACTTCTCAGTACTGTTGCAAATGATAAAATCATGCCTTTGACACATATTCATGATCATTTGGACTGTTGGGTCGGTATACCCATCTATATCTTATAGGTGCGCATTCATATCTCCTAGTACAAATATCTTGCACTCTCCTCCTAATTCTTCAATGTCATTTGTTATACACTCTACCAATGCTTGGTTTTCCTCTCTGGCATTTGCTCCCATCCACAAATACACCAAACCAAGGAGTGTCATCTATGCAGCTACTTCCCCTTTTAACCATGAATGTTCCGTGCATCCACGCTTGACTCTTGGCCAACACATACTTTTTTGTATAAATGCCCCAACTCCACCTCCCTTTTTGCTGCCTTCTGCTCTATTGCAATATTCCCATACGTTGTCCGGATCGCAAGGTGGTTGCTCCATGACCCGAAAATGTGTCTCCACAACCCCATATACCATCAGCCCCTCCTACCTTAACTGCTCGTCTATTTCTTCCCAATTCAACCTATTCCTGCCACCTTGCATTTTAATATAGCCCATGTCTGATTTAGCTTGGCCGTTGTGCTTACATCTATTTCTTCCACGGACCCCACATGGCTTGAATATTAATGTCCCTTTAGAAATGTCTTTAGCTACACTATTGGCCTCAGGGCTGTGGGTGCCCCTATAAAAGCTGTGGCTTGACAACCCATCCTATTTCTAACCCTCCTGCCCATCGCACCACTGTAATGAATGCCATCTTATCAAAGGGGCGAGCGTCAGGCTCGTACACGTCTTAATTTACCTCCATTACACTGTACCCGAGCTGCCGGCTTATACCCTTGATCATACAGTTGGCCTCCACTACCCTCCTTTCATTCCCACGAGACTGCCCCCAGACTTCTGGGACTGTGCATATGGTCACATGCATACTCCTAAAGGCCTCTCAGAGTTTACGAACCCCACCTTTAACTGTCTCTGAACACCACTCACTTCGCGCCTGCCACAGAGGCAGCCATCTGCCACGTCGACCTGTGCACGCGCCCTCGTGCACCGACTACCGAAGGGGCTTTTACGACTCATGGGACACCGACAGGCCCTCTTCCAGAATGCGCGTTTACTCTGTCACATGACACGCCTCCTGCCATCATCTCGACGAGGGACGCAAACCAGCAAGCGTGTAACTGGAATGGAGGCATTCCCTTTGACACGTTTCCAGCCTCGTCCACCTCAGCACGACGCGCTGACCAACCATGTGCCCTCCTTCGCATGGTCCTTTGAGCACGGGGTTTCCGCGTCAGTCAAGACGAGCACCACCGACCAGCTACCAACGCTAGGGACCAAACTGTCACTTCTACGGGCACCTTCCACAGCCATGCTCCCTCACGCTGCCTGGACAACTCACGAACGCATCCACCAAGCCATTGTGGGACTTGCTTGTCTATAAACACGCCCCGGTAACTTCTTCCTCGGCCACTACTTTTCTCCCAGTGCCGACCACAAGAAAAATCATCACGACCCTATGTCCTTTCATGTTGACAACCTGGACTTCCCAAGCAGACATCTTACAGACTGTCTTTTATGTACATAGTATCTGTCCCTCTCTTTCTTTTGTACATATGTTTTCGATCGCACAAAACGCTAGGGGGAGCCTATGTAGCGCCACGTTAGATTTGGCCAGGTGGCCGCGCCGTAAAAGAAGCGAGCCGCGTGGCTCGTGTGGCTCAAGCCACGAGCCACGAGAGCCACGAGGATGGCCTAGTTTTAGGACCAAGCTGGACACTGCAGCGGCGACTCCGCCTATGCCTGCGTCCCGAATAAACCTGTGACCTCGGCACGGGCTCGTCGCCGCCATCTTTTCGTCTCTCCTTCGAAAACACCACCATATGATTACGAAAGACGCCGTAGTAGAAGGCTCCAGATGGCATTTAATATGTGGTCTTGGGAGGTTGAAAAGCAATTTTTAGCAACGTGGAGACACCATTGCATATTTTAATTGGTATACACTACGCAATACAATAAAACAAACTTTGAAGGAAGTTCCTAAACAAATATTGCCAGGTATGATCTGCACTGACTTTTTACATGCAATCTCACCTAAGCCATTATAAAAAACATACTTAAAAACCGTCAGATTACCGGCCCGTAAAATGACTGGCCTGTATCACTGACCAGCGTTTCATGCAAACTTATAGAGCACATAATCTATTCCCACGTCGCCAGTCACCTCAAAAACAATTCTTTCTTTTTCCCCAAGCAACATGGCTTTCGTCCTGGGCTATCATGTGAAACACAACTGTTCGAATTTACCACAGACCTTCACTTGAACTTTGATTCCTCTTTTCCGACCGACATCATTTACATTAATTTTTCAAAGGCATTTGATCGCATGGCTCATCGGCGTCTCATGGCTAAACTCAGTTGTCATAATCTTGATCCGTTTACTTTATCATGGATAAAAAGTTTTCTAACAGCACGTTCCCAATTCACAGCCATCAGCGGCAAGCTTTCAACACCCGCTCAAGTTATCTCTGGCGTTCCTCAAGAATCAGTTCTTGGCGCACTTCTCTTTTTTATTTTCATCAACACCTTGCCATCCGGTATAACCTCATCTATTCGCTGGGCATGTAGCATGTAGACAGGATAACCACTGGTCATTAAAGATAACTAACTAGATTCCTAGAGAATGCAAGCGGGTTAAGGGGAGACAAGGTTAGTTGGGCAGATGAGATCGAGAAGTTTGCGGGTATAAATTGGCAGCAGCAAGCACAGGACCGAGTTGAATGGCGGAACATGGGAGAGGCCTTCGCCCTGCAGTGGACATAGTCAGGCTGATGATGAAGATAATTATGATAATTTGCCTTTTTGTGGGCGATTGCGTTATTTACCGTCAAATTTCGAACAGTAATGACCAGTCTTTAGTACAATACGATTTAAACCTAATAGAATCATGGTGCTCATGTTGGCTCATGAAAATTAATACCTCAAAGTTCAAATGCATGATTGTTTCACACAAAAAGAGTAACCTCATACATCAATACACACTGAATTCTTCAACTCTATCTCATACAACCTCTTACCGATATCTTGGCGCCGTCATTACCAACAAACTGTCATGGTCTGAGCATATCACGAATATTGTAATCGATACGTCCAGGACCCTAAGTTACTTGAAAAGAACCATACGTCTGTCCCCTCCAGAAATTAGGAGATTGACTTATGGAACCTTTGCCAGAAGCAAATTAGAATATGCTGCTGCCATTTGGAGCCCCCACAAAGAATACTTTATCGCCTCTCTTGAGATCGCCCAAAGTCGCCCTGCCCGTTTTATTCCATCGAAATTTAATTCACATGCTAGCGTAAAGCCCATAAAATCACCTTTAGTAACAACATGTAGAATTTCCCAACTTCTCCTATTCCACAAATTATACCACGACTTCTCCCACTTTCACGGAACACTGTTACTTCCACCCGCTCGAACTTCTCGCCGCCTGTTCAACTCCAACAGCGTTCAACGCCTTCACGGTTCAACCTTTCCATTCAATAAATCATTTCTGCCAGCAGCCATCGAAGGCTTGAATCGCCTTTCTGACGCCATTGCTCTTAAGATGAACTCAGAAAAATTTAAACAATCTATAGGCACACTTTTTTCCTAGATAACTTCAGCTATGCACTTGTATAATTGCATGCATCTTTATGCATTTTTATAACTGCTACAACTGTTTATAATCACATGTTTCAATTGTGTCTAATTGCCCTATATAATTGCCCTATATTGTAACAGCTTTGTAAAATCCCTATGCTTTAAATTTTCACTCGCTCGCAATCTTGTGTCAACACCTTTTTTTTCAGCGATCATTAGTACTGATGTGCCCTATATTTTCTGCATTTCTGAAGGGTGTTGTATGTAGAGTTTGTCTAATCATATGTCCCACAAACTCTGTTTCCCCCCCCCCACCCCTTCTTTTGTGATGCCCTGTTCAGAGTCCTTTAAGGTTAATAAATGATGATCAAAGGCTTTGTTGAAAACTAGGTTCACCAGAAATATTTAAAAATAAAAACACATCACAGTCAAAAATAAATTAAAAATTGTGATTGCACAAGAATAGAAGTTATCTAACAGAGGGCCTTCGCTTAAGAAAAGCCCAAAATGATAGCGTCGCCTCCCCCCCCCCCCCCACCACCAAGTGCCCTGCAAGCTTTTAGCAGATAACAAAAGCGCGCTGCACTGCCGTTAACAGCCACCTCGTGCGGGACCACTTTCAAGAGTGCGGCGAGGGAGCCGAGAAACCTCGCCGCACCGACTATCTTATAAAGCGCAAGCGTATGACACTAAGTGATAAGCGAGCGGTGCTGATAACGCCTCTCCACGTGAGCAACCACGCATTATTAATACAGCCCCCATCGGCCTGTTCTATTTTATTTAATATCAAAGGACATCCCCGCGTTGTAACTTCTGATAATACATCGACTTGCGATTGATACGCGCACCACTCCGCGACTCGCATAAAAAGCCCTCGCACCACGCAGCGCAGGTAAGAAATGTGTGTCCACGCAAACGAACCGTCGAACATACAAGAGGCGGTTTTATTACAAACAAAAAGAAGAAAATTAAAAAAAAAACGAAGTACGCCAGCCATACTGCTGAACACTGGTCGAGCGTAAAGCCAAGCATAAAAGCTCGTGCAGCCCAGAGCCACCACGCAGTGACGTCCCCTAAAGCGCTTGTTGCAAGTTTCGATTACAAAACGGAGCACTAGGCAAATCACCATTCATTAACACTGTGCCACGTAATCACCGACATGTCACAAATTACGAATAAAGTGCCAAGGTACCCGTTAATTTCACTTAAAATGGTTTTGAACGCACATTTTGTCACCATGGGTTCGCAAATAACCAAGTGGGTCTCTCGCTACCTGCAGACACGAATGTGCAGATTTCGCGTGCGATGGCTTTCTAAATGCAAAATGCAAATAATAACTTGCTTCTCTAAATAAAACTTAGCAGCTAATGGGCATAAACCGGGAGTGGGTTGCACGCATTCTGTCACTCACAGAACCCAGTTTGAAAACCTATGTGCACGCGCCACACTATCCAGGAGACGTGTCGCATAACGGGGAAAAGCTCCACATTTAGTTTCTCACAGCAAACGTGCACGAGTAGATGAGCACACGCAGAAGCGTCAACATAAAAACCGGAGCGACCAGAAGAACGCGCTATCACACAACAAAAAACCTGATTGTCAACCCCGTTATGCTTGCCACTCAGTAGGGGAGGCTAGCTCAGTGGTTTTCATTAAGCGACAGCAGCACCACAGCATCCAGCCTAGCTAGTAGAAGCAGCACGCTCAATGCACGACAGCACATTTTTGCGGGGTCACAGATATTTACACACTTCAGAGGAAATTATGGCAACACCATGAAAGCCTTTGTCACCAGAAAGATGCAAAGTAAAAAAACACACTTGGGCGAGTCTTATTTTCTTGAATTTCCTGCCGCTGCTCGGAAAATCATGTAGTCAACTCGGCCTTTTTTCCCCACTGAAGCTGAGGTTGGCCATGAAAATTCTAGTTTTCGAGGCTGTTTTGGAGAAATTTCGCGCAATTTTCGCAATTTTTATGCTTTTAGAGAAGCTGGCACAAGAGAATGGAAATGTATCAAAAATGCGCAATATGCACAGCTGTCTCACTCCTGTCTGTTAGTTCCCATTAATATTTTGTCTAACAAAGAAAATGAGCCCTTTCATTTACACTTCATTCGTAACAAGGGGCTCATTCTGGCAAATTTGATGCCTTCAGGTAGTATGAGAGGAATTATTGGTCAGCTACCAGCTCGTAATAAGTTCACAGGCTTCGTGACGTCAAAAAGCAGATAAAAGAGTGTTCCACACTTGCTGTCGTGGCTAACCCCCCCACGGTGGTCCAGTGGCTAAGGTACTCGGCTGCTGACCCGTAGGTCGGGGGATTGAATCCCGGCTGCGGCGGCTGCATTTCCGATGGAGGCGGAAATGTTGTAGACCCGTGTGCTCACATTCAGGTGCAGATTAAAGAACCCCAGGTGGTCGAAATTTACAGAGCCCTCCCCTACGGCGTCTCACATAAACATATGGTGGTTTTGGGATGTTAAACCCCACATATAATCAATCGCTGTCATGGCTACTGGCGATGCTGGCTGACGTTCCCATGTTTAAAGCACATATATACCCTATAAATTGGACGAAGGAATGAGCACCACATTAGCTCAGTGGTAGAACATCGGATGTGTTATTCGAAGGTTGCAGGTACAGATTCGACTGGTGGCAAGTTATCTTTTCGTCCACTTTTCTTTCTTCACATTTGCATTGAAATCACTTTTAATAACATCCCCTTTACTTCTCTCAGCATTATCGATGTTTTTTAAGTTCTCAATGTGTCTAACAAAGAAAACAAGCCCTTGAATTTAGTTTTTTCGTTCACAGCATTTCTGGCTTTTGGGAGTATCGCACGGCAGTTTTCTTGCCACATGTCAAACACATTAAGCTCCATGTTTTGTATGAAGAAATGCTCCATCAAGAACAGAGCTGGAAGCTGGCATGACAAAAAAACGGTATATATCGACTAGCAAAAAATAAATGAATAAATAGACATGAACTTAGCAAGCAACTCAGTTGCAACAGGATCGATTTACGAGACGCAGTTTACAAGTGAACTATGACCAAGGTCTTCTGCAGGGATCTCTTCTCTTGAGCATCAAGGGGAACCCTTTTACGGAAAGGGGGAGAGGATATGGTGAAGAAGGAAGTTCTAAAAAGTGAGACGTGTTCAATATCCACCTTTAATGAGTGTTGCTGTTAAAACATTTTTCACAAATGTAGAAGTAACACTAACGGTATTTTCACTTATCGTTACGGACTAAAAAAAAGTAATGTTACAGTTACAAGTTCTAAAAGTAACTAGTTACAGTCACAAGTTGCTAAAAAAAGTAACTAGTCACCTGTAACACATTACTACTAACTAGTTACTGCCTACGACTGACTACTATACCGTAAAAACTGCAATATAGGTCAACCTCTCTCATACTTTGAATCTCCAAGAAACAAATTTTTAAATATCACAAAGTATCGCACCGCACCCTTACCTTGGTAAATACGCGACATAACTAGCGTCACTGTGGTGATATTTCCTTTAATTTGGACACTAATCTTTTGTAGTTAAAAGCAAGAAGGCCCGAACCGAACCGCCGCTGTGCCACCAGGTTGCCGTGTACGTTGGCATACTCGATAACATTTTTCTTAAAGCCTATCGTAAATTACTGTCAACTACTACTCATTTCTGAAAAAAAAAAAATGGCTAACAGCAAATAATCGAAGCATAATGGCGTTGCTAGGACACTGTAGGCCTTGCCTAGCTTTTCCCAACCTTACAGTATTCTAAACTGTACCAACGGCGCTGCTGCTGATGCTCACGATGGCAATAGAGGCTTTCGACTTCAGCTGCCCATTATTGTGAGACATTCACATTTTTTTCCTGCCAATAACTACTATATAAAGCGAGGGTCAACTTTTCATTGTATTTTTGTTTAAGAAGTTTGACCTATATTCCACATTTTACAGTACAATTATTCATTAATTTCGCATACTTCAAAATTTATGGCAATTCAAATCAAAGTGAATTTGAATACAGTAATACTCGGATTATTCCAAGCCTTCGAGTATTCGCTCAAGCCTAGTGTTGACATATGTAATGTAGTGTCGTGGAAAAGTAAGATAGCAATCAGGCATCCCACAATGTGAATTGTGCAAGGTGTGGGTTGTTGAATGCTTCCAACCACTTACAAATGGCTCAGCCATAATTCTTTGTTGTCAACAGCCACAGCACAAAGTGCACACAATACCTTACAGATCTGTAGCACGTATTACCCCTCTGTGCAAAATTACGAGTGATGGAACAGCTTTTCTACCTCAGAAAAAATTATGACGATTTCTGGCACGGTAGGTGTCTTCCTATTTGTATTAGTAGCCTTAAGAGAGCCTACAAGGGGAATAACACATCTCGAGCAAGTTGGCTAATCATACCAAGGTGAAAAGAGCGCGCACATGATGAGGACAGTGTGACATAATCGTTCTTGCGCTATTTTAACGTCTTGACATGCCACCCCTCCTGGTGCGGTGCTGCGCATGCACGCTATGCAGGCACACGTAGTATGTATATCACAGAGCAAATGAAGAAATGGGGCATTTTTCCCTGTACACTTTCAATGCGGTGTCTTTGTTGTAGAAACGCCACAGACAGTAATTCAGAAAACACCGTGCTGGTGCCCTGCATCTCCTCAAACCGTCCTCGTCAAGTGGACGCTCTTTTCACTTGGGTCTACAATGGGCTCGAGAACTACCACCTCTTACAGTGCCAAGTGTACTACACATGTCTTTGCATTATTTATCTTAGCTTGTGCTTTTCAATGCCACAAATGCACAAGCCAGCTTCTATCTTGCTTCATCTGCTAAGCTAAGCATATGGCACATATGGTTAGCTATGCACATACAGCGGTGATCCAGCCAGATTACGATTTGGAGCAATTTTCGAAGCAGGAGTCTGTTTCGGACCAGATTTGGAGCAGGACTGTGTTTCAAGAATTCAGAATTGTTTGGTGCAAACATGCCTAAGTTTTTGGAGAATATTCTTATTAATACTGCAAATGCTGCTGCAACGTAAGCAAGGAGACAAGGCCGACATCCACAGAGTAGCCATTCATCACAATCTTAGCCCCACCAGAGTGTCACATTCTGGTTTCACTGCACTGCACAAGATGTGCATGATGTGCAAAAGAGAAGCGTTAGTTAAAAGGACGGTTACAAGTGTTAGTGACAAGGTAAGCGAGGCGCGTACTGTTTATGAGAGGTGCCATAAGGTCGTTCCAAGAACAAATAATTAGAAAACACATAATCTAACAATTAAAGAATGAAGAAAACTCATTTGTTGAGAACTGACTGTTTGAAATTGTCCCCCTAGACAGTGCATTAAATAGTCGCCGCAACTCACCGTGGATAATGCTTCATTGTACTCAATAAATACTAGAGGTGTAAGTGACATATTCTTTTCAAATTAGACACTTTGGGCTCTGCACTTCCTCTTCTCCAGATTCCCATGATGGCCCCTGACGTTAGAGATGGAGTCGAGCGAGGGTGCATGCATCGCGAGGAACTTGCTCCACAAAACAACTCGCTACGACTCAATAGCAGACGAGATCCGTCCACTTCCGGGCTCAGAAATGTCTCGCGCGGCCTTCAACGAGTTGCCCATTGTAGAAGTAGTGAAACGTCTTCTTCTTTAAGATGTCAAGATGAAAGTTTCCTGCAACAAGGATAAGAAGAGCATTCTTTGGGAAGAAATTGCTGAGCTCGTTAAAGAAGCCGCACACTTTTATAAAGTAAAAGCCATTGTTGCTTGAACTGGCCATTTTCACCAGTGAAGACCAAGTGCCACTCTTTTCCTTTCTTTGCTCTCGACGAAGCTTCCACTGGTGTGACAATCATGTGCACGTGCCTTCATTTATTTATTTTTTTTTGTATTTTCATCAAACGGTAACTCCCACGTTGAAGAGCCGCACAGGACACTGTGCTTCTCAGTCACAGCAAATATTGCTGGTTTAACAAAAGGTGAAATTTGGCGACACGGTGCATAGCTGACAGGGTTCCCACAAACGAGAGAGCAAGGACGGGCGTTACGGCAGTCGACTTGAGAAGTAGCATTGCACGCACGTCACCAATATGGAATTTCGTGATGCGACTCGACAAGGAGGGGGCGCAAAGTGAGCTTTCACGGTTAGGGGAAATAAGGCATTCACCAGCAGCCTTTATTTTTGTTTACCCCTTCAACAATAGCTACATCCTACTCTAAAACCCAGGCTCCCTTGTCGGCATCCTCTGCTGTGCTTCTCAGGCAAGAAATGGCGTGCCCAAGTTTGCAGCCTGTCGACAGGTCCTGCCACACTCGCCAGCACCTCTTTTTGACACACAGTGCCGGAATGCAAGGCTGGCTGAGCAAAGATAGATTATCAGTCACGAGCACAACATACACTGCGCAGATAACGAAGAACAGCTATTCATTCGAGGAACAGTAACACATGCCTAGAGGCATGCACCTAGAATACATGGTTGGAGCCTACATGTTGAACGTCACTGGGTTCCGATGGCAAAGGTATGTTGAGTAAAATGATGTGATACTTCGGCTTTCCTGCTCGCCACCACAGCATTTAGAGACTCAAATTCCTGCTAAAGCAAAAATTGCTGCGTGGTCCCCAATCTGGGCCACGCACAAGAGTATATACAGCAGCCAAAGAACCGAGACAAAGAGCATATCACGTATACCATGCTACCTGCAGTTGGTGAAACTCTGCCTGAGGTGGTTTGCTGAATCATTGGATAACCTACAAGGCTTACTAATTAGGCTGGAAGCATACGAATTCGAGCGCCAGAAGAGATGCAGACCATTCAGAAAATCCCGATGAAAAGTGTGCTCGCATATGCCAGGGTAACCACAAACACGGCCGAAGCTTACCACTGACTCTCTTTATATAAACTATTATTCTGACTTGAGCGAACAGGTACAAAAATTTATGTATGAAGTTTGCGAGGTGTGTATACTGGGCTGACAGAAACCACCTTCCGCATCCCAAAGTTCATTCGCTGAAAGTAAGAGCAATGAAACAGAGAAACACCGAAAGTGCTGCGCAAAACACGCTCGCAATTCTTAAGCCTTCACCTAATAAGAACAGCTGTCTAATGAAGCCATACCAACAAACTCTTTCTTTTGTTTCTCCATAGCCAGTTGTATAAGTGCGCAACAAAAACCATACATAGAAACGCCAGAACAAAACTTACAGAGACTGCAAACACTGTTTATTTGTAATAAGATTCACACTACACTAAGTTCAATCAGTATACAAAAACGTGAAATTTGAACCGCTATTGATGATGCACCTCACAGCACAAGGGTGCCAAAGGAAGTATACTTGAAGCAAAGCGTGGCTTTTAGATACCACTGAAAACAGCAGTTAACCAGCGCCTTCTGCGGGCAACACTGCCTGCCAGAGCAGCGAGCGGCGCGCGAAAAAAGAGGTAGCAGCGGCGCGTGTGAAACAACGCACGTCTGTACCATAGACAACGAAGTGAAAAAACAGCGCGTAACACAGGACACAGGACAGAGAAGAGACGAACGAGGCGCTCGTTCGTCTCTTCTCTGTCCTGTGTCCTGTGTTACGCGCTGTTTTTTCACTTCGTTGACCATGTACCAACCGGCCCAAATAAGCACTTTAGTACTGTACCATAGAGTTTCTTAATATACACTAGAGGGAACTCTGGCGCTAGTGTCTATGGGAGCTGCAACACGCGGCGCTTCAGCGAGCATGGGAATGATGGGTAGTACACACATTTGTCTAAACTTCGTACTTCTGGCCTGATTTTGGCTCCGTGTGTGTTCGTGTGGCTTGGAGCTGTTTTCTCACGAAACAAAAATCAGCAAATGTTCAGCGATTGTGCTTCACCACCTCATTATTTTAGACTTACCTTTCCAAACTGGGTCACGAAGTTCAAAAGGCTTGCATCTTTATTTCAAAACAAAACCGAAACACAGCAATGAACGAAGCAGCAAGTATGATTCGCCGCCCGCAAGTACGAAGACTAGACAAATGTGTGTACTACCTATCATTTTCATGGTCGCTGAACGATCGCAGCGCCAGAGTCCCCTCTAGTTAATTTTAGGAAACTCTATGGTCAGCACATCCTGCTGCTGCTCAGTCGCTCGCATGTGAAACAGGCTAAAGAGGCAGCCACTTTCCAGGGCACTCCAGAGCACTCACAAACGCGCAACCGAATACACCGTTATTAGACAGTTATTGTAGTATACCAGGCTAAGCGGCATAGCAGGCTCGAAGTGTGCATGTACATAACCTTCACTGCTTACCGTACGCATGCTATTTTTCTCATTTACTGTTACCGTATTAGCGTAGGTTATGTAGTGTACGTAGAACATGGCGTCTGTTTTGGACACCCATTTCGGAGTGATTTTGGCGTAGTTATTGAAATATTCACTTTGTTCTCAGCAAATGACTGTTCCAAACGGCTTCGCTTGCCTTCAGTTGGCTTCGATAAGCGAGTTGCTATCGCTGTGGTCATATTACACTACGTAAGCGACATTCTAACCTGTACATGGCTGGTGCCTCAATTATTTATTTTGTAAAGGTAACAGTTGCTTTAGATCGAAATAAAATGTTTCAGATAGTATTCTGTCTCCTGCAAAGTCAACTCCTCAAGTCATCTCACATGTAAGACATTGAGGCAACCGCTGTCTGGATGACTAATGGGAGAAATTGGAATACAAACACACAGAAACGTTGGGCAAAGCAATGATTAACATCTATCATGCATGGCATCAATATTTATTACATTGCACTTACTTAAGCAGAACAATACACATCTTTAATGGCTTGTTGAACGACAGAAGGAAGCGTAGGAGCCATACAACAATAGTTTTAATTCCAACTGAATAAGTTGGGTGTGGAAAGAAAGGGGAAGAGAGTAGTACATAATGAAAATGCAATGCATAGGCTCACCACTTGCTTCGCTCCCTCCCCGAAAGAACTCAACTTTTCATGATTGCCCTCAAAAAAAAAAATCCTGGCCCTGCCCCTGGTTACGTCTCCTTACGTTACATTGTAGGCATCACAACAATGTGGCCACGTATGCATAATTAGCTCGTTCAACTCACAAGCAGACTCATGGCCACCTACAGTTTGGCCACGGCGTAAGAATAAGTTAGGTGATGACACTGCGGCCAGCGCCGCGTCTAGATTGTGTTCGCCTCTGGGGCTGTTTCCCTTTGATTTGACAGATGGCGCTCACGGAGGGTGAGCCAAGGCACTCACTAAAGAGCGGTTCCGATCTGCGCGTATAAGGTTATTGCTGCAGAGCCTCACTTGTTCATTACACTCGATATACACATGTACATAGATGTGAATAAATTAATACACTGTGACTCTGCTCTAATGAAATTGATTTGCTAATTTTATATGCAGCTTATTTGCTGACAGTGTTTCTGTGATTAAATGGTGGGAACAACTTAATTGGGTCCCGAATGTCAACCCTGGGTTAGTTTGTACCACACCCGTGTCATGACTGTCGGGCCAGTGCCATCACTCGCTCTACTTTTTTAAGCCGCACAAACTTCAACTAGATGAAGTGCTTATCAGAGAGTGAAAGCAAGCTCACTACCTAAAGCAGTATACTTTGAGGAGCTCATCCCTTATGCCGTCGACGCGGGACGCCAACATTAATATTTCACATTGATGAGGCATCTAAGGCTATCTAAGGTCTTCGTCGTAATAAACAGTGTTGTGCCGTAAATACCTAGGCAAGAAGTGCCCCTGCAATGTTAAAAAACAGTGACAATGAAATGTTAAAGAAATCAAAAAACGAGAAAACCTGGCTTGACGACATCAAGTATCACAAACTAATTATAAGCACGTGAGTAGAGTGAACATAAAAAAAGAAAGCACGACGGCATCACGAAACTAGCATGTGCAATGATTTATGTTCACTTCTTATTCTACAATATTTAGTTTTTCTTGGTCTCAACAGGCATAGATGAGACAGCTAAAAAAAATAGCATCTGAATTGAAAAGAAGTAATTATTTACCTGGCGTGATGAGGAACTGAGTGGCTAGCGCATAGGCCCATACCATCAGTGTCGTGTCGAGAAGCATCCTCCTTTTCACGTGTAGGAGGCCAATTACTGCACAAGTCGAAGCGCTGCCTTTTGCATGCATGCCATTCGATTCATCATCGTCATGCTGTAGAGTCGCTGTCTCCACAAGCAATAAACTTGGCCTACTTTCAGCGGTCGTGTCAAGCACTTCAGCTGCAGCCGAACCTTTAGGCCCCGTTGCTTCTGACAAGTCGGCTGTAGAGCCAGCCATTTTCGCAGAGATTTCCTATTGTTTATTGCAATAGCAATTATATGGACACTCTCGGCAGGATTTTGCCGCTGGCGAAGGCGGCGTCGTCACTCACCGTATATGTATACGTATCTGTATATATGAAAATGCAAAAAAGAAAAAATACAGAAAGAGACTGCAGTGCACGGAGTCGAACTTGGTTTCTCTGAATCGTGAGTGCAAGGCGTTAGAGCCACCGAGGAGCACGTCCTTCACTGCTGAAACGGCAAGCTATTTATATCTACCACTTACCGGTGCTGAGGAAAATCTCGGGGGGAATTGTCGTGTTGTTAGCACTACCAGCAAGATGGCGCAATAAGCAGGCATCGCCACATTGCGCGGCAGCGCACGTTTTAATCTCCCACGCGTACTTTGCCCCACTTAGAGGAGGGGAGCGACACTGCCTTGCACTCCCTTATCTCGCGGTGGGGAGGAGGGAAAGATCGTACATCTTGACTTGCCTCGAGCTTGACCTGGAATGATTCTGTTGTAGTTACCGGGCACACAAAGGTCACTGCAATCATTGCAGTCTCCGTTTGCGAAAAGCGTGCACTTTTCAGACACAGCGAAATAACAACTGAGACGCTTATCCGTGTGCATCTGTACATGTGAGTACGTTTCACACAACATTTGTGTGTGAGAAACGTGGGCACATTTTGATCTGCTTTCTATTCTGCCGGTGACCTTCCAATTCGTTGCTATCGCGTTGGTTACTTCACCTTTGCGACAAAGCCGTGATTTTCTTTTTTCTTTTTTTGCTCTAAGGTCAGGTATTTTGGGCAGCCTGGGAAAATGGCAGGCACAGTACGTTAGGTGAGCGCAGGTTTCTTTGGTGCATGCAACATGACGTTTCCCTTGTATTTTGCTTCATATGTGGCAGAGAACGCTTCTTGTCGGAAATGCTTCATGTACACATGATCAGTAGGCTGCAAAGTTCTGTCGGGTTTCGAAATTACCTGTCGCCACTGAACCAAGTGCTCTAGTTCAGGTGAAGTCTTGAAAAGTGACACACGCTACGTACAAGTCCGGTACCATGACTCGCCATTCGGGACAAAACACCATTTGGCCATTTCGAGACGCAGCCAGGAAAAAGACCGCTGACGCATACTAGGAGTCAAGGAGTCATGTGCAGCGACGAAGTATATGTGCACTGCATCACTAAGCACGAATCAGCAAAACAAATGCACCGACAGGGCTCACAGGCACAGGGCAACAAGTTTCTAAACCACAAAATTCCATGCAACCAAAGCTTTCAGGAAGATGTTCCTCAGCGCACGAATTTCAGAATGAGCGCTGCGTGAATACCTGGCACGCCATACAGTAGCGCCATCTCAATTCGCATGACAGAAACTACTCGTAGCTGAAAGTCATTGGCAAACACAATCTGCCCGAACCCTCTCCTTACGCGGAGCGGTAAGTGTCCGCACCTATGTTATTCTTACACGGCAAGTTTGGCACAACGTTATTCAGTTCTGTAACTCCCAACGGTAAAATCACACCGTCATGCACACCAGCATTACAGCAATACCACTACATATATTATTCAGTCAGTCCCTACAAGGCTAAATCACACTAAATCCCGAACACCTTATTTCTGCATACTGTTCTACTGACTCTTATAACTCTGTTCAGTCTCAGATTAAAACGAAATACCTCGGGCATCCTCATAGTATATATTCCTCCTTTGCTCCAAAATAGCATTGACTTGCAAATCCAGATTTCCTATAATTTATTACAGCTTTTTTTTCTTTTGTATGTGCCATTTTATTGTATACATATGTATTTATTGCATTCTTGGCTTGAACAGTGAAAATTATCCTGTTTTGTATTTATTATGTATATACTCTTATATATTTACTATTAGTATCTTTTTTTATTCAGTACATGCATTATTACAAAATAATTTCCCATGTCAATTTTTGTGTTTACTATGATTGTATGATACACCCACCCCAAACAATTTGTTGTATCACTTATTGTATTAACTATGTTCTTTAGAAACTGTTCACCTGCTTGGACTTAAGGGTTTACAGTATGTAATAAATTTTGAAAAAGCTTCGAAATATTACGTGCCAAAAGATTTTTGTTTATTTTGTGTTTGGTACATAATTTATTTCAGTAATAGAATCAGTCCACAGTTTTCTTGATTCTTTCTAATTTTTTTCTCACCTCATCTTTCAGTGTTTGCTGATTATTAAATTGCTTCTGCAGTCACAATTTGATGCTACATTTACTGATGTTTGCTTGCTTATAATCTATTATTTTGTTCCTTATGACCACATTTGCAACTAAACATTTTTTCAGCAACTTTCAATTCCTGTCTTTGCCCATCGCTCACTCTTTAACCCTATTTGCAATGCTAACCATTACCATTGTATGAAAATACTGAATCACTGTACTTTTAACACTATTGTAGAAAAAGACTGCGAAATCAATTGAACTGAATTCACTGTCCACTCAATGCATAATGCTCTGACTGCCATCTTTTGAACGAACAACTCTTCCTATGTGGAATAGTGCAAAAAACACACAAACACACAGGCATTAATGCATTCCTTGATGTGTGCCTGCCAACTAGCTCGGTCTTGTTTACTACTAAAGCTTCCATACAGGCGTGGACATAGGCCTCGATATTATCGACCATCAGTTTGGCCACCATTGGAACTTACCTTGAGCCCTCTCAGAATCTGGTAGACGAGAAACTGAACGTGGTCATCACTCAGACGCTGTGTCCGAATTATGTTGTTCAGATCTGAGCCCATCAGATGGTTCACCAGGTACCTGCACCACAATTAAGCAATCTAATTATAGTTCAAAGCACCGCCCGTACTACAAAACATCACTGTAGCACTAAAGGAGATGAAACATGTAGTAGATGGACGAGCATTGAACATCCACTGGCGTTCCCGTGACGACAATTTTTCCAGTAAGCCCAACACAATTATTTGCACAGTAAGGCCGGTGGTGTTATCCGTTTGTCAAGACGCTACAGACCCACCTGGACACTAAATTATAGTGCTTACATTCTTTACTTTTTCTACTTTTCATCAACTTGAAATAAGTTATCAACTCCACTTTAAAAGCACCATGACATGGTTGCCCACTTGACTGCTGTACTCAACGATAAATGCAAGTAAAAGGACCAAAATGAGTATCAAAAATGGATTGTAAAATAATACAATTTCATTTCACAATGGGCCCCAGAAGTCACCAGCTATAAAGCCCACCCACTTTCTGCATCTGCCGTTTCGTCCTGACATGTGTGACGTCATGTACTGTATGAGGAGGTCCCATCACCTAAGTTTCAGCCACTGCAAATCGTGCAGTCTTCAAACTGATCAAATACTGTACGCTCAGCTGGCCTCAAAACAACAGAATACAGATGCTCGCTAAGCAAGCGGCATGATACGTCACAGCATGCGAGTGTGCCAGTGTTGTCAGACTCTCCGGCTCCTTGTGCATTTATTTATTTATTATTTATTTATTTCATAAAACTGTCAACCCTCTCTTGAGTGCTCTTACGGAGAGGTTACAACAAAATACAAACCAACTAATATACACGCATATCAGGCGGCGCAATCAATTGCATACATGTGCATCAATTTATCAAATTGGCAAACACTGCCTGCATTTACAGAAATGCCTGGCTATGCATTCCAAGGCCTAATCGCAGCTGGGAAAAAAGAGTACAAAGAAACGCAACCAAGAAAACATGCAGAAAACGTACATCTGGCAGCTCAATCACATGTCCAGCAATTTTTCAAATTTAGAGGTCTGGGTCCCTTTAGGTGGCTTTCATTGCCTGCTGACAATATCCCCAGTGCAGGCAAACGAGGTCGCATTTATTCCAGATGCATTAGTGGCAAATTTCATGGCTGCCACATGGTGCCAGTGCTCCATGCTTATTTGTCCATCAGGGCAGCAGCTGGTCTTTAAAAGGGCCTCCCTCAGCACACTGGTGGTCCAGCAGGTTTAGGAACTGGAGCCATTTTTGGAGCCGAAAAAAGTCTGCTTTGGGGCACATTTGGAGCAAGGGAAACTGTGTTTTGGAGCAGGTTTGGTGCAGACAAAATGAGATTATAGTGCGTTCTGGAAACACCGCTGCAATGCAAACAAGGAGACAAGGGCAACATCCAAAGAGCAGCCACTAATCAAAGTCTTAGCACTATGTCGCACCCTGGCTTCACTGTAGTGCACAAGATGATTGATTGATATGTGGGGTTTAACATCCTAAAACCACCATATAATTATAAGAAATGCTGTCATGAAGAACTCGGGAAATTTCGACCACCTGGGGTTCTTTAACGTGCACACAAATCTGAAGACAAGGGCCTAGAGCATTCCTGCCTTGGGTTCTTTAACGTGCGCCCAAGTCTGAGGACATGGGCCTATAGCACTCCTGCCTTCATCGAAAATGCAGCCACCGCAGCCGGGATCGGATCCCGTGACCTGCGGGTCGGCAGCCAAGTACATCAGGCACTAGACTCCTGTGAGAAGGCGTGCACAAGATATGTGTTGAAGGGAAGCATTAGTGACAAGACAAACGAACACATATGACACGTGCCGAAAGGTCACTACAAAAAAAAAAAGTTCTAACCAGGACATTAGCAGTGTAACAATTGAAGAAAAAAGAGGAGGAAAGCTGGTGCATCTAAGAATATACTTTATGAAATTACATGCGTACATCGTGCCTTCACTGACTGCCAGAAGTCACTAAGGATGACGGTCCATCGTACTCCATAATTTTCAGAAGCATGAGCACCACATGATATTGTCCTTTCACTTTGAAGGACATTCGTTTGAGCACTTGGTCGTCGTTTTCCAAATATTGAGAAAAGGTCCTCTAAAAACAGAGTAAACTGGTACGAAAAGGGCGGGGTCAGTGAGCAATCCAACCATAAAGGGGTGGGGGCTTGCTCTTCTTCAAAGCAGCCTTAAAGAAGACTAGTCCCAACATTGGCTTGCGCAGCTACACCCTGTGTTGATGCATTTTTTACCTTAATATGCTGTCAGGGTGCGCTTGGTGGCTATGCCCCCTATTAAAAAACACACCACGACTCTAATTATGTCCTTCACTTGGCAGGTTTGAGCACTGCGCCACTGCTCAACTGAAAATGATGCTGCGCTTCTCAAGAATCACTAAGGTTAACACTGATATGCATTTACTCGCTCTGCCTAGAGAGGGTGCTTTCGCAGACTTTCTCACGGACACGAAGGGGACTTAGTGAGAGGCTACTAGCGAAATTTAACACGTATGTGTGCAGTGTAAGCGGCAGCTTCAAACAGTTGTTGAGGTAGGAGAGTTAACGGAGACGGCTGGATAGCTGGATTAGGGTTAAACGTAGGGCTGTTGGGCCCTCGGTCCGATGGTCGAACGGGCGATGGCTAAGGAGGCTAGGAAAACCACGAACAAGAGTGAGCTGGTGCAGTGCGAAGCATGCAAGCGCTGGTGCTACTTAGATGAGACAGAATTCTCGAGATTGGCCGACGTGCAGAAGGCGAACTTCGTGTGCAGGCTACGCAAGACACTGAAGGCGGTTGTGCAGCGCATGGAGGCTAGCATCGAGGGGCTTTAGGGGGAGGTTAGGGCGGAACAGTAGCAGAGGATAGAACTCCAAAAACAAGTCAGAGCGTCGCGTGAGCGGTAGGAGGCTACCGCCAGCGTATTAGAGCAAATAAAGGGCGACCTTTGAAAAGAACGGGAAGGGCGGACTGAGCTAGAGCAGCGGGTAAAGGAGCTAATGGCGCTTTGCCCCGGCCCCGAGCGGTGTAACACGGAAGGCATGGGTAGCGGAGAAGGTGACAGGCGGGAAGGAACAGGTGAGAGGGGAGGTCAGGGAGCCAGCCGCAGTGTCTGGCCACAGCACAGAGGCCCCGAGAACATATAGCTCGATGAGCGGCAGTCATCGAGCAGGGCAGCAACACAGGACAAACGGCAGAGAGAGAAACAGGTGAAGCAAACAGGGGCGCCATCACAAACAGGAAACCAGCGATTGGAGTGTAGAAGGGTCCTGGTGGAGGGGGACTCTAACGTGGCCAGGGTTAGCGATGGCGTCTTCAAGACAGTGAAGGAAGATGGGAGAGTGAGGGGTGGAGGCCCAGTTAGGGAAGAGCATGGCGGATGCACCTCCCAAAGCTCAGGAGGTTGTAGAGAACAGCATGGAGGGCGAAAATCTCGTCATTATTCATGCTGGGCTCAATGATGTGTTGAAGGGCACAGATCAGAACCTTCAAAGACAGTTAAAAGATGGGATGCGTAAGCTCCGGGAAGCTTCTGGAAGTGTGCATGTGAACATAAGCACAGTCCCAGAGGCCTGAGGGCAGTCTCGTGAGATTGAAAAAAAGGTAGTAGAGGCCAATTGTGTGATCCAGGGTATTAGCCGGCAACTCGCATACAGCGTAATGGAAGTTAACCAAACCGTGTACGAGCCCGGCGCTTGCCCCTTCGCACAGGATGACATTCACTACAGTGGTACGACGGGCAGGATGGTCAATAATAGAATGCGTCGTCAAGCCGCAGCTTTTTTAGGGGTACCCAGAGCCCTGAGGCCAACAATGTAGCCAAAGACGGTTCTGAAGGGCCACAAATATTCAAGCCACACGGAGTCCGTGGAAAAAGAAATAGACGTACGCACAAGGGCCGAGCTAAGTCAGATGTATGCTATATTAACATGCAGGGCGGCAGGAATAGGTTAAAGTGAGAAGAGATCGAATAGCTGTTGAGGCAGGGGGGAGCTGATGGTATATGGGGTTGTGGAGACACATCTTCGGGACATGGAGCAACCACCTTGCAATTCGGACTACGTATGGGAATATTGCAATAGAGCAGAAGGCAGCAAAAGAGAGTGGAATTGGTGCAATCATACATAAAAGCATGGGTTGGCAAAGAGTCAAGCAGGGATGCATGGAACATTTATGGCTAAGAGGGAAAGTAGCTGGGCAGATGACACTCCTTGGTTTGGTGTAATTGTGGACGGGAGCAAAGGCCAGAGAGGAAAACCAGGCAATGGTCGAGTGTATATCAAAGGACGTTGAGGAATTAGGAGGAGAGTGCGAGATAATTATACTAGGAGATATAAATGCGCACATAGAAGATATAGATGGGTATACCGACCCAACAGTCCAAATGATCATGAATATGTGTCAAAGGCATGATTTTATCATTTGCAACAGTATTGAGAAGTGTGAAGGGTAAATAACATGGGAGGTAGGAAGGCTGCAGTCGACGATAGATTATGCATTGATGTCACTTAGGATGTATGATAGGCTCAGGGGAATGCACATAGATGAACGTGGCTCCAGAAGTCTGGGTAGTGATCACGAACGTATCAAGCTAAGTTTCGGAAGAGCAGTGAAAGTGGGATGAAGACAAGACAAGCAACTACATGGGAATTTTTATTCGGAAATGCAAATAGAAATAGCTACTAAACAAACTCAGAAAGTAATCACTGAGGATAATAAAACAGTGTGGACATACACAAATCTAATTAGACTGTTTGAGCTAGAGCTTGCTAAGGCACGGGACAAGTCACCCCGGAAAAAAAGACACAAGCCCAAGAGTTGGTGGGATGAGGAAGTTAAGAGAGCCATAGCAAAACGTCAGGAAGCCTCTAGGAAACACAGACATGCTAAGCAGCGGGGTGAACAGACAGATGAGGTTGGAAGAAAATGGGACATCTTTCTAAACTCTAGAAGGGCAGCATCCCTCCTGATCAATGGAAAGATTAAAATAAAGGGTGCTCAGTGGCTGGCAGAAGTACATAAAAAGGACAGAAAGACAGCTGCGAAATTTTGGAACCATCTAAACTCCCTAAGAAATGAAACAAACCTAGAGCAGAGATTTATAACTACCGCTCAAGGTGCTAGGCTAGAAGGGGACGAAGCTATTGAATATATAAGAACAAGGATGACGGAAAAGTTTCAACAAAGATGTGCCTTATGCACCTCAATAGATAAGGGTGGATCAAGTGGCGCAATGGCCCCATTTTCACAACGAGAGTGGGAAACAGCTGAGAAAACGGTTCCTAGTAGTACATCAACAGGCCCGGATGGCATTCCAATTATGCTGATGAAGACATTAGGTCCGAAGTCAAAGCAGGCTTTGAGAGAGGCAGTAAGTAAAATAATAATCGAGGGTGAAGTCCCCGATGGATGGAAACTCAGCAGGATGAGCATGATCTATAAAGGAAAGGGGGACAAAGACAAAGCTGACATAAACAACTACCGTATCCTATAAAAGTGACATCAGTGGTTTACAGGCTGGCGATGCGGATTACAAAGGAAAGAGCGCAGGCATGGATAGAGGATGAGGGGGTGCTGGGGGCAGGAGGTTGAAAGACAATCTGTTCTCACTGACGCAGGATGGATGGATGGATGGATGGATGGATGGACGGACGGACGGATGGACAAATAGGTGGGTGGGTGGGTGGGTGGGTGGGTGGGTGGACGGGTAATGGATGGATGGGTGGGTGGGTGGGTGGAAAAATGATGTACAATTCAGCGGCTCACCTCCTTGGCAGCGGCTCACCTGCCGCCACTGCCACCACCGTTCGGGGACGGCGTCGAGGCCTCCTCGGCGGCTGCAGTACAAGTTACCGGTACCATTTCACAAGGGACGCCGTCCACACGTCCTTGGCTATAGATTCTGCCGTCAGCGCAAGCCGAAAAGTGAAGCCTCTGTGGGAAGCCACCGGTACGTGTCTTCGTGGTTCGTCGGCAGTGCGGGCTTCTCCATCCAGGAACGCCGTTCACACTTCTTTGGCGATGGAGTCAACAACCCGGCCGCCGCTTCAGCTGCCCATCGGACCATCAAGGGACGGTGTCCATGCCGCCTCTGTGGTACCAGGGCATCACCCAGTGGACACTATGGTACCACTTCGCGGCCATAATACGCACGTCCTTTGGGAATGCTGTTCAAGCCTCCCACGGCCTGCATTCCCTGTCCGGTACTCTTTCAACACGTGAGCCGCCAAGAAACGCTGTTCATGCTTCCTTGGACGTGCGTGTCACCACCGTGAGTACTACTAGAACCACGTACTTCACAGACGCAAACCAAAGTGGTTCAGAAGCCTCGTGCGACAGTGCCGTGGAGCTGCAGCGTACCATCCCACTGCTCCGCGCCGAGACTAACAAACTGACAGCGTTGATCGCCGAGCGAGCTCCTACAATGTCGCCAGCATTGTGTGACATTAACGCAGTGTTGGATGTAGCTGCCTCATACGACCTTGAGGCAAGCACACGGGAGCAACACAGGGAGCTTCGGTCTTCTCTGATCGAGCTCTCACACCAGCTCGACTGCTTCGCGTCGGTGATCTCTGCGTTGCCACCTGCCACCTCACGATCACCAGCCGTCTGCGAACTACCGGAATTCCTCGGTGTGCGAAACGACGCCGACAGCTGGGTGGCAACCGTCAACGCGATAGCAATGCGCGAGGCCTGGATGAAATCTCAGAAATGGACCGTGGCTGTAGACCGGCTTCGGGAAGGTGCAACGGTGTGGCACCGGTATGAAGGCTGGAAGCAGCAGTCATGGGCGGATTGGAGCTGCAATCTCATAGCTGCTTTCGGTCGTAATCCTTACCACCTCTTCACCACCACCCCGTCCAACCTGGCCGGTATCGAGGAGCAAGCTCCAGAGGCTTTCCACCTCGAGGCTGCAGCTGTGCGCTGCAGCATACCACACGAGAAGTTCCCGAAGCAAGTTCACTGCGGCCAGAGGCCGCAGCCGAAGTCGGACCTCTTGAAGGGCATTGTTTCAACGAAACAGCCGCAGAGAATCATCTCGACTGTGCTGCATTGCCCTTCACCGAAGCAACCCCATTCGCACACCGAGTGGAACAACACCTCGAAGGTTCCTCGAAGCCCTCCAGCCGCGCAGCAGAAAGCTTCTCCGCCTGTTCTACGAATGACGTCAGACGCAGGTGCGACACGCCACTGCTGCTCTCAGTACCTGCGCCGGTACGCGATGCCATCATGTCAGTGTAAGAGGCTGATACCAGTCCTCATACAGCTCAGTTAGAGAAGCCAGCCCCAATATCACCTTTACTGAGGCAAGTGGAGACACCAGCATCGCCTATGCTTGAACCGCCTACGGTGATGGCGCCGGTACAGCCCAAGGTAACCACTGCTGGTGTCACTGACCAAGATCATGAGGAGAAAGTTGGCACTCAAGATGCAAACAGCAGCCAGTCTCGACCTCCCGATAGACTTGTGGAAGACTCTGGCACCCAGTTTCAGCGTGGTCAAGGCCGACCTCCGAGATGCAGCCACTATATCGACCACCAGATCAACCTTTGGCAGATACCGGGACCAAATCGCGGCCGAGAGCGTCGGCCGCAACGGGGCAGCCACCACCAGCCGCCTGAGTCCACAGCACTTTTTCAAAAGACATCGTGGGATTGCAAAAGAGCGACCAGCTCGAGGAAGCCAGTGCCGTTTAACAGAAACTTTGCCGCCAGCTCCGCGCGCGCGCAGTCATGGCCGAGTGTGATGATCAAGAAAGACGCTGGCGCTTCGGCGCGCAGATAGCTAGAGCAAGGAGGAGGAAGATGTAGTACAGAATAAGAACAGCTGGCCCAGAATCGGGTGTTGTCTCTTTTCTCTCCGTTACATAGCAAGAAAGCTCTGCAACAGCGCCACTCAATGCCCGCACAATTTCCAAATAAACTTTGGCCTCGGAAGAAAGAAGTTGGGAAGATTTTCACGCCAAAAAAGTTCCTTGACCTTAGATTGTGAAAGCAATTATATGAACACTCGACTGGTATATGACATTGGCGTCGCTGTCATGTTCCACATAGGTCCGAACTGATAACATGTCCTCGCATATAGTACATTCTACCCGTGGGGTAAACACGCACGAGTGGGGAGCAATGAACGAGGCTAAAGCAGTGATAAAACAAGCTGGCTCATCTCCGTCGCTCAGACGGCGCATATGCTATAGCATCTTCCTGCGTGTTAGAGTGGCTGTCAAATGCTCAAACAAAGAGCGAATGTCACAGAAACGGGATGAGACAAGCGTGGACGGCGTTCGATGCAAACGAACAGCAAGCATCTTCTTTTTTTTATTTTGCTTATTCACGTGCACGCTCTTCCGTGGCTTTTGTCTTCTTCTCCTGGTGTTCGGCGAGTTTCAATAGCTTCGGGCCCGCATGAAGTTTTGTTGTCCTCATTGGAAACAACCTTCAAGTTGGTAGATATGTTGTACAGGTCTCCGAATGACTTTTCCATTGGTTTTCAAAAGGCAGGAACGTTATCTTCCCATCGACTCCTGAATAAATTTCCATGACTTTTGCCAGGTTCCAAAGTGATCTAGGAGTGCGTGAACCAAGCAGTACGATGTCTCCTCGGTTCACTCTCATTTCTTTTTTACTTGCGTAAGCTTGCTCTCTCAATTCCTTCAAATATTACTTGTTCCACCTTTTCCACCAATCTTCCATGACGTTTTGCCACTTTCTCCAGATTTCTTCAATGTTGACTTTGTGTTGATCTTCGTCATTGCCTGTAAGTTTCTATTTTCCACCTATTATGTCCGCTGGCACAATAGGTAGCGGCTCATCCGGTTCGCTGTATACATAGGTTAACGGCCTGTTGTTAAGCACCCCCTTCAACTTCAGTGGTTATTGTTTCCATCTCTTCCCTGGTCCCTGGTTAGCAGTCTCTTTCTGATGACTTTCCTTAATGATGATTTCATGCTTCGTATTATTCTTTCATAGAAGCTTCCCCACCAAGGCGCTTGTTCGGCTATAAACGTCCACTTTATGTCCTTGGTTAGCTCTTCTAAAGACTTCTTCTTGTAACTCCTTCAGCATACGATTGATTTTTTTGTTGGCTTTCTTGAATGTCCTTGCGTTGTCACTATATATTGTGCGACGTAAGCCCCTTCTCACTGTAAGTCTTCTGAATGCATGTAAGAATGCTTCTGTTCTACAGGTGTCCACAACTTCGAGATGTACAGCTCTTGTTGTGGTACACACGAATACTGCAATGTACAGTTTTGTTATGCCTTTCACGGCATCTTTTATAAGCATTGGGCCTGTAACATCTACACGAGTCACTTCAAATGGTTGTCAGTGGTTTACTCTGTCAGCAGGCAGGGGTGCTGTGTCTTGCTTAATTGGTTTAGCGATAAATCGTTGATACTTTAAACAACCATGAATAACTTTCTTCACCAGCTGCCTTCGTTGGATTATCCAATATTTCGTTCTAAGCTGCGACAGTGTAGTACTGACTCCTCCATGCAACGAGAGTTGCTACACATGTGGTACTAGCAGCTTAGAAGCAGCCGTCCACTTTGGTAGCTCAATTGGATGTTTTTCGTTGCATGTGAGTCCACTTTGAGACAGACAACCCTTGTGCCTTATTAGTCCTTGTTCATCTTTAAAGACCTCTCTACCACAAATAAACATACTTGTTGTCTTAGTCTTATTGCTCTTGTTGAGTATAATATGTTCCCGTACCTTTCGTTGCTCCAATTTCATTATCACCGCCTCTGCATTCTTTAGCTCCTCAAAACTCAGTTTGCCGATTATCCGCTTCTTTCTTATAATCTGTATGTATCTCAGAACCCAAGCTGTTACTCTGAGCAATCTTATGTAGGTTCCATACTTCTCTGCGTCGATCGCGACCGGAATTGACGTGTATGTGTTAGTTGCATAACATTCACTACTCTCAGTGTCTTCTTCCGTTTCCGTCTGCCCTGTGGTCTTGTTTTCCATAACAAGTCACTTTGGACTATGCCACCATAGGTCCGACTGTATCAAAGCCTTTGCGCTTACACCTCTGGTCATGAGATCAGCTGGGTTCTCTTCACTTGCAATGTATTTCCACTTTGATAGCTTCGTTTCCTCTTTTATCTCTTTCACCCTGTTCTCTACAAATGTGTTCCATGTAGCCAACTAAGAACAATGGTCAAGTCCGTCCAGTATCTTGTAGCATTTATATTCCTTACAAATCCGATTCTGTTGTATTCAGAAATACGTGCAGACCGAAACGCAGCCATCAACTCAAATCGTAGTAATGAGATTTGCTTCATTGGCGCTATTCTTCCTTTTGCAATTAGTATTTCAGCCTCCTTTTCCTTCTCGTAGTAATTTATCAAATAGGCCACTGTCCCGTATGCATATGGACTTGCATCTGAAAACAAGTGAAGTTCCCTGTGAATACGGTTCCTCCTTTGCCTTACATCAAACCATTGTGGTACACTGAACTCTTGAATCGATTCCAGCTCTTTAATCCATCTCCTCCAAGTCTCCATTTCATCATCTGGCACTGAGTCATCCCAAGACGTCCCTTTCTTCCACATGTTTTGTATTTCTCGCTTGGCTGTTACTGTGAATGGTGTAAAGAGTCCTAGAGGATCATATACTCTCGCAGTGAGCTGTAACATTTGGCGCTTCGTTAGCACACCGCTGGTATCAATATCTTTTATGTCAAGCGATGGTAAGTACAGCCTGTCTTCCTTGAAGTTCCATCATTAGTAATGCCAAGGACCTTTATTGCGGGGAAAGCCCTGAAGCTTGCGTTTTCCTCTTTTTTTATGTTTTGTTGTAATTCAGGCTCATTTGTGTTGAACTTCCTCAGAGTCATTGACGCCTTTTGAAAAATCTCTTTCGATTCCCACTGAAGTTTTTCGGCTTCCTTGGGTGATTCGGCTTCCATTATTATGTCATCGACGGAGGTGTTTCTCCTCAGCTGTTTATTCGTCTCTGGCAATTTCTACTCCAACTTGCTGAGTAGTGCTGTACTGTTGCTGCGAGCAAGAAAGTTCTGGGGGCAGTGCCAAACGTCACTCTTGACATTCTCCATGTTACGATCTTTGCATCACTTCCAGTCGAAATTCTTCCTCTTCACGAAGAGAAAGACAGTTGGATCTGCGGAATTCAGATGACTCGGACTTCGACGGCCATAGTCATTAGACTTGTGGGCACAGGTTTGCAGTAATAAATGCGCCTGTTTTATTAGCCTGTCTGCCTCAGAATCGCTACAATATCATGGCCTCTGAATACGCTGGCCAAACACGCGTCTGCGTGTTTGGCCAGCGTATTCGATGAAACCGTCTTTCTTACATCATGCATGTGCCATTTGAGTCCTAGTCAAAAGTTACTTCTCTCGTCACCGTGACTCCCTCCCCGCATACCTGCCAACCTGGCAACAGAAAAATTCGTAAAATCCCCGAGTGGGGTTGGGGATTTACCTACTTTCTTTTTTGTTTTTGTAGCTGTGATGGACTTCACTTAAGCGGCAAGCATAACTATGTTTTGCCACCATAAGTCAAATCAACACCCTGAACTATTTTCCCCCATTTTCGCACAAAAAAAAAACAAAAAGAACAAAAAAAGACCGCAAAAAACAAGAGGGGGGGGCAAACACAAGTGCAAATATTGACATTGCAGTCTCATAATGGCTTGGATTGGCTGAACACACAAGGGTAGCATTTTCCACTAAGGTGGGAGTCTCAATGGCAAGCGCAAATGCTCTCGAAATTATGTGTCATCAAAACAACTAGCTATAAAATCGGTTTCAGTCAAAACAACTGGCATATGTCTTCACACGTGAACGAACGGGACGGAGCAGCTGGCTGCCGCGAAAGCACGGGTCAAAGCTTTGGCTTTGCTCGCTGATAGATTCTTTGGACAGCAACGCGAAAATGCTTCTAGGCTTTTGTACGTCTTTACTATTTTTATTCTACTACTGCGTCAGCCACGTGCCCTAGGAGTTCGCTGCAATCACAGTTTTGTGCGTGGCGGTTGCAGCAAATGATAGTTTTTTTTTTCAATCCACGTGCCTTCAAAACTAAGTCGTTTTAATCTATGATCGCAACTGTCGCGGTTTCGTCCACAGAGTTTACTGAAAGCAGCATTGCTCTGACTGGTCGAGCGTTGGCCGCGCGCACATTCTCGGAGTTTAGTCAGTAACGTCATCGCCATACTTGATCGCGTCGAACGACCGCGGTTTCGTCCACAGTGGTTGTGGCGATGAGAACCACACGCACTGTAGAAGACAGTGCATGCGCTGGTCGCATGCGTACTTCTGAAGCTTTGAGCAGGCTGCTCTCCATCGGTCTCCATTCGACGATTTCGGTACTGAAGTTCATATCACACGCTGCAACCAGGAAAAGTGTTCTGAACATTTTAATTCCGGCCCAATGGACACATGACTTTGGCAGGAAATTTGACGAAATCGTATCTGCGTGGTTTCGCATCACTGAGACTCTACTGTATGTTTAGATGAACGCCTCTCAAATTCGTTCATCATGAAATGCGGTGGGCTCGCGAAAAGCCTGGAACGGACTGACCTGCACTTTTGTCAATACGACCAGATCTCGCACACAAATTTAGATTTCCGAGAGATTTTCATGGCAACTGTAGAAACGGGAGAAATGATCGAAATCCGTGAGTCTCCTGGACAATGCAGGAGACTTGGCAGGTATACGATGATGATAAGACCAATACTGTTCTATTCCAGTGGCGGAATATAGCAGAACACCGTTTTTGTGGCCTCCGTGACTAGCTACAGCAATGCACCGAAGCCACTTACGAGGACCACGTTTTTTTTTAAGACAAATATCTTTCGTGGGGACTTTTGACACAAAAACTTTGGTCTGTCTGTCTGTCAGTTTGTCTGTCTGTCTGTCTGTCTGTCTGTCTGTCTGTCTGTCTGTCTGTCTGTCTGTCTGTCTGTCTGTCTGTCTGTCTGTCTGTCTGTCTGTCTGTTTGTCCACCCTTAACGCGAACCAGGTATTTTAAACAGCACCAGCCGATACTCCGAACGGCCGACCCCATCAGCAGCGCCCACCAATGTTGCTCAAGATTCAGCGTTCATACTTGTGCGATTGTCAATTAAAAAGCAATTATTGTGCATATCTGAGGCACCATAACGACACGTATATATTCTGCATGTGCATCTTTTACTAGAAAAGGCATACATAAGTAATTCTAAAGACCCTAGCATTCATCATGCTGCGCTGACCATGCAACACCTGCACGAAGAAGCGAGTGTTTCCAACGCTTCGCCAAGACGACACGGTGGTGGCAGCTACCCGTCGCCTTGCGTTCTACACCTTATCACCTCTGAGACGGGCACGCACGCCTGTCTCAGAGCCATGCGCTTCGTTTTCCAAAAAAAAAAAAAAAAAAACTGCCAGATGGCGCTCATGTCTCACGTGTGATGTGACTTTATACGCTCGTTCGCCTCCGCTGCACGCTCGAAGCACTCTAACGCAGCACCTTCGGAATACCATTTCCAGATTTTCTTGCGCAGGGCATCAAATAAATGTTTTGTTCACTCTCCTCACGCAAGACTATCGTCTTTCATCGGCATATGCAGATACGGGGCCATTTTTTTTCATCGAAAATGAAATATTTTATGTATTATTCCAGGCAAGATTCGTAAAATTGTAAGCACGGTCGAAATTCGTAGATTTTACCAGAAAATACAAAGAATTGGCAGGTATGCTCCCTAGGTGTCGGTGTTAGTTGTCCTCACATGTATTCTGGATCCCACTCCGCGACTGACAACTTTAGCTCACGGGTCTCCTTGCTCATGGATTACGTCTGCGAAATAGCCACTGTTCCATTTGTTCATTTGTTCCTATTTATGTTCCATTTGTTCGTATTTATGTTGGTCTGAGGTACAATCGAAAACCTGGTCAGCTTCAAAAACTGATTAACTTTCTCACGGCTGCAGCGAAATGTGATAAAGCTTATGAATAAAGCTGTGAAAACTGGACACTGATATTTCTACTGAAACATAAAATTGCCATTTAAATGACAGTAAATCGGAGACCAGTGCTGGGTAGGTGGTGCGCGAAAAAGAGCCCCTGGCGAAGAGTCGCGACACAACTCAGCCACTCGCGTTCAGACGGCCTGGCTGCAGTGTACCCAGGTGAGAGCACACGCGTGCGCCGCTGCTGTGCTTTATTTTGAAATTAACATAAATTAACATCAAATTAATTTATTTTGAAAAAGCCATAGCCCCAGTAACACTGCACTGTGGTTAGGAAAAATAACTTTGTCAGTAACTTTGTTACTCCCACACAAAAAAAATTCCGCCATATCCACGAAGTGAATGATGATGAGTGGGCGAAGCTCCGGAGGTAAACCTGGTAAACCATGAATCCTCTGTACATTTTGCCCACTCGATTTTATTACATCGCTCCCCCTAGCGTACGTCGGCGCACTAAATCGAACGATTGCCTTCAACCAATGACACGCGCCATATGTGACATCATTCCTATTTTATAAGATCTCGCGTCTTTCATCAACTACAAGTACCGCTTTCTAGTTTATAACATCTTGCATCTTTTCATCATCAGCTACAAGTACCACCATCTAGTAAGCACTACAAGAACTAAACGAGAGGTGGCTACATACAGGAGACGGTACCGCCATCTAGTGAACACTGCAAGAACTAAACTAGAGGTGGCTACATACAGGGGACGGTACCGCCATCTAGTGAACACTGCAAGAACTAAACTAGAGGTGGCTACATACAGGCTACAGGGGACGCACAGCCCACGCCCTAAGGAGCTTCGCCCCTAAAAGCACTAAATAAAATGGAGAGAAGCCCTGCAAAGCGGACGGCGTAATGCAGTGATGGTGAATCCCTCGTCCACAATTCCTGGCTTGTGTTAAGTTAGTGCAGGCTCTATTGCCCCAATGATAAGTCTGTGCTGTGACGATACCACGCTGCCCACATCTGTAGTAAAACAAAACAAAACAATAGTAAAACAAAACAAAACTAACGAAAACAGAGGAAATTGTAACTGCGTCAGTTTTTTTTTTTTTTTTGCTCGATTTTTATGTACACCCCGTCCGCGGTATGTATGCATGAGGACATTGATCAAGCAAAAAACCATGGCAGCACATCAGTGTGGTGTCGCGCTGCTATGCTTGAGGGTGCGGGTTCCCGATCACAGTGGCTGCACTTCAATGGGGTAAAATACAAAGAACACTCGTGAACAAAGATATATGTGTGCGTTTGAGAACCCCAAGCGGTCATAACTAATCCTGATACCCACACTACAGTGTGCCTCGATGTGTTTCGCACATGAAGGCCTAGAAATTATTGATGTTGAACAGACAGCTTTATTTTAAGCCAACACAGACAAGCGGAAAAACTGAAACTGTGTTAGGCGAACTGATTGATATGTAGGGTTTACCGTTGCAACACCACCATATGATTATGATGGACGCCGTAGCGGAGAGCTGCGGAAATTTCGACCCCCCGGGGTTCTTTAACATGCACCCAAATCTAAGTACACGGGCCGACAGCATTTTCGCCCCCATCAAAAACGCAGCTGCCGCGGGATTCGCGCGAACTGCGGGTCAGCAGCCACTGGACCAAAATGTTAGACGAACTAAACGATGAGTAAAAATCAGAGACATTTCATAATTCTCTGGCAAGGAATAAAATCCCAAGTTACATAGCCATGGCAGCCCCTGAAAAAGAAGCTTACTGCATCGGCTGACTCCAGAATGCTTAGCTTCAAGTAGCCTGCTGCTTTGTTCATAAAAAGCACCCGGTCTTTAGCTTAAATTAAATCAAGCAGAGGAATTTCAGCATCAAGTATTCATTGCGAGAGTATCTTTTTACAACACTTCAGAGGCGTACGTAGGTAAACGTGCCCCCGCCCAAATCTTGTGGACAAGGCAGCTTTCCATTATACGCAACTGTTTCTAAATAATGTAGAATACCTGCCTATCGTATCATTTACTGCACACAGTAGCATTAGATGGAGTTTGGTGGTGGTGGTCAGAAGGATGAATGTATCAGAATATTTCGCTTGTCCTGAGGTGCAGAACTCAACGCTAAGTGGGCCTGATAAAAAAAATTACGTATGTTGTTTGCTGCATAAGACGCTCGTTTTATTTCCAGCAAAACGCCGTTTGAATTCGACACTTTCGTCCTGGTTTCTACTGGTGGCCATCTTCAATATCAAATAAATATAACAGACACGCAACAGGATAGAACGGTGGGCTCGTTGGCAATTCATAATCATTCAGCGAACTGGGAGTTTGGGGCGAACACACACATGAAGCAAAAAGAAGGCACACATCTGAAACAAATAAAAGAAGCCACTTTTCAGAAAAAAAGGCACACAGCACGAGCGCTCGCTAAAAACTGGTTTATTCTCACTTTAGAAGTACAAAATAAATATACAAGAGTGTGCATGTCAATAAGAATAAGACCATAGAGTGAGCAGCATGTGTGGCATTCATTCGAAGCACTTGTATAAGAATTATCTATATAGTAAAACTCACAGTGAACTAGTCATAATGACGGATGGCTGATACACTGTTCCTTATTTCAGCAAATGTGATGCGCTTCAGAAATTTCACGCGTGGTTTGTAGCGGATGCCAGAATAGAACGCTTGTTTTTCCAAACATTGGTTCACATTTGCAGGAATCGCAATGCGAAGCTAAAATATAAAATGCGGTACATTTCAAGGAACTCAAATTTCCCGTGAGGCGTATATTCAGACATCGGCCAGTTTAACCGATGTACATTCGACCACAAGATAGCGGTATGCTATACACCACTCCTAAAATACGCTTTACAAACTGTTTCGCATGTTTCTGAAGACATCCTCTGCCTGTAGACGCGTTCTGAACCCTCCTATGCACCATGGCACATAAACAACCCAACTTATTGGGTGCAGAGAAAACGAGCTCCCAGGTCGCTAAACGATTATGAACAGACACGCGCCATTCAGTTTACCCCGACACCACTATACAAGAAGGCGAGAGCAGAACATACCTTGCTCAAGTCCTCAAAGCATGCCCATTTAAAGTACAAAGTAATACGGCTGGCTGGTATATGGTGCACTTGCTACCATGATCAACCCAGTCGGGATTGCATTTTTCAAATGGGATAGACCTCTTTGAAAAAGCTGCAGAACTGAGCCAATCATCCAAAAATTAAAGCTCTGTGCGGCTCAATGGCAATTTAATGTGACAACTGTACAACATTTTCGCGATAAATATTAAGATCATGCTGCAGAGAAACTTTTCTTCGGGTAAATTTTACCTTGCTAGAGCTCTGAAAGAGGCACACTTGTGCATGGGACTCTCTTGTGTTTGCCCGGAATCATAATAAAAAGGGTGCGGCTGCATGTAGCTGTAAGAATGCTGGGTTTGCTTCCCACAAAGGTGAGAATCCGCTTGTGTTGTGCTTTGTAGGGTTATGTGTGCTAAACAGGAATGTAAATTTGTGCATGCTTGTCATGTCTACCACGGCCCATCTTTAAATACAAACCTACAATGAATGAAGATATGGTTGCACACATTTTTTGCAGCAAAAATACGCTGTTCGCCACGAGCGTGTGTTAATGCCCATTTGATGCTTCAATCCATCACAGAATAGCTTGTTACCTTTTACAAAACCAGTGCTCACAACCCTTTTAGCTTTCATATAGGTGGCCATAGCAGACGACGCCAGCAGTCAGGCATTATGAAAAGCTTAACACGTTTTCAAAGCACTTGTTTAGCATTTTGTGCAGTCAGTGAAGAAGCTGCAGCAATATTTTATTGATTTCATTGAATTGAAGTAAAAAATAAGAATAATAGGAAAAGGAGACGCGAAAGCAACTGCAGGATGTGCACGTGAGGGCCAGCAGAGCAACCAAAACCTGCACGTCACAGGGATGCTTCCTCATGATGATGTGTCCTTTCGCCCGATACCATACTACAGGCTGCGTTCTCAGTTAAAAAACATTGTGTGAGATAAGTCACAGCTTCACCACAAAGGTGAAGCAATGAACGCGATAGCAACAATTTGAAAGGTCACTCGCAAAATAGAAAGCAGATCGAAACGTGCCACGCGTTTCTTGCGCACAAATTACACACCAAACGTACTCGCAGGTACGGGTGCATGCGAATAAGCGTCTCATTTGTTACTTTGCTGAGTCTGAAAAGCGCGTGCTTTTCACGAACGGAGACTGCAATTATTGCAGTGACCTTTGTGGGCCCGGTAACTACAGCAGAATCATTCTACGCAGAGCCCGAGGTCAGCCAAGGCGTACGATCCTCCCCTCCTTGCCACCGCAAGATAAGGGTGGGCGAGGGAGCATCGCTCTTCTTCTCCAAGCTGGGCAAAGTACGCCTAAGAGATTAGAGCGGGCGCCGCTGCGCGATGTGGCGACCTGCGCTAATTGCGCCATCTCTCTGGTAATGTCGAAAACACAGCAGCGGTAAGTGGTAAATATAAATAGCTTGTTGTTTGAAGGTGAAGAACGCTCTCCAGGGTGGCTCAATGGTTAACGCCTCGCTTTCACGTCGCAGAGGTCCCATGTTCGATTTCGCGCGCCGGAGTGCTTTTTCCTGGATTTTTTTCTTTCTTGCGTTTTAATATATATAGTACGTATACATATACAGTGCATGACAACGACGACGCCGGTGGCAAAATCCATTCGAGAGTGTCCATATAATTGCCATCGCAATAAAAAGCATCTCTCCGTGGAGCAGCTGTATTCTCTTATAGCAGAGCTTTCTGGTGTTACGGGATATCAGATCCAAAATAGTTAGCTGCCAGCCTTACTTTGTAAACAATTTGTTGCTACCAGATTCAATGCTTCATTGTTGCAGTGAAACTGATTGTTTCTTTATTGATTAATGACAACATTTATTGTTCTAACGGCATTTAGGGTGGTCATGAGAGCACTTGTTTGTGCCTGACCACATGGCCCAGCGTCTATGGTGGCTTGCCACCTGGATTACATTGGTTTCACAATCAAGCGCACAATGAACACTGCACCCCGATGCTTAAGGAGCAGTTCATAGCATGCCAGACCTTCTCTAAGCATTTAAGCAACATTTAAGCAGCAGCTTTATGATAGGCATACTGAAGAACGTTGCACAATGCGATTAAGAGGCATTTACTATTTTATTTGTGAAATATCAAAAAAACTTTTGCACAGCCGAGTCTTCATTCGTGTGAAAACGCCATTTACAGAGCGCAGTGCTGATATCTGTTGCCGCTTGGCCATGGTGGCTAGATTACAGTACAGTAGCTGCAGTGGCACTGCAATTATGGCACGCGGAGTGACTCATAAACTAAAAAAAATCACTTTTTTGTGTGTTATCGCCTGTTTGCTAACAAATATGAGATAGTGTCGACAGCATGCTGAACTTTTAACAATGGATACACATGCGGCAGCGATGACGTTGGTTAGGCTGAATATGAAAGAAAGCCCATTGCTGAGATGGATTGAGTAGAGGGCATTGGTGGCATTATGGAAGAGCTGTAGTAGTGTTTGTTTTTACCAAATTATTTTTGGGCCATAAACAGTCCGAGGCTGTGTAAGACAGGTGGCCTATTGAACTTTGGCGCAGTTGATATAGGCTTTATTTGAATGTGTGCAGCAAGGCGCAGGGAGATGGATTTGTATCAAAATGGCACAATTGGCTTAGTTGGACCACCACCAAGTACTGAGTGCAGTATTCAAAATCAGTGACAACAATGTGCACGAAAGCCCTATGAAAGTCCACAGAGGCAAGGGAAACAATGGGACAATGAGGCTGGCTGTTTAGCTGTGGTCCACGGTTGGCCACAGCACTGGCATCCATGACCATATCTACTGATTCAGTATTTCCCAATCGGGTTTAAATATTTGCTTCAAAGCTGACAAGTCCACATCAGCGCTTGTTTTCCAATAGGCAAGGTATAAAGGTTCACTGCCAAGTTTTGCCAGCTTTTGTCATCAGTGGTGGTCCCGCCGAAAAAATTTAGGACTTGGAGCAATTTGCAAAGCAGAAGGTCATGTGTTTAGAATCGAGTTGGGCATCACTTGAAGGAGTGGTAAGACTGCAACATTGTGGTGCATATGCACAAAAAATGCACTTTTTTCCCTAAATATCGAACCAAGATTGGAGGCACATTTATTATGTGGAGCAAATTTTATGAAAACATAAAAACTATTTTGGGATGTGCAAAAAATATAGTAATGCAAAAAAAATAAGGGTCAAGTCACTTAGCCTTTTGCAATCGACATGTGCGTACGCTGTTTGGAAACAGATCTTTCATTTTTCGGTTGTTGATGGTGCTATCTTCTGCAAGCTCTCCCCGCGCCACCTGCGCAATCCATAGAAGCCTTTCGTGGCTTAATTTTCTTGTAATCCTTTAACCACAGCAGTGGTATCTCCTGTAATCTCAGAGAGCCCAGAAGCATGCGCTTCGACACACTTTGCCAACTCTCTGGCAATCTCGCACAACGGCCACGACAACACCATTTGCATTGCATTAAGTAGCCAACATTACAGAAAGCTACCACCGAAGCCTCAAAACAAACCGTCGATAACGAGATTAACAACAAAATATGGCCACCACCTCGCTGTCTACACGAGAAGTGAGTGTAGAAGAGATAGCCTATAGCTTACGTTCCTTAAAGTATGCATGGATAACAAGCATGACGTGCTAATAGCAACCAAAGGGAGAATGTGGGGTGCTATACTGCGGAAACAGTTGCACTCTTTTCTGGGCAACAAGGGATCTTTTCTAGTTTTCCATAAAGCTGTTTTATGATGAAAGCAATCCTGTTACCGCTCGAAAACCACTTGCATGTGGTTGGGCCTTCAAGTTTTGTATTTGCAGAAAAAGACCGCTGCTTGGCGTGGACAGTCACACGACCTTTGCTCGCTGTGCGCTTGTCAGCTGCGATGTGTCTACACTTGTACTGTTTGGGAACTCCACTGTGGCACACAAATAATTAAAAAAGACAAAAGGAAGGCACCACACACAGATAGAAAGAAAAACAAAATGGAATTGTAGCAGCGCCCAAAATGAGGGGGGGGGGGGGGAGTGAGCCGAGGTGCGTCGGCATAATAAATGGAAAATATCCAATGGGCAAAAAGGCGCCAAGTGTTGATTTGTGGGACTGCAGTGGATTATTGTAGGGGGTGCATTCATTATGCGGGTGAACAAAATCTGAATTCTGATTAATGAAGTTGGGGGTGCGTTCATTACGCTAGTAAATACGGCAATACCAGTAAAAGGGTTTGGTGTACATAAAAAGGCAAGACCACCTATTGGAGAGCAGCTGTCAGTCCAGACTGTTCCCACAAAATGATCTCACACACACACACACACACTTCACCGCGACACACAAGGGCCACAATTTTTGATGTATCCACTTTGTGCATTATTGACTTTGGCCGAACACATCAAGTTACACGAAAAACAGTGAGCTGTGATATCACGTTGCTCTTGACCATGTTGACACATCGAACTTTGCAGCCCATGGCCAGCGTAAAAAGAAAGCAAGTCAATGAAATGTGCAATAACAGGACACTTAGATAAACTTGACAAGCCTGAACTTGAGTATGAATGTGTTCAGATGCTTCAAAACAATGCAGAAAATGCAGACTGACCTACCAGGTGCATCAGGCAGGCGACTGCATTGAACCTAATTCAAGGGCTAACATGATTACAGTTCACGCGTGCATGGCCTTCGAGACCTTCGAGCAGCCCTCATTGCGACGAAATGGACTCAGTCTTTCTCATTTGTGTAGAGGCTTGTGAAAGCTTCATCATGTTAAAATGATGTTGTGAAAAAAGACCTGAAGCAGAGAGTGGAAAAAGGACCCGAAGCTCCAGCTAATATAAGGAGGCCAATGGAGCCGATCCACATGATGGACACATCGAGTACTGCATCCGAGATATGTATTGTGGTGTAGCATTAGGAATAAGGTGAGCGTGGTGCATCCAGTTTCTGCAAGTGGTAGTTGTCAACATGTCATCCCTTCCTAGTTTTCCCGAGGGAAAAAAGGCAACAGCCCTTTCCATATGCCTCCCCTCTCCATCCTTTCACCATTATCAACACCACTTCAATCTGCCGCGTGCGTGGGCTCTCAAACTGATTTTTACAAAAAGAGTACTTAGAACTACTTTGACTACCAATTGCTTACTTCCCATTAAGTTACAAAGTATGTTAACAGAAGAATTAATCCCGCATTTGACTATGAATTCAACGAAGTCACCATTAGACACATCTGCATTTCAGTAGCCTCACCTACCATGGTTACAACGCTCGCTTGCTGACCTGACAATCACGGATTTAATTCAAGCAGCAACAGTCAAGTTTTCTAGGGAAGCGAAAATGCTAGATGCTCGTTGTCATGACTAAAAGGATGCAAGGCTCACGCCAAACACTGGAATGAGGTGAGGATGCGCAAAGCCCTGACAGTGCGAATACACGCGATGTTCATGGGGAAGATTGGTTGGAGAAAAGCCCCCAGTGCACAACCTAAGCCGTGGTGAAAAACCCCCGCAAGATGAGGTGTCACTGTGCCGTGGGGCTCTGAGCTGCACAAATCAGGTGTGTCGCTACAGTGACAGAAGCGGTAGCCACCCTGTTTTGGAGGCTGCCAGCATGAGAGGCTCAAGCAGAGGCCATCCGCCTCGGGAAAGCCGAGTAAGGCTGCCCGGACTTGCCGCCCCTCTTCAAAGCTGTTCTCGGTGGGCCCACAGCTCTTTCACTTTGTGCCAGGACAATAGTGACCACAGTTGTCTGAGTGCCCCGTCATCAGTTGAGTCTGGTGGCATGGAATGGCACCAAGGATGAGTTTGGCCTAACCAAGCTGGGTCAAAGACCATGGAGACAACTGGGACACCAGCGATAAGAATAAGCAAGTCTGGTCTGTAGAAGCGACCGATGGCAAATTTAAGAGCTTGTGGAGGATATCGAATAGACTCGCGAGCTGTCAACACAGCAGAAAGCACAGAGTCAACGTGACGAACTACAAGATCGTTTGATTACCGGGATGCCACATTGGCCAGATACCAACTAGGGCTCGAGACAGATTTAAACTGCATTACTGTCGGTTTTTGCTTGGTTACGTACATTTTTTGTTATTGAGCCAATTTTGAGTGTACAGGAGTGTATGTTCTTCCTTTTTGGGTGATAAATTATGTTTGTCTTGCCCCTAGTCTCCCATCTCCCTCAATCCATTTCAGTTGCAAGCACTCCCGAGATGATTGTGACATGTATTTAGATTTAAGCATGTGCTAAAGAACCCTAGGTGTGGAAAGTAGGGCTTGTTAACGCATGGTTTAGGCACACTGCCATGCAACAGGTAAACACATGTGGACAGAACACAACCAACAAGGAATACTGCAACAACCTTTACTAGTGATTGCAAGTTCAGCAAGAGCAAAATATGAATCACCTGAGAAATCACAGTAGCCAAATGAATTTCTTATCTCAGGAAGGGGTGTGTACACTTTCCATCCATACAATTTACAGATTAAGAGGCGGCACACCTACGCATGTGTGGTTAATGCATTGCAGGGCACATATATATATGTGCAATTTTTCTAATAGAGTTCACTGCAAAGTCAGCACTTGTCTTCATTTGCATTTTTTTTCTTTTTGCGCTGCAGTGTGCCAGAACACTGCGTGTCGACATATTTGGACCTTTCCACTACAGCATGTCTTGAATGAAGTCGTGGTTCTGGCACATAAAACCCCAGAAATAATCTTTAGGTTAGCAAAACCTGTTGCTGAGTGAGTTGACACATGCTTAGTGAAACACAAAAAAGACGCCCTTCGCTGTTCTATCTTATGAGACGACGTCGGTACGGTAGTAACCAGGTTATATTTTCAATCCAGGTGCACGATCCCAAAAGACCCAGCCCGCGTGAAATACGATGATGATCACTACAATGGTTTTGTCATACAGATGAATATGAAGTACTTAGTAAGCGCTCACACTATTTTCCCCCCATTCGCAAAAGAGGGCAGCAAGTTAGAAGGGGTTGGAACGCTGAATGTATGGTTTGAGTCGAAAGACGCGGGCGATGTCGTTGTGGCGGCGACGACGATCAGGAGCCGCGTTGACAGGAGCAACGCGATAAGCCAGTGAGCTGATCGACGATTGTGCGGCAGTAAATATCGGCATGTTGGAGCGAGACGAGATTTGTGGACGAAAGAGGCTCCGCCAAGGCAATGAACTCGTTCGAACTAGCAGCTGTCTGTTTGGTCAATTTGGTTGGCAGTGACGAACAGACGGAAGGTGACTGTTCGGCGCTTTGCGAGAGCGGGCAACGTGACAAAGCGTCGGCATTTTGGTGCTGTCGACCAGACCTATATGTGACGCTGTAGTCATACTCTTGCAATCGTAGTACCCAACGGCCAAGGCGTCCCGACAAATTTTTGAGAGACGATAACCAACACAGAGCATGATGGTCAGTCACTATTGTGAAATGCCGGTCGTATAAATAAGAGCGAAATGTTTGTACGGACCACACGATGGCGAGACATTCTTGCTCAGTGATGCTGTAATTTCGCTCAGCAGGTGAAAGAGTATGGCTCGCATAGGCCATGACTTGTTCTTCGGAAGCGTGGTTCCGCTGAAGAAGGACAGCACCGATGCCAAGTCCACTTGCGTCAGTGTGTAGCAGAGTAGGTGCTGCAGGGTCTAAATGGCGAAGCACTGGCCATGACGTGAGGCATCGCTTGAGAATGTGAAAAGCGGCTTCGCAGTCATCCGACCAGACAAAGGGTGCGCTCGTGGTCAGAGGTTTGTTCAGAGGAGCCGCAATAGTAGCGAAAGCACGCACAAAGCGGCAGAAATACAGCGCTAAGCCAAGAAAGCAGCGGAGGACTTTGGGTGTCATTGGTGTAAGAAAGTGCAGTACCGCGGGAACTTTATCAGGATCGGGCTCAACGCCATGTTTACTGACGACGTGACCTAACACCTTGATGCTATGACTGGCAAACCAACACTTCTTAGTGTTGAGCTGGAGACCGGCCTTAGCTAAACACGTGACGACTTCATCTAGCCGTTCCAGGCGCTGTGACAAGCTGGACGAAAAGATGACAATGTCGTCCAGGTATCGAAAGCACGTCTTCCATTTTAATCCCCGCAGTACCGTGTCTATCATTCTTTCAAATGTGGCTGGGGCGTTGCATAGGCCAAAAGGCATCACATTGAATTCAAAGAGCCCATCTGGCGTAGCAAACGCAGTCTTCTCTTTATCAGACTCGTGCATCAAAATCAGCCAATGACCAGAGCACAAGTCGAGACTTGAAAAGTACTCGGCACCTTGTAAAGTATCAAGAGCGTCGTCAATGCGAGGCATTGGGTAGACGTCCTTACGAGTAATCTTGTTTAGTGATCTGTAATCAATGCAAAACCGCACCGAGCAAGGCGTGCTTTGGTTCCCTTGTCCTCCTGAACCGTCACCCCTGGAGCTCCAGTCTGGTCGACGGTTCTGCCCTCAAGCAACAGCAATGGCAGAACCAAACGCGTTCGCTGCTGCAAACGCACCTTCTCAGCCACTTAGGCTTCACTACATCGTGAGTACCCCGCACCTCCACCACTTATGAGACCACGTCCGGTACTGCAGTAACCAGGTTATCTTTTTAATCCAGGTGCACGAGCCCAAGAGACCCAGCCCGCGTGACATACGATGATGATCACTACAATGGTTTTGTCACGTCTGCTGGCTGACGTAACAGCCATGACCAACCCTTTGGTTTTCTTTATGCAGTTGCTTCTGGTACGGGCGACATTCCCGACCGATGCATCAAAAAAGATAGTGGATTCCGTCGGCGCTGCGCCGATCTATCTCGGCGGCTGCGCAGAAGAGGCATCGCTTGTTCTCAACTCTTGGACGCAACCACCGTCATCGACTGACCCCTATATAAGCAGCCCAACATCGCGGCTTTCCTTCAGTGGGCGCGTCGGCTGGCCGCCTGTAACAGCCATGACAACCCTTTGGTTTTCTTTATGCAGGTTAGTAGCAAGTATTCCTGTGTCAAAACTAGTGATCCTTGCTTTATCCAGCTGACGTACCCCACCAGCTTATGCATGTGTTACCTGTACGTGCGGAACATAGTACTGTTTCTATGGAAACTTTGTGGCGATATCGAATTGAACCCAAGTCCAACTACCGAACAAATGTTGAAAGAACTTCTTGAAGGCCTAAAGACTATGCATAAATGACTTGATACTATAGAGTCGAAACTTTAAAAAGTAGAAACATCAGTGTCAACCCTCACGAAACTGAGTACCAAAGTCGCCAATCTCGAAAAAACAGTGCAAGGACTAGAAAAAAGGCTAGCGAATTTAGAAGACAGAAGCAGAAGAAACAATCTTCTGGTTTTTGGAATTCCTGAAAAGCCGGGAGAAACACCAGAATCGCTGGAATCGGCAATAGTTGAAGACTTGTTCAAAACTAAGCTTGATGTAGAGGTAAAATTTGTCGAAAGACTACACAGAATGGGGCGTAAGCAACCCGACAAACCTAGACCTGTGATCTTAAAGTTCATAGATGACAGGGAAAAAAAGACATGTGCTGAAGAACTGTTCTAAATTGAAAGGAATGGGCATTTCTGTGTCCGAGGACTTTTCGGCAACCAGAAGGCTAATAATCCGAAAGAACCTATGGGATAGTGCCTCTGATAGCAGGAAAGCGGGAGTAAAGGTGAAACTGTCATATGATAAAATTCGAATTGATAACAAAACGTATGAATGGGACAGTATTCACATGAAGAGGGTTCCTATTAGTCGACGCAGTAGCAGGCTGCGAGATAAGAAGTGACATAAAAGCAAGGAAACTAAGCAGGTTCGTTGTCTTAACATAAATGCCCGTAGTTTGATTAACAAGGTCGTTGAATTAGAAAGTGTAATAATAGCCCACAAACCGCATTTGTTAATAATTACAGAATCGTGGCCACACCGAGACATAGGTGATGATGAAATAACGCCACCAGGCTACAAAATGTACCGTAATAACAGAGATTCCCGTAGTGGCGGTGTTATGTTTCGAGAATCGCTATATGTGTGACACGATTACCCAATAATAAGGGAATCGAATGTGTTCTCATTAAAGTGGTATTTGATGAGCTACATGTTGTCGGGGGATTTTACCATCCGCCCAATTGTGGTGATGAGTTTGTGGAACAATTAAATGAGTTTTTGTGTCAGTATAAAACGAGTAGTTGCAACGTCTTAATCGGTGGCGACTTTAATTTTCTTATGATAAATTGGTCAGATGAATTTCCACATGCCATCTCTGCTGCATCTGTATCTTTTCTTGGTGTTTTGCTGTTCCATGACTTGACGCACCTTGTGAAAACGCCCACGCATTGGAAACGAATCTAGCACAATTTTAGACCTGTTTCTTGTTAGTAGAGGTATATATAACCGCAGTCCAATAATAGAAATTTACGACTGCATTTCGGACCATAAAACTGTGTCATTAAGCTTTCAACTGTACTATGCTAAAATGCCTGATAAAAAGACCGTTTTTGTACCCGTATTCTCGCGTGCTAGTGATGTGGACATAATAGACGCTCTTGATCATTCTTATTCCGATTTCCTAACGCTTTCTAAAGAAAGTGAATGTTCTGTTGAGCGATTGTGATGCTTTTTCAAAGACCTAGTAATTAAATGTATCCAAAACTTTGTTCCTCACAAACGCAAGGTATTAAACCGGTCTAGCCCCTGGATTAAGAAATAAATCGTATGCCTAGGGCACAACCTAAAGAAGGCAAAAAAGCGACAAATAGAACCACCATCATTGTCTGAACTAGATAATATATCAGAGATGTGTCACACACTAAAAGTCACATTGAAAAGTGCGAAGGAAAAATATCAAAGTGGGGCTTTGACAAACTTTCTCTTGATGTCACCAAATAAGTTTTGGCAATATCTTTCACCCAAAAAAAAGTCCAGTATCAAGCTTATCTATTAACAGTGATGTTATAACCGACAAGAGGGAAATATCAGGGGCGATGAATGATTACTTCTGTTCGGTGTACATGCGTGATAATGACGTTACCCATAATTTCATCACCTATGACACCATGCCACCTATTGATGACGTCTGTATCACTGAAGGGGGTGTCTTATCGCTTCTGCTTAATCTCGATCCAAAAAAAACACCGGGCATTGACTCTGCACCTAATGCCCTTCTGATAAGGTATGCTGAATGGAATGCCAAATACCTATGCTTGATCTTTAAATCATCTCTCCTGCGCGCTGAACTTCCGAGTGATTGGAAGCATGCTAAGATCACTCCAGTACCAAAAACTGATGATCATTCCCTTGTATCCTCGTTTAGGCCTATCTCCTTGCTATGCACTAGTGTCGAAATTCTGGAGCATATAACATTCAAACATTTGTCTATGTTTGTCGAAAGAAATAACCTAATCACGCCCCTTCAGCGCGGCTTTCGCAAAGGGTTTCTACGGTAACCCTGTTTTATTGAAACGTGTCATGACCAAGCAGCAGCGATCGATAAGAATGGTCAAGTAGATGTTATATTATTGGATTTTGAGAAAGCTTTCGATCGTTTGAGTCACCAGAAATTACTAATTAAGCTCAAACCAATTCGGAAAAATGAGAAATTACTTGCGTGAATAACTGCTTATCTTTCAATGAGGAGCCAATGTGTTGCCATTGATGGTGTCACCTCGAGTTCCGCCCCCGTGAAATCGGGTGTGCCTCAAGGGTCAATTTTGAGGCCGTTGTTTTTTCAGTTATTTATTAATGATATTGTGCTAAACTTGCCCCTAAAAATAAAGCTTTTCGCAGACGATTGTATACTATATCAGGAAATTTATAGTTAAGTGATCAAGAATCTTTAAATACTGCACTAGCAACGCTAAAAACGTGGTGCGAAAATTGGAAGATGACAATTAATTACAAAAAAACAGTAGCAATGTGAATTACGCGTAAGAAACAGCCGCTTCTGTTTACCTATCACGTCAATGGCCATGCGTTATCCGAAGTCACTAAACACAAATATTTAGGACTCATACTCACATCAGACTTAAAATGGAATGAACACATAGAATATATTGAAAGAAAGGCAATGAAAAAGCTTGGCTATTTGCGAAGGAGGCTTGTGAATGCCACGCCACACATCAAACTTCACGCGTACAAAACTTTCATTAGACCAGTATTAGAATATGGGGCTGCAGTGTGGGATCCCTTTACCGAGTCCAATATTAAAAAATTAGAAATGATCCAAAGAATATCTGTCCGATTTGTTTTTAATTGTTATAGTTGGCGTACTTCCCCTTCACTTCTACTAAGTAATGCAGATCTCGAAAAACTACAGGAGAGAAGAAGAATGGAGAGGCTCAAGCTTTTTTACCGCATTTTCCACAACAAAATTGGTATCAACAAAACAGTGCACATTAGACAAAGAAGTGAATATGCTGTGCGCTCACATCATTCAAAGAAAGCTTTAGATTACGTAAACCGCACAAACACATTCAGGTATTAATTTTTTCCAAGAACTACCCGTGAGTGGAATTGTCTATCACCCGATGCTGTACAGTGTCCAACAGTTGATTTATTTCTACATGCTCTCAATAACCACTAACAGTTTTTTTGTACAGTTATGCAGCCCAGAGTTACGCAATGCTTCCATTTTTTTTAATATGTTTCAGTCAGCAAAGCTATGCCATTGTTGTATTGTTTTTCTTTATTTTTTTGTAACTTAATACAAAAGTGTTGAATTGTAACCACTGTCAGTATGCTGTGTGATGTCAATTATGTTTTTGTAGTAAACATTTCTGTATGCCCATTCCTGCTTAAGACCTGGTAAACAGATCAGCAGTATGTAATAAATAAATAAATAAGTAATACAGATAAAGATGAAGTACATAGTCAGCAGCGCTCACACTATATATATATATATATATATATATATATATATATATATATATATATATATATATATATATATATATATATATATATATACATACATACATACATACATACACACACACACACACACACACACACACACACACACACAAGGAAGGATGCGCTCTTCTCTTTCTGCGAAGCAAACGTGACCTTTCTGGCCAGGGTCGCCGCGCTAGGGCTTCTACGGGCTGCGCTCTCAACAAGAAAAAACGATGCCAAGAGTGTACCTGAGCTCTTACACCAGCGTTTTGTACAGTTACTGAGATCGGATATAAATGAGTTGACTGCCAGCCTCACTTCGTATATCAATGCACGAGCCTTGTTGTGGTAATCTGACTGCACTGCAGGAAACTTCATTACTTAGTAAGTGCATGTTTACTACTTTACTACAATTAATATTTCTCTTCAAAATGCTAGCCTTGTTTCGTAAAACATTCGAATATGTTGCTATCGCATTCATTGCTTTGCCCTTTTGGGGGAATTATGACTTTTTTTGATGAACGGGGTCACTATTTGCTGTAAAAAGCGGTGCATTATAATGCACACACAATTGCAGCCACACATTATTTGTGGCCAACCGGGACCATCGGTGTCCGCATGGTTCAGTTTCTATGCATGCTGGTTTGACCCGCATTATGTTGGCTTCACAAAGAAAATTCACAATGAGCGCTTCGATGCACACGCAGCCCACATAGCAGTAATTAAATTTTTACTGTCTTGAGCATTGTAATGAAATGCTTTTTTGAAGCATTAATTTAGAGTGCAATAAATCATTATTTATATATTTATTTATTTAACATTACTGAGAGCCTTTGCACCGGCCTGTAAAACAAGTGGACAGCAGAGATAAACACGAGCATTGTAGTAACAAAACTGAGTAAACGCAAAATGGCAAACATGTGAAGCTTCCTTAGCTTACAATAGAAGAAAAATCTTGCATAAAACTATTGCAACAACAGTCAAATGACATAAATAAAATTATAACAAACAGACACAATAACATTATTTATCGAAACGTACCACACTTCTTTGTTCACTATGCCTGATATGAATTATGTTGCAAAGTATGTACTTATGTGAATTGAACTGTAATTCCAATTTTGTGATACAGTCCTCCACAGAATGAAACTGAATCATTTCACCTGGCAATGCATTTCAAGTTTCAATAGTGCATGGAGAAAATATATATAAATGTGTTGCATTATGTCTGATATGGCCTAATGTGTGTATTGTGTCAGGTTCAGGTGGAGTGGCAGTGCGATGCTTTCATACAGTGGTGATCCAGCCTGCTTAGGATTTAGAGCAAGTTTTGGTGTTTCTTTAGTATACATGTTCACCGCATACTCAGAAGACCAATCATTACTCGTGACGAAAAATTTAGCAGTATAAAATATTTTTATACCCATCGCCTGAATACATATTACCTATAATATGTGCTCACGGCTGAGAATTAAAACTCATGCCTACCCTGTCGACACGATGCGACATTGCACAATTGTAAAGTACTCAATGTAACATTGCAGAGCGGGAGAGATTCAGAACTGCACGCATCCGCAATTGTTTACATAACAAATTTAACAAAACTACATTGCTATTGCTGATCGAGCTATCTGTCAGAAGTGTGCAACTTTCATTCCCGAATCAACATCACTTCAAGATCAACACAACTTGGCAAGCGCCACCTAGCTGATGACAGGATCAGACCCTTGTCCTGAAGCTGCACTATTAAACTCAAACGCCACAGCACAGTGAGAGTGACGTTCGTTCAGTGATCTCGGTGTTCAAATATATGCATATGTTTGTTAGCTTTTAAGTGTCTTTACACATGGGCTGAAAGCTTTCGATATGTATCAGTGGCTTGTTTTGTTCGGACCTGACTGTATACATTGGTTGTACCGGCTTGGACACTCACAATAAACACAGGAAACATTACTTCGTATTTTCTATTTTTGCCCGTAAAGGCCAGTTTGGTCACTTAGCGATAATTAGACACACAAAGCACAATTTAACAACCAGATAAAACAAAATACCACAGGGGCGAGCAGTGCGGTTTTCCTAGTGCAGTAGCGTCAACAAGCAGCAGGCCACCCTACCAACCACAAAAAAATGCGTGTTTAATGATGGTAAATCGCATTAGAAGGGTCATCGTGTCTGCAGTGTTGCAGCTTAGTACATCACCGCAACCCTTGGTTTTAACACTACAGTAAAAGGTGCAATAAAATGGTAGGTATTCTCTGCTAATATCAACGAGAATTGCTTGATGTACTGGACTGGTGCAGTTAACTGAGTAGCTTTGCAGCTCTGCAGCGTATATCCAAGACTTCGACAAATGTAAAACTACGTAGCATCTGTTCTGTACCAAGAATTGCACAGCAACATTTCTGCTCGGAAACTTTGAGCATGAGGTTCCACTTAGTGCTTTGACTGTGCTATCAGAAATATGAGCAGCAAAACTCCCACAACTGTCAAGGAACTTAGCGTAGTGTCAGCAGTGCTCGACTTGATCATAAATATGACCAGCTGAAGGATGATATAACAATAATATTTGAAGCTCATATACAACTATCAAAACAGTCGCTCAATTGAGCATAAGCACCCCGCACGAAAAAAACAGCTGCCTATAGTAATTGAACGAAAACTGAAGCCTCTCAAGGAAGCAATAGAATGCATTACCAAGCAATTTGAGCAATTTCAATCAGAAATCGAGGACTTGAAAAATGAAAATTGGAATCATCAGAATGGAAAACAAGGCAATCAAAAACGACTTCAGCAGGCTCCTGCTGAGATGAAGGAAACAACAAAAGGAAACAAAAGGAAACAAAAGGATGAAGGAAACAAAAGCTAACAGAGCTACAGCCGCCATAACAATGTCGAAATCAAGACGATAGTTATAGCGCGAGAACAGAATGACGACACAGAGGCAAGAAGAACGCGAGCCTCATAGGTGTCCCCGTGCAGGACAGGGAGAACATTCAAGCAGTGACCATAGCAACCCATTTTAAAGTGAATATAAATGAAACTGATCTTGAGGTTGTAAAAATCGCAAACATCATTGCTAAGTTTACCTCCCGCATCCCTAGAGATAACTTCATGAATATCATAAAGAAACAAAGACTTCAATACTAGGCTTTGGAGGTTTTACTCCGCTCTATATCAATATTGTCACGGCTAAAGGCCGGGCAAGAAGACAGAGGACGACGAAATGATTAGCGTAAACAGCACCCACGGTTCCTCCGAGGAAGATAAAGTCGAAGCGGCTGCTCTTTCGTTTTGTTAATACAGACCTCGTTTTTCCTGGTCGCACCGTCGTCCTGTATCCTGTTATTTTCACCTAGCGACATTGGTGGAGGTGCTGGACTTCTCCAACTGATGCTTGGGACACCTCTGCGCCTTGGCACATCGAGTCCGTAACCGCAACTCGTTCCTGCAGTGGATACTCCCGTCCACCACTACAGTCGCTGACAACAAGGCCTTAGTCCCGAGGCGATCCCGCTCGAACTTCTCCAGCAACACACCATGTCTGGAGAAACGGCTACCGGAGGGCCTTCACAGCTTACTGTTGATCAGCCTATAATTCCTGAGACCTTCCACGGTAAGGTTTATGAAGACGTTGAGGACTGGTTAGCCCAGTCCTCAACGTTTTCGGCGATGAGCAGCTCATTTTTCCCCAATGTCGTAACACTCTAGAATGCACTGCCAGATAACATTGTTTCGTGCAGGGACCGCTCAACATTTCGCGAAAAACTAACTCTTTTCCAAAATCCAAATACGATGTCCTAATAGCACATTAACTATTACGTTTATACTTGTTTTACTGTACTCCCAGAATTTATTTATCGCCTGTTATATTTTTTATGTTTTGTTATGTGTGTTATTTCCGCTTGTGTTCTTTACTTGCTCATTCATTGTAATCAGTGTGTACCCTCATATTGTTACATTGCTTAGGAACTTACAACCTGGATGTATGACCCCCCCTTATGTAATGCCTTTGGGCCCTTAAGGTTGAATAAATGAAATAAATGAAATGAAATGAGCCCAGTATGAGCGAGTCACCAAAGCCAACCGCTGGCCCACTGAACAAAAGCTATCGCATCTACTTTGCTTTGGCAGACAGCACCCTTTCATGGTATGAGAACCACGAGTCAACGCTGTCTTCGTGGGAGGAATTTCGGCAGCAAAGCCTCGGGACATTCGGAAACACCGACCGCCGTGATTCTGCTCTGCAGCTCATCGAGGCAAGCATACAGAAACAAAATGAGAGTGTTCCCATGTTTGCGAAAGACACGGCCCGCCTATTTCAGCGGGTTGACACGAAGATGCCTAAAGGTAAAAAAACTCCGACATTTGATGAGGGGCGTCAAGGAATAGCTGTTTGCCGGTCTCCTACGCAACCCGCCAAGAAGCGTAGCAGAATTTGTCAAAGAGGCTATGACAATCGAGCGAGCACTGCAGCAACGGTGCCGATAACATGACCAACCAAACAAGACATCTCCCAGCCTCTCTGCTTTGACTGCCGGTAGTGAGTGTTCTCTGCGTGAGCTCGTTCGTGAGCTCGTTCGGGACGAGATCCGAAAGTTCCTTGTGACTCCGCAAAAAAATACCATGGCTTGTGTTGCAGAAGTTGTGCGGCAAGAACTCTGCCAGGCATTTTTGTTGCCCGAATCACTCTCAGACCAGCGGTCTGTAAGCTACGCATCAGCTGTCCGTCGACCCACTCTAGTGTCGTACAACTCCTCACCACTGGCTTATCGTGACGTCAGCCAAGGGCTTTACAACGAGCCGTGGGCCCCAGCTACCAATCCGCCGCAGCCGTATCCACAGTCTAACGTGCCTATGCAAACGTCGCCGATGTACACTCCGCCCACATCTGCATCTTGGTCGCAAAGAATGCCCACCAGTCGACCATTCATCCGTAAGACGAACTTGTGGCGCACCGTCAACCGTCGACCACTTTGCTTTCCTTGCGGAGAAGCCGGCCATATTTTCTGCAATTGCGCGTACTGTGACCGTAGACATAAAACTTTCTACAAACCTAACCTTGTCCTTATTTCGATAACTGCCGTGACAGCAGTGCAGACCCGCAAGCACAGCAACCCTATGTGCTGTATCCTTGACCCCACTCTCCTTCACCTGCACCTAACTCGCCACAGCAGCGCAGTTACTCCGAGGTGGTCCGGGGCAGATCTAGCCCTCGTCAGGGAAACTGTTACAGCAGCGACCTTTGAGGGGAAGGTTGCCGCCCGTCGAGATGCTATCACTACCCCAACATCTTCTCTACGACGCGATACGATGAATGGTACCACAGATCGTACGATGCACGATACCAAGGACGGTGCGACGTCAATGACATCAACGGAAATCGTAAGCGCCAATCTAGACATTTGTATAGACAGACGCCCAGTAACAGCACTGGTAGATACTGGTGAGGACTTCTCTATTATCAGCCATAAACTCGCCCACTGCCTAAAGAAAGTCAGAACAATATGGACGGGCCCAAACATAAGAACCACAGGGGGTCAATTGGTGACGCCGATGGGCAAATGTGCCGCACGAATTAATATCGGCAGTTCAGATTTCGTCGCTACTTTCGTAATTTTACCGGAGTGCTGCAAAGACCTGATTTTGGGCATCGACTTCCTGCGTGAATACAGCGTCGTTATCAACATTCCTGAGAGATCGGTTACATTTTGGATGGCCCCAGATCAAGTTTCGGATGGGCCCTGTACAGAGCAATGACGTAAAGCTTTGCGCGTCTTTGAGGATGACGTGACCATCCCACCGCGGTCGAGTGCACTCGTGGCTGTGACATGTGATACGTCAAGCAATTCTGAAAACATCGCCGAGCAATTTCCAACACTGCTATTCAGCCATGGTTTATCTTTCGCAAGAGGCGTCGTGAGCATAAAATGCGGACACACGCACGTCCTTGTTAGGAACTTCAGCTCTGAACGTCGACATCTAACGAGGGGCATGGCAGTCGCGTACATGGAAGAGCTCGCCGAGATGACAGACTGGCTAACTCTTGAAAAAGATAATTCAACTGATCTGTCCCCCGCACCTCTATCTGTTGATATCGGCCCAAGTTTGGTGCCGGCGCAGAAGCAAAGTATCATGCAGCTTATTAACAAGTTCGAAGATTGTTTCTTTTTGACGTCCAGGGTCCGTCAAATGCCACTAACGAAACATCGAATTATAACGGACGACATGACCAGACTCATCAGGCGAAACCCGTACCGGGTAGCTCCGCGAGAATGTGAAGCCATCGAAAACCAGGTGCGACAGATGCTTGAAGACGACGTTATTCAGCCGTCGAAAAGCCCTTGGGCTTCGCCGGTTGTATTAGTGAAGGAAAAAGACGGCACCTTACGTTTCTGCGCGGATTACTGCAAGCTGAATCGGGTAAAAAAAAAACGTCTACCCACTTCCACGTATCGACGACTCACTCGATCGACTACAGCATACGCATTATTTGTCGTTGATGGATCCAAGGAGCGGGTATTGGCAGATAGAAGTCGATGAAAGAGACCAGGAGAAAACAGATTTCGTGACACCTGATGGCTTTTTTGAAATTAAGGTACTTCCATTTGGCTTGTGCTCAGCACCAGCAACGTTTCAGCGGCTAATGTACACCGTACTATTAGGCCTCAAGTGACAGACGTGCTTAGTATATTTTAGATGACATTGTATTTTCTGCCACATTCGACGAACACGTCAGGTGACTGCATTCAGTATTTCAAGCCATTTGTTCCGTCGGACTAACACTTAAGCCGGACAAATGCCACTTCGGCTTCGAAGAGCTTCTGTTCTTGGGGCATCTTGTCAGTAGTGAAGGTGTGCGGCCTGACTCTGAAAAAATAGCTGCCATTACGAGTTTTCCAGCGCCAACTAACAAAAAGGCGGCAGGCAGTTTTAGGACTGTGTGCTTACTACCAACGCTCCATTGAGAACTTCTCCCGCATTGCCTCGCCGTTCACCCACCTTACCAGAGAAGACATCGCATTCGTATGGAATGAAGAACAGCAAAAATCATTCGACGAGCTGCGGCAACGCCTTCAGAAGCCACTGTTCTTGCACATTTCGATGATAATGCCCCTACAACAATGCACACCGACGCTAGCAATGTCGACTTAGGAGCTGTACTCGAGCAGTGGCAGGATGGCGCCGAACGAGTAATTGCTTACGCGAGCAAAACTCTTTCACGTGCGGAAGAAAATTATTCCACCACGGAAAAAAAGTGCCTTGCTGTAGTGTGGCCGGTTGTAAAAATTTTGCCCATATCTGTATGGTGGTCCTTTTAATGTTGTCAGCGACCATCACTCCCTTTGCTGGCTGATGAATTTAAAAGACCCTTTAACACAGTTGGTGTGCTGGAGCCTGAAGCTTCAAGAATTTGACATGAGGGTGGTCTACAGTTCGGGGAAGCGACATTGAGACGCTCATTACCTTTCTCCTGTGCCATACGAACCTATGACGGCAGAAGATGACGATACAGCCTTTGTCGGAATTGTAAACAGGGCAACTGTCGCACAGCTGCAACGAGACGACCCTGAACTAGAACCCATAACACGTTTCTTAGAGGGTGGCATTTCAGCTGTACCTAGACTGTTTGCGAGAGGGCTCTCGTCATTTTGCTAGCGCAACGACGTCCTGTATAAGATGAACTTCCCACCACACGGAAACGACTACTTACTCGTCGTCTCAACATCTCTAAGGAGCGAAGTATTACAGGCATGCCACAATGAACCAACATCCGGCCACTTGGGTTACACGCGTACATTGTGCAGAGTGAGGCAGAATTACTACTGACCAAGACTGACGGCGACCGTTCAACACTATGTTAAGACGTGCCTTGATTGCCAGCGCAAAAAGTTCCACCCGTCAAACCAGCAGGCCTCCTCCATCCTATTGACGTGCCTGTTACTCCATTCGCTCAAGTCGGAATGGATCTTTTGGGCCCATTTCCAACCTCATCGGCAGGTCGCAGATGGTTTATAGTAGCCACCGACAACCTCACTCGTTACGCCGAAACCAAGGCTCTGGAGAGGGGCACGGCAAGTGAAGCAGCCCGATTTTTCATAGAGATTGTGGTGCTGAGGCATGGCGCTCCGTCAGTGGTAATAACTCACAGGGGAACTTCATTCGCAGCCGAACTATTACAGACAGTTTTAAGACTTAGAGGCACATCCCACCGGCGAAAAACGGCGTATCATCTGCAAGCGAATGGTCTCACGGAGCGTCTCAAGAAGACACTGGCGAATATGCTTTGCATGTACGTCGATGTGGTGCATAAAAACTGGGACGAGATCTTGCCCTATATCACGTTCGCCTATAACACAGCTCATCAAGAAACAACAAGAACAACACCATTCTGCCTTCTTCATGGTCGTGAAGTCACCACTATGCTGAATGCTATGCTGGCGCACGAGTGCGAAGACGCCAAAACAGATGGTGATTATATCACTCAGCTTGCCGAAAAAGCCCGACAACTTGCACGCCTACGTATTAGTCGCCAGCGGGACTACGATTCAAGACGGTACAACCTTCGTCAACGACCAGTCTCCTACGAGCCAGGAGAGTAAGTTTGGAGATGGACTCCTACTCGGCACCGTGGCCTCTCAGAAAAACGGTTAAGACGGTACTTCGGTCCCTATAAAGCTCTACCGACGTCTCAGTGACATTAATTATGAGGTTGTTCCTGATACTGCACACTCCTTAAGGCGTCGAAGGTATGCTCCAGCAGCTGTGCACGTGTTACGCATGAAGCCTTATTTCTCTGAATTAACTCATGCGTTTCCAATGAGTACAAACCACTTTGATTATAAAGCATCGGGACGATGCTTTCTTGAATGGGAGGCTAATGTCATGGCTAAAGGCCGGGCAAGAAGACAGAGGACGACGAAGTGATGAGCGTGGACAGCACTCACGGTTCCTCCGAGGAAGACGACGTCGAAGCGGCTGCTCTTTTGTTCTGTTAATACGGACCTCGTTTTTCCTAGTCGCACTGTCATCCTATATCCTTTTATTTTCACCTAGCGACAATATCACTTATGTCCAGCTAACAAAATACTGCTTGGCAAGGCATTAAAGGCAAAGTGCAAAAATAACTGAAAATTCACGTGGGAAAATTCACATGGGCAGAAAGGTTTGCCTGTTCTTTACTGCAACATTCAAAGTGCGTGAAAAAACTTAGACCAATTATGCGCTCATTTGTCGCACCATTAGTCTGTATACGATGTCATTGTTGTAACCGAAACCTGGTTGGAAGAAGAAGAATCTGCACATATTCCAGGATGCACAACACTATCCCTACCCAGAAAAAGCAATTTGCGTGGACGGGGCGCTGCCCCGTTCTTAAAAAACAAAGCATTGATTACCAGAGCATGTACAAGCCAACCTGAATGAGCAGCCCTGTTTCTGCATTTTAGGTGTGGTGTAATACTCGGAGCAGTTTATCGCCCACATAGCTCATCTGTGGCGACCTTTATTTCTACCACGGAAAGTATCTTAGACCCTTTGTGAGCCTACAACTTCCCATTCGTTATATGTGGCCATTTCATCATGGATCTGCTTACACATGAATATACAGGCCACGCATTGATGCTCCAGTCGTATAATCTAAAAAACATAATCAATGCCCCTACGCAGATAAGTGACAACTGTTCCTCGCTTAGTGATTATATAATTTGTGGCATTGATATGAGTATTTTCACCGGAGTGTACGACAGTTCTATAGCTGATCACTGTAACTTTTTTATTTATGCCTAATGTAAATTTTTGACTTCCTTATCATAATTATTCAAACCGAGTTAGATGGACAAACTATGCTGCAGTACGAAAATTAATTGAATGTATAGATTTTAAAGCCTTATACCACAGCAACATTCACACCGAATGGGAAAATTTTATTTGTCATTGAATAGATGCAATTACTCGCTCAACCTAAGAATACACAGGCCGCAGACAAAAAGAAGCAATATGTCCTCAGGTGATGTGGGACATTCTGAATGTTATTAAAAAAAAAGCTGCATACTTTACTAGATGGATGCAAAACAAAACAAATGAATACTACAAAAAATCAGTTTAAACACTTCAGAAACAAATCAGTAGGGGTGCTAAGAAAAGCCAAGAAGCAGTATTACAGTGCTATAATAGTCCAACAGAGCGGCGATGTCAAGCCAGTATGGAAGCTCGTGCATAAGGTTACGAGAATAGGCGTGCATATTTCTCGTGATAACCTGACAACAAATACTGCTGATAACTTCAATAATTTTTTTACCAATGTTGGTAACAGCTTTCCAACTCAGTCTCAAGCAGCTCGTCTTCATTTTTACGAAAAGAAAGTTGTTAGTGAACACTTTCAGCTTGGAAGCGCAACCACTGAGGAAATGAGATTGAAAACCCTAAAGCTCCCCTGCAATAAACCGTTGCTCATGGTGGCAAGGCTACGAAAGTACTAAAGAAAAGTGCAGACCTCCTTTCGTAGCCTCTTTTCCACATCATAAATAACCGCCTGCAAAACGGCATTTACACAAACATCTTGAAAATTGTGGGAGTGGTACCTATTTACAAATCTGGGGATCAAGAGTCCACGCAGTTACCGTCTTATCTCCATGCTCAGCATTGTGAACACGGTTTCTGAAAAATTAATTATGTCCCGTATCTGCCAGTATTTAACCTCAAATGACATAATGTGCATTGAACAACATGGTTTCATCACAAATAGGTCGACGACCACCGCTGTACTTACTTTATGCTAGTTCACCGACTCGGCATTTCATGATAACGAAACAGCCGTCAGCGTTTTTTTGGATATAAAAAAAGCATTTGATAAGGTTTCGCATTCCATACTACTAAAGAAACAAGAATCATACTGTTGCGGAAGAGAAGATGGTTTCACACTTTACTATTTTTGTAGTTATCCGTCAGATAGGTATCCGTCAGATAGGAAGCAATTACTTGTGTTTGATCGCATATCCTCAACTTTAGAAAAATAATGTGTGGAATACCCAAAAAAACCGTGCTAGGTCCTATGTTGTTTTCATTGTATATAAATTACCTACCATCTGTCCTTTCATGCTGAACCATAATGTATGCTGATGACACCACCTTGTTTTTTCCGAGGTAACTCTTTGTCTATGCTAAAAGAGCAAATCACGACAGAATTAGCACAGATTTCCGCATGGTTCTCCCACAACGAGCTCACATTAAATATATCCAAAACTAAATACATCACATTTCATTCCAAGAGAAAAAAATCTAGATTATAGTAAACTGAACCTCAAAATCAACAACATGCCTATTATGCACGTTTTCACATTTAAATACTAGAGGGTTCTAATAGATGAAAACCTAAATTGAAGAGAGGAAGTGAATTGCATATGCAAAAATTTTGCTTTAGCATGTTTCACGCTCATTAAAGTCAAGTTTGACATCCCAAGTAACGTACTTCAATCATTATACTTCTCCCTATTCCACTCTCGCCTCAGTTATTGTAGCAAGATATGGGGTTTTACCTATCCAACATACATTGAATGCAATGCCACAAATTTATCTTGGAAGCGCTTGCAAGGAATTGAAATGAGAGAGACGGTAGATGGGCATGGCAAAATGAACACTCTTTATACCAAGTACGGAAGAAGCAAATACACAAAATTTGCACTAAAGCACTAAAGAATTAACTATTGAAACCAAAACTAACTACAATCTGCATTAGAGCCAACTCTAACCCTAGCCACCATCTATCCAAGATGGCTTCTCCATAACAAAACGTTCCTACAGTTTGTCGCATTGCCATGTAGACTATGCGCCCTTGCAGTGTCGACGGTTTGTCAATTCTGTCGTTGACGCCTTCTTCGAGTTCGTACCTTCATTGTCCTCTTTCGCCGAACAAGCCGCTCGACCTTATTGCCGGTTGGTTCCAGTCTTCGTCTTATTTTCTGGGTCAGTTGGGCTCCCCCTTACTCGTCAAAAACATCTTGACTGTGGTGCGGCCCGCATACGTTCTGGCTCAAAGCGAACGAGCTGTAGTCCACCCAGGAACTGCGGTAAAAGGTTGTGGCAAATCCGGGCAGTCCCACTCGAGTCTTTTAAAATCAACGGCCACTCCCCGGGCTTCTCCGTCGACAGCCTCAGAACTGGGCCGCTCTACTGCTTTTGTCCCGGTAGCAACACTGGCCTTCCTGATCTTCCCAGTTCGAACCCCAACGCACAAAGACAGCTCATCCTTCGAGAGATTTTTTATTACAGCTCAGGTTGCGCACCACGAGCGTTTCTCTAAACAATCTCGTACGTGAACATGGAGCATAAGTGCCGCATCGAAGGTCTCGCGCATGTGCGCCGCATTCTAGCGCCTGGCACGTGCCTCATGCCCTCTTGCTCATGACACCGAACCAGTCATACAATAACAAAAACGTGGCTTGCGAATCATTTCGTTCTCTCCTTCTTCTTGCCAAAGCTCAGGTTTCTTTTCATCTACTCGAATACTGCCTTTAACGTCTAAGCGAAATTATAAAACCGTGATAAGAATTATTTTCATAGTTAACTGCAACTTTCCAGTATCTATGAGTACGTTTCGAGCTCCGAACCGTAACACAAGACATACAGGCAATGGCAACTTCAACCTTCTATTGTAGGACTGTATATGGCGAGCTGTTAATCCAGTACACTGGTGCTAAATATCGTGAATGCAATTTCACTTGAAATTGAACTTGCACACAACTTTAAATTGATCTGCAAATTGCATTTTGTAAGTCAATCATGTTCTCAACTAAAGCTTATCTCCATACTCTTTTTTAAGACACACCTTGTGTATATTTCTTTCCTTGTTTTTTTTTTTTTTTTTGAAAATTCAGTTTCCTTTTTTCAATGCTGTGTTGTCCACAAACTGTGCACTTGTCTTTTTTTCTTATGTCCCTATGTGCTGCATTCTTACAATGTATGCCTTAAAGGGGCCCTGTAACCCTTTTTGAGAATGGTCAAAAAATGCTGCTAGTAGGGGCTCTTGAGAACACGCGAGCCAAATAATGTAGTATAGCATGCGGCCTTGAATTCAAAATATATTATCAAAGTCAGCTGAAAATCGCTTTCTTTTCTCTCAACAAATGATGGAATATGCTGAAAAAACACACGTAGAAGGCCATCAATGAGCCATTTGCTGGTTTGAACATGGCGCACTCTGTCGTTACAGGTATCGCCGCAGGAGGCCACGACTTGTCCAAGTGTGCACGTGTAATCACACTGAAAAAAGCCGCGTATTTGAAGAAAAAAAAAAGGAAACAGTGCTCAAGGTCACGAGGCATGCGTGACAATTTTTCGCTTCTGTCATCCCTCCCTGCTTAGCTTTCCAGTGCTTTTGTTTGGACGAGAAAAAAGAGACTGCATTTGCAGGGTGAAACAAATCTTTGTAACTGCGCTAGTACTGGACGAATTTTAAAAATTTTTATGGCGTTGAATTCGTAAAGCAAAAAGTTCTTGTAGTGAATCCATTCCACGGTTACTTAAGAAAGTGTTTTACGGCTCCTTTAAGTTGTTTCTTATTGCTTGTCTACCTATATTACAACAGCAATCTTGTATTTATTGTAAGTGCATTTAAATAGATGTAGTATATCTTGAAGCTATTCTAATATTGAATTAGTATACAGATTCATAGCCATATTTTAACTACACCTCTGTTCCTAACATGTAATAAAATACTCATGTAACGAATTGGGCCAGCAACTAGATTGGTTGATTGATTGATATGTGGGGTTTAACATCACAAAACCACCATATTATTATGAGAGATGCCGTAGTGGAGGGCTCCAGAAATTTTGACCACCTGGGGTTCTTTAACGTGCACCCAAATCTGACCACACGGGCCTACAGCATTTTCGCCTCCATCAAAAATGCAGCCGAGATTCGATACCGCGACCTGCGGGTTAGCAGCCGAGTACTTCAGCCTCTAGACCACCGCGGCGGGCCGGACCAGTAACTAGACGCACAAGCTAAAGGTCCAAATACTTATGTAGACATCTTTTGTATTAATTTGATCAAATAAACATTGATTGACTGACTGATTGATTGAAATTTCAATATTTTTACAGAGACCAACAAGAGAGAGCACTCACACGTCATGGAAGTCTTCCAGTGTGGTCGAAGGTGTGAACACATCCAGAAGGCCTATCACCTGGAAGCACACAAGCAGTTAGGGCACTGCAACAAGGACTGCCCACAAGAGCAATGCCACCAGAATATTTCTTTACTGCCACTACACAATCTGCCTAATGGCACATTTTCGTTGAGAATAGCTCATCCCTCTGGCAAGGCGGCACAATGGTCCCGTGTCTCAATTTGCATGCGCTGATCGTCAGCCCATTTCGAACCATGGCTCAAGCTTCGTCTGTGATGCAGGCCCACAGTTTGCGACTCAAGAAAGCACTTCACCCCCTTCTTTCCATACGCGTGACAAAACTTGCTTGAGGGCCCTTTAAGACCAACTGCATCACATACTGAAGCTGCGAAACGAAACCTTTACAAATGTAGAACAGTGCTTAGCAGAAAGCATTGGAGTCACCATCCTACAAGGCAAGCAAGCGATGACGGCATGCACAGAAAAAAGCACTTGAACACACTTGGTGTGCCACCCAAGCTAATATTTACCTACACTAAAACATGTGATAACAACAAATGTAAGTCTCATGCAATCCTGTAGGCCATGTCTCAGTAGTCTTGATGCTCCACCAAAACAGAGGGCAGCAGAGCAACATCAAAATGCATGGCCAGAACTGCATCACAGAAGAGCAGAGGCATTGTTTCGCAGTAAAAAGGACCAATTAATGAAGTTGGCGCAGTTGCCCACAAGCAAGATTGTACCACTTCCCATTGGACAAGGTCTGGAGAGGGGAATGACAATAGTGTTTCGAAATGAAGTAGCTGTGCAGCACAAAGCAGTGATGTTTGCAGAATGTGATCGCCGGGGCCTTCTGCACAAATTAGCAGGCTTGTTTAGGCGGCATATATAGATAGGTTGGAGCCTGTTTACTGCTTGCAAAAATGTTCAAATATGTTGTCTACTTGAGTAATGTCGACCAGAGTCATCCCAAGGACATTATCAACAAAATATGCAGTTTGTTTTTAAGCATCAACACAGGTGTGTCTGTCGGCAGCACATCTCCAGCAACATGAAGTGTAGCAGCAGTGAAGAAGAATAAGGAACATGAGGTCATGGTGGAGGCACACAACTCCTGTCAGGAAGTGATTACAGAGGCTTCTTGACCAATAATCATTGCCAAGGGGTACCTCATTATTACAAACACGAATATAATAAAGTAAAGAAATAATACTTGTATCGCAGTCTGATGAATATACAGGGATGACAAATTTTAGGATATGGCTAATTATTTTTGTACCAGATGTGACTTCGTTATAAAAAAATATATGAGCGCATGTGGCCACCCATGGGACACTATGAGGTTGTTCGGAGGGTGGTGAAAATTCTAATGGTTGACCATATCACGAAGCTACAAAACACTTGCAAAACCATATGACCCAGAATCGCACAGGGGTAACACACCTTGAGAAGTCAAAACCTTGGCTGCTCTTTGATGAAACAAACGTCTTCGTTTTCCCTTGTCGGTTCATTGAGTATGTCAAGATGTGGGGAGTTGAGGACACTCCCACAGAGTCCACTAGTCATCAATGCCAACTGTGGGGCTGGGCTGCACTCCAGAGATACAGTGCTTATTGTTGGAAACCAAGGGGTCACAAGTGGCGCCTCCATAGCCTCACGTGGCACATACAGCCCTTTGTCAGCACTTGAATGCAACATTTCTTGGTGGGAAAGATCAAGGAGAGAGCTTGTGTCCACAATGGCAACAGCTGTCATGATTGCCAGTTGACCAAACTTGCTGTAATCTTACGTATCTTGAGTTTTTCAAAAATTTTGCAATGCTGAATGACGTCACACACAAAACTGAGGCTCTTTCTTTATAATTCAAAAATTATGAATGTCCTCATCACCACTTTTCTTCCCAAGTGCCTGACTTTGCCTTCTTCCAACTTATCAGCACTTACCAACTTGCAGAGCCTTAGTAGTTCTTTAACGTGAGTGGTGCACCTCTCACCTGCGCCCTTTGCGACAGTACATGCTCCACATTCTTACTTTTGCCGACCGAGTGAAGCTGAGGAGTGGCCAGCAAGTTCAGAGACCTGAACTTCCTATTACGAGACAGCAAACAAGTTTGCCAATCACTTTTTTCCTTTCATGCATATGCACAACAATATGAAGAGACAGAGGAACAAAGACTAAATAAAGGCTCTGCCCTTCCACAGTAGTGGCCAATCATTTATGATTGACTTTCATTTATGATTGACTTGCTTATCGTAAATGTGCACTCAGCCGGGGGCACTGCGGTGCAAAATTGAACAAAAGCGACTGGAATGCTCCATGCAGCCAACTACCTCTGCACAGAGCCGTGCCAGTTTAGCAGTGCTTTTCGATGCCGTGTATGAATTGGTGTGTTGCAGATTGTGTCAAAATTGTAAGAAATACACACTGAAACAAAGTCATCAGTTTTCCACCACTACCATGCTTCAGAAGCTGGCAGGAACGCTGGATTAGTGTACACCACATTAAGGAAGTGATGCCGTGAGCACCCTTATGAAGTGCATGTTGTAGCTAGTTCACTGTGAATTTACACTCCACACAAGCTAACTCATACTTTGGCAGTGATGACAGAACGAAGTCAAAGCAAAACAATCTTGAGTCTACAGCCAACATTTCTTTGGCAGAAAGCCATCTACAGATCCAATAGCTTTCCCTCGTATGCTGCTACTGTTTTTCTACTGCAGCACCATATAATTTTTAGATGACAATGCTAGTGGCAGCTATGCAGCCTCTTCATTAAAGAATTTGTATCATCTGATTCTAAAATATGAAGTCCTTCGGTGTGTAAAAACCACCATTGATACTAACGGTGCCATAAAGTTTCAAAACAAAGCAGGTGTTGTTAATGAAGGTTCTTAGAACTGCTTAGGTTTTATCTTTTTTCAACAGTGGCCTCTTGGGGTGATTCAAACTTCATTCGAAGAACTAGAGTATCAATAGGCTCTGGTATTCCCCCTCATTCATGTTACTAATTTCGGGCCCATAAAACACATTTCGTGCTCTCTTGGATGGTGGGGCTCGGTGTAGTCAAGATATTCTAATATGTAGATGACTACCTGGTTTGATCAGATTCCAACATTGTTTTGCCTGCCAACAAGACATTTGCTGTTTTCTGTTTTTAATGAATGCCACAGGCTTCTTGTTCAATCATTTCAAGCTTCTGTTAATGGAGAGCCCGTCCAGTTTTTAGATCTTGCTAGTGAGGAAGTATGTTGTGATGAGCTGAATGGCAGGAAACCCGTCGTTCCATATTCATCTGCTCATTCGAAGCTTGTCAAGCGGGGCATTATGACGTTGTGTTTTAATAACGCCCTTTCCAAGTACTGCCCATATTTTATTCACAAAAGCTTTGGTAATCAAGTTGCACATTTGTGCAATAGGGGTCCCGCACTGCATGTGTTGTGCACTGTAGCAAGTACTAGTACTAGCATGCAGAAGAAAACCAAGGAAGATTACTGTAATACCATTGACCATAGGACGCATGAAAAAAAGGGTTGTAGTCTTGCCCTGCCTTCACAATATTAGTCACAATCTCGAGAAAACTGCAAAACGTGTGCAGAAGTTGCACTACCTGCTCCATTAAGCCTGTGATGAACGCAGGTGTGCACAAGTCACGTGGATGTAACAAGAAGCACCGTGAACTGTTTGTGTTCTGTGTAAAGAAAGGGTGTAGTTTGCGATGAGTCAACAAAAACTACGACGAGTGTTGAAGATTGGGTGAGTTGGTTCGTCGTACTTGAACTGGTATAGCGCATTACGGGGAAGAAGAAACGGCCGAGCAGACCGACACAAGAGGACAGAGCGCTAACTTCCAACTGAGCTTTATTGTCAAACTGCATCAAATAAGTAGACCGGTGCAAGCATACAAAACCACCCTAACGCAACGACAAGATAACACGCAACATCACACCGTCACATATCACACATTCATAGGCGGTTACCCCGATTAAGGAAGGCCACTTCATGTTCAGATAAACCCAAAGAAGGGGCGCTAATACACGTGCTGCCAGCTCTTGCTATACAATGCGCTTCTATAATTTCTCGAGTTAATTGTGACGGGTGCTTTTTTATCACTTCACACTGGACAAACATGGGGGTACATCCACAATCGCGGCAGTGAATTCCAATGTGGCCCTACGTGCATGACATTTCCCACCGGCTAAAAAAGATAGGGGAGAAATGCAGCGTCAAAGTGGTGTTTTCAGCGCCGGATAAGTTACAGCGGCTTTGCAAAGCTGTCAACCCTCTCAAATCACACACCACTGGTTGCGCAACTAAGCACAAAACTCGGTTTGTGCCGTGTGTAGTGGGGGTTGTTTACGCGATTCCATTCTCATGTGGTATGTGGTATTTCGGCCAAACGGGGCGATGCCTTAATGAAAGGCTAAAAGAGCACCATTATAATGCTCACAAAGCAATCCAGGGCCACATTGGAATTCACTGCCGCGATTGTGGATGTACCCCCATGTTTGACCAGTGTGAAGTGATAAAAAAGCACCCGTCACAATTAACTCGAGAAATTATAGAAGCGCATTGTATAGCAAGAGCTGGCAGCACGTGTATTAGCGCCCCTTCTTTGGGTTTATCTGAACATGGAGTGGCCTTCCTTAATCGGGGTAACCGCCTATGAATGTGTGATATGTGACGGTGTGATGTTGCGTGTTATCTTGTCGTTGCGTTAGGGTGGTTTTGTATGCTTGCGCCGGTCTACTTATTTGATGCAGTTTGACAATAAAGCTCAGCTGGAAGTTAGCGCTCTGTCCTCTTGTGTCGGTCTGCTCGGCCGTTTCTTCTTCCCCGTAATGCGCTATACCAGTTCAAGTAAAAACTACGACAATGACGATGGTGCAGGGGTGAGCGTGTGTGATTTCATGTTAAGTGTGTGCGTGAGGCCAGCCAATCCGTTGATGGCCGCTGGTGGACCATAAAGGTGGCGTGCCACGATTGGGCCACGTGTGAGCATTATGTGGCGAGAAGCTTTGTGGCTTGGGACGAGCCGAAGCATTGGACGCCGGCGATTCAGGTTCCGGCCAGGAAACGTGGCCGTCCACAGTGTTGCTGTCCAACCACCAGCAGGGGCAGCGTTGCCGGCATGAGTACTGTATCTCAGGGCGCAGCCTGGCCTGCTACTCTGTTCCTTGTGGAGGGCATCACAAATCTTGGTGAGGCATCTTTGTGGTCAGCCATTCGGCACAGCGATGAACGTGGCCTGGCCAATGGTTACGGTTACGCCGAGCGCTAAGTTTTGACGCAAGCTGTTCGGTGGACGGGGTTGCCATCCCCTGCATGAAGCATCGCGTCTCCGATGCGAGTTGACTGCTCCATAGTTGCACCCACGCCGTCAAGTGTCATCGTCGCCACAGCGTCGCACATCGAGATGCAGCCCTGTTGCCGCCTCCTGCCCTGCACCATAGCGTTCATCAAGCCCTCCATCTCGCCTGTGACTTGTGTGATATGTTGGACAGATTAGTGTGCGCCTTCGTGCCCTCCCCCCGTCCTTTTCTTTTTGCACAAGATCGCGCGCATATACAGGTATACACGTGATCTCGTGCGAAAAACACTGAGTTGCTAGTTTAACGCTGTGTTGCCTCTTGCTCTGTGTAATTCTTTTTTGCGCTACTGTTCCAAGTTATGCGAAAATTTAAAGAAATTATTTTTTTTCTGTTGCTACTGCCTTTAACAGCACTGTGCATGCAAGCAAAGCTGTACCAGACTGTTCTATTGCACTACATCACAACTAGGATATCCCGTGCAATGCTGGCACATGACAATGATACTCAAGGACCCATGCAGCCCAAGCAATGTCTACCAACGAACCTGAAATACAGCTAAGAAAGTTTCACAGAACTGCCACACGTTACCAAATGCAACAATTGTGGTTTGGCCATCGCATATATTACCTGCACCCATTGCAAGGGGCTTAAGTAAAACTCACACGCAAATGACAGACACAAATGCCATTTTTTACTGAACAATAAGCAAACAAAACAACAAGAAAGAATGCATACAAGCATCGATGGTGATGGTCTATACTTCAAGGTTTATGCTGGAGAGCTGCACAAATTGCCTTTGTGAAACACTCGGTCACACGTCCACGATTTCTCACACATCGAAAACACGATTGATTCCCTTTAATTTAAGCCCTTTCACTTCGTTTGAGGCCCTAGAATAATTCTGCACTGCTAACTTTCTGAAAGCCTACCCGTTTGTCACGGCCGCACACACACACGCATACAACCTGAAAGCAGCGGATGAAGAGACGATTCATAGCATGCCAGTGGAAACTCAAGTGGCCACTCGTGGCGCTGGCAGTGGACTACTAGTAGGTGCTGCACACTTTTCAGTGAAAAAAAATTACGTGAAAGGTTGCACTAGCACAGCTGGACATGCACAGATAAACCTTCCTGTGTACCCTTTCGCTTGTTTTGTTCACTTCTCCATGTTTACGTGCCCACCATTTTTCATGAAGAATCTCTTGTGTTCGCTGTATAAAACAGTCTCCTTTAAAAGGAATCGATTCATTATTAATGCATAGTAAGTCTGCACTGAGGCACATTGTTGAACCTTTAGGCTAGGCAAAAGCAATCTCTTTGTTCAGTCAACACTCAAGCAAAATGAATCAGGGAACCAGTAACATCATAAGCCCTGAAAAAGGCATGATGGCTCCAGCAACTTTCTCTCTTCCTTCCTTTACATGAAGCTTGTTTTGAGTCCCAGAACTGCTGCGTGTAAATCATATAATACATTGTAAAACACTTGAGCTTCAGGAGTAGAAGGATATAGCGTGATCGGGCACCGCGTGCATTGCCAGCCTGGCTTCAGTTTTCGGTCTCATCATTGCTTTAAAAAAATGACTGTGCGTGAAGCAGTGGCCATACCCAATGTCTACCACAACACAGTTGTTAAGTGCCCACTAAATCTTTTTCGAATCAGCGAAGGGCCCACAATATGTCCGTAAGGCAACACATGAAAATATGTTTGAACCCTTTATAATGGGTGGGCCTTTAAACACCCACTTGTGCAATTCACATGTTTTGATGCCTGACACAATTCTATGTTTCTGCCATGCAATAGATGGTGTGCTAAGAAGACACCTTCCACTATATGAAATTCACATTGTGTTTTCTCTGTAATCTGTTTCAAGCAATGTCATGGCTTTATGGTAGACCGACTTGTCCTAACGCTTGTGGGGGTGCTGACACGCCCTGTAAAGTTGTTTGCGCTACGTGGCGCATGTGTCTCGTCCAAAAGCCGCATTTCGGATGACAACCACCAGGCGATAGGTGGCGTTGTGTTCGCGAGAGTTGGCCACCACTATCATCATGATAATAATGATGTAGCACTGGCGGTGACCCCTGGTGGAAAGCAAGCCTTGGTGGCAGGCGAGAGTTGAGCGAGGCTCTTCTGCGCGTGGCGGTTGCCCCGAACAGTTGTCTCTCCCGGTAGGTCTGCCGTGGACGGCACCGCGGGCCGCCTGCGGTAGACCCACGTGGTGAGTGAAGCGTTGGTGCTGCCGCTTTTTGTGTGCTCTTGTGTTATGTTGTTTGAGTGTATAGTAATTTTGTGTAATGATGACTTAGCGTGTTGATAACGACTGATGTATCGATTTGGCGGACGATATGATTGTCTAAATTAGTTAAATAAATGTATGTATATTCTTTGGTTTGTACCGATCGTGTCTGCTATGTCTGTTGAATCCAAGAGCGTGGTGGTGGAGGTCGCCATTTCGAGACCCCCCACGCTAATGACCTGGGCTCAATTTTCACTTGAAATGAAGTTCGTATTATTAATTTTAATTGCATCTTTCTTGATTTTTCAGACACGAATATGATTTTCCACTCACAACCAATGATGCTGAAGCCAGCACTGAAATTTCTGTGAAACAAGCTCTTTAACACTGTTCTGTTTAGGCTTCTTCACCTGAAGTTGTCTTGCTCCCACATACACGCCCTTAAAACTCATTTGTCCAAACAGAAGAGGTTGACATCTGGACACCCAAGTATCCAGGCTTCATTGTTCAAATAAAGGCAGCGCAAAACAACTTATGCAAAAGATGCCACAAGCCATTATTCCCAAACGTAATTTATTCAGACACACCTGATGTGAAATATAAACCGACTGTCCAAACCTGCCATTCATTATTTTGTGTAAACCACCCACGTAAAAAAAAGGTAGGAACAATATCAACATGCATTGAAGTATTCATGAACAATAGCTAAAAAGTGAAAGTGACTTTGCCGGTCTGTTCTAAGTTTACACTAATACTGGTTCTGGCTGACCAGCAGAGGTAAAGCAGAAGCTCTCACATTTTCGTGGTCCATGTGCTTGAGAAGTCGCAGTTCTCGATACGTGCGCTTGGCATGGATGGCCGACTGGAAGGGGCGCGACAACTTCTTGATGGCCACTTTCTGCTTGTTCTCCTTGTCAAACGCTGAACTGCACCAGCACATGTTAAAAAATACCTTAAAGCCAACATGACAAAATCCGACTACACTGTACAGTTGAAATAACACTCATTGCACGGTAAGTCACTAAGCAACCTTTCATGCACTGTTCAAAAGGCTCACTGCACTATAAAAAGAGAACGGGATCAAGTGTACCTCACCGGAATATTATTAGTGTTCCACAAATATTGATGTGCTTACTACATAATTTCATAAAGTGCAAGTATATCGCCATCTTCCAGTGTGTTAATCCATCCACTATCAAAAATGCAGACCAACATACTGCTCAATGCTTTCTAATTTATTTGGTACACTGAATGGTCCATAGTTTACGGTCAGTAATTGTACAATGCGAGCGCACAATAGGACATGCAAAAAAAAGAGATGTATGCGTGCACTGGCGCTACTAACAACAACAGCTTATTCATTCACCGTTCAGCTGACATGCCTGCTTAGTGCATGACATTCACGTGAACAGACGTCTGCCTCGATATCAATAGTGTCTTTTGTTGTCGTTGAAAACGTGTTCACATGACTGTCCTACGCAAAGTATGTTGGAAGGTGAAGGAAATAAATTATTGTTGTTAGTAGTAGCATTGTGTGCACGCACCTTTTCCTTTTTTCTGTATCCTTTTGTGTGCTCATCTCACACAGGATGTAGATTTAGGCAGACAAATTCCATTCAACTGCCTAGAGCACCATTGTCTTTTTAAGAGTAGTATAAGCATTAAGGCCTAATTGTCACATTGGCCAAATGTTGAGTCATCGGCCTCGCGTGTTGTGCAGGCAACCCTGGTGCATCAGCACAGACTGCTGGAGAAGAGAGATAGGGAATATACCCGGTGCAGGTAACTGCGCCGGACATGCTCGGCGTACGTACTAAGCACAATGTAACAGTTGCCAATTTAATCATAACATGAACGATTTCACAGGCTAGGTAAACCTTTGTATGAAAAAAACAAACTCTACAGCCACCTTTAGTCCATTAGAAACTTTGGACTAAAAGTGGCTCGAGAGTTTGCTTAGAAACGGTTGTCAAGTAGCAACTATAGTTGACTCACTGTACTGCAAATGAGCAGGCAGTAAAGACACAACAAGTGGTGACGAGGCAAACTAGTGAGACATGACAAGTGGCTACTGACGCGAGTGACGAGGGAGCATTGCCAACGTGGAGGCAGCACGAGACAATGTGCACCAAGCTTTGGTGAGGCTGCATAGTGTTTGTACATCAAAAGGCTTGAATTTTATTTAGAAGAGAATGATATTGCAACGGGTATGAGCCGAGAGAGAAGAGGAGGAAGACGTGAACTGGCGCAGATACCAACGCCATTACTACCGAACCATTAAATTCGCCCTGCTAATAAACACCCTTCGACTTTAACCATAACAGTTTTGTGGTGGAGGTCCTGGGTACTCGCCCAAGATGACAGAGCCACTGCTGCTAGGTCCTCGCCGAAGCCGGCGTCTCGCGCGACTGCCTCCAACACTACCGGAACTCGCGATGTCAAACAACGGTGACCTACAGTCATCTTCAACTCCTCCGGCGCGGACACCCAGTGCCTGGATGCGTCAGTTGGAGCCACGCCCTTTCTCAGGCAAACCCGGCGAGGACGTGGAAGAATGGCTGACACACTACAAACGCGTGAGCAAGTGCAACGGCTGGAATGCTACGGCTCAACTAGAGTATGTTGCTCTCTTCTTGACAGACACTGCTTTTGTGTGGTTGCCAGGTGAGACTGTGCCAGGTGAGACTTGTACCGCTTACATTGAGACGATCCTGAAGCTGTGAAAGATGGCGAATCCTCATATGTCCAAAGAGGACAAAGTCGGGCATCTTCTGAAAGGTATTGCCGAAGACATGTATACCTACTTGATTGGCAAGGAGAGCCTCGATTCGGTAGCTGACGTGATCTATCATTGCCGCACGTTTGAGACCTTGAAGATACACTGTATCCCGCCAAAGTTAGGCAGGTTGGCGAATGTTGCGACGGTTGCAAGCATTAAGGACAGCTGCAATATCCATTGAGACCTTGCTACCACTGTGAGGCAAATCGTCCGTGAGGAACTCGAGTGACACAGCAAATCAATGAACGCCGTGAAGGCCGAACGCTCGGTTGTGTTTTTAATCAACTTCACAAAGCTGTGCACCAGTGGTTTCTTCACTGTCAGCTACGCCAGGCGTTGCAGACAGTCGAACCAATCCCCTACAACAGCACCACCATACGTTTCCTGACAACGTGACGCATGGCCAAGGTGCTTATCGCGGTACGACGACGAATCGGCACTTGGAAGATCCTACCTACTACTCGCAGCGTCAGAAGGCGGCTTATCCCGAAGTCTACAACATCGGTCGCCCTTCACTTGTTTGCTACAGCTGCGGTGCGACAGGACACATCTCTCGTTTTTGTCCTCGTCGCCGCCAGACGAGGTATGACCCACCACCGACTTGGCCTAACTTTGAAGGCATCAACAATGATCATTGGCCGGCAGAACATCGCGCAACAAACGCTATAGGCTCGCCACCCAAGAATTCCTTCCGCCATTTTAACAGGAGGAGTGACTCACCAGCATCAGACCGCAGCCTGACACCACCAACCAGTCACTCACGCCGTTCACCATCTCCACGGCGACGTTCTACACCACTGCCTTCATCGGAAAACTAGCCGGCGCGGCCGATGGAGGTAAGGTCGCCGGCCGGTCTCCGTCTCTGCAAACTGCTCTGACGGCGGTCTCCGTCTCTGCAATCTTCCGATTATGATGTCCCAAAACAAAGTGAGTGTGTTAATTGATAGTGTGCCTGCAACTGCGTTAGTGGATACTGGTGCTACGGTTTCCGTCATGAGTGCCACATTCAAGGAAAGACTTGGTCGCAAGGATATGTTCCCGTGGAATGGGGGTGTGACGTTTCGTGGCGCCAGCGAAGAGTGCCTCGTTCCTCTAGGTATTTGTGTTGCAAGTGTTTTGTATGGTGCTGAATATCTTGTCACGGAATTTTTGGTATTAAAGCGGTGCACTCGTGATGTGATTCTTGGGATAGACTTTCTTCAGGATTGTGGTGCTTCCGTTAATTGTGGCACACGCGAAATTACAGTGAATAACGCGCTTTTGTCTAAGCTTGCCGAGACATCTTTACCGGGGAAAAACTGTTTCGTCGTGTCGAATGATTCTCTTTTAGCGCCGTGGTCTTTATTACGTGTTCCTGTTAATCTTGCTGATGCCGACCTTTTATCGTTTGACGCGCAAATTCAACCCCTTGTGAAGGGTTGCGTGAAGAAAAATGTACTTGTGCCTCGTTCTCTCGTGACAGCTGTGAATGGCACATCAAGCTTATGGGCTTTCAATTGTTCTTCGGTGCCTGCTGTTCTTCCACGTGACATGGAGCTTGCCGAGTTCGACGAAATCACGTACGGCACTATCACCGTTTTAAGCGAAGAGCAGCAGAAACAAGCGAACCCCAGAGAAGCAGTTCTAAACAAGAGATCTTAAGAATGATCAGCAAGTCGCTACTCTCACATGAATGCCACGCTCTTGCACGTGTCCTTATGACACATCTTTCGATGTTCGATTTCATAAAAGGTGACAAGGAGACTTCACTACCGCGTTCTCGTGCTCATTACAGGATTGACACCGAATCTGCACATCCCGTTCGTCAAAAACCTTACTGCGTGTCGTCGACAGAGAGGGCAGTGATAGCTGAACAGGTCACCGATATGTTGCGGAAAGGTGTTGTCCAAGAATCATCTAATCCGTGGGCAGCGCCTGTGATCTTAGTAAGAAAAAAGGATGGATCATGGCGCTTTTGCGTTGATTATAGAAAACTAAATACGGTCACCGAAGAAGATGTATATCCGCTGCCTAGAATTGATAACGTCATTGATTGCCTGCATTCCGCTGCCTACTTTTCGTCACTGGATTTGTGATCAGGGTACTGCAAATACCCATGCACCCAAACGACAAAGAGAAAATGGCCTTTGTGACACCTGACGGCCTTTATGAATTTAATGTTAAGCGGCTCGGTCTTTGTAATGCACCGGCAACATTCGAACGATTTATGGACACAATGCCTCAAGGACTTAAATGGGAAATTTGTGCTACCTAGATTATGTGCTGATTTTTGGCAGCACACTTAATGAGCATAACAGACGTCTCAGTCTTGTTTTGGATTGCATACAAAAGGCCAGCTTGATCCTAAACTCTAAGAAATGTCGTTTTGGTGAAACGGAGACATTAGTACTTGGACATCTCGTTAACCAATATGGAGTAAGGCCAGACCCACGAAAAATCGAGGCCATCAGCTCTTTCGAACCACCACAATCGGTGCGAGAATTGAGCTTTTTGGGCCTATACTCATATTTTGATCGTTTCGTTCCGAGATTTGCTGACGTGGTGCATCCCCTAACATGTCTTCTTCAAAGGGACGTCCCCTTCAACTGGACTTCAGCTGGCGACGATGCGTTCCGCCAGCTAAAGTTTCTACTAACGTCGGGGCCCATACTGCGTCACTTCGATGGGTCCTTGCCTACAGAAGTGCATGCTGATGCTAGTGGCATGGTCATCGGTGCTGTACTTGTGCAGCATCATCAAGGAACTGAGCACGTAGTGGCTTATGCCAGTCACTTTTTCAATAAAGCTGAACGCAACTATACTGTAACAGAACAAGAATGCTCGGCAGCTGTTCTTGCAGTACACAAATTTTGACCTTATATCTATGGACGTCCGTTCACTATCATTACTGACCATCACGCTTTATGCTGGCTGGTGAATCTTCGTGACCCGAATGGTCAACTGGCACGTTGGGCTCTTCGACTTATTTATTTATTTATTTATTTATTTATTTATTTATTAGAATACCCTCAGGGCCCGTAGGGCATTACAGAGGGGGTGGGTACAACATATATAACACACAAGAAGAAAAAGAAAAAAAAGACAAAATAAAGAAACAAGTGACAGATGCGCAAATCAGGAAGGCAACATAAGTCAACTAAAAATGTATAAGAATTCAAGCACATACAAGACAAAGATAGATAATGGAAACTGCGTATAGTTACAAGCATTGCTGAGAAATTGCAGTCTTGAATAACAAAGGGTCTGTTATTGTTACAACGGAAGAGGGAAGGTGGTTCCAATCGGCGGCTGTTTTCGGTAAGAAGGTTGCTGAACAGAATTTGGTGCGGCAAAACTGAATGGCAACCTTATGCTGATGATCAATGTGCGATGAGTGGTATGACGGTTGTGAAATGAGGTCTCGCTTCATTGATGGATTGTGAAAAAATATCTTATGAAAAAAATGCAGTCGCGCCAGTTTCCTCCGGACAGTTAAATTGGGTAGGTCAAGGTTAGATTTCATTTCTGATATGCTAGCAGTACGGGAATAATTAGAACAAATGAACCGAACTGAGCGGTTCTGAACAGATTCTAACGCGTTAATTAAATTTTGCTGCACGGGATCCCATATAGCGGACGCGTACTCAAGCTTTGGGCGAATTAGTGATCGGTATAATAGAATTTTGAGGGACAGCGGAGCGCGAAAAAAGTTGCGGCATAAGTATCCTAGCGTTCGGTTAGCGTTATTACAGATGTAGGTAACATGCGTGTGCCAAGATAGATTGTTGGTAATGTAAACGCCGAGGTACTTATATGAAGAGACATGCTGGAGGGGAACGGCGTTAATTCTGTAGGTACAGGGGGGAGAAATAGATTGCCGGGTTATTGACATGCATTTAGATTTGTTAGAGTTGAGAGTCATAAGCCATTTATTGCACCAGGTTGAGACAGTGTCAAGGTCTGACTGTAGAAATTGGTTATCATATTCATTGTTTATTTCGCGGTAAATTACACAATCATCTGCAAATAACCTTATAGCGGAGTTAATGCTGTCTGGGAGATCATTAATATATGATCTCCCAGACAGTATGACGAAGTCGTACTTCAGGAGTACGACTTCGTCATCTCGTTCAAGTCTGGACGCCGCCACGCAGATGCCGACTGTCTTTCTCGCCTTCCCCTGAAGACGACTGAGTGTCAAGAAGACAGTTTTGATGACTGTTTTGCCTCCATTTTTTCCACATTCCCAGACTTGAGTACTTTCAAGAAAGAACAAGAGGCTGATATTAGCTTGGAGCCATTACTTGCCACGGCATCGCGTCCTCAAGCCAGCGGCCGCTTTTGTGTCCGTGACAGCCTTCTATACAAGACAAATTATTCGGCTAAAGGTGCATGCTTCCTTCTAGTCGTACCACAGAGCCTACAATTTGACATAATCAAGGCCGTGCACGACGATGCGACAGCTGGTCATTTGGGGTTCATCAGAGCTTTGAATAGGACACAAGAGCGCTTTTACTGGCTCAGAATGCGGGACACAGTCAAGCACTATGTCGCAAGTTGCAAACAATGCCAATGCTACAAGCGGCCTACGACTCCTCCGCCAGGTCTTCCCCATCCGCTGCCACCTCCTCATATACCATTTGATCAAGTTGGTATCGACCTTTTGGGCCCATTTCCACGCTCGTCTAACAACAATCAATAAATGATAGTGTGCATCGACCATCTAACTCGTTACGCAGAAACTGCAGCGATACCATCCTCGACAGCGGCGTGCGTGGCCACGTTTTTGCTTAGATTCATCATTCTTCGGCATGGCGCTCCCAGAGTGATCGTGGTCGTCAGTTCGTTGCGGACGCCGTCGAAGAACTCGTTCGTCTGTGCGATTCGCAGTTCCGCCATTCATCTCCGTATCACCCTCAGACGAATGGGCTCATAGAACGTACGAACAGAACTCTAACCTGTTGGCCACGTACGTATCGTCTGATCACAAGGACTGGGACAACGTTGTCTCCTTCATTACTTATGCGTATAACACGGCCAAACATGAGACAATCAATTACAACCATTTTTACCTCCTTTACGCACGTTCACCGTTGAGCTGCATTGACACTATTTTATTGTTTGACTTCCATAGCAACTACTGTGTCTTCAGGACACTCTGCTTAGCTGAAAAAGCCCCGGCGTATTGCTCGTTTTCGTACTGTGGCCTCGCAACACCAATCAAAGGAAAGCTATGACAGCCGCCATCAGTCTGTAACATACTGCAAAGGAGACTTTGTGTGGTTGTGGACGCCACAACGTAAATGGGGCCTATGCGAAAAGTTTTTACCTCAGTACAGTGGCCCATTCGTCACTGTGATCGCTTGAGCGATTTGACATACGCGGTAGCACGGCTGACATCAGCTGGCCGTCGGTCAAACCGGACCCCGCTGGTACATGTTGCCTGCCTTAAACAGTTTCACCCTCAACATTCAGAATGATTCATACTCGCCCAGCGGGCTTCGTTTGGGAGCTGGGAAATGCAACGGGTATGAGCCGAGAGAGGAGAAGAGGAGGAAGATGCGAACTGGCGCAGATACCAACGCCATTACTACCGAACCATCAACTTCGCCCTGCTAATAAATACCCTTTGACTTTAACCGTAACAATATGATTCCTAGAGACCAGATTAGAAGCAAATGCCAATTTTGTTTCTTGCGTTCCTATCATGCCACTTTGAAATATGAGCATGAACTACAGGTTAAGGAGAGCTTCGATAGCGTTCTTATAGTGCCTATATTTGCCTATTTTCGACTTTCTTGCCTAAATCCCTATGAGTGCCTATAAATGCCCATTTTCAAAATCCGCGCTTATACGAAGGCTTTCAACCTCAAATTTTGCTTTAAAGCAAAGCTGCAGACCGGTATTCATGTTACCAGGCAAAACTAAGCTTTCGAAACTCTATGGGGTCCAACCAATACTCCATCTTCCATGTTCCTTTCAGCTACGTCAAGGCTACAAGGCCTCTTAGCCAATAGAAAGGCTGATTATCCTCTATGAATGCATTCATATCCCCGGCGTCAGCTCGCATGCGAAGGGAACAGGAGGCGCTTCTGTGCAGCCACAGGACGATGAAAAACGAATGCAAAATCGTGGAGTGTCATCAGGGGAAAGTAGAGCGTAAATAAAGGGGAAAAAAGATGTTCATGTGGTTTTTGTTTTGTTTGTCACTTCTTGAGTGACACATCACCAGGTCTCATTAGAACTTTTACTTAGACACTGGAAGTTGTTGTGTGTCCAATGAAAATCTTTGCACCACTTTAATTATTTAATTTGTTGATTACAAGCTGCAAAACCATGATGAGAGGAGGTGAGAGAGAAACCTCTGTTATTCGCCCAATGCAGACTTTTCTAGCCAAGTTTCTTCCATCCCCTCTTCGGTATCGGAACAATTTCAAGCCAGACGTTCACACGATGCAGACGCATAAGTATGTCATGTGCATGCAAAGTTACATTCACACGACATGCCCATGCCAGGTCATGCATGCAAGGAGTGTTGTGTTGATTCGACGTTCTCAGTATTGTAGTGCCGATTTCTGTCGGATGAATACGTATAGCTGTGCGCATTTAGGAAAACTGGCATGGATCATGTATTCTTAAAAAAGTAAACAGCCTCGCACCACTGGAACGGCTCTACTGCACGATGCTCCAGAAACACACCAAGTGTTGTGAATGCTAGCACCGGCACAATGCGAAAACGGAAAGAACTTCAACACAAACAAAATGGAGGCAGCTTAGCTTCGCATTACGCTTGATACGAAATTTAAGAAAACAAAACAAAAAAAAAGACCGCATAGGTTCCGTTCACATGCTTTATTATTTCTGTCAACTTTTACACTTCTATTCAGAGAACAGATAGCACAGATTACACCCATCGCCTTAAATTATTCTCACATTGTCACATATTACTTTGACGTACGCAGGGCCATTGTATATGTCCCCTCCAGCGTGCTGGGCACACACCTTGAGATGAAGGTTAGGCGGCGTACAGTCTGACATTTCACCTTTATCCGGGGTGCATAGCATTGCAAATATTTGCAGATCAGATCGTCAGTGCCCCACGCATGCATTCCTCTTGCCTGCTCGAAATTTTCAAACCTTGTGAAGGGTCCTTTAAAGGGGTCATGACACCCAATTTTCGACCTTAATCTGCGACGTGTGGGTTCATTTTTGTACGTTCACAAACAGGCTGGCGATAATTTCAGCTCATTTGGTTGAGCCATTAATTTATAATTGAATTTTCTTTATAAACGAGCGAGTGGCTTGAGAGTCGGGCAACACTGGGGCACTCGCCAGCCATAACGTAGAGAGAGGATTACTGCGTCTACATGCTGGAGGATGATTTAGTTCCATAGTCATCTGCACGGGCAATCGAGCTATGTCAGGTTTGCTCAACTTGCCATTCGAACGAAGTGACTTGCAGCAGTTGAAATGATGCCACTGCATCGCCCGTGTAGTGCTGTGGGTGACAAAACGTACGAAGCCAAAAAAGTACAGTGTCGTTTTTCAGGTACCCAAAAGAGCCCACCATAGAGTTTTGTAATACACACTAGAGGGAAATCTGGCGCTACTGTTTATGGGAGCAGCAACACGTGGCACTTCAGTGAGCATGGGAATGATGGGTAGTACACAGATTTTAATTTTCGTACTTCTGGTCTGCTTCTGGCTTCGTGAGTGTTTGAGTGGCTTGGAGTTGTTTTCTCACGAAACAAGAATCGGCAAATATTCAGCGGTTGTGCTTCACCACCTCATTTATTTAGGCTTACTTTTTCAAATCGGGTCACAAAGTTCAAAAGGGTTCATTCTTTCCATCGAAACAAAACCGAAACACAGCAATAAACTAAGCCATAAGTGCAATTTGCCGCCCACAAGTACGAAGACTAGGCAAATCTGTGTACTACCCATCATACCCATGGACGCTGAACGATCGCAGCGCCACAGTCCCCTCTAGTTAATTTTAGGAAACTATATGGAGCCCGCCAAGCGCAAGGCTTGGGAGCTGAATGTGCGCAAAAAGGACTGGTGAGCCACTGACCATTCCCTATTCACGCTAGATACGCTAGATAGCGTAACTTCACGCTAGATAGCTACAATAACGACCTGCGACTTCTCAGCGAGTTCGGTAAACCAGAGAGAAAGCCAAGGCTGCAGCCCTACGCGGTACCGACCGTGTTGTCACACTGTGCTTTTGAAAAGTGTCAAAGGAAAGAGGTGAGTGCAGTGTTTTTGTCGTTAACAAGATCACTATGCTTACAAAAGAATACCTAATACTGAGTTGTTAGAGCGACTTACGCGAGCATGTGCAAATGCAAGCGAATACTTATTTCATTACTTGTCGATCGCGATGGTTCAGCAGTAGAGGCTTGGTAGGCCATAATTTGGGATATGGGAGCCAAGATCGATTATCGTGAGTGAAATCGCAGTATCCGTCTCGCTTGCGATGCAGATTTACCTCCCAACATGGGCACTAAACATCAATTTCCTCGCACGACTAGCATGTTTGTCTTCTTGTAGAATACATATTGTAAAATGCTGGTGAACAACTTATGGTGTATTCAAAAACTCGTGCTTCTTTTGTTTACCGAGTGGATGACGGCGATGACGCAGGTCCACGTTTAAACATTAAACATTAAATCGAAATGTGCAACGTATACCAAGTTGTTGCTGCTACTGCTGCTAGGCGACCCAGTGCCCAAATCGTTTGATGGTGTCGACGACATGGGGATGGTACCGCAGTATCACGCCGCAACACAGTACCGCAACATACTAACAACGTGCGGACTAACCGGCAAGCAACACAGCAACGCACTGACCGCGTGCAGTAGGTGGCTATTTGGTAGCAGACAACAGCATTGCTCCACGCCTCTTGTGACGTCATGCATTCCAAAGCACGGTGGTGGTTGCCAGAAATGGGCGAAGTTTATGGCCGACGGCTTCTACGGCTTATTTTACACGAAAACAGTCTTTGAAAATCTAGTTCTTATGCGTGTCTAGGCATATTTGACCCTCTACCTTCGTTTTCTGCTGAAAACAGCAAACTGTTGGGTGACCCTGTCATGGCCCCTTTAAGGTGTTCACAGACAAAAGACCCTCTGCGGTAGACCATGTTAATACAAAGCAAGAAGACCCTTTTGGCCTATTAGCGCTCCGACTATTTGCTCCTGTGTGGCCGTTCTCAACCATGCCGAAAAGAAAGAGAGACTGGAGCGTGCTTATTTGATGGCAGACTATTAACTCACCAGGAGAGACCGTATACTGCACTAACTGCGGGGAAAAATTGCATGGCTATGCTAAACCATTGGCGCCTTTACAGCAGCATTAACTAAAACATACCTGTTTGCTTTCCAGTCATACACAGAGATCCAACACGTATTTCTTCCAAAATTCGATTTTCATCAAACTTTATGGCACCTATATTTACAATTTTTCGTGCCTAAAACGGTGTTTCGCCTGCCTAGTTTTGGCGCATAAAACCCGGTTCTTTAGTGCCTATAGATCCGGCCTCTAATAATCACAGAAGAAGCCCGCCCTGTTGTGCACAACATATCGTCAAACGGCATACAAAGTCAGTTGTTCGCAGTGCACACCGGCTCTGCAATCAGTGACCAGCTATGCCACTATCATTCAGAAACTGTCAGCCCATTTTAACACAAGAGGTTGACATTTGGGGTTGGAGTGGCTTGGGGTTGACAACCCCAGGACAGCCGTCACAGTGCAAGAAATCCAGTTCAGTAAGTGCGACCAGCAGTCTGGAAAGAACAATGATGATGACATCACCGAGTTTCACGAACTGTTAGAGCACTGCAACTTTCGGAAAACATTAGAAGATTGGTTATTAGTGGCCTTTAGGATAATGCCTTACAACAGCTCCTTTCAGAGCCCCAGTTAACTTTCGTGGGGGCACATTATACATTGGCAGCGAATATGCCTATTGGGAGACGGGGAAGATTGAGAAGGGAGGCACTGGTAGAAATCGGCGCTCACACAGCAGTGACAGTGAAGCGTGATGCATTAAAGCCTGATATTGGCCGGCCGACCAGCAGCAAACGCTTTTATTGCAGAGGTCATCATGCACCAAACAGGCACCTAGGCAAGATTTTTTTTTCAAGGGGGGCGTGGCCTAGTTTTTCATGAGAAAGTCTTTTCTGGCAAATAAAATAGGAACAATGTTGCCCAAGAATATAGAAGGTGCTTAATTATTATAATAAAATGAGCACAAAGTGGAATGGAGCACAATAGGCGAGTTATTCAATGATACAAAGCAAATGTTCCCGCTGCAGCAAAGCTAATGCGTGTGCACCCGAACGAATGCTTTCCTTCCAAATAATGTCGAGCGACAAAATGAAAATAAAAAGGGGGGCAATGCAAGGGAACTGGTCGTTCACTTACGCACGTGCAGCAATAAAATATTGGATGCATTCGCTGCCGAACTTCTCACACACTGTCCTAACCATAAGCCTGCAAGAAGAATGGAAGCCATTTTATAGAACGACCATTTAAACAAAGAACCCACATAGTCGGGAAAACAATTTTAATAGACAACAAAGAACTAAACACGAATGCTTCCTCAACACGAAAGAAGCAGAATGTCAAGATTCATTTTCGAAAGCAATTTTGAAGAATGGCACAGTCAATGGTTTCGCCATATAGTCAAGCTTAATGCAAAAGAAAAAAAAACTGCAGTCTGGGCGAAGACAGTGGTTCAAGATACAATTTTCATGCGTCTCCATTTCTTCATAAACATGGGGATAACTTCATCGACACTGACTTGTATTCGGTAATTAGACACCAGGGTCATACCATCAAGCCGCTCGGTTCCACAAACACATTTTCTCTCTTCTCGGTGTCGAGAAGCTGCTTTCTTCTTCAGCTGTACTCACTGGGAGCATTGCTTATACCTTGAGGAGGGTGTAAATGTTCAGGAAGAAGGCTTTGCCGCATTCAGCTAAAGCATCCGTCGCAAAGCGAGAAAATACATGTTCTTGCATGACTTGCCATTTAGTTTTTAAGATTTTCCATTCATTTTTTTTAGTGTGAGGAAATAAGCTGTTGTCATATTTCTCAGGCAAAAATCAAAGGCCGACTGCGCACATTCAAATTTGTCTCTGGGGGTGTGCTTTGGCAACACAAATTGCAAACTTTGCAGTGTTTTGCGATGGTTTACAAAGCGCCTTTTGAGGGAAGTTCTCAGGTCATCTATGTAAGGAATAAACAAGGCTCGCCTACTGCAGAACTACAATCGTAGTTTGAGCGGTCCCTACAAGCCATTTAACCTCCCACTTCACTCCGAACTCCACTGTACTGTGTTGACATGGAGAAATATTTAGGGGAATTCTGCCTCTGTGTTCCATTCTCTTCCAGCTTAGTCAGCACCAAGCTCCAAGGCGACGCTCATGTCAATATATGGGCTCTGCAGGTACACAGACAATTGGCGTGTGAGGCTCAGGAATGTTTCACTAACAGCGAGGTATATAAAAAAGAATAGGTTTGCTGATAGAATCAATGAGCAGTGGACACTATCGCTTCGTCATGGAAGGTGTCTATGAACTCTTCAAATGAATCAACTATCACGAAAAGCGCTTGTCCAAACAATGCAGCTGAATCATGACGTTCCACCCACCTTGTTTCGCAATATCAGCGTAGCCAGCTGACTCACATTGTACATTTCTAGGTTTTTTTTTTTTTTTTTCAGGACTGCTGTCCTTCAGGGTGGCACCGGCAGAAAGTGCACGCTCCACTGTGTGCACTTTTTTGGACAGCTGATGCGCCACTGAAACAAAGGTTCAGGGAGTGCAATGAGCAATTCATGTACAAAGCCATTGGGAAGTTGTTCCAGGTGAGCGCCTGCCCCCCTGGAGGTCAACCACGCTTTTTCCTCGCATTTCACCTTGTCGGACTCTCATTCTCACCACCGGGTCGTCGAGCCATCTGATTCGCGAAAGACCCAACAGCGCACAAGATTGGGAGAACTCGAGAAACCGAAATAGCACCATCTGATTCCACAGACAAATCTGTCAGATGGATGTGGCTCTTTTCCTTTTGCTGAGCTACATATACACGTATCATGCAGAAGCTTCCCTGGCTTTTCAGCTTGGACCCAAGCACACGGCAACGGAGGGTCAGTCAGTGATGCGTCGGTTAGTGAAGTGTGGGAGGAGTGAATCGTCAAGTCTGTGAATATGTAAGAAGCTTTGCGCAGTCCAGCACAACAAGGCGCAAATTTGAGTGGAGATTGTGATCACCATACATTTTTTTTTTTTTTTTTTTTACATATGCGGCATCTAAATCCCTGCTTGTTCTTTGTGATGTCAGCGATTCCCACATAGCTGTTTCTGTACGTAATAAGTACAGAACGCTCGAGCAATGTACTCTTGCATGGCGGTCGAACTAAACCAACACATGCGTTGGCTACGATAACTTTCGTCGTTTACCAGTGTCAACATGATCAAGTGCTTCCAACGATCGCTGATATGGCAGATCGAAAGCTTCATTACAAAAAGCGACACATTAACTCGCACAATGTTGGAGCGGCTCGCCTGTTGCAATGCACGGCAGCAATCCATTTCTTCCGTCACTCTTTTTCATAAGGCCCGGCAGTAAGTAAGTAAAACCGTATTGTGAGCAAGTTTTTGTTCGTGTTGAGAACCCCACCCCCGAGCAATTATTATACATCCCCAGAAGCTTCAGCCACCAAATATACGAGGAACGTTGCTATCTTCTAACGGAAACACAAACGCGCTACCACACGTACAATGACGTAAGTAACAATGGTGGTCGTCTGCTTACTTTCCAGAGAGTGATGAGCCAGTTCACCCACTATGGCACTTCCGTCGATGGGCAATAGACGAATAACAGGAGAGTCACATAAACACTCATTCAACAGGTGGGTGTCCCAAAAGTTGTTTACCCTGTTTACTCTTTCCGCCACGCGGGCGCCTGTCCAAAGATAAAGGCAGCAAGCAGACCTAACGTCGTGGGGTTAACATTTACAGGAGTGGGCACAGACGTTTAATGGGTTATCGAAGCCATCGCATTCAGAGTACCCTTTTACGAGCTCTCCATGTATACAGTGTCTTTGGCTGTCTCTCAGGGTGGACAGTCTTTGGCAATCTGTAGAGAGCATGTGGCCGTAGGCTCGTGAGTCACTCGGATGTCTTCTTTCCTGTACGGCCAATGTTTTCGCTGACGTCTCAGACATATAAGATAGTCGTGTTTCTGTTGTCGTCTTGATTCCGGGACCAAACGCTAAATTTCTCGGCAAGTGTTGCCATGCTTTCAGAATGAAGGTTATTTGGTAGCTGTCCTTAGTAATTTCCTTGAATAGCGTTTCTTTTTCATTTGTTTAAATGTGCACGTTGCTACTTGTATTAGTGCCTCTATACTCTGGCGATATTGGCTGTCTGGACGTATTTTGGCAGGGCCTAAGCCCCGCCCTGGGCTCCCCCCTTGTCTACGTGCCTGACACCAAACACGGGTGAGCCACGGAATGCAACTATTGTTGCAAAAAAGCATGGGTGTGTTGTGAACTGTATAGGCGTCTTGAATTGTGCTGGTTAGTACATACTGACAAAGAAAGAAGTAACAGCGCTGGTACAGGACGGATACGAGAAGATACGGCGCTGCCTAACAACCATGTTTTATTGCGTTTACACGTCGATATATACAGGATGATACAATCAGTGAAAGTATCAAGGAACAAGTTATCTCTCAAACATGCCGAATCTCCTTTTCGAGAAAATTCATTTTTTCAAAGCGATAGTGCAGCCACGCTTCCGTGTCGTGTCTGCAAGAGGACTGATTTTGCCCATAATGTAGTTGCGATAGGCCGTCATTGAGTTCATAAGCAATACCATGCACAATACCTGGGTGGAGTTCAATACCAATACCATAAACAATACCTGGGTGCAATACCAATTTCTTGTATGTTTGCAACATCATCCTGTTTGGTTAATACACAGTCGACACATTGCCCTGGTTTACTACCACGAATTTTCCTGTGTGTGACCGGATGGCACACACAAAAAATGTGCTCTCATGATCCGAGTACTTATCCTGAATGCTAGCATTGCGTCAGTCAGCACAAAAGGTGGGGCTCATATTTCGAGAACGAGCCTTGATGAAAACGTCTCTTTGCCTCCATGTTTGTTCCTTACGTAGATTGGCGGTCTGGATTGGTTGAGTGGTCTGGATTGGTTAAGTGAGGACCGCCTAATCAGTTTTAGAAAAGGCTAGTTTTATTATTTGATTGTCTAGGTGGGCTTTGAGTCGCTCTGCTGTGGCTCACTCTTTAGCGCACAAAAAGACAACAAAAAGAGATGCAGATACTGCAGTGTATTGTACCAATTCTAAGTGATCTTTTTCTTGCTCGTATAAAAATAAAACTAGAATTACAGCTAGAAGATAGAAGTGTAATAAAAAAAGTATTTAGGTATGTGGATAATGAAGTTCCGTTTCTTGAATCAAAATCAGGTGAATTCTGTGGTGATTCTTTAGACGTACCTGAATTGTTTACGAGGTTTCCGCAACTACTAGAGGTCACACATCAAATGATGCAAAAACATTGGTGCACTTCTTAGACATAAAAATGTCCTTAGAGCGAGGCGCAGGTCTGCTGGATGTATAGGCCTAGGACCAATATGCAGTTTTCTTCGGGCCACTCCTAGTTAGTTAAAGAGACATACAACTAATTTTTACAGTGCCACATTTCTTTTTTGCAAAACAGAAATCTTACCAGTCAGTGAGTCTAATTTTGCAATGGCGAAGTAAAAACGCTGCAAAAGATTTGTCATCAAAATTTTTCTATCTACTGTGAATATAAAGTTGTATACTCACATGCTGCAAAAAGTGAGCACGAGATTGGTTCGTGCTTGAGCATGGTGGTTTAATGTGCATGCACTGTGAATCGACTTGGTCCACTGGGGGCTGTGACGGTAGCGTCGCTTTTCACCGTCTCTCCCTTTTTACGCCATAAGCAGTGCATAATTAAGTGGGGTTGGTTAATAATGAACATATTCTAATTTTGACGACTGGCGCACATGACAGCTTTAGGCTACACGACTACACACAGGAAAGTGATTGACTGTATATTTCATAATCCATCTTCAATTCTGTTATGCTTGGCTGTGCCACACGACGGTTTGTGTTACTTTCAAGTATAATTTAAAAATAAAAATCCTACTCACAAAGCCAAAAAAATGCCGGAATCTGACTGTAATTTACAATCTCTTCGTCTCTACTAGAATATAATCACAGCTTCTGGCCAATTATTGGTCATTTAAGAAGGGCATTGTGAAATCAATCCTAATGAATGTGACTCACTGCTCTGTCTTCACAATAATAATAATAATAATAATAATAATAATAATAATAATAATAATAATAATAATAATAATAATAATAATAATAATAATAATGTTTATTTTTCATCAATAGTTTGATGAAGGACAGCTGCAGGTAAAAGCTGCTCTCCAAAAGAGGCAGCTTGACAAAGGCCCACAGCTACCTTTTAGCACAACAGCAGTGGCAAACAATCAGCAATGTGAAGTCAACAACAATAACATAATAAATAAAAAATAAATAAAGACATAAAAATCAAGTCTAAATTTCAAAAATAAAAATAGCAACCATGATAATACAGCAACTGCAAAAAAATCTTGAAAACTAAACATGTGTATATCGCGCAATCGAATCTGTGTACAATGTAAAAAATCTATGCCAGCTTTCACATATTTATTAAGTAACGTAGGAACTATGTAGGATAACGTATCTATGGAGTAGTTTGTTCTCGAAGTTTTTATTTGCCATGTTTCTTTATTTCGTGTTTCAAACAATGTAATATTTGGCTGCAGTTTTGAGAGGTCATACAAAAAATGTCAACTTTCTTTCAATTCATGCCTGATTGCCAATGATAACTTAAAATTGTAGAGACGATGTAAGGGTAGTATTCCAACCTGTTGAAACAATTCGCTTGCGCGAGCATCATACAGCAAGTTAAAAATGATTCTAATATACTTCTTTTGCATCAAGTACAGTTTTTGCAAGCTCGTGTAAGTTGTAGTCCCCCATACCAAGAAACAATAGGTGAGATGTGAATAGAAAAGTGATTTATAAAGTAAGAGTTTTACCTTGTATGGTAGAACCGTTTTGCCACTGTACACCATACCCACTACACGGGATAACTGACTCAGCACACTGTCAATGTGTTCAGTCCAAAGCATATTGCTCGAAAATGTAACTCCAAGAATTTTTATACTATTTACAAGCTCAATATAAGTATCGCCAAACTTGAGATGTATGTTTTCATCAACAGGCTTATTTTTAGGTCGGAATAGTACCGCCTTTGGTACTATTCTAGAACAAGAGTTCTAGTTTCCTGGCACAAGTTGACTGCCTGAAAATGGTGGCATTTCCCAGGTACATAATGACAGCTGAAGCGGAAGACTAACAAAAAAGAGAAAATATGCAGCATAAAAGTTGTCCTTTCAGCACCAAGCAAGCTTTATCATTTGTACAAGACCACCTACTGCTTCCGAGGAAATCATGAACCAAAAAAAAAAGCCCCAAGAAAGCCTTGCTGAATGGGGGAGCAATATTGTTTGCGAGTTACCGTAGTCCTCTGGTAAGAAATACATCAGGCAAATGGGTCATTGTGCAAATAACAGGCTGTGCTAACATGCAAGTAATATGCAAGCTGCAGGCTTGAAACTTTCCTATGTAGTAAGTGTGGGTGTGATCCCACATATTCGCAGAGCACAGTGATAAGAAGATGGTAGACGCAAACAACCCACGAGATTATTGAAGCAGTGAAGATCACAAGTCTGGGAGACATGTGCGTTAGTGCACCTTCAATCGGCCTACCAAAAAAAAGAACTTAGATTTTTATGCTAACATATTGGCTCAATGGGAATCACATTCAGGAAAGACCTCTTGATCTTGGAAAAAAAGGCAAATCTGGTATCAGTTGTTTGACTGCATATCTTAACTTTCATGCCCATATGCATCTGTGTTTTTTCATGTGTGTTGCTTTCTGTTGTGTGTGAGGAAAATAAACAATTTGTGGGAAGTCAGCACTGTGTCCACGTCACTTTACGCCCTTGTCCTCTTGTGTGCTAAAAAGTGAGAAGGAATTACTACCACGCCCAAGCATACTTCCTGCTTAGGCATCGTGTATACCCACTTGGAAATAACTCTGTCCATCTAGGAATGTTCAGTGCCTTTTTCAGTGTATGCCAAAGTATGGTGTGAATTTTTCGTTCATGTCTTGGATTTTTGTGGATGTTGCTAGCTGTATGTTACCCGGCTGACTGCAGAAGCTTGAAAGAGGCGCAAGGGGCCGTGTTCCTCCTGTGTTGGCAATCTGGCTAACAAACTTTGAGCCACCTATTCCCTCGTTCCTGCACTGCAATCGCACTGATTCCAACCAACTGTCAGTCCCGAAGGGCACGAGTTCGGGTCGTGTGTACTGAGAGAACCACACGATACGACACGTGTACAAGGCCACCATGCAAACAATTCGGCACACTGTGCAGAAGACGGTCCGACTAAAGTGCACTCACTTTTGGTCATTACAACAGATTACAAAGCGTTTCAAGCGTTATATCTGTACGACAGAAAAAGGTGACGAAACATACGATCAAATCACCCGTGCCATGCGGAAAGCCACACTACGAAATGCAGCGATTCATAACAAATTACACACACTTTTATGAGGATATCTCTTCCTCTTCGGGCTCGATGCGTTTACACAACTTTGCAAAGACCACTTCAGGTGATCATGTTTTGGCACGCATGAAATAACGCAAAATGAGGAAACCGATCGACGAGGTCTTGCAAACAGAACTGAGTCGGCTCGGCAAGACTACAGGTTTTCCCGCTCACTTTAATCCAAGTGCCAGCCGAAATAATCTGCATGCCATTGAAATAATCTGAACACCGAGCTATTTATTTAATCCAGGTGCCAAACATTTAATCCAAGTGCCAACATATTTAATCCAAGCGCCAACTCACTCAGGCCGCATGTCATTGAGTTTAATCCAAGTGCCACCGTGTTTAATCCAATTGCCAATAACATTAATTCAGGTGCCAGTCAGTTTATTCCACGCACAAATACCAGAATACGGGGCGTAAAAACGGCAGTGCAATTGAAATGCAGTTCCTACAGTATAAAAGACAATAGTCGGAAGGTAGAATCACTCATTATTATTTGCATGCGCCAATAGTATTCTTGAAAAAAATTACTACTGTGGTTTGCTTAAGCCATGTTTAAAGTGCTTATACTTTGCTATGCGCAAGTTTGTATAATGAGTGCTTGGCCCAGGTGAAATAAATTTAATGAAAACGAAAAAAACGCAGGAACATATTACTGAATATTTTACAGGGCAATGAAATTCAGTATCCGTCACTGAAGCTCATAAATTGGCTTTGGTACACACTACAACATTACATGACCAGGACAGGTCATGTAATGCGAACGACACACTATGTTTATTGGAGTGCCGGAACGCATACTAAGAGATTAAAAGCATGGTCACAGGCAGTGATGGGTCAAAGACAGCTACATAATAAAAAAATTAAGAAGCCGTCGCGCGGCACGCGCTGTGAATTAGAGATAATTCCAATATGTTTTTTTTTTTTTTTTTACTGTAGTGAACATAAAACGTAAACTGATCATCCTGATGTGGCAATAGAAGTTTTATTTTACATTATTGTATTGTAACGCACTCTTCAATGAACTCTTTTATTAGACTAACCTAGGCAGGGCGAACTTGTGCCCGAGAATAATAAAACAGCTCGATTGTCTCGAGGATTCACCTCTGCCTCTTCTTCAACGTTCTTCTGGTTTTTTCAACACGGTTCGCGTGCAGCTGGGTCCTGCAGGCTCGTGCGTCGCAAACCATCTAGACGGCACAAGTATGGGCTAGCGCACGTAATTTGAAATCACATTGTGTCATTGCCCCCCTTTCCAGAGTGCATCGTCCCGATGCTTGTGTCGAGCTGGTTGCATGGCAGTCATTCACAAACCCTCGTCGGGGATGTCGTTAACATCAACGAACGTTGTATCTTCGGCGTTTCATTGCCTGTCGTGATATGGTTTCATCCTGACGACATGCACAGTCTCCGTGCGATGCCGCCGTCGGGATGAAATATCCTGACCCTCTGGCATAACTTCGTAGTTGAGCGAGCCGACGCGGCGGAGCACTCTGTACGGACCGAAATAGCGGCGAAGCAGTTTTTCTGACAGGCCACGTATTCGTACAGGAATCCACACCCATACTCTGTCTCCTGGTGCGTACTGGACGTCTCTTCTTCGCAGATTGTATCGATGTGTGTCGGTTTTCTGCTGTTGGAGAATGTGATATCGTGCCAGCTGTCTGGCTTCTTCTGCTCTTTGTATGTAGTCATGAACGTCATAGTAATTCTCGGGCGCTTCGTCAATAGGTAACATTGCATCTAAAGGTGTCGCTATCGTCCGGCCAAAAACAAGTTGGAATGGCGTCATCCGTGTTGTCTCTTGCATCGCAGTGTTATAGGCGAATGTTGCATAGGGTAATATTTTATCCCAAGTACGGTGTTCTATATCAACGTACATTGACAACATATCAGCCAGCGTTCTGTTGAGTCGTTCCGTAAGACCATTTGCTTGAGGATGATAAGCCGTCGTTTTCCTATGACTGGTGTGCGTCAATTTCATAATACATTTCATCAGATCAGCCGTAAATGCAGTCCCTTGGTCCGTGATGAACGCTTTTGGAGCTCCGTGCCGCAGTACGATGTTGGAGACGAAGAATTCGGCTACTTCTACGGCTGATCCTTTAACAAGAGTCGCAGTCTCGGCATATCTGGTTAAATAGTCGGTCACAACTATTTTCCACTGTTTTCCCAATGACGACGTAGGAAATGGGCCCAGTAAGTCCATTCCCACTTGTGTGAATGGGGCTTCTGGTGGTTCTATCGGTTGAAGGAGACCTGCTGGTTTTAGCGGTGGCGTTTTACGTCTTTGGCAGTCCCGGCAGGTTCTGACATAGTGTCGTACAGAGCTAAGCAACTTCGGCCAGTAGTATTTAGTGCGGATGCGTGCTAACGTTCTGCTTACTCCTAAGTGTCCAGCTGATGGATCATCGTGGCAAGCCTCCAAAATCTCTGGTCGTAGAGGTGAAGGGACGACAAGCACGAATGTCGCTGTATTGTTGTCAAAGTTCCTTTTATACAGGATGTTGTTTCGTAGAACGAACGCTGACAAGCCGCGGACAAAAGGTTGTGGAACATCAACAGACTGTCTTTCTAGGTACTTGATCAAGAGGAGTATCTCAGGGTCGGATCGCTGCTGATGTGCCATCTCTGATGGTGTCACAGCTCCCAAGAAAATAAAATCTTCGCCATCCTCGGTGAAAGCAGAAGCAGCAGGTTGAATCGGAGCACGTGACAAGCAGTCCGCATCGCTGTGCTTGCGACCTGACTTGTACACGAGCGTGATGTCATACTCCTGTAATCGCAAGCTCCACCGTGCAAGCCGTCCACATGGGTCCTTGAGATTAGCCAGCCAGCGTAGCGAATGGTGGTCGCTTATAGCTCAAAAAGGCCTACCATATAAATATGGTCGAAACTTGCTGATAGCCCATACCACAGCAAGGCATTCTTTCTCGGTCGCTGAGAATTTCACCTCAGCTTTCGAAAGAGTGCGACTGGCATAAGCAATGACTCGTTCTTGTCCATTTTGCCATTGGATGAGCACGGCCCCAAGACCTAAATTGCTTGCATCCGTGTGGATATCGGTTTCCGCTTCCTCGTCAAAATGCGCCAGAACAGGATGGCTTTGAAGGCACTTTCGTAGTTCATTGAAGGCATCCTTTTGTTCGGCAAGCCATACGAAAGGCATTTCCTCTTTTGTCAGCCGCGTCAGTGGTTCAGCAATTCGTGAAACATTTTTAACAAACCGTCGATAATAGGCGCAGAGACCTAGAAATCGCCTAACAGCCTTTTTGTCTGTTGGCTTCGGAAATCTTGCTATGGCCTCAGTTTTTGCAGGATCTGGGCGGACGCCTTCTGCACTGATGACATGGCCGAGAAAAAGGAGCTCACGGAAGCCAAAATGACATTTCTGCGGTTTTATCGTCAAGTTCGCTGATTTGATCGCAGTGAGCACGACCCGAAGCCTTTCCAAATGTTGCACGAAGGTAGCAGAGAAGACTACAACATCGTCGAGATAAACCAGGCATAACTGCCATTTAAGACCACAAAGCACTGTGTCCATCATTCGTTGGAATGTGGCGGGTGCTGAACAGAGGCCAGAAGGGAGTACCTTGAACTTGTATAAACTGTCCGGTGTCACAAACGCTGTCTTTTCGCGATCTCTTTCGTCAACTTCTATCTGCCAATACCCACTTTTAAGATCCAATGAGGAAAAATACCTGGCATTTCGCAGCCTATCCAGCGTGTCATCAATTCTTGGCAGAGGATAAACATCCCGTTTGGTGACGGCATTCAGCTTCCGATAATCAACGCAGAAACGTAAGGTTTGGTCTTTTTTCTTCACAAGAACAACAGGTGATGCCCATGGACTTGATGAAGGCTGGATTACATCGTCTTTGAGCATTTCTTTGACCTGATTACCAATAGCTTCTCTTTCTCTTGGTGACACTCGGTAGGGATGCTGGTGTATTGGCCTCACTGACTCGTCGACAATGATGCGATGTTTGGCGATAGGAGTGCGTCGAACCTTAGATAACAACGAGAAACATTCGGCGAATTCCCTTATAAGACCCTCTATTTGCTCTTTTTCGCTTGGTAGTAGGCCTGGCTCGATGTCGATGGCTGCAAGGACAAACTCCACGTTTTCGAAATCAGACTCCTTGGTTTCTAAAGTGCGCAGCTCCGTAACCTGGACGAAATCATTCAGACTGGCGATGACGGTTCCTTTTGCAACGTGCTGCACCTCATTTCCAAAGTTTGTGAGTAGAACATTTGCACATCCGTCACGTAGCTTAACAAGGCCTCGTGCCATGCAGATTCCTTTTTGGAGTAGTAAGGCAGTGTTGTTGTCAGCAAACCCTTCGAATTCACTGAATGCTTTGTTGGTTATTGCGACAGATATGCTCGATCTTGGCGGCACCATGACGCCATCATCTGCAATACAAAGGTCAAATACGTTTTCTTCCGTTTCAAAGGTAGCAATCGCGTGCCTAGTCGAGAATGAGACGGAAGATTCCCGCAAGTTAATTACAGCGCCATTAGCTCGTAAGAAATCCATGCCGATAATCAAGTCTCTTGAGCATTCAGGCAGCACAATAAAGCTGGCGACGTACGTGAAACCCCGTATTCCGATTCTTGCTGTGCATATTCCAGTAGGGTCGATGAGGTGCCCTCCTGCTGTGCAAACTTGTGGTCCTTTCCAGGGAGTCAGCACTTTCTTCAGTACTTTAGAAAGTCCGCTACTCATCACTGAATAATCTGCGCCGGTATCTACCAGTCCGATGACTTCATAGCCGTCAACGAACACACGTAAATCGGAAGTAACGTCACTATCGAAGCACCGGTTTCTGAATCGGTCGTCGTTCAGAGTCAGCAATGGAGGTTTTTTTGCATTAGCGTCGACAGCGGCCTTGCCTCCACAGGTCGCTGACTCTAGTTTTCCTGACGCGGGCTTGGGAAACGAGACCTTGGGGAGCTTGCTGAAGGTCGGGGGCTAGGCGATCTATACCTCCCCGTTGTCGTTGCACGAGGTTGGTGTCGTTGGAAGCCACTTAAGGTTTGACGACCTGACAGGTACTCTTCAATTTCGAAGGGACGTTCACCATTTCGTGGTCGAGGTGCATTAACAGGAAAACCACGTAGTCCTGCCTGGCGGTAGTGGCACGTTCGGTAGAGATGGCCAGGCTCCCCACAGTGGTAACACAGCGGTATCCGGTCGGGAGTGCGCCAGACATCGCTCTTCGTTAGTCTCCTCTCTGGCGTTGGCTGCAGGGTGCTCGGTGGCATCGGGTACTGCATATGTGTAGCCGCCGCGACGTCTGCACGTCCGGGAGGTCCTCGCAGTAGCACATCAGCATACGTCATTCTCGTCTTCTGTTGTAGTGGCGGCCCTGGCTGTGCGTTGCTCGAAGGTTCGCGTACCACCTGCCTGACCTCCTCACGGATAACATCGGCCAGAGAAGAAAGCATTGGGGCGTTCTGGTCAAGACGCTGCTTCTGCAGCTCTTCTCGCACAACAGACCGCACCAGCTCGCGTAGTGCTTCCATGCCGTTACCGAAGACTGGTGGCATTATGTCCAAGGAAGTGACGATCGCATCTCGATTGTATAACCTTGCTCGCTGTTGTAGCTTCCTTTCCATTGTAGTCGCCTCGGAACGAAACTCGGCGACGGTGCGTGGCGGGCTTCGAATTAGTCCGGCAAAGAGTTCTTGCTTTACGCCTCGCATCAAATGGCGCAGCTTCCCGTCTTCGCTCATATTTGAATCCGCTCGGCGGAATAGGCGAGACATGTCTTCTAGATACATGGCGACAGTTTCGTTATTTCGCTAATTTCTTGCCTGGAGCGCAGCTTCAGCTCTCTCTTGGCGGTCTGTGTTCGGGAAAGCAGCGAGCAGCTCCCGTCGAAAATCACTCCACGACCGGAAGGTAGCTTCGTAGTTTTCATACCATGTTCGTACGCTATCTTCCAGTGTGAAGTAAACACTTCCAAGTTTCCACTCTTCCCCATATCCGTTAGCCTTTGCGACGCGTTCAAAGTGTTCAAGCCAGTCCTCTGCATCCTCGTAGCTTTCGCCGTAGAAAGGCTTTGGTAGCATTGGCTGGTTTACTACAATGTTGGCTGGAGTGACCTGAGCAGTCATGTCGGTTGCGTACCCGTTCACAGCCGTTGATGTTCCAAGGGAAGTCGATAAAGGTGAAAATTCAGGACCCTCACCACGTAGGCGTCGACTGCAGCGCTGATGAACAGGCGTCAGCTCGTTGGGTCGAAATCGCTGTGGTTCTGGACTGTGCTCCGTCACTCGAGAGGGGCTTGGCATCACACCCAGCACTTCCACCAGATTTGTAACGCACTCTTCAATGAACTCTTTTATTAGACTAACCTAGGCAGGGCGAACTTGTGCCCGAGAACAATAAAACAGCTCGATTGTCTTGAGGATTCACCTTTGCCTCTTCTTCTACGTTCTTCTGGTTTTTTTAACACGGTTCGCGTGCAGCTGGGTCCCGCAGGCTCGTGCATCGCAAACCATCTAGACGGCACAAGTATCGGCTAGCGCGCATAATTTGAAATCACATTGTGTCAGTATGCTCTTATTTTTTTACACACAGAGCTCGTTAGTTTTGTGGCATACTTGACGAATGCGATGAAACGAACACAGAGGAAACAAAGTGATAATAACACCCAACTGACCGTGGGCCTAGTATTCTTTTTTGTGTGTACGTGTTTTTTTGAGCGGCATTATGCCTCTCATCGCACATTGGAAGCTTGAAGATTCAGTGCAATCACTAAATTATTTGTTCTGTCCCCCCTCTCTATCTCTACACACACACGCACGCTAACACACACACACACAGTGTGTGTGTGTGCGTGCATGCGTGTGTGTGTGTGAACACATATATACATATGCAGGAAAACAAGAGTGATTACTACTAATTATTCAAGAAATGCAACATAGGCACAGGCTAGTGTATTTATTAAAACAGAACTGTCTCATAGGGCTCGGAGACGAATGTTCACAAGTCATCTTCACGCAAAGCGGCAGGCACGAAAGAGAAATTGTGCCGATCAAAGGTTCGCGCAGTCTTCGCTCTGTATTTGTTGCATGGAGTGGCGAGCCGCATCCAGCAGTAAAGAACGCCTGTGCTCCTTTTTCGTCATGCCTTGTGGTGTCACTAAAACTAAATTACGACGTTCGCTCAGGTAGGCCTTCACGTGTGACTTGAATTTCGAGAAGGCTTCTTCTATAGGGTTATAGAAGGGACTGTACGCTGGCAGGCGCTTAATAGAGTGCATGGAGTTAGCCAAAGCCGCCTGTTCTGCTCGAGCGTGAGCAGGTGCATTACCAAGAAGGAATACAGCTTCGGTATTTGGCTCATCACGCTCTATATGGGCCGAAACATCACTGAGGAAGTCATTAAAACAACCTAATGAACATTGTCCACCACAGTACAGTGAATAACTCTATTTGCGGACATGCATGCTATAATGTTCAAGTTCACTCCCTTTGTCGTTGTGGTCATGTGCACAGCTGGTTGTCCTTTAGCTGCCCTGCCGAAGTTCCTTGAACACCAGATATTGAAGTTAGTCTCATCCAAATAGAAGCGGCAAACACGCGGTCCATCAGTCTGCAGCCATTGGGCGTACAGCATGCGGCTGTGCTTGATATCGTCACGGTTGCGATCTGTGGGCCTCTGCGTCACTAGCTTCATTGAGTAGCAGTGGGCATCCAGCAAGCGGTCGACTGTGCTTGCACTGATTGTTACTCCTGGCATTTCTTTCTCCAGGGCCTCCTTTATTTGCTTCAATGTAAATGTACAGTTTTCGTCGACAATTCGTCTCAAAGTACTCACGACGTCATCTCCAAACTTCCTTTTTGAACCCCCACCATGCTTGATGTTTCTCTGTCGGTAGCGGCAATCGATCTTGCTGTTGTAATGTTGACGCCTAGAGCGTCGGCCAGCTGCTTCAAGTCACCACCACGCCTGTAAACGTCCACAATCCTAGCCTTGTCAACCACCGATACTCTGCTGTTTTTTCGACAAGGTTTGTCGGGGTTCTTAAAGTGTGGTCCTCGCTTGCGTCCAGCCATGGCTTCAAGCAAAGCTCTCTCTTCGTCTGCAAATGTTCCCGTATGAAAACACATGTTTCAAGTAAACACGCTTCCGCTACACTAAGCGTCGTCTGTTACATGAAAACTGGAGTATCTACTTTGATGCTTTTAAAACAACTTATTTCCACATAAACCCAAATAAATGCAAGTTTGGTATTTTTAAGTGGTTATTTCTGATTTCAAGAACGAATGAATATCATCTGTCAGTCACTGTTCTCCCTGGTCTGAGCAGACGTAGCCAAATGCAGTCTGCTCAGCAGACGACACGAATCTATGCATATGCGATGGTGTAGATGGTTAAGCGGAATGAAGCAGTAGCAATGCAATAAAGACTAACATGGACTCTATGAGCAAATACATTCAAGTACCCATAAATGCAATTAATACTGACTGTTTTTTTTTATTTTGAAGCTATGACACCAAAATGTTAAGGGGAAGTCGCACTGCGCACTTCATTTCATAAGCACTACCATGTATAGCAGAGGGAAAAGTTCTTGCTGTGACGCCATGTTCACGTTATTCTGACATTTATACTATATATAGTGGCTAACTGTGTGTTTCTAGCGCATGGATTAAACTGACTGGCACCTGAATTAAAGTCATTGGCAATTGGATTAAACACGGTGGCACTTGGATTAAACTCAATGGCACGTGGCCTGAGTGAGTTGGCGCTTGGATTAAATATGTTGGTGCTTGGATTAAATGTTTGGCACATGGATTAAATAGCTCGGCGCTCAGATTATTTCAATGGCGTGCAGATTATTTAGGCTGGCACTTGGATTAAAGTGAGCGGGAAAACCTGTAGTCGACCCTTACAGCCTGCATGATATACAGAAAGCTCTACAACGAAAGCCAAGCGCAAGAATGACACACTATTTTTATTTGAGCAATATATCGAGACATTCACAGCAGTGAGGTCGGTCGCAATATTCGTGCGGCGAACGTAGTACACAGCAGATGAGGCTAACACCAGAGGCTTCGTGCGTCCTTCTCGCAACTAGCACAACGTGAGTTGTGAGGCGAGCAAACGCTATGAAGCGTAACGTGACACCTACTGGGCTTTGTAAGCCTAGAATAAGCGCTCACCAAACTTGTCCGTAAGCGCCGACGCCGATGGGCGAAAGGTTGGTGTATCGGACAGGAACCTCCCACACCGTCTTGTTCAGCTCAACGCGGTGGAATCCGCTTCTCATGATTGCTTCTTTGCGAGCCAAGAGACACCACGCATGAGCCGCACTACGGGCATCAGGTGATGACCGCACGCTGCTCGACGACGACGTCGAGGGACTCCTCACCGCCGATGTCGGCACAAGGATGGACTGCACGCACTACACGTAAACACACCAGCACGGAAACTCTAACGCACACTCATACAGGCCCTGGAACCCTGAAACGTGGCCTCTGAGATAAACTGGCGCGCCGAGGCTATGTTGACCGGCGGCGGCGTGAGGGTCGTTCAGAGTCACGGAGGTGTTCAAAGTCGACGGCGGCGGCGTTAAGATGATGATGATGATGATTCCACAGCCGTGGCTCGCACCCACTCAGGGGGACCGGCCAAGAATCGATGACTTAATTCAGTAAGTTTTTTTTTTTTTTCAATATCGATACCACCCACCAGAAAAAAGAAAGAAAAAAGAACAGACACCCTAGGCCGAATGAAAGGAGTGCAATAGTTGTTTGTCACTTGTTCAGATAAGACAATTATTCATTACATTGAATAGGAATCAGCATGGTTAAACAATGCTCTTGTGTATGTTGGAATTTTTTTGCACAAATAATAATCCCGCAATTAAAAGCTTAATTCTTTTACTTTCGTTTAGGTACTTGCAAACTGCATAGAAAACGTTCTCGTGGCTCAAGGAGGTTATACTTAGTATAACCTCCTTGTCGTGGCTGAAGCCCAGATCGTAAGCCCCGAAGGAAAGTATGCTTCCTATAGTGAAATTCAGCCCTAGGCTAGCGAAAGGGTGGACTGAGTTTTTTCCTGAGCAATTTGTATCGGCGACATGACAAAAAATAATGCTCTATTGTTTCCGATTCTGAACAAAAGTTGCATAGTGGTGATATCGCCAGACCAGCCCTATGTTAATAGAAATTTAACGGGAGGACACGACATCTAAATCTAGTTATTATGGTTTCCAACTGTCTTGAAAGCGCACGCCGGTCATCGTCGTCGGCGCGCGGCCAATTTTCGTCGCCGGCAGCGGCGGGGAAACCGAAACTAAAAATTCAAAAGGCTCTTCTGCCACAGGTTACTGAATTTGTTGAAATTCAGGAATTTTCATCCAAATAGCGTAAATGACACTACATAGATGTGTCGACATCATGATGAATGCAAAGCGTTTTATAAAATAGTTTTTTATTTCAATTTCATAAAAAATAACGCGCATTTCAATCTATGTCCATGTTCTACCACAAATGTGCAGCACTTTGCTTGTTTTTTTTTTATTTAAGATGCAGCAGTTTGTTTCTGTTGTTGCCTACGTCATACTTCATGAAACCTTCTTTCATTGAACATTGAGCAAGCACTGACGCACGTCACTGAGTTCGCTTTTTCTGAATTGGATCTCACTTTTACATTGTACGCTGCACGAAAAAAGAAGCACCTCTGCTACGAGTTTTCTTATTGCGATTGCAGGAAACCGCTCTTTTGAGTATCTGTCATGCCTTGAATGTAACTTTCCTTCAAACGAATCAAAATACCTACTCTTCACAGTGTGAGAATGTTTTATGCAGCGGTATAAAATGCGCAAGAAAACAAATCTGCGCATTTAGTCAACTAGTCCTCACCGCAGTGTTCAATGAATGAAGTGTAGACATGGGCATGGGCGAGGCAGAAGGTGCAAAAGGGGCACTTGACCCCTTCAAGCCGCACCAGCACTTGCTACCCACTCTAGCGACACCAACACGACCTCAGCCGTGATGCAAGTTGAAAAAAGGGTTTCCATCCCCCCCAAGACAAAAACCTGTCGATGGTCATTTGTGCAGATGAGAGCAAATGCAATATTTGCTCAGATACACAGTCCATACTGGTCACGACCTGGACGCCCGTTGACCACGCCTGCAGAGAACGTAGACTCTTCGACCCCTTTGTGCTTGGTCAGGGGAGGGGGACAACCGTTGAAGGTGAGCCTCATTAAATTTTCTCTTAAAAAACGTCACAAATAAGAATGCTTTATAGGTATGTATAAAACATTCAAATTTTAATGCTTTTTTGTAGCGTGTACACGTGCTCAATACCCATCAGCTGTGTGAGACAATTGAAATCGCAACTACCATTCGGCCGCGTCTGCTGCTACCGGGTGGCACGAACCTTTTGAGGGCCAAAACCATAGATAAATAAAGGTTAAGAGTGGACACTCCCGTAGACCCCAGTGGCCCAATCGACCCTAGCACACCTAGTGGTTGGCGAGAGCAAATGGCGTGCGCTTTCTGTTTCGGTTTCACTGGCGCAAATTTTGAATTACTTTGCGTAACCGACGTTCGGCTATGACGAAAGTTCACGATTTCAGACCACTATTCATCGCCCAAATGGATAGTTTTTGTAGGTCGTTTTGATTTAGCGATTCCCTGTTTTGTTTTGTTCAGTGGTTCGTGCGAATCGGTCGTGACGTAATTTTTATTTTTCGATTAAGTTTATATAATAAAAAGAAATGTAGGTAATGATAATTCACTACGGTTTTATTCATCACGCTCGTGTTTTTCTTTTGGAACAAGTGATCAATGTATATATCAGTCAAAGAAACAGAGCATCCGCAATGTTTTATTCAAAGGCAAGGTAGAGTATGAGAATATAAAAAGCACAATATGACAAAGGTAGACAACAAATGCATCTCACCTTACAAATAAATTGTAACAAATATTGTAACAAATACATAGAGAACACAGACAACGCACACATCGCTAGAGTTGGCAGAAGCCGAGAAGCTGGTGAAGTATGACACACCGGGCCAGTGGGTAAGTAAGGATCTATGGCAAAAACACAGCGCACAATGCTGATGAAGAAGGAAGAAGTGACATATACACAGCAATGAAGTCGCGAATCACGCCTGGGGTTAACCGAAATAATGCATAGAAAAAAAGAGCGCACAAAAACCACACGACACAATATATCAGAAAGGCAAAGGTGCAGTGTGCTGGCTGTGCTTAAGAACAGCTAGTCCAAAATGAAAAAAAGCAGACTTAATGCCTGCTTGTCCTCAGAAAGGTAGGGCTTTGCAGCTTGCTCACTACGTGAAAGACAAACTTTATGCTACAATACTGGCAGGTCTTGTGGCTTATGTTATGCGTTGCCTTCATCAAAAACTTAAGATCCCAAGTGATTTGCGTCTGGGTGTTGCTGTGACGCTTGCGAGCTAAAATAGATTGTAGTCATCAATTTATCCAGAATTGTGGACCTTAATTGGTGCTACGAGAGCGGTAATACAGGGCTAATAAATAGAAGAAGGAAACCACTTTGGCTCATTATTTTTCACAAAGGCTCTACATCGTACGTTATCACTCGCAAGCTATATAAAAATAAAATGGCAGCGTCCGCAGCCCCATCAAACGCTACAAGTTTGGGTATTCTTTTGAAAATTTTGATGGGCGAGATGAGGAGGTTGATGAGAAGCTAAAATACGAAAAGCGTGATAACGTGAACCGTGCCCACTTCATACTGTGTTCCTTACCCGCTCGAAGACATTTCAACAAGCGGTTTTGTTATCGATATAATACTTGAGCTGGAGAGATGAAGCATACACAGTGACCAAGCGAGCCACAGTGAAGTGTACAGTTCGCCCGCATTTGCTACAAAAATACAGAAAGAATACCCAACATTCTTTTTAAGCTTATGCAAATCACTTCGAGCGAATACACAGTGTCCCTACTCCTAATGGCGGGTAACCTAAACAATGTATGCAACGAAGGAGTGGCTAGTCCAGTTGAGCTGAATATAAGCATATAGGACCATAATGAAGTCTGCTGTAACGAAGTAATAACATAACAAAGCTATTGCAGGATTCGGCTCAACTCAAATACTTTAGTGTAAACCCGCCGCTAATTGCTAACCTTTGAGCTTGTCAAGCTGTATGCCCGAGATTGAAGACTGGAACCTAACCCTATCCAAGTTTCGGTTCACAAAACGCACATGCCAACATAAAAGAACCCGGCGAAACAATTTCAGAAACTTCGCGTGACACCCAGCAGAGCAGAAATGAAAATCACCAACACTTGACAGATCGTGATACAAAACATCGCACACTTTCAGGTGATGTGCAGTGGCCTCAATTATGGCAAGAAAGTCAGATTCAAGTTGTTGTACGTATGCAAAAGCTGCTTCTGATGGCACAGCGAGATTCCCAAAAAGTTTGCTGGGGACGTGGTATGCTTTGAGCATTGTGAAATACTGGTGGGTACCCTTAAGCGTCTCACTGTCGTCTTTCAGTAACTGTGGGCAACTGCAACCATCACATGCATTCCGAAGGAAGTGTTTGATGAGAAAACCAGCTACATAATATGCAGCAGAGTCATCGATAATATGGGAGTGAATGTTTGTCGCAAGTTCAGAGAGATCGTCTAGAGCGGGAAAGTCGTCAGGCTGTGGCTGTGCACACCTCATTATCCACAAGAGACGCACTGGTGAGGGAGAATGGCAAGAGCTGCTCCTGGAGGAGGTCACATTCATCATCCTCGACATTTCCGTATTCTGACAGCTTGAAGAGTTTTCTTATGCAGATGTGCTTCAGGCCACAAATAAATTGTGCTACATTGGGGTTGGTGTTGCAACCCTGTTTTTGCCTAATGTGGCCAAATATGTTCTCCAGAGGATCCTGTTGAAGCCTGCGTGTTAACAGGTATTCAAAATTGTAATTTTTGGAAAGGTCGTCCCATAGTTGACAAATTGCCTGAATTGTAATTTGCCAACCTACGATGGTTTGTGGTTGACGTCTGCCAGCAAACTGCCATGATGCAATCCAGGGAAGCTGGCCTCGGAGGAAGTCAATCAGCTCTGAATCATTTTTCATGATTGCATGCCGCAGCTTTTGCGAAGTTCTTTTTTTACTCGAGCTGTTCAAAGCATCGAAAATCCTGTCCATACGATCACAAAATTGAGCTGTAGTGATGGCCGAGGCAGGAAGCACCTTCGCATACACCATTGCCGTGATAGCAATCGAAACTGATGCACTGAGGACCTGAGTTGCTCTGCTGACCTTCATATTAGAAAAAGGTTTCTGATGAACGTGCCGTTCAGTCAACTTTGGAGCCAATCGCAACCGCAACTCATGTGAGGATTGGTAAAGGCTTACAATGTGCGACCAGTTAACGATGTCATCCCCAATGTATAACTTGTGTGCTTGGACATTATTGCGCGTTGCTTTAATTAAATGCGGAACATCAAAAATGTAATATACCCGCTTACCATTAACTCCAAAAAAGGCTTTGCTACAGTCACTCTTAGTTGGTTAGCGAGACTTACATTTGAACTGCCCTGGTCACAAATGACTGCTTTCACTGCAATATTAATGCTCCTAAGCTCCAAAATGAGTGACACCAGCAAGTTATGCATAACAGATGATGGTGTTGATGTGTGCCCTATAGTAAAAACAACCGGTTGAACCCACTTTCTCGAAACGCCAACAAGAAGAAAAACCAGTGCTCGATCAGCGATGGTTGAAGTGCGATGAGTGCCATCATCTGTAAAACCCTGGACAACGTCTCTTGCAGCATCATAGTACAAATTCTTTTTGAGTGCTATTTCGTCGAAAACTAAAGCGCACACTCGGTCCCGTTCATTCCAAGCTTGAGTATTTGTTGCAATGGAAGAAAGGATTCCTGGAATTATGCCTGGAGTCATCTTTACATTAGCTAGCCATTTCCTTAATGAACGCCGGGAGGGCAAAGAAAAATATGGAGCCAGAAATCGGTATGCTCGCGGACCTCGGAAGTTTAAGTAAAGAGCGAATTTCTTGAACCACACGGGAAACCGCTTGCCCTTGCGTTTGGGCCTCAAGCGAACATGTGCAGAAAGAAGTTTAAAAACCTCCTCGGTGACGTGCGGTCGGATAACTTCAAGGGACTTTGAAGTCGATGACGGTGCTTGGTGAGGCTGTCTCCGCAGTCTTTTGATAGTTTTCCGCTGTGCTGCTACTTTGGCTTGCAGATGTTTAATGGTTTGCTTGTACTTCATTGATGGAGACATTGTCGCTGGCACACAGGAACGCACTGCAATAAACAAAAAAATGGATGTAAAAGCGAAGAACAACTAATCCCATACGAGCACTTCCCTCGATCTATAAGACCCAAGGTGCACAACTTTCTGTGGTGCAAAGTTTTCGATTCCACTACCTAAAAACAAACAATTCACAATGTTGACAATGCACAAAAAAAATTAAAATCACTGAGAGCCCACCCTAACATTTTGTAAGTGCACACGTAGTGTCCTTTTGAGGATAGTTTCCTCAGAATGTCCTAAACATAAAATAGCACATTAAAAACAGCTGCAATAAAAGCATAGTCACCATTTTCTCTAGGGCACTCAGGCGTGGAGCTGTTAGCGGAGACGTCTTCTGGAGGGTCTTGTGAAGCTTGTTCAGTGCCTCGGACAGTGCTGTCGGAACAATCTTGCGAGCGGCCTGCGGAAGTCTCTATATCAATCCACTCTGGTGTTGAAGTGAACATACAACTTACCAGTCACACACGTTCCTTTTGTGACAGCTGAGCGACTGGTTAAGGTTTTCTCCGGCAAGACGAAGTCAGCAGAAATTCTTTCACCAGCTACAAGGGAGCTGCCACCTGCAGAGGTTTGGTCAACAGTCAATGTGGGTAAAAAAAAAAAGAAATCGCGACACTGAACGCACCCTGTTCATCGGGGCACCTCAATGTGTGGGAGCCGCTTTTTGAAGCCTCTACCGCAGGTCCTGAAGAAATGAAATTACGACAATGTGTCAGTAAGAGGCTTAAAATAACACAAACGGAAGCTCATCCGCACCTTGCAGTGCAGCTTCTGCAGCCATGTCACAGTCACTACTTGAAGCGACGCTCAGAGAACCTGCATATATGTGCAGTTGGTACAAGTTACAAAGCTTGTAGCATGGGGAAACTTAAACAGCTCTTTCAAACGCATAAATTGGTCGAACGTGGAAGAAAAGAGAAGGCACCAACTAGGAAACAAGTAATTTGTGATTTTTGGAATTATCAACAGTGGCAGCTTTCACTGATGAAAGGTATACGTACATGTGCACTCAGGCTTGAAGATAACGTGAAATAGCCCTTTAAAGCCTTTCAAAACAAGTTGCGCAGGTCCAGAGCATCAAAAAACGACAGAAATGTAAAGCTGCTGTTAGGAAGGTAATAGCCCACAATTCACAAAATTTAAGACTTTTCAAGTGTTACTTCTATAGTGAGGTTTCTCCATCGGCTACAAAGATCTTCACGGTTAACTGTCGCCACTGATTCAATACAAGTGGCTGCTATTGCATATATTTGAGTTTCAGTCAATCACTTACATGGTGCAGCTGGTTGCACACTGGGAACAGCCATTCTTGTAAGCCTTGTGTGCCCAGGGTCCATGAAACTTTGAGCAGTAAAATGGTCGCTACAAACCCTGTACGTTGCGTACAATAGGCTGGCCGGCTTACTCAGGAGATCATCGCGTCCAGCATACTACATCCATGCTTTCATCCTGTATTGGCAATGAACTATCAGCTGAAAGGAGAAGTGCTTGAATAGTGATTTTTTATTGTTACCCTCACTTAGCAAGTACGAACAGTAAGCCTACAGACATGCAAACCATACAAAAGCTTTAACACACCTGCTGTCCCGTGGTACGCGGAAGAAACTCGTCCCAGGCTTCTTGTGGGTTCTGACATTGTTGAAGCACCACGATACACAGCAGTAGCTGCCGTAGCTTGAACCGCCGGACGGCATGGCATCAGCGCGGTCTGAAAATGTTAGTAAGTGAATGCTTCGCTGTCAAATTACGAAAAAGATATGTGCACGTCATGAGTGTACCAGCAAACCCCTTTGAATGATTAGCTAATCGATGCACAATACAAAACCAGTGATACATCTCTGACCCATAAAACTCCAACTTACAAAGATATACGTCAAGACCACGTACAAAGATCTTCAGAAGTTTCCAGGCCGCTATCCCTTGTAATGCAATGGTATCGCGGCCTGGGAACTTTAGAACACCTTTGTACGTACGCAGTATCAGCAGTACATTGGGAAGATAAATCGTAGTTGAAATTTATGCGGTAAAATTATATTGGAAACGTCAAAAAAATTTGTGAGCAGCTTGCACTAGTGGCACAAGGCTAGCGAAAAAACGAAGATGATGGCCACTTGGCTAGTCCAGATTTGCCTCCGGCACACCAAGAATTATTCGTGTTCCGAGCCTTCGGGAAACGCGTCGTGAAGCATGGGAGGCCCAGCGAACGATTCTCAATATTTTGCACCGAGCCACCGAGCCTATGACCTAGCTCATAGCCTCCTATATTTTTTTGTGCCCGCGCATTAGCGCTAAATACATACGCGCCATCCGTCCCTTATAGTTTTGGCGCTCGCCGCCAGATGCCGCACCGATCCCATAATAACAGCAGACGACGCGGCCTATGCACGCTTGCGTTTATGACGGTCTAGAAACCGTCTACATTGCATTGGATTATGCGTATACGTTAAGAAGTGCGCACACACCAAATTTTTAACACAAGCACTGTATGCAGAATGCAATGTGAGCTTTGTTATTTGATTTCGCGCTCAAAGCTTGAGCACTTTTCGAGACAATGGTTTGACATGAAAATCTTTTGCCAAGTCGTGTTTGTCAGTCACACTCGTCGCGAAGTTCAGAAAAAGTGGGCGGAGAAACTTCACGAGCACAACCTCCAAAAGTTTTTTATGATGTCCCGGGGTCGAGCACTTGAGTTTGTCACGTTTCTGTAGTATTTGCGCGGCGTTGTCAACGGCAGCCTTCAGTGGCTGATTCATCTTTCTCGCTCTTGCGAGGAAAACTTCCGCGTAATTCTTTAGAGAATTTAGAACCATTACGAGCTCAGTTGACGGATACAGGAGTACACCTGGGTGGATATCTCCACATTCAATCAGAACATGCTCCGCCGTTTCCTTATCTTTCCCGCAGCATGTGCATTGTTCTTCTTCTTTACTGAATCTTGCTTTATAACTACGCGTTCTAAGGCAACCCGATCTCGCTTCAAACAGTAAAGCGCTTCCCCTTGAATTATCGTAAAATGCCTCCCTCCTTATTTCATTTTTGCCCTTTCGGTAGTTACTCAAAGCCGGTTTTTTCTCCATAGCTGCCATCCATTCTCTCGTTTTGCGCCTCGGCGCTCCGCCAGGAGCGCTCGCATCCCATAATAGCTCGGGGGACGGCGCTGAGGGACCGACCGCTCGGGCACAAAGTTATAGAGGAGGCTATGCCTAGCTGCCCAGCTATGCTCAGCGCACAGACGCTCGCGTCCGTGGCAGACGCAGCACGCGTCGCCTCGGCTTGACGCCGTGCCGCCTTTGCTATACTGCATACGTTGCACAATGTTCCCGTCTAGCCGCCGCATAGAGCCACAAACTTTCTTTTTAGCGAACCTCCCAGTCCTTACAAGCTTCAGAAAAAGGTTACAACTGCGTGAATGAGACGCCACGTAAGAAACAAACTCGCACACACGAAGCGCAACGTGTGTGTGCAGCTTTCTATGTTTGTTGCATGGTGTCTTATTCGCGTAGGCGTAACCGTTTTATGAAAAAATGACCCAACAAGACCAACAACATGTCATTCAACAAGCTCCGCTTGAAAACGTGCCTCACCTGTTATCTCACGCACGAAAACGCCGACGCCGCCGACGTGGACGAAAGCGACGAAAGCTTCTCGCTGTCAGTCATGCATGGGCTTGTATAGTACACTGTAGCTTGTCGCTGGGTGTATGGTGTTTATGACAGTACGGCTGAAGAAAAATAATCGCGTAAGGTGTGTTGAATAAATTGTTTTTATGTATAAAAAACATACCAAATTTGAGAGTATACTTATTAATTTGTGAAAACAATTTTGTTGCATTAATTATAACTGTTTTTTTTTTTTGCGCTTGCGTTCTCTGACGTTTGGTGAGAGCACTAGTTCGTTACGTAGACGTGACGCACTTCCTAAGGCCAGGTTTCGCGGAGTGTCCGCTCTTGTCTTCTTCTTTCTCTATGCCAAAACCACGGAGGAAGGATGGCCAAAACGCTCGGTCCCAATAGCCGATTAAAACCGGCTTGACTTGGCTTAAAATGTATGAATAGGCGGCGACAGAATCGCTGTGTTGGAGAATGTTAGCGAGCTGAGAATACAGGAAGTCGCGCTAGAGGTAACAGATAAATACAAATATCTGGGAGTATGGATAAGCAATGGGACCGAGTACCTAAGGGAACACGAAATATACGTGACGACTAAATGTAACAGGAATGCAGCAGTGATGAAAAATAGGGCACTGTGGAATTACAATCGGTATGATGTTGTGAGAGGAATATGGAAAGGGGTCATGGTTCCTGGGCTGACGTTCAGCAATGCCGTCTTGTGCATGAGATCAGAAGTTCAAGCAAGATTAGAAATTAAGCGACGGTGAATAGGCAGGCTTGCTTTAGGAGCTCACGGGAGTACACCAAATCAGGGAGTGCAAGGTGATACGGGATGGACATCATTTGAGGACAGGGAAGCTAGCAGCAAGATAAAATTTGAGAAGTGATTGAGAGAAATGGGGGAGGAGCGTTGGGCTAGGAAGGTTTTCAGCTACTTGTACATGAAGTATGTCGATACAAAATGGAGGAAGCGAACCAGGAAGTTGACTGGTAAATACTTGGAAAACAGCAGGTGGCCAAACCAAAACAAACTATCGGTTAAGAAGAAAGTGAAGGAAACGGAGAATGACGTGTGGAGAATTGGCATGATTAAGAAGTCTGCACTAAAGATCTATCGAACTTTTAAGCAGGAAATTGCCAAGGAAAGGATCTATGATAATACTCGGGGTAGTTCTCTACTGTTTGAGGCCAGGACGGGAGTATTGCGAACCAAGACACATCGGGCCAAATACGAAGGGGTAGACACAGTATGCAGTGCGTGTGGAGAGGAAGAAGAAACTGCCGAACACTTGATAATGTTCTATAAAGGGTTTAGGAGACAAGACAAGGGTTTCACCGTATTGTTCAGGATGATGGCGCAGAGTTTTTCAAAGCACTGGGGTTTAGGAACAGGGAGGGAAAAATAGACTTTAAGCTGGTAGATTTAACTATAAGGAGGTTATCTGATTGGTGGCTGAAGTCAAGGCACGCGTGAAAAATTAAACCCTTCACTGCAAAGTACGAATCCTCAACCTCACTATTTAAAGGGAAAAAAAAAGATAAATCTAATGATTAGTTCACTAAGTAATGCGGCTAGATGGCGTCAGCCGCCGCCTGATCTAAAGGGTACAGGCACATCCATCCATTTATAGACATTTTTTATTTATTTATTTATTTATTTATTTATTTATACAATACTGCAGACCAATTTAATGGTCCAAGCAGGACGGGCAGAAAAAAAGAATGTTCATGCACATACAATGCAATGCAAAAAAAAAACAATGAAGCAACAAAACGCAGAATTCACTTAGAACTACAAAATAAACAAGCCACGGTGAAACCGACTTTTCACACAAACATAGCAGGGTTTCCCATCCAAATAAAACTAGAAAATCACGCACAACTTCAAGTAACATTGCTAAAAACCCGATCGTCAGTAATTAAAAGTTTCTAAAATGATCGTGTAGGGCTGTCATAAAATTTCCACTAAAAATTCTTTCTGGCAATTTATTCCAGTCATCTACCGTGCGTGGAAAATATGAAAACTTAAAGGTATTTGTTCGGGCAAAGAATGGGGATAAACTGTGGGTATGTGTGTGTCGTGTTTTCCTCGTGGTGGACGGACTAATGAATGGAGTGGGTGATAATCCAGTCTTACACTTAATTAGGGATTCCATAAAAGCTAAGCGGGCAATTTGGCGTCTAATGTGTAGTGGTTGGATTTTATTGAGTGTCATGATACCTGACGGAGAATCACTTCTTTTATATTTATTATAAATAAAACGAACAGCCCTCCTCTGAACCTTCTCCAATTCTTTAATGTTTTTGTTTGTGTACGGGTCCCAAACAACCGCTGCATACTCTAGTTTAGGCCTAATTATGGAATTATACGCTAAAAGCTTAACGTTACTAGGTGTACATCGAAGTTTATGCCGTAAAAGACCAAGTTTTTTTAGCGCTGAAGAAGTTACCTGCTGAACGTGGTCGTTCCAATCTAATCTGGAGTTCAATACGATACCTAGGTATTTAAACTTACTAACCTCCTCGATTAAGGTGTTTTTAATTTTGTACCGGAAAGTTATGGGGTTTCGTTTCCTGGTTATACGTAAAAGAACTGTTTTTGTAGTGCTAATTTTCATGCCCCATTTGTCGCACCAAGATGATATGTCACATAAAGCCCTATCTAGCCGATGTTGATCAGAAGCAGACTGCACTTCAGTATAAATCATGATATCATCCGCGAACATTCCAATATTCACAGTATCACCAACCACAGACACTAAATCATTAACATACAACAAAAAAAGCAGGGGCCCCAGCACACTTCCCTGGGGCACACCTGACGTCACTGTTAGAGAAGAGGAACAAGTACCATCGATGTCTACAAATTGCGTTCGATCTTTCAAATATGAATTAACCCAGGACAGGATTTTGAGGACGTTTAGGTGGTAAGAACCATACAGTTTCTCAAAATTAACTAGAAGGCACTCTGGCGCTGCGATCGTTCAGCGACCATGGGAATGATGGGTAGTACTGACAGTACTGTACGCACATTTTCCTAGTCTTCGTACTTGCGGCTTTGTTTATTGCTGTGTTTCGGTTTTGTTTTGAAAGAAAGAACGAACCCTTTTGAACTTAGGGACTTGATTAAATAGTAAGCTTAAAAGAATAAGGTTGTGAAGCACAAACGGTGAACATTTGCTAATTTATGTTTTCGTGAAAAAGCAGCTCCAAGCCACACGAACACACACGGAGCCAAAAGGAGGCCAGAAGTACGAAAATTAGACAAATGTGTGTACTACCCATCATTCTCATGCTCGTTGAAGTGCCGTGCGTTGCAGCTCTCTTAGACACTAGCGCCAGAGTTCCCTCTAGTTAGTATTGTGGGAAACTCTATGGTGAGAACGAAAGGTCTACCGTAAGGTTTCTCACTAACTTGTGAGAATCTTTACCGTGCGGTGGTTATTTCTCCGTGGTCTTTGCTTGGCCTGGAGCTGTAGGCATTCATGAGAACCGCCTCAGTGCATGAATACGTGGTCTCGTTCTGTAATACTGTCTATAAGCAATGTGGTAACGACTTGCCCGATCATGGATGTATGCCATACGTGTATGTCTGGTAAGTGCGTGTGTTGCGTAAGGATCGATGTGTCGCTTGGGTGATGTGTATGCTTGTGCCAAAACTTTCATTGAAGCTTCGTTGTTGTGTCGGCGAACGGCGTCCGACGGCGAGGGCCCGATGACTGAACGCGAGACGCAACGTGCGCCGGCACGCGCCCCCGACACGCACAGTATAAGTGACTTGACCGGATCCCGCGGAAGCCCAACAAAGACTGAGCCGGCCAGCGGCCGTTTATCGAACGACACAAAACGGACACGTGGACACACGTGATTGGCTGCATGCAATCACGTGTGTGCCGTTACAGACGACGTCTGTTGACAGAGCACACACTAGGGCGCACGTGCGCGCGCCACTCACAGGTGGCGCCGCGACACCACATCATCCCCCCCCCCCCCCGTCGAGAAAATGAGCATTATCAGAAGGTAACACTAGAGAAAGTCCCAGGATCTCCACTAAGGAATGTTCACGCCACACGAGCGGCGGGGAGCACAGTTCGCGCACAGGCACAAGTGGCCTAATACAACAGATACGTCACACATCTTGTGAAACGAAATACACTGCAAAAAAAACACAGAACTGAAAGTTTCCTGCAATGTCGTGGCTGGGCCCACTAGCCACGGCATTATAGGAAGAACTCTTTTGACCTTACGTGACAAAATCTTTGAGCCAGTCAGGTCGTTTTGTCTGATGGCGCGGACGCAGAGAAGTCTCAGTAGAACTTGTTGAAGTGCGACCAGGTTCGGTCGTCTTTGAAAACCTTGTAGCCGCTTCACTTTCCCCCTCCCCAGGGTTGAGATTACTTGAAAAAGGTACCCGCACCGGGTCCTACTGACTTCCCAACGTTCCTTGGGGAACAACTGATTCAGACCCTTCGCTAAAAGAGATCTCTGACGAATCAGAGTCTGGCTGAAAACTGGGGGTGGAGCCCTGCAACGTAGGTGCACCAGGGGACTGACTGCCACAAAGATCTAAACTGGAATAAGAGTAAATAAGTTCTTTAGGTGTAGTAGAAAGGGCGGCACTCTGGAAAGAATCCCTAGGAATTCTTGTTAACTTGGATGCATTCCACACTTTTCCGTCACTGAGGAGAAAAGTGGACGGCGCAACCTAAGCCTTCACTGTAAGAGGCCTATTATACTTGAAAAAGCCTTTCCTATGAAGTATTATCTTAACCAAATCGCCGACCTTTATGCGGGTTTGCTGCGCACCTTTCCTTTTGTCAAAATACCCTTTGCTCTTATTCTGTTTTGCAGCAACCTGATTCCGGACATGAGGCAACCATTGGGCGACTCCGACACTTTAGGACGAATCCTAAAGTTGCTAATGTCTACTTTGGAACGAGGTTGTCGACCGTGCAGCAAAAAAGCTCGAGACAGGCCAGTCACCGCATGTGGTGTGACCCTATACGAACTCAAAAATTGTGTGATGCTCCTCGAGGCATCTTTACCTTCAGGTCTGGCTACCTGCAAATGTTCCTGAAGAATCCTGTTAAGGTGTTCTATTTGACCGTTGGCCTGGGGGTAATAATTGGACGAAAATATATGACGGATGCCCTGTTCCTTTAGATATTCCTGAAATTGTACAGAGACAAATTGTGGACCATTGTCAGTTCCTAAGAACTCTGGTAGCCCTTCCCGGCTAAGCGACGATTCCAACAGCTTAATGAAATCCTCTGTGGAGATAGAATTCGTGCCAAGAACCTCAGGCCATTTTGAATATTAGTCGACTAAGGTAACAAGATACCTACGAAAAGATACATTTAACTGGCCGACAATGTCCATACCCAACTTTTGCCACGGCCCTTCAGGCCATTCAATGGGCTGCAACGGGGCTACACGCGGCTTGGCCGGCTTGTCTGTCAGCTGACAGATGTGACAATGCTTGACATGTTCTTCTACAGAACGATCCATTTGGGGCCACCAAAACCTTTCACGCAGAAGTTGCTTAGTACGTACTATCCCTTGATGATTTTCATGTGCTAATTGGAGGAAAGTAGGTACCAGAACACTAAGAATGACTACACGGTCACCACGCATGGGTAATCCGTCAACACAACAGAGTTCACTCTTAACATGAAAGTAAGCCATTAACTCATTGTTTATATGCTTTTTAAAAGGTCAGCCCTTGGATACACATTCACAGACTTTTTGCAACGTCACATCTGCACTCGTTGCAAGATGGACGGTTTCTTTGTCAACTACAGATGTCACTAAAGACACTATTTCTTCACCCTTGCTAAGTTCTGGACAGGTCTGAATTGGCAGCCTAGACAGGGCATCAGCAACCACATTTTCTGAGCCCTTGCAATATTCTATGTCAAAGTTGTAATACAAAATTCTAGCTGACCACCGCGAAATCCTTAAAGACCGTCGGCCTGCATCACCTGCGGCTAACAAAGCAACTACAGCCTGATGGTCGGTTCTAAGGGTGAAACGTCTACCCCAGAGGTAAATACCTTTCACACGCGAATAGACAGGCAAGCGCCTTGCGTTCACCCACAGAATACTTTCTTTCAGTATCTGACAAGGTTCTCGACGCAAAGGCTACTGTTTCAAGCTTAGGACCATACCGCTGCTGTAACACAGCCCCGATGCCCACGTCAGATGCATCGGTTGTAACCACCACAGGTAGCTCAGGATTAAACACCTTAATGACAGGTGAACAAGTCAGGCGCGTTTTCAACTGGTTAAAACTGCGTTGGGCATCCTCCGACCAGCAAAACTTTTGACCCTGCCTGACCATGAGACGAAGCGGTTCAACTAGGTCTGCATAGTGATCAATGAACTTGGCATAGTATCTTGCCAGACCTCAAAATGACTGTAAAGACTTAATATCTGTAGGAGCTGGAGCATTGACTATAGCCTTTACTTTACTTTCTAACGGCGATATGCCATCCGCTGAAATCCGGTGTCCCAAGAAGCTAAGTTCTTTCACTGAAAAAAGACATTTATTATTCAACTTGATGCCACTGTTGGCTATGCAAGTCAAGACTTCAATTAGGCTCGCGCCATGCTCAGACTGAGTCTTACCCCACATAAGGACATCATCCAGATAGCAAATTACATTCTTGGAATCTTTTAAAATCTGGCACATCGTTTTTTGAAAAACTGCAGGCGCGGACGCCAGACCGAAACAGACACGCTTAAACCTGAACAAGCCATCATGCGTGATGAACGTCGTTAAGTCCCTACTGCTCTCCTCTAACAACCGCTGGTGATAAGCTGACGCTAAGTCTAGCTTAGAAAAACAAGTGGCTCCATGAAACATCTACAACAACTCTTCAACGTGCGGCAAAGGATACCCATTGATCATAATTGCCTTATTCGGTTCACTGAGATCTACACACAGCCGGATGCTTCCATTTTTCTTGCGGACGACGACGAGCGGCGAGACCCACTCGGAAGCGTCGACGCGTTCGATGACATCCGAGTCCTCGAGTCGTCGCAACTCGGTCGCCACCTGATCGCGAAGAGCCAGAGGGAGACGTCTCAGCTTGGATGTAACCGGAGTCACACCTGGCCGCCGTTGAATGCGATGAATGAAACCCTTGACGAGACCCAACTCGTCGCTGAAGAGCTGCTCGAAGCCCGAAGGCACGTTGGAGGGACACTGCACTTCACATGATGCCAGTCGACACGTCAACCACGCGCCGTCAATCTGGTTGCCCAGTCGCTGAATGGCGTCAAGACCCAAAAGCGATGTGCCCTTATTGGTGACGTAGAAGACCACAGAGCAAGACCGCTGCAACGCTTTGACTGGAGCTTGGAAGGGGCCAAGGATCCAGATGCGCTGCTTGGAGAAGTTTCCCAAGTCGGCTACAGCTTTGGACAGGCTGTGCTGTTTGCTGAAATGACGCTGAAAGTCTTCTGCAGTCATCAAGGATACAGACGCTCCTGTACCCACCGGTAGTCGCAGGGTAACACCATCGACCACAGCGTGGACTACTAAGTCTTTTCTGGATGAGGTGCTAACTGTGAGCACGGACAAAAAAGGACGATCCGAAGATAACACTGATGAGCTTGAAGTTGAGTTCAACTGAGTAAAGACCTGCTGCTCCGGTACGACGTCGACAGCTCCCTTCGAAGAGGCGCGCTGTACAGGGGCAGTCTTGCGGCACATCGACGCGAAATGTCCCCAAGCGTTGCACGTATTGCAACGTCGACTTCGGGCTGGACAATTTCGAAAACTTGAGTAGTGCCGTCTGCTTCCGCAGCGGTCGCCCAATTCAGGTTGGAAGTCACCTTGAGAGTTTTCATTTGGGACTGGAGCACGGTACCCCGACGACGACTGTGGCTGAAAGTCGCCATCTTGGCCTCCCGGACCTGGTGACGTGACGTCACGGCCTCCCCGACTGCCACGGCTATTCTTTCTCTTCGCGCCGCCATATTGGGTGCCTTGCCCAACGGCTTCGAGATGTTCAGGTTGACTGGGAGCAAACGCTTGGTTCGCCAAGGACAATGCTTCGAGCGTCCGACCGACTTCTTCCGCTTTCTCCAAGGACAACTCTTCGCCGTATGCCAGCAGGCTTACGAGCGCCGACGCTAGACGCGCGTCGTTCCAGTTACTGCCGCCGGCCGCCTCGAGGTGGGCCTGAAACATTTTTTTCCCAATGAGTCCACGGAACCGGGGGTGGCCCCGGCAGCTGGAGGAAGACAGGAAGGTGCTCGAAGAGAGCCATGCCGACAGGAGAGGTAGTACAGAGAGGTGTGGAGCGGAGCAAGGGCGAAGGCCTAGGCGAGAGCTTGCCAAAGTCTGCACACAAAGAGCGCTAGGCCTCGCGGACGCCAGACGCGTCAGACAGGACAGAAACAGGCGGGAGTAACAGGAAACTCGCGGGTTCTTTCTGCCGTGGTAGGAACCGAGGGGAAGAACATCCCATCTTCGTCGCCATGTTGTTGTGTTGGCGAACGGCGTCCGACGGCGAGGGCCCGACGACTGAACGCGAGACGCAACGTGCGCCGGCACGCGCCCCCGACACGCGCAGTAGAAGTGAGTTGACCGGAGCCCGCGGAAGCCCAACAAAGACTGAGCCGGCCAGCGGCCGTTTATTGAACGACACACAACGGACACATGGACACACGTGATTGGCTGCACGAAATCACGTGTGTGCCGTTACAGAAGACATCTGTTGACAGAGTACACATAGGGCACACTCAGTGCGCGCGCCACTCACAGGTGGCGCCACGACACCACATTCGTCTTGCGTAACTACGTGAGACAGATACGAAATGCACAAGTTGGAAGCGATGGAATATTAGCAGGCGTTCACACGACGTTATTTTCCAAGTGGCTAACATATGCTGTTGGATTTGGCTCTAGGTGCCGACCAGTGCGGACGCGCGAAGATCGGCTCCTGCTTTCAAGAATGCTTTCCTGTGGTATTCACGAATTTGTCGCCGAGTTTTTACTCTCATCGTGTGCCTAAGTTCTTAAGAAATCAGCAGATACCACCTTTGTGCCGGTGAGTGGACTTTTAAACCGTTTTTTGGGATATTTTTACATGGCAACGCCACCGGGAGATTTAGGCCTAACCAAGGAGGCGATTGTCGCCGATGCGCCGGCCCGGCGCCAACGCGACTCAACGCTCTGCGCGTTCCAGTATCTGCAACTGAGAATGGAATACCAAGTAGATGGAGAGGACATCTCTCCAGAGGATTGCACGGAAGAAATGGGTTGGAAGGAAGCCGAAACGAGACGCTCAAGGAATAAGCAAGCCGCGGTTAGCGTTCCTGCTGCCAAGGGTTCGACCGAGGCCGGCTTTGCGGGAGACGCTCGAGCCAGTCGTAGTAGGTATGACACCAAGCATACAATCGTGCGAGCTGGACGCATGCCGCCACTACCTAAGGACTTCAGCGAAATTGTGCTACGACCACGTGGAGGATTAAATATCTCGAGAATTGGCACTGGAGCCGTGGCAGACGCGATAGTACTGGCGGCCGGCATCAAAGAGGAAGAGGCCATGCAGGACATCATCTGTTCCAACTTGCAGCAGAACATTATGGTGGCAAGCACTCCGGACCAAGACAGAGTTTCAAGATACCTCAAGGTCAAGCAAATTGACATTGGAGGCAAAGTTTTCGAGGTTAGCGCGTACGCCGCGGCACCACACGACACTTGTAAAGGAGTGATTCGCGGGATCCCCGTAAGCGATACTCAGGACATTTTGACCCGAAAGATTGTGAACGCGAACAACCCGCTCGCGCTGCAGGCCAAGAGAATCAAGGACACCGGGACAATCATCATAGCTTTCGAAGGACACAAGGTGCCCAGATTCGTGAGATATGGACCTTCACTTTTGCAGTGCTCCCTTTACCGCAAGAACATCGATATTTGTTACGTCTGCGGAAAGCTGGGACATCGGTCTGACGTCTGTCCGAACCCAGCTGAAACAATCTGCAGAGGCTGCGAAATCAAGAACCCAGATAGCCTGCACCAGTGCAATCCAAGATGCAGGCTGTGCGACGGTCACCATCCCATGGGAGACAAGGAGTGCAAGAACAGGTTCTTAGTGCCATACGTCGTCAGACGCAGACGTTGGGAAAGATCCCGAGCAGCCGCAGAAGCCCGGGACGCATCAATCACATCGAGTCCAGACATCAATGACAAGCAGCTTATTCCAGCCTACGGGACCCAGAGCATCCAGACTACACAAGAACAGGAAAGGCGGCCCCACTCCAGGGGGAGGTCGCGTTCCAGAAGAGGTTCTAGACCCAAGGCCCGCTCCCAATCACGGGGGCGCTCGAGTTCTCAAGGTCACCATCATGGTCGGGATCAGCCTGGGCGGCACCCGAATGGCCAGCTACCTGGCGTTCAGTTCGAGATCACGGCTTCACACCCGGGGAGGACGCCTGCAGTTACTTCGAAAGGCAGCTGGGCTGAGCAAGTGCGCAACGGCGGGGCAGAGGTGATGACAGGTAAGCTGCCAGAGCATGATATAATTGCACAGCTAGAGCAAGAAAACGCGAGACTTACAAAATCGAATGAGAGGCTATCAGCTGAGTTAAAGGAAATAAAAAATTCTTCTCACTAAGTTAACGAGCGCGCAATCTTCACAGCCAATGCCTCAGCCAGTTGATGTCCCTGTGGCTGAAAACGTGGGGGACTCGAGAACCGCGAAAAAGAGGGCAGTCATGGCAGAACACGTGGAAGCCAACCAAACGACCATGTCAGATATGAAAGAGGTGTTTGACACGCTCAGCAAAGTAGTAGCCAATCTTAGCGAGCAGATGGGTAGGCTACAATCAAGCGTGGCGGCACTGGAAGAGCATATGACTTTGCGCATTACAAAGGTCGAAGCATATCTGCACAACACAGCAAGGCCTCCTCATGCACCAAGCTCACCCCTTCGGCCACCAATACTAGTGGTACCAAACGTGTCGACAGGTGCAGCATCAGGCTCTGGCCGCCCATGTAATAACCATGATGGCAGCGCTACGTGAAGCATTTCGTATCTGGCAATGGAACTGTAGAGGTTACTTTAAAAAGAAGGCAACCCTGCAGCAGTATATCAGGAGCAGCCAAGAAAAGCCTCATATTATATTATTACAAGAGACCCTTTCACCGCAAGCAACGTTGCCTGGATTACGGCCTGTAATAGGGGATACTGAAGGGAGGGGAGTCTGCACCTTCGTATGCAACAAACTAACGCACGTAACCCATGACCTCAAGATAGAAGCAGGCCGATCGGAACACGTCTTGGTAGTGATCGTGCCGGGTACCAGCAACCGTCAGAGCATTTTCATTCTTAATATATACAGCAGTCCAAAGGAACAAAAGCAAGGGTTCAAGACGGTTCTAAAGAAAGCTGTTAATATCGCCGGGGAATGTCCACTCGTCATAGCAGGTGATTTCAACGCCCCTCATCATACATGGGGTTACACGTACAACACTGGGAAAGGAAATCGACTTTGGCAAAGTGCCAGTGAACTTGATCTCACCCTAATCACAGACCCCAGCCTACCAACAAGGCTTGGTACATCTTGCTGCAGGGATTCCACCCCGGACCTTACATTTGTAAGGAACATCAAGAAGGCCCAGTGGATGAACCTTGCTGTAGACCTAGGGAGTGACCACTGCATTCTTGCCACTACCTTCTCCGTGGAGCGTAAAAAGCAGAGAGAATTCCACTTCACAGACTGGGATAAGTTCAGGAAGATAAGGATGGAAAGGGAACAAGATGGCCACAGACAAGGCTTGGAGCAGTGGGTCAAACAGATTAAAGATGACATCAAATCCGTCTCCTCCACCATTACCACAGATCTTCCGGTTGAAAGAATGGATAGCCAGCTTGCTCATCTTCTTGAGGCAAAGCAAGCACTACTGAACCGTTGGAAGGGTCAGCGCCTGAACCGAAGACTGAGGCTGAGGTAAACAGATCAGTCGAGGAACATTGTCGCGCACTATCGAGGCAGCAATGGGACGAAATCTGCAACTCCGTCGATGGTCAGATGCGCAATGGTAAGACATGGAATATGTTATAGCATCTCCTCAACGAAAACACCACCAAAACAAATCAAAAGCATGTTATCGCTCGAATTTTGCATAAAGAGATATGGCGCACTACAGAACAGCAAGTTGTCCAGCAGCTCGTGCATAAGTACCTCCCAATCAAAAGAGGATTGGCACCACCAAGTAGACAGTACCAGGGCACGCCAAATCCAGGTCTTGAGGGCGACTTTAACATCGAGGAGATCAGAAGAGCCTTGCATGATCTCAACGGCAGGTCGGCCCCTGGCCCGGACAAGGCCCTGCGTAACCTTGATGACGATTCAATTGAAACCCTGAGGGATATGATCAATTCAGCATGGAAAGAAGGCAGGGTGCCAGAGCAGTGGAAGCTGGCCAGCACGATCCTTATTCCTAAGCCAGGAAAGCCCCCTAACTTGGACAACATGAGGCCAATATCCTTGACATCATGTATCGGCAAGGTCGCAGAACATGCCATACTGCACAGGATAAACAAGTACTTGGAAGATAACGACATATATACACTCAATATGGTTGGATTCAGGGCAGGGCTAACCACACAAGATGCATTGAAGCTTATCAAACACCAGGTCATTGACAATGAAACCAGAGACGTGAGAGCTATTGTGTGCCTAGATCTAGAAAAGCGTTTGACAACATCCACCACTCATTCATACTCGAAGCAATTTCCAAGCTTGGTCTAGGGAAAGCCTTCTATGACTACGTATGGTCCTTTCTTACAGATCGGAAAGCCGTGATGAAGATTGCAGATATCGAGACCGCAGCAATCGAACTAGAAGCAAGGGGCACGCCACAAGGGGCAGTGATTTCACCAATGCTGTTCAACATTGCCATGATTGGACTGTCAAAGAAATTATCGAGCATTGAAGGATTGAAGCACAGCATCTACGCAGATGACATTACCATCTGGTGCACAGGTGGAAGCGAGGGGCAGATTGAGAGCGCTCTGCAAGAGGCGATTGACACCGTAGAAGACTACCTTCGCCCTTCCGGGCTCAAGTGCTCCTCGAGTAAGTCAAAACTTTTGCTTTATCAGACTACACGCCGGAGACCGAAGCCCAGGGGATGGAAGCCGTTAAACCAGATAGACATCCATCTCCGTACAAATCAAGGGGATGTCATCCAGAGGGTCGACTCCATCAAAGTCCTGGGAATGCTGATAGAGTCTACCGGCGCCAACAGCAAATCCATAGCCAAGTTAACTCGGAAAACAGACAGTGCGGTGCACCTCATACGCAGAGTGGCCAGCAAAAGAAATGGGATCAAGGAAGACAACCTCATCAGGTTGATGCATGCGTTTGTTCTAAGTCACTTCACATACGAGGCAGCAATGCACAACTGGTCAAGAGCAGAGTCCGAGACACTGAATGTGCTCCTCAGGAAAGTTATCAAGAAGGTCCTGGGCCTACCCATACATACCAGCACCGAGCGTCTGCTTGAGCTTGGCATACACAACACGCTCGAAGAAATAGCAGAAGCCCAAGAGAGAGCACAGTTTGCAAGGTTATCTACTACAAGGTCGGGGATAATGATCCTGCAGGAGCTGGGCCAACACCCAATAGCAATCAGACGCAATTACAATGATATCCCTGACAACATCAGGGAGACTATCACCGTATCTCCTATACCGAGAAACATGCACCCAGAACACAACGTCGGAAGAAGAGTAGCGAGGGCCAGGACTATACTTCGTCAAGTCTCAAGCGAGGAACGAGGGGTCGTATTTGTTGACGCGGCTTCCTACGCCAATGGGAAAGCGTTTGTGGCAGTGGTAGTCGATGGGGCTGGCCATGTCGTCAACTCAGCGACGGTCAGGACGAAAGACCCAATCATTGCGGAACAAGTGGCCATCGCCTTAGCACTCAAGATGGATAACATTGAAGTGGTCTACAGTGATTCCATGGCAGCACTACGGGCGTTCGCCAAGGGGACGGTCTGTCAACAAACGCTGAAAATACTGCAAGGCAAGAACATAACACATCATCTTCTGAGTTGGTTCCCAGCTCACCTTGGACAAATCAACGATTCCCCTCCCAATCTCAACGAAGCAGCACACGAGGCGGCGCGAGAACTCTCCAACCGCGCCTCCCCGGGGATGCGTTCTACCGGTGAAGGGGATAACCGGGAAATTCTTACAACATATAACGAGCTCACTAAACATTTCTACTTGTCTAGAAGGATTTTCCCTCCACCTCACAAAAATCTAACCCGGCCCCAAGCACTTACATTAAGGCTTTTGCAAACGCGGATGTACCCTACTTTGAAAATGTTACACATCATGTACCCTGACCTATACCCAAGTAATCTTTGTCCACATTGTGGGGAAATAGCTTCATTAGAACACATGCTCTGGCAGTGCACCAAATTCGCCCATTTATCGCACATCACCTCTGCCAGATGGGAGGCGGCAATCCGCAGCTCGTCCTTGGCAGATCAGCTCTGGGCTGTTCACCAAGCCCGCGAGGCGGCTGAGGAGCTTGGCATCTCAGTCCCCACGTGGGAGCTGCCCGCAACACAGTGATCTGTGTTTTGGAGGACCAAATAAAAGTTTATCCAATCCAATCCAATTAAATATGCTGTCGCCGATGACAATAATCGGTTTTCTAAGCTATGTCTTTTCTTGTGAGTGTATACAAAGACAAATAAAGGAAATGAAATTGAAAATATGCTGGGAGCACTATAAATCTCCGCTCAAAATCGCCACCTTAAGCGTCTTCTTAAAATTAAGCAGTGCCGCAAGGCAGTCGTGCCTTGCAGCACTGTTCCCGCAGTGTATTGCGGTAAAGCATACATATTGCGCGCGCTCGTGTGTAAATTGGAAATGTAGCACTGTCATTGGGCCTCGTGTGTGCACCTAAATAATACACGCGCTATCCTCTGCCTCATCAGTGACGATGCGGCAGTCAGTATCGTCATCTTCAGCTTGTGTAACAAGCCCAGAACAATTTACCTAGTACAATACATTTTGTGGCAGGCAATTCACAAGGCATTCAGATTTTAGTTCATTGCAGTATTAGTTCAAAGTTGTTGCATGGCAACATCAAATGAACGAAACATGCAAATGAGAGGCTTCAGTCGTACTTCAAAATTTGTGCCATGCCTCAAACTGAAAATGATTATAAAAAAAATATATACTAAGGCTGGGTGTAGATTACCATTCACAATCTAATTACCATTCATATTTTAGAAACCTTGAAAATTTGTAGCTCATGTTTTTCTATCGAATAAGCACGAAAATAACTGTTTTAGAATGATCTACAACCACATGCATAGTTTCCAAGAAACAAATCTTTGAAACCTATGTCAGGCCAGAACTAAGAGCAAGGTGGTTCGAGGAAACTGGTTATGACCCGACATGATAGCGCATGTTCGAACGTCTTACATGGGCTGCTTGTTGGCAAAATGTGGTGGTAACGAGGTAAGTGCCTGCAGGGATCTGCACCAAGAGGCAAAGCCTGCTACATCTTTTTCAGAAATTTTATTATTTGTGTCAAGCATGCGTGCACTCTTCGTTGTTGTGTTCTCTCAGGGAGCAAGTATATGACATGCGCTTGAAATCCGTACATTACCCCTGCGATTTGGAGATGTCGTCACAGAGGACATGAACGTGCAATGTAGTTGAAAAAGTTGCTGGGCACAAACTTTCTTGACAATTTGAACCTGCTTAAATTACAAAGGTTACCACGTGACTTAAGTCAAATAGTTTCTAACTGTTCTGGTTAATGTCAGATAAAAGTAATAATGAGCTAGTTGTGCTTGGACAACAGTCTTGCTTGACTGACTGTATTAAAATACAGTAATTTAGTACCTGCATATAAAACTGACCATTTACCTAATTTTTTTTAATTTGTGGTTCTATTTGTTACAGTTTACTTTCAAAATATTTCATACATGGTGGTTAAGTTTTAAGTCCATACAGTGGGCAAATTTTATCAGCAGTACCGCATGCTGCACATTCACTGTTACTTCTCCTAGAAGGCATGGTGTTCCACTATTCCCGTATGTCTTGGCTGGGCTTCTCGACCTCGACGACTGTACATGTCAAACAGTTTGCCAAGAGTAACTATTTACTCCCCCACAACTCTAAATTTTGTCGAGCCACAATATATAATGGGCAGTAAGGACCAGTTACAAAACCCTTTTTTATGAAGCGCTCATTAATCTGGAACCTAACAATTCTGTACATAAACGATGACAGCACACACTTCTCCACACATCGAACAATTAGGTTGTACAAATAAAAGCATTAATATAATCAAACCTCTTTTTTTAAGTAAATAGAATGCATAAAAAGTCTTACTAGTCCGTGCTTCAATATTGTAGCTAAACTATCACTGAAAGCCAGAGTCATTTACAAATACCATGTGAATTCCCGGAAAGTGCTAGGTAGCTTGATATAAATTGGAGATGTCTGCAGAAAAGCAAAAAGCCTACGTTTATGTTGAGCAGATGTCCAAGTGAACGTGCATGCGTATCTTCATCAACTGGTTCCTTGTGACGTGTGGTGCAACAGCTCTAGCTTAAAAGCTTCAGGTGGCTTTTATGTTGCTCCAAAGAGATTTTAGTTGCTCCACAAGCTCCGGAAATGCCTTTCATGAGTCCCGTCACTGTGCCTGTTGAGTCTTTAAAAAAACAGGTTTGAAGGGAATGCAAATTTTTTTTGAAGGTGTGAGTAGCAGAGAGCATTACTTTATTAATGTCTCCAATTTTATTAGGTTAGCACTGAGGCTTGCAGGTATGTTAAATTAGCATGGTCACTTGAGTAACACCTCAGAGGTCAATATTTTTTGGGTTGACAGCAAGGTATGCATGAAACAGGATTATGCAAATTGCAAAAATAAAAGTAATGAAGTTTTCGAGAAGACTTTGTTAACCGTACATTTACAGGCTTCATGCAGATTTTCCTTTCTAGCAGAGTGACTTTATTTATTATTTATTCATTTATTTATTCATCGATATTACAGGCCAATATGCTGGCCCATGCAGGAGGGGCAAATACAATGACAAGACATTCACAAAAAGACTAACAATGCAAGAAGAAAAACGTACAGGGCAAGACGCATGCAAAAGTTAATGCAGGTCTCTGCATTTAATTTTGCTGATGCTTCCGATGGCATTATTGTACTTCATGAGCACTGGTTTCAAGCACTGCACGTGACGATCTTGTTTTTTCAAGGTTCATGTACTGATTAAAATGTATAGATCAAGAAACTTACATGCTGTCTTAAGGCATAATCAGGCTCACCAGAGAGGTAATCGGTGACATTTTAGTGAGTTGTCTGGGGGAGGTCTGTGTACATAACATCATAGTAATCTTGCAATGCTGTAGCTTTATTTGTGTAACGAGTGAAGCTTCTTTTCCTGTTAAAAAATTTCTGCCAAGCAAACAAGTTGCAACAGCTGAATTGGCCCTTGGGTAAACTAGGTGGTAAGAGGGAGCTAATTCACAAGCCCTTCAAGAGTACCCACTGAAGAAACTAGTACCTATAGGGCAAAAAATTACAGTGCACCAAGAAGGACAAGGGAGGATGGTGCAGGTTAACATTTCAGGAGGGTATCTTTTGGACATCATCCTTCTCTAGCCACAAGCTTGTATGGCCAATATTTAGCAGACTCATACTAACATAAACTAGGTATAAATGTTATTTCTCTATTGCAAGATGACACACCGTATACCTTTTGAGAGTCTTCTCACTACAAGCCCTTACATTAGACTAAACTTTTTTTTTCTACGGTTCCCTTTTTTTTTGTCCTAAACAGTTGTCTCAAGCAACAATATTCACATTGTGACAGTCTAGCTGGTGCCCACAGAGATGGCTCCAGCCATCACGATGTATACTCCACTCAAAATCACACTGCAAAATTATAGTCCGGTGTGCGTGCATAGGACCTTGAATATGTAAGCAGTGACTACTTCTCTTGTGTTCTCTGCACTGGCGCATGCTTGTCGCACACCTGTTCAAGATTGTGACAGGGAAATTAGTTCTGGCAATGCTGTCTCAGAGGTAAGACTGTGTGCACCCCCAAGAACACCATGGTGGAGCGAGCAGAGGTTCGTATCAAATGTAGTAATAAACTGGCAACACCATGGTGATATAAGCACACTTGCATTAATTTATTACATTAATTTATTGATGCAGACATCGCACCGCTAAGCTAGTTGTGGTCACTTTTCGTTATTGTCTACATAGTTTTTCCGTTGGTAACAGCACAGGAAGAAAGCTTTCTTTGTGGGAGCACCATATTTTAGGCTTGCATGACTCCAATGAAGCACTGTGCGAACAAATATATTGAAAATGTCAATACTTCGGGTCCTATAAATGGTAAACTGGTTGTCACATTCAGCCGGTGATCCTGCAGGAGCTCTAGCATATACTCTAAAGTCATTTCGCATCAACAATGTCACATACAATAGTTTAAAAATGTTTGTAATGGGCAAGATGGTGCATAGCTTCAGGGAGGTAATTAAGCTAAGGGGGAAAATTCTAAATGCCTAAGCACCACAGGAAAAATGAAAAAACACAGGGAAAGAGCGTCACTCGCAGCTGAACTACAGAAAATATTTACACCGCACCACACATTCGCATCGTCTAGAATTTCCCCTAATAATGTTATACCAACCTGCCCAGCAACAAGTACTTCTAAGATAATAAAGTGCATAATGACACTTGCATGAGACAGGAAACACAGGACGCAAGTTAACTGCCATCTATCTTTATTTGTGCAGGGTGTCTACCAAGCTGGAAAAGTCGGGGAATTGGGGCCTTGCTGTAAAACTGGGGGAACTTTGGTAAAACCTGGCCAATTCTAGGAAACTGACGGCAGGCTGTGTCACCGTCACAAAAATAAGCATTACCCTTGATCAATACTCAAAAAGTCACTCCTTCGACTGCAACTACAGGGAACAGCTAGAAGAGGCCTGAAAGAAAGGCAATGCATAACTGCTTCTTCTTAATGTACAAACAAAAGGATACACCGACCAAAATAACACAAAGTTTATTGACGTTTGGCCACCCAATATTGTTCTGAATGACATCCATGCCAAAGGTACATCGTAATTAAGTATGACTAGGTGCGTGATGTAAGCACCAAAAGTACATGGTCAGCGGTCCATAAATCATATTAAGGATATGTGCACCTGTGTGCATGTGCAGGAATTCCAGGTGCCGGAATGATGCAAGCTTGTTTTCTTCGACCAGAACACGGTTGCTCGACCAGTCAATTTGAAAGCCTGTGTATTCCACATGTTCAGCGAGGGCATTCAAGGCCACCCATGATTTCGTGACTTCATTTTGAACTGTTGTGTTGTTTAACTTTTTCATTGAAAACACAGGTCTCATAGACTGACATGTTGTCACATTTGTGGCAGACTACAGTGTAAACAAGACTACGGAAATTTCCGCTCGGCAGCTTGTTCTTCCCATTGACTAAAGTATTCCTTAGCTTCCATGTTGGTACGTGCGCTATTTTGATGTATGTTCCTTCTACATATCACATACCATATCTGACTTTGCAAGCACCGCATTTCTCACATCGGTAAATTTGTGCATATTTGTCGTGGCCACAATTTCGGCTTGGCTTGAAGGCCTTTTAGTTAGGTGCATATGTTAGAACTGCCATCACAAGAGGTTTTCTGGGCAATGTCCTGCCTTTTATAAGATTACTGCTATTAATATTATTGGCGATGCAGCTGCAAACGTCCTCCGCTATGCACTTATTGCAGATATTTCAAGAGTAGCACACACTCTTCTCCTTTCATTTTCTTGAGATAATGTTATTAAATCCATGAGTATTTTTTAGGATTATATTCATAGAAGAGTACGTAAACGAAGGTAGCACGAAGGTAACCAAAACACACAACTTAGCTTCACAAAAAATGTCTACTGGCTTTTTCAGCTTGACTTTGTTGTACATACATGGTCACTCCTCACAACGGTGTTCATGCTGTCTGAGACGCATCTGTAAGCTAGGTTGCGTGTTTTGGTTGCTGACAAGGAAGGCTTCTTTTTAACTCTGGATGGCTCTATGTATAATGATAAGGTAGCCACTGGCTTGGAAAAAAGCAGAATAAATCATTTTCTGAACAACTGCAGCCAATCAATTTATGTGGATGGACACTCATCTTAACTTTCACATGTAAAGTCTGGTGTTCCCCAGGGATCAATCCTGGGACCAGTTTTGTTTCTCATTTACATCAACGACATTGGACATGGTTTATCATCTACTATCAGATTATTTACATACAGCTACATCATTTATAGAAACATTGACAGCACTCAAGCTAACGAGTCATTATAGTTGGACCTCAATAAACTCGTATTTTGGTGTCACCAGTGGCAAATGCAAATTACCACTTCCAAAAAAAAGGCCTTGACAATTACAGGAGCACATAAAACAGAAATGAGTCAAAATGAAATTCAAGCTGTCCCCATTGAAAAAGTATCCCTGTTTAAATATGTTGGAATTCATTTATCTTCTGACCTATCTTAGAATAAGCGCATCGATATTGTAACTAGTAAGGTGTGAAAAGCACTTGTATTTATTAAAAGAAACCTTTACTTGGTGAACTATACCACTAAAATGCTAGCGCACACTACACTTGTCTGTTCAAAGATAGAATATGCATCCATAATCTGGAACCCACATTAATCATATCTCATTGATCAACTAAAATCAATACAAAATGAAGCAGCAGGATTTATCACCAAGTAGTATTCTCGCAACTGCCGCACTACAGATATTACACACTCAGTTTCGTTACTTCTTCTTGAAAAACACACACTGTCATCACTGTTGTTGCATTTTCATACATTTTATCATAGTAAATCTGCCTTCGTGAAGCTTGTGCACACCTCATAATATTTCGAAACATATTGATCACCAATTCAAAATACAGCCTCTTTTGGCACGCACAATTATAAATGTATCAACACTCACAATTACTTCGAGCCATACATCACTGGAACACACTGCCGGGTGACATCGCTTGATTCATTGATCATGTTGCTTTTGCAAACCAATTCAACATTATCTTGGACTTATGACTTACCTATCTGTGTGAGTTTGTAAGTGCATGTATGTGCTTATTTTTACTCTTCTTTCATTGTAAATGTATTTTTTCTTAAAGACGATAGTCCTTCTTGGGATACTTCAAGGCAAAAATTTTGGTCTGTCTGTCAGTAAACAGGCTCAAGTACGACCACATCCACAGCATCCATCAGTATTGCTCAAGTTTCTGCGTTCATACTTGTACGATTGTCGATAAAAAGCAAACGTTGAGCATATTTGAGGCACAATATTAACACGTCGATATTCTGCACTGTGTTTCTTTATACTAAAAAAGTCATAAATAATTAGTTCAAAGTACTGCAGATGACAATGCGACGCTTTGCACGAAAAGGCGAGTTTCCTACGCTTTGCTAAGACGATACTGTGTTGCTACCTATGTTCGAATCTACAAAATATAGCTTCCAAGATTGCACGCATGCTGCGTGCTATCTATAACAAAGGCCATCTTTTTGTTTTCTGAGATTACCGCCAGATGGCGCTCATGTCTCACGCAACACCTCCAGGATACGATTCACCAGTTTTCTCGTGCAAAACATCAAATAAATATTTCATTCTATTCACTCTTTTCAGGCGAAAGACGATAGTCTTTCGATGACATTTTCAGTCAAATATGCAGATACGGGGCCAATTTTTTTCATGGCAATTTTCTGTATATATATTCTTTCGTACTGTACCTGTGTCTCTCTTATTGAGTTTTCATTCCTGCCACAAATGTTTTCCCCTTTTGCATCTTTGTCTATGGAACTGTATTTTACTTTGTTTACCATTTTAATTTCATAATGGCAATGTTCCGATTTGCAAATTTATTGTATAGCTAAAACCCCCTATGTAATGCTCGAATGGGCCTTTAGGGTATATATGAATAAAAGAAAGTGTTGATGCAAAAGGTAGGCGTCGGAATGAATAAGTCCATGCCCGGTTACTAACGCTCAATCGGGAACGCGTAGCGGCAAGTGTGAAAAAAGGAAAAAGGCAAGAACTATTACTTTTTATTTCTGTGAAGATTCATGATGCCACTAAGAGCTGTTGTTTCAGAAAAAAACACTTGGTGAATAAATGTTTCAGAGTATTTTCAAAGAAATTTGGAGGGTTTGAAGACTTGTGATCCGCCAAGAATTTCCAACTCAGAATCTGTCATCTTATTACTAAGTGAACAACCTTCTTTGTGCCGCAACGTATTCGGTATAGACGTAAAAGATTTATATTATTGTTTGCACCAATGTGAAAATTTGAAGTGTATAAAGCAATGCATAAGAGAAGATAACGATGAGTTGTTGCTTTAGTGCCAGTGTGGCATCTCTATTGCGTCGTTTTTAGAGCTCATGCAGGCTACCTAAATTCTACCGTTGTGTCTTGGAAGGGAAATAATTTTGTCCGAAAACCTAGCATCTGCATTGAAACATGAATATACCTGTAATTAGTTATATTTTTCTTGTGTATGTAGACGGGCAGCTGCAAACGCATTTGAATTTGTTATCATCACACGCTGTTTGATATGTCCATGACTTCTTAGTTCTACTGGACATTAACATTTGCTCTGTACTGGTTGCTGATATAAAGGAAGATGTTAAGGAAAACGGGATGTCAGCATGTCACTTTAGAGTTGCCAAAAATTGATGAGCTACAGTTTCTTGATTTAAGACAGGCTGCTTTCGTCAAAGATCCCATTTGTAGCAATACCAACCTAGATTCATAAAGCCGATTCTGAATTTTAATTCTGGCCAAGCAAAACAATACAGGGAGCCATTGCGTCAACTGTGCTCGGTGCCGCTCTTCAGTAGTTACGTGAGCACCTTATGGCGCATGCATTTGATCCACAATTTGTTCGCCTTGCAAATTCTGGCTTTTCGAGTGACGTGATTTGCTCCTTGTCGGAAAAACTTATTTCAAAGCTCAAGAAGTTTCATCATTGTGATTCTAGTGCCCCAGAAATTAGCAAGAAAAAGAGGCAGGCAGTTATCCCATACATACACAGTATAGCACGTGGTTTGAAAAATGTTGGTGCTCGTTATGGCATATACATGTCATTCTCAGCACGTAATAAAGTGCATAATGTGTGTACTTTGGTGGATAGAGCGTTGTGTCAGCAGCCAGGGAAAGGGAACAAATGTGTCTCCATTCATGTTTACAGATATGCTCCTTGCACTACTGGCGTGGTTTATGGGATTCCACTGTCTTGCGGCTGCAAATATGTAGGTGAAATGGAGCGTTACATAAACGTGCGCTTAGGAGAGCATGAGTTAATGTTATCAGATGCAGCAATCACGTCTTATTTGGCAGCTCATTGTAGGCCATGTGGATGTGTGCTCAGGGCTGGGTAGAGAAGCTGGAAAAAGTATTCTGGAACACAGATATCAAAATGCGTGGTTTGGAAGCATAAAATACAGATACTGAGATAAATTTGTAATTGATGTGACAGGATACTTCAAAGATACTTTTGCAAGAAGACAAAAAAAGTATTCTGGAACACAGATACTAAAATACTTTTCTCTATGTCGGGAATAGTTATACTCCATACAGACATTTGTTATGTGCAGCATAATATTTAAAATGTGCAGCGCATTGAAACTTGCAAATGTAATTGATTTATTATATTATCGCCGTCCTCTGAGTACCATTAAGGCTACAAAGGATGCTTATACTGCACATAATTGTTAATAACCGCATAATTTACAGATATCAGTTGCAATAAAAACCTATGCCGTATGAGAGCATCAGTCACACGCATTGTACACCGAAATCCGGAACTCAACAGCAACAGTATTAGCTATGCTAGAAGGAGCATAGTTCAAGCGAAGTGCTGGAACCATAAACAAACAAACTTCCAGTTGGCGGTTTAGTGTTTTCTAGAAACATGATAGAAAAGGCAGAAAGAATTAAGGACGGACAAAACAAGGAACGCGAAAGGAAACTCAGAAAGACCTTTTTCGAATTGTCATTTGGCCATGCTGGCGTTTTTCAGAAATGCTCTGCAGAAAGAAGTATCATAGATGGCACACGGCACCACGCACCAAATTCTTTGGGTGGTTTGTGGCTTCCGCAATAAGCTCCAGTTTTTCAAATGGGTACCGCAAAAGAAAAGTGGAAAAAAAACGAGAGAAAAAAAAGAACTACTCGTTAAATTGCCATGAGGAAATACATTTTAAAAATGGTGCCCATTGTGCAGTATACAATGCTCCTCACAATGAAAATATCTGCGCTGGAATTCAATATGGCAGTATAACATTGTTGGCACGCTGAAGCAGGCCATCATTCAAGCACATTCCAGTTCTGCGTGAAGGAGCACAATGGGATGCGGGCAGCAGAACAACTAGCTCGCTTTCAAGAAAGTAGGAGTCAGTTTTGCCCTCAGTATAAATGGTGGGTGCATATCTTGCCGCGGACTACCAAGGTCACAGCAGAATTTTTTTTTCCGATTCTCAACACGTCTCAGCTCGTTTACGAAATAAAAAAGTAACGGGATACCCGTGTCCTGGATAGTATTGCGATACATGCGATACACCGTGAAAGTATTTCACTACTAAGATACAAATACATTTTTGAAAAGTGCCTCGATACAGCAATACAGACACTCAGAAGTATCTCTTAAATACTATTGCGATACTTCCCAGCCCTTTTTGTGCCCCCGCTTGTAGAAAATAATTATCAAATATTGACATGTTGATTAGCGCATGCGTGAAATAGCCGAAGCATTTTTCATTAGATCTATTAAGTGCATAAGTATTCCATGGAACACTCTTCTAGATGAAGAACATAAGCTCTTAGAAAAGACATGAATTATTCCGTGCTGTAACACATGTGTACATGTTCACAGTCTTGATGAGTCAATATTTGCTATATTTGTTCTTTCCTTTTCCAAATAAATTTCAGTTGTGAGATCAGCGCTGTGACCCTCCCCGACCGCTTCTAACCCGTTCCTTTGTAAAATATTTTACAGTGAACATTCACCACTTTGCCTAACTCACGATTCTGCATCTTTTATTTACCTATGGAATCGGAGAAGCTGTTGTGGTCTGACAGATTCAGCTTTTATTGCAGGTGTCTGAAAACTTTCATTGTGCTCCACGTGCCAGAACCCAGAGAAATAAAACACCAACGAGCATGTGTGCATTGTGTAAAAACAAAAGCGAGTGAAAGAAAGGATAAAGTAAATTTTGCTGTACGGTTTTGTTCTTGTGACGTTGTTATTAGTCGTTGTCAAGACAAGGTTGCATAAAATAGGTAAGTACTCCTTTTTGCTGAAAAGTATATTTTAGACGTGTACAAATTAGACGGGGATGCAAATCATTAGTAATTACAGCAGTCTAGGTCAAGGTAATCTATTCCAACCCTAAATGGCCTGCAGGCTATAGCCATTATAATGAACTGGAATGTGCTCCAGTAAACCAACTGGCCGGGTTGCCGCATCCTTGTTTTATATGAATGCCGCGAGATGGCGCCGCCTCTACGTTTCCTTCCTTTTTTTATCCAGAAAGGCAAATTGAAATAGCCACTAAACAAATTGAGAAAGTAATCACGGAGGATAATAAGACAGTGTGGACATACACGAATCTAATTAGACTCTTTGAGCTAGAGCTTGCTAAGACGCGTGACAAGTCACCCCGGAAAAGAAGACACAAACCCAAAAGTTGGTGGGATGAGGAAGTTAAGAGAGCCATAGCAAAACGCCGGGAAGCCTCTAGGGAACACAGACATGCTAAGCAGCGGGGTGAACCGACAGATGATGTTGAAAGAAAATGGGCAACCTTTCTAAGCTGTAGAAGAGATGCATCCCTTCTGATCAATGAAAAGATTAGAAGGAAGGGAGCTCAGTGGCTGGCAGAAGTACATAAAAAGATAGAAAGGCAGCTGTGAAATTTTGGAACCATCTAAACTCCCTAAGAAATGAGACGAGCCTAGAGCAGAGTTTTATAACTACAGCCGAAGGTGCTAGGCTAGAAGGGGACGAAGCTATTGAATATATAAGAACAAGGGTGACAGAAAATTTTCAACATAGAAGTACTTTATGCACCACAATAGACAAGGGCGAATCAAGTGGTGCAATGGCTCCATTTTCACAACAAGAGTGGGAAAGGGCTGGGAAAGGGTTCCTGGTAGTACATCAACAGGCCCAGATGGCATTCCAATTAGGCTGATAAAGACATTAGGTCCGAAGTCTAAGCAGGCTTTGAGAGAGGCAGTGAGCAAAATAATAATCGATGGTGAAGTTCCCAATGGATGGAAACTTAGCAGGATGAGCATGATCTATAAAGGAAAAGAGGACAATGCTGACATAAACAACTACCGTCCTATAACAGTGACATCAGTGGTCTACAGGCTGGCGATGCAGATTATAAAGGAAAGACTGCAGGCGTGGATAGAGGATGAGGGGGTGCTGGGGGAACTGCAGAATGGGTTTCGGAAACACAGGAGGTTGGAAGACAATCTGTTCTCACTGACGCAGTGCATCGAAATAGCAGAAAAGGAACACAGGTCCCTGTGGCTAGCATTTTTGGATATCAAGGGAGCGTACGATAGCGTGGTTCCAGAGGAATTACGGAGAATACTGGACACACTAGGCGTGCAACAGGTAGTCACTAATCTTATAAAGGGTATCTATAAAGGTAACAAGGTAGTTATAAAGTGGGAAAACAGGTATCCAAGCCTGCAGAGGTAAAACGGGGGCTTAGGCAGGGGTGCCCCCTGTCACCCTTACTATTCATGATGTACCTACAAGGATTATAGGCAAAATTAGAAGGAAGTGGACTGGGCTTCAACTTCTCTTTAGTCAAACAAGGAAAACTTATTGATCAGGCACTACCAGCATTAATGTACGCAGATGATATTGTCACGGGATCGTGACGTGGCTGAAGACAGGAGACTTCGTGTTGGAATTTAACTGTTTATTTGGGCGAACCTGTGCCCGGTAAACTGAAAGTCCAATTACAGCAGCAGTCTCACACAGATAGCAGTCTCGGACTGATAGCGGCGAACGGAGCGTCGGCCTTCGATCAACAACTGACAAGCGGCGAAGCGCGTCGGCATTTATACTCTTGCCGTTGAATGTTCTAGCGTTATCGCTGGCGTTGGCGTAGGTTCCAGAACAATCTGTACCGTTCGCACAGTGGGCGTGATCTTATCGAAATGATCTACTACAGTCCGGAACCATCTAGAAAACTGCAGGCGCGGTTTGCGCTGAGAATCGTGCGGTGTTTTCGGACGATAACAAAAACTTGGGAAATGGAACGTGGCATTGCCCCCCTCTGAAAAAAAGGCATCGTCCCGATGCTTTAACTAAAGATGAAAGTACAATAATAATGCAAGAAAGTACAATGAATAAATTACAATACAACAATAATACAAAAAAAACACTAGTTCAGTTTGTTAACGCGCATGAAACGGCTTGAGGCGCGCGACATGGACGACTTCAGGTCGCGATCGGCGTCGTTGAGAGTTCGTGATGCCGTCGGGGACAACCTCGTAATCAAGTGGGCTGAGACGTCGAACCACCCTGTACGGTCCGAAGCACCGTCGCAGAAGCTTTTCACTTAGTCCACGTCGGCGTATCGGCGTCCACACCCAAACACGTTCACCGGGCTGGTATTCCACGAAGCGTCGTCGAAGGTTGTAACGGTGGCTGTCGGTCGTCTGTTGATTCTTGATACGGAGACGCGCAAGTTGTCGGGCTTCTTCGGCGCGTTGAAGGTACTCGCTCACATCGAGGTTTTCTTCGTTGGTGACGTTGGGTAACATGGCATCGAGCGTCGTTGCCGGGCTCCTTCCGTAGACCAATTTGTATGGCGATATCTGCGTCGTCTCCTGCACCGCCGTGTTGTATGCGAAGGTCACATACGGAAGAATGGTGTCCCACGTCTTGTGTTCGACATCGACGTACATTGACAGCATGTCGGCGATCGTCTTGTTAAGCCGCTCGGTGAGGCCGTTGGTCTGTGGGTGGTACGCTGTCGTCCGGCGGTGGTTTGTTTGGCTGTATGCCAAGATTGCTTGAGTTAAGTCGGCAGTGAATGCCGTTCCTCTGTCGGTGATAAGGACCTCTGGGGCGCCATGACGTAGGACGATATTTTCGACGAAGAATTAAGCTACTTCCGATGCACTGCCTTTTGGCAGGGCTTTTGTCTCGGCGTAGCGGGTGAGGTAGTCGGTAGCTACCACGATCCACTTGTTTCCGAAAGCCGACGTCGGGAACGGCCCTAGTAGGTCCATACCAATCTGCTGGAAAGGTCTGCAAGGTGGATCAATTGGCTGCAGAAGTCCCGCTGGCCTTGTCGACGGTGTGTTGCGTCGCTGACAGTCCCGGCATGTTCTCACATAACGAGTGACGTCGGTGGTAAGACGTGGCCAGTAGTACCTTTCTTGTATCCTCGCGAGCGTGCGAGAAACACCGAGGTGCCCTGCCGTCGGATCGTCGTGAAGGGCCTGCAGGAGTTCTGGTCGCAGAGCTGCAGGCACCACAAGAAGGTACTTAGCTCGAAGTGGTGAAAAGTTTTTCTTTTGTAGAAGACCGTTTCGTAGAAAGAACGACGCAAGTGCGCGCTTGAATATCTCGGGACTTCGGCGGTCCTGCCTTCGAGGTATTCTATTAGGGCCTTAAGTTCCGGGTCGGCCCTCTGTCGTTCAGCGAAGTCGTCGGTAGTTATCGTTCCTAAGAAGTAGTCGTCATCCGGGTCGTCGGGTAGTTGTTGGTCGACAGGCGCACGAGAGAGACAGTCGGCGTCGGAGTGTTTTTTGCCGGACTTGTAAATGACAGTAATGTCATATTCTTGAAGTCTCAGGCTCCATCGTGCGAGGCGACCTGAGGGATCCTTCAAGGTGGCTAGCCAACACAATGCGTGGTGGTCGCTCACAACTTTGAAGGGCCTGCCGTAGAGGTAGGGGCGAAATTTCGACGTAGCCCAGATAATGGCGAGGCACTCCTTTTCTGTTGTGGAATAATTTGCTTCTGCTTTGGATAGCGATCGGCTGGCGTAACTAATAACCCTTTCAAGTCCGTCAGCCCTCTGCACAAGAACGGCGCCAAGACCTACGCTGCTTGCGTCAGTATGTATTTCTGTCTCGGCGAATTCGTCGAAATGGGCAAGTAACGGAGGCGTCTGGAGGCGATGTTTAAGCTCCTGGAAAGCGTGTTCCTGCGGCGTTTCCCACTTAAACTCCGCGTCGGCCTTGGTAAGGTTGGTGAGAGGATCGGCGATGCGGGCGAAGTTTTTCACGAACCGCCTATAATAGGCACACAGGCCCAGAAATCGGCACACGGCTTTCTTGTCAGTGGGCGGCGGGAAGTCGGCGATGGCGGCTGTTTTCCGTGGAACGGGACGAACTCCAGACTTGCTGATAACGTGCCCCAGAAACAAGAGCTCCTCATACGCAAATCTGCACTTTTCTGGCTTCAGTGTGAGTCCGGAAGTCTTGATGGCTTGAAGTACAGCTTCAAGGCGCCGAAGATGCTCGTCGAAACTCGAGGAAAACACGACTACGTCGTCCAAGTACACAAGGCAAGTCTGCCACTTCAATCCTGCCAGTACTGTATCCATAACGCGTTGAAACGTTGCAGGCGCTGAGCAAAGGCCGAAGGGCATCACCTTAAACTCGAAGAGGCCGTCCGGTGTTATGAACGCCGTCTTCTCTCGGTCTCTTTCGTCGACTTCAATTTGCCAATAGCCAGTCTTAAGGTCCATTGACGAAAAGTACTTGGCGTTAAGGAGCCGATCAAGTGCGTCGTCTATTCGTGGGAGGGGATACACGTCCTTTCTTGTGATTTTGTTCAGGCGGCGATAATTGACGCAGAAACGTAGGGTCCCATCTTTTTTCTTCACTAACACCACGGGGGATGCCCATGGACTCTTGGACGGCTGGATAATGTCATCCCGCAGCATTTCATCAACTTGTCTCTTCATGGCCTCACGTTCTCGCGTCGAAACCCTGTACGGACTCTGACGGAGTGGTCTGGCATTTTCTTCGGTTATGATGCGATGTTTCGTGATTGGGGTCTGCCGAATTTTTGATGACGACGAAAAGCAATCTTCGTATTGCAGGAGCAGGGCCTTGAGCTGTTCTTGCTTATCATTCGGAAGTCTGGGATTGACGTCGAAAGCTATGGGAGGGGCTTGGTTCCTCTGAGCAGGTTCCGCAGAATCGGCGAGGGCAAAAGCACTGGTGGCTTCGACAATTTCTTCGATGTATGCGACCGTTGTTCCTTTGTTCACATGTTTGTACTCATTGCTGAAATTCGTGAGCAAAACCGTTGCTTTGCCTCCCCGCACCTCTGCAATTCCTCTTGCGACGCAAATATTTCGGGTGACCAACAGATGCTGACTGCCTTCAACGACGCCTTCCAAGTCAGGTGATTTAGGAGCGCCGACTGAAATAATGACGCTTGAGCGAGGCGGAATGGTGACTTGTTCTTCCAGCACATTCAAGGCATGGTGTCCTGACGGCGTGCGCGGCGGTAGTGCTTCTTCTGTGGATAACGTTATCGACTTTGTTTTTAGGTTGATGACTGCACCATGGAGGCATAAGAAGTCCATGCCAAGGATGACATCTCTCGAGCAACGCTGTAGGACTACGAAGTCTGTAGGATAAATACGGCCGTTAATGGTGACTCTCGCTGTGCAGATTCCTGCAGGCGTTACGAGATGACCTCCGGCTGTGCGGATTTCAGGGCCTTTCCAAGCTGTCCTAACTTTCTTTAACTTCGCGGCGAACGACCCACTGATGACAGAATAGTCGGCTCCAGTATCGACGAGAGCGGTCACACTGTGGCCGTCGATAAGAACGTCGAGGTCGCTAGTTCGCCGTCTCGCATTACAGTTAGGGCGTGTCGTCGGGTCACGACTGCATCGGCTTGTTCTGCTGCTTCCTTGTTGCGTCGTCAGGCCACCTTCGGTAAGTGAGCTTTCGCCGTCAGGGCTTTGCCTGGTTGGCGTTGTGTTCGGAAAGCTCCGTCGCGGCGTCGTCGTCGTCGGAGGATCTTCGGTAGTTCGTCGCACAGCAACCGCACCTCCACCGGTTGCTGCCCTTAGTTTCCCGGATACGGGCTAGGAGACCGGCCCCGCGTTGGGCCAGAGTAGTGCCGGTGGTGCGGTGACGTGCGGCGGCTGGGCGACGGCGAACGCGAAGGGCTTCGTGGTGTCCACCGAGTTCCTGTCAGGTAGTCGGCGATGTCACGTGGTCGTTCTCCTGGCTGTGGACGCGGTGCATTGACGGCGAAGCTACGCAGTCCCATCTGTCGGTACTGGCAACGGCGGTATGTGTGTCCGGCTTCGCCGCAGTGGTAGCAGAGCGGGCGATGGTCAGGGGTGCGCCAGACGTCAGTCTTCCTCGGTGCACTGCGCTGGGCCGCTGGCGAACGGTATGACGTCGGTGGGGGTGGTGGCGGCGGTGGCGTCTGTCGACGGAAGTGCGATGGGGCGGCGTTTTGGCGTGGACGGGGAGGAGCGTTGTGGCGCAGTGCAGCGGCGTAGCTCATAGCTTCCGGCTCGGGCAGCGGTGCGTGGGGAATTTGAAGCGATTGCCGAACTTCTTCTCGCACAATGTCGGCAATTGAATCCACTTGAGGCTGGGCCGAAGGCAACAGCTTGCGCAGCTCTTCCCGCACGATCGCTCGGATCGTTTCACGCAGGTCTCCGGAGTTACTGGCTTGAGCAGCAGCGCAGTCTGCAGTCAGGCGACGATTATACTGTCTGGTGCGCATGTCCAGGGTCTTTTCGATAGTGGTCGCTTCTGCTACAAATTCTTGGACGGTTATCGGTGGGTTTCTCATCAGTCCCGCGAAGAGCTCCTGTTTGACCCCTCGCATGAGGAAACGAACTTTTTTCTCCTCAGGCATGTCTGGATCAGCGTGACGGAATAATCGGGTCATTTCTTCTGTGAAAATGGTGAGATTTTCATTTGGTATTTGAACCCGAGTCTCTAATAAAGCAGCGGCCCTCTCTTTGCGAGCGACGCTCGCGAACGTTTGCAGGAATGCGCCGCAGAAAACATCCCACGTTCGGAGCGTGGACTCCCGATTTTCAAGCCAAGTCCTTGCGGTGTCTTCCAAATAGAAGAACACGCGACGCAGCTTTTCGTCATGGTCCCAGTGGTTGAGGGCGGCCACACGGTCGTATGTCTCCAGCCAGGACTCCGGGTCTTCGAACGATGACCCATGGAAAATTGGTGGTTCCCTGGGTTGATGCATGACCATCGTGGGCTGGGACGCTGCGGTTGTCATTGTCGCTGCAGTCGCGGTCATGGCCTTCGTCTTGCGCGCCTTGTCTGGTAGAAGCCCGTACTCCGGTGGTAGCCCTTGCTGTCGGCGGCTTGTTCGCTGCTCCTGGTTGGCGTCGGTGTCTTCTCCGCGACGTGGGCTGGGTTCACGGCTTGACGGGGGCGTCCGGTACATGACCGAAGCAGCACCTCCACCAGATGTCACGGGATCGTGACGTGGCTGAAGACAGGAGACTTCGTGTTGGAATTTAACTGTTTATTTGGGCGAACCTGTGCCCGGTAAACTGAAAGTCCAATTACAGCAGCAGTCTCACACAGATAGCAGTCTCGGACTGATAGCGGCGAACGGAGCGTCGGCCTTCGATCAACAACTGACAAGCGGCGAAGCGCGTCGGCATTTATACTCTTGCCGTTGAATGTTCTAGCGTTATCGCTGGCGTTGGCGTAGGTTCCAGAACAATCTGTACCGTTCGCACAGTGGGCGTGATCTTATCGAAATGATCTACTACAGTCCGGAACCATCTAGAAAACTGCAGGCGCGGTTTGCGCTGAGAATCGTGCGGTGTTTTCGGACGATAACAAAAACTTGGGAAATGGAACGTGGCAATATAGTGCTAATGGCCGACAACAAGGAAGATTTGCAGAGATTGATGGACATCTGCGGTAATGAGGGCGATAGGTTAGATTTTAGATTCAGTAAGGAAAAATCAGCAGTCATGATATTCAATGACAACGAAGGTAGTGAGCTTAGAATACAGGAGGTCACACTAGAGATAACAGATAAATACACATATCTGGGCGTATGGATAAGCAATGGGACCGAGTACCTGAGGGAACACGAAATATACGGGAGGACTAAAGGTAACAGGGATGCAGCAGTGATGAAAAATAGGGCACTGTGGAATTACAATAGGTATGATGCTGTGAGAGGAATATGGAAAGGAGTCATGGTTCCTGGGCTGACGTTCGGCAATGCGGTCTTGTGCATGAGATCAGAAGTTCAAGCAAGTTTAGAAATTAAGCAACGTGGAATAGGTAGGCTTGCTTTAGGAGCTCACGGGAATACACCAAATCAGGGAGTACAAGGTGATATGGGATGGACATCATTTGAGGGCAGGGAAGCTAGCAGCAAGATAAAATTTGAGAAGCGATTGAGAGAAATGGGGGAGGAGCATTGGGCTAGGAAGGTTTTCAGCTACTTGTACATGAAGAATGTCGGTACAAAATGGAGGAAGCGAACCAGGAAGTTGACTGGTAAATACTTAGAAAACAGCAGGTGGCCAAACCAAAAAGAACTATCGGTTAAGAAGAAAGTGAAGGAAATGGTGACTGACATGTGGAGAATGGGCATGATTAAGAAGTCTGCACTAGAGATTTATCGAACTTTTAAGCAGGAAATTGCCAAGGAAAGGATCTATGATAATACTCGGGGTAGCTCTCTACTGTTTGAGGCCAGGACGAGAGTACTGCGAACCAAGACATATCGGGCCAAATACGAAGGGGTAGACACAGTATGCAGTGCGTGTGGAGAGGAAGAAGAAACTGCCGAACACTTGATAATGTTCTGTAAAGGGCTTCACCCTATAGTTCAGGATGATGGCGCACAATTTTTCAAAGCACTGGGGTTTAGGGACCGGGAGGGCGAAATAGACTTTAAGCGGGTAGACTTAACTAGAAGGAGGTTATGTGATTGGTGGCTAAAGTCAAGGCACGAGTGAAAATTAAACTCTTCACGGCAAAGTACGAATCCTCAAACTCACTTTTTAAGAAAAAAAAATATAGTTTTTGGTTCATTAATGTTACGGCTTGGTGGCGCTAGCCACCGCCCGATCTAAAGGGTACAGCCATATCCATCCATCCATCCTAGCAGCATTGGCTGCACTGTTGGACTATCGCAGGCTCCTTCAAACTTGCAGCTGCAGTTGATTTTATTTGTGTGGCTGTGTCTTGTTTGTTCCGATAATCAAACAGCCAATTTCCTCAGTGCCAGCGTCACAGGTTTTATTTTGACCAGATACACACATTTTTTTTCATATTTACCACATACACTCACAACATTATGAGTGTGCGCGCAAAATGTGTTCATTTGTTTTACGTGAGTTCCTCATATCTTATTTTTTACCACTAAAGTGTTCTTTCCACCGCACAGTTTTCCAAGCAGACATTATGGTCATGGAGTTTGCTTTTAATCGACGTGAAAAACGTGGAAAATTCAGTAAATTTGATAAAAATTAAATTGATAAACACCCTGTTGTGGCTTTGCTAGCAAATATGTTAGGAAACAGACACGTGTGCAGTGAGGAAGTGTGCGATGTCACAGTCATGTACTGTCAAGAAACGTCACATAACTATGCTTGAAAAACTTTTCTGACCTTCCAAGTTTCAACAGAAGTGTCAATGACACATCACTTCTTTCCTAGCATGAAGTGCTTTCAAGAGTCCACATCTATCAGGACCCCTGCTTGTGATATTTGTCAGGTATTTAATCTGAACTGACATGCCCTAATACATGCATACTTGCACAACAATCTGTCAAATTGCCATCCACTCTTAACAGCCTGTAAACCCACTCCTAACAGCACCCCCTCCACTCTTCTAGTATAGGCTAAAAGGGTGATTACTTACAAAACCATGCTTGTGGAACATTGCTATATATGAACCTTACAATTGTTTGGTGAAAAAAATTAGGGAACCCTTAAGGTTCGAGTAGAACACGACAGTGATTTCCTATCCCTAGTGCATACTCCAACCACCTAGTGCATACTTTTACGGGATAACATTACTTGAAAAGTTTATACTGCAGATTATTACTACGTAATCAATGTTTAAAGTGGCTTGTGCCAGTAATGATTTCACATATAGTTGTAGTCTGTGTAATGGATTTTTATATGGTGGCTAAGGGAGCTTGTTGATACGTACACATAGTTACTTCCAAGAGCGCAGAGATGGGACACAGGATAGACCATGCAATACAGGTACTGGGTAGTATGCTTTAAACCACAAGCAACTATGTGCATGAAATGTTTTTAAACTTGTTATGCACCCACTACATTGTCCTAAGAGAATACTCCAGTAGCATTTGTGCCTTTTGTTATCAGTGGCTGGCTTTGAACAATGAAGTGGCTTGTGCCAGTAAGGGTTTCGCATGTAGCTGCACTCTGTGTAATGCATTTCTAAATGTTGGCTAAGTGAGCTCGTTGATACGTACACATAGTTACTTCGAAGAGCGCAGAGCTGGGACACAGGATAGACCACGCAATACAAGTACTGGGTAGTATGCTTTAAACCGCGATCAACTATGTGCATGAAATGTTTTTAAACTTGTTATACACCCACTACATGGTCCTGAGAGAATACTCCAGTAGCATTTGTGCCTTTTGTTATTCGTGGCTGGCTTTAAACAATGAAGTCATTATGATAATCACACATTCTGTTGGCCAGTGGCAATGCACAATTGTACCATGAAATACTGCGATATTACATGTTGTATTATTAAGCGTGTATTTGTAAAGCATGAAAATTATTTTTGATCAGGCACGTGGCTTTGTGGTAGAACGTCTGCTTGCCACACAAGTAGCTTGGCTTCTATTCTCACTAAGACCTAGAAGGTTATATTTGTTATCCTATTTATTTCCATGTTATATAACATGGACCAGATGTAAAGTGAATATGGAGAATTTCCTGCACCAAAAAATGCCAACACTGCAGCTGTACAGGTGTAATCACACTTGTCCAGAGCAGCAGAGCACATGGCTTTCGTTAGCGACGGCTTCTATGTCACCTTAGCTACATGCTTCTGTTCGCGCATAAATTATCGCACAAAGGCCTAGCACGCCGTTAGCCATGTTAGATATTCATACGGCGTCGGCATTAACATATTTCTGCAGAAAATGGCAACTGGAGCGGTCTGCTGGGTGTTTTATACAAGTGTGATTCGATCTGTAGAAATATTCAGTGATTTAACACTCCAAAATTAATTTTGTTGTGTTCGATTCAACAGTCATGATTTGCAAAACTGTATATGTTTTAACAGTTTACTAATGTTTTAAAATGTTAAGTACACCAAAATAAAAGGAAAACTTGTGCAACAATATGATACACAGCATCCGCCCTGGCACATTATAAAAAAAGACTTCAGAAGTTTTGTAGCGCAGCTGGCTACTTAGCTCCAGGAATGGGCTTGTACCAACGAATACTTACCCTTTCTTAACGGTTCTGTGGATTTCGAGGGCCTGATTATTTCCTACAGCCAACCAATTTTTTAATGTACATTTCTTTAATGTCACTGGAAAGCTCGTAATTCAGAGTGTCTAATCACGCATTGGCAACACAAAAAAGGCAACGAAACAGTTTTCACCAAACGTTGCTGATGGAGTCTTATATGCAACACATGTTGCAAACAGTGGCCTATAGCTGTTTACTGCATTGGTACCGAATTCTGCCATGACAGAGGGCATGAGCGAAATGCTGGAGAGATGGTGTGCATGCACTGTGGTTCAATGAGGTTTTTTGTTGCTGTAGAGTGTTACGACCGTCATCATTATTAAAGTTTTTCGGCCTTTGTGAACGGGACGAAAATATTTCGACGCATTCCAAGCAAGCGTGTGCCATCAAGACGGATTATTCCCTCTCGGCAAAACCTGAACGAGGGGTTCGGGACTGGTTTGCGCAGAAAAAAACGCACGAGCCAGGAGAGGCCATTGTGAGCTCGACTCAAGAAAGGCCATTGTGTTTGCTGCGAGCAAGGCTTTCGAGGCAGACAAGGAGGCAGCTGGACCATTTCGAGGTCACCGAGGATCTGGAAATCTCGGAGCCAGCATGGTATTTGCAGTTCAGGCTGTAAGCTAAAGCTAAATTGGTTGTGGCTGCATCTTGCGAGGTCAAGCAGAGCCCCGGGATATGTGCAGCTAGGCCACAGCTTCTAGCAAACAACCAGGAATGCAATGTGGGGGTGAAGAAAAGGATAATGCACTATGTGCTTCAGCCCTTGCGGGAGCCCGCCTCGACGACGAGGGATTAGACCATTCCTCCTTCCCCCTTTCTCCGTAGGACCAGCTGCATGAGATGGCATATTTTGACCATATGCGGGCTCACCACGACATTGTCCTACCCAAACAATCAAGCAAATTTGACGCGTGTACTGGCAGCCGGTTTTTTGAACCTCACCCAGCTTCCAAAAAAACCCCGGAAGTCAATGTCATCGGGCGTGCGCGAAACTTTGTGACGTGTGTTTGATACGTGTATGGGCAGCCGGTTTTTCGAAACTCACCCAGCCGCCAGAAGAATCTTGGAAACCAAAATCATCGGACGTGTGCGAAACTTGGTGACGTGTGCGAAAACGTCGGTGCAGTGCTTTGGCGAGCATATTTGGGCATCGTGCGGGTTGTGCCCTCTCCACATGCATTGTGCGGTGTCTTTCCTCTCCTTCGTGGAGCGCCGTATTGGCTGAAGCCGCGGACAGTGCGCCCAGCGTTGGCAACGCGGCGCTATATAAACGGAAGACTTTTGTGTATCTCAAAAAATTTCCACAGTTGAGCAGTTCCCGTGTACAGTTTTTGACTTCTCCTTTCAAACTCTCAGTTACTAACCATGTAAATAAATTGTTGTCGTTTTTACAAGCGCCTCATCTGACTTGTTCGACGATGGGTCCTTGGATGGGGGCCCACTACCAAACTGAGACCCGCGGGACCCGGAGTCGCAACAACTAGTGGCAGCGGTGGGATAGCGTCAACCCAGGTCGTAACAAATGGTGGCAGCGGTGGAATAGCGTCAACCCAGGGCGCAACAACTGGATGGCAGCGGTGAAATTGCGTCAACCCAGGCCGCAACCACTGGATTCAGCTGAGAGATGGTGTCAACCCAGGTAGCAATGACTCGACGACAGCAGTCAGATGCTACGACCTTATCGACTTCGAGAGGCGATACGTCGCAACGTGAAGACAGAGGTCGTATTTGAAGACGCTGAGAAAACAGCAGCGGCTCTGTCTTTTTATTAACCGCGCGCGCGCCAGCGAGTTCCTCGTCTTTCTCGTGTTTGCGTTCTGCATAAAAGCGTGCAGGTGCGCGTATGCGCTGTTGCCTTCGTCTTTTTCGTGGGACACACGTGACATTTACCTCCCTCCAAAAATGGCAGCGTCCCAATGCGCACCCAAGGCGCTCTACTTATAAAAACGCAATTATGCACCGGCAAGCACAGGACAAACGAGAGTTAGCTGGACAAGTAGGGTTTCATCCGGATGACATGAACGATTTCAGGTGAGCGGTGTCGGCGACTGGAACTGCAATCGCCGTCGGGAATAACTTCGTAGTTGATGTCGTTCAATCGTCGGGTGACTCGATATGGGCCGAAGTATCGTCGTAATAGCTTCTCTGAAAGTCCGTGTCGACGTATTGGGATCCACACCAGTCCCTTGTCACCTGGTTTGTAGGTTACCAATTTATGTCGTAGGTCGTATCGTTTCGCATCTTTGTGTTGCTGGTGACAAATACAACAAATACGCATGCGGGCTAGCTGTCGGGCTTCTTCGGCGCGCTGGCCAAATTCTTCGGCGTCAGCGTGAGTGTCGTCACACTCGTGCGGCAACATAGCGTCCAACGTTGTAATGACTTCGCGCCTGTGTATTAAACTAAACGGCGTCATTCCGATAGTTTCCTGCCGGGTGGTATTATAGGCGAAGGTCACATAAGGCAAGATTTCGCACCAGTTCTTGTGTTTTGTGTCGACATACATACAGAGCATGTCTGCGAGGGCCTTATTAAGCCGCTCTGTTAGTCCGTTCGTTTGTGGGTGTTACGCCGTTGTTCTCCGGTGAGCTGTACCACTGAGCCTGAGAACCGACTCCAAAAGTTCTGCCACGAACGCACTTCCTCTATCCGTGATGAGAAATGTTGGAGCACCGTGCCGAAGGACGACGTTTTCTATGAATAAATGAGCCGCTTCTGTTGCTGTGGCCCTCGGCATGGCTTTAGTTTCTGCGTATAGCGAGACAAGTAATCGGTGGCGACAATGATCCATCTGTTCCCTGTGGTAGAAGTTGGGAATAGGCCCAGGAAATTCATTTCGAATTGGGCGAATGACTTTGGTGGTACTTGGATGGAATGTAAAAAGCATGCCGGCCTGCCGGGTGGTGCTTTGCGTCTTTGACAGTCGGCACGTGTTTGGACGTGATGTTTCACAGCAGCAGGTAGGTTCGGCCAGTAGTAGCTGTTTTGCAGACGGGACAATGTTCGAGTGTAACCGAGGGGACAGGAGGTGACTTTGTCATGTCAGGCTTCTAGAATTTCTTTTCGCAGCGATGCAGGGACGACGAGCAAGTATGGGCTACCGGTGGGAAAAAAGTTTTTCTTGTATAGGACGTCGTTTCTTAAACAAAAAGATGGCACTCCTCTCGCAAAAAGTCGTGGCACGTCTTCACGTCATCCTTCTAAGAAGTCGATAAGCGGAACCAGGTCAGGGTCACTGCGCTGCTCTTGTGAAATAGTGGACGCGTTGATGACTCCCAAGAATGCGGCGTCCATAGACTCGTCATTAATAGCAGCAGGCTCGAGTGTGACCGCGAGAGACAGTCTGCATCGGTGTGCTTCTTCCCTGATTTATAAATAATGGCCATATCAAACTCCTGAAGCCGAAGGCTCCAGCATGCTAAACGGCCAGATGGGTCTTTCAAGTTTGCCCCGCCGCGGTGGTCTAGTGGCTAAGGTACTCGGCTGCTGACCCGCAGGTCGCGGGTTCAAATCCCGGCTGCGGCGGCTGCATTTCCGATAGAGGCGGAAATGTTGTAGGCCCGTGTACTCATATTTGGGTGCACGTTAAAGAACCCCAGGTGGTCAAAATTTCCGGAGCCCTCCACTACGGCGTCTCTCATAATCATATGGTAGTTTTGGGACGTTAAACCCCACATATCAATCAAATCTTTCAAGTTAGTAAGCCAGCAAAGCGAGCGGTGATCACTGACAACCTTGAATGAGCGGCCGTACAGATACGGTCGAAATTTGAGAACCGCCCAAACCACGGCGAGGCACTCTTTCTCGGTAGTCGAGTAGTTCTCTTCCACGCGAGAGAGAGCTCTGCTGGCATAGGCTATCACTTTCTCGCAGTTATCTTGCCATTGTACCGGTACGGCGCCCAGGTGTAAATTGCTTGCGTCGGTGTGAAGTGCTGTTGGCCCTTCCTGGTCGAAGTTCGCAAGAACCGGAGGTGTTTGGAGGCGTTGGCGTAATTCGTTGAACACTGTTTGTTCCTTTTCGCTCCAAAAAAATGGGACATCCTCTCGTGTGAGCCGCGTCAGAGGCGCCGCAATAGACGAAAAGTTGGCGATGAATTGTCGTTAATAAGCGCAGAGGCCTAAGAAGCGTCTCACTGCTCTTTTGTCATGCGGTGCAGGAAACTTCGCGACAGCGTCGATTTTTCCCGGGTCAGGTCGAACACCTTCGTGGCTGACCACGTGGCCTAAGAAGCAAAGTTCGCTTAAACCAAAATGGCACTTCTCTGGTTTTAAAGTCAGGCCAGCCGAACGTATAGCTTGTAGAACTGCGAATAATCGACTTAGGTGTTCCTCGAATGTAGCTGAGAAGACGATAACGTCGTGTAGATAGACCAAGCATGTCTGCCACTTCAGTCCTGATAGCACGTGTCCATTAAACGCTGAAAAGTGGCTGGCGCAGCGCATAAACCGAATGGAAGCACTTCAAATTCATAAAGACCGTCCGGCGTCACGAAAGCAGTTTTTACACGGTCTCTCTCGTTGACCTCAATTTGCCAATAGCCACTTCGCAGGTCCATCGATGACAAATAGCGTGCATGCCGCAGCCGATCAAGAGAGTCATCTATGCGTGGCAGTGGGTAGACGTCTTTCTTCGTTACTTGGTTTAACTTGCGGTAATCTATACAGAAACGCAAGCTGCCGTCTTTCTTTTTAACCACTACAACGGGAGATGCCCAGGGACTTTTGGAAGGCTGTATTACGTCATCTTGGAGCATCTTCTGAACTTGCTTTTGGATCTCCTCACGTTCTTTCGGAGCCATATGGTATGGATTTTGACGGATCGGTCTCGTATTTTCTTCAACTATGATTCGGTGCCGGGTCAGTGGTGTTTGCTTGACTTTCGACGTGCACGAAAAACAATTTTTGAACTGGTGTATCAGCTCTAGTAGGCGCTGTTTATCCGAGGGTGACAGGGTTGAGCAAATGTTAACAGACAAAGGTGTCGAGGCTGGGATGGTCGCGTCGTCCGGTTGCAAAGCGAAGCAATCTTTGGCTTGGTCCACGTCGTCATAGTAGGCAATCGCGGTGCCCTTCTGGATGTGACGACGCTCGTTGCTGAAGTTGGTGATGAGCACTTCTGCCCGCCCATCAGTTAGTGCCAGAACGCCTCTTGCTATTGAAGCACCTTGCGTAAGCAATAGCGTGTCTATTCGCTCCGCTATCACCTCATTACGGCACGGCCGTTCACATAACACCGACAAAAGGCAGCAAGATCGCGGCAGGAGCATCACATCATCGGCTACACGTAAATGTTGCAGTTGTTCTTCAGTGGTGGCGTCGACGTAAGGATGGACGGAAAAGGTGACAATACGTTCTGGAATGTTGATGACGGCACCGTACTCTCGCAGAAAATTCATACCCAAAATCAACTCTTTACAACAGTCCAGTAAAATGACAAAAGTGGCGACGAAGCTTCAATCACCGATTACGAGCCGAGTGGTGCATTTACCGGTTAGCGTCATTAGCTGTCCACCAGCACTCCTTATGCTCGGCCCACTCCACGGCGTCTTGACCTTCTTAAGGCGGTCGGCGAGCTCTTGTCTCATAACAGAGAAGTCAGCACCAGTGTCAACCAATGCTGTTACGTGGTGTCCGTCTATAATAACGCTGAGGTCGGCACGTACAAATTCATTAGCATTAGTACTCGTGGTTGTCATCGTCTTCGTCATCACCGTCGTCACGTCGTCTTTGTGTAGAGGCAAGGGGGTCTTTTTGGCGTCTCCTCGATTGGCAACCTTGCCTCCGGAGGTCGCGGTCGTTAGTTTCCCTGGGACGGGCTTGCGGAGCGGTTTCTGACGGCGTCAGCGTAGCTTTGGCGATTCGGGGAAGTGTTACCTCGTGCAGGTGAGGGAGACCACCAGCGACGACTTGGTGAAGACGCTTGGTTGGTCGGCAGGTGATCAGCACCATGGTCTCGAGGGTCTTCAAAATAAAATGAAGCGGGTCGAGAAAAGTTTCCAAACCGGGTTTCTCGATGACGGCAGTAGCGCGAGATGTGGCCTGGTTCGCCGCAGTGGAAACAAAGGGGTCAACGGTCAGCAGTGCGCCACAAGTCGGTCCGACGTACTCTTGGTCGCCGCACAAGTTCCCGCTGCCACCACGGCAAGATAACGGGCCGTGGCTGAAAAGGAGCTTCTTCTGGGGCAGGCGGATGACAGCGGGCGGCATCAGCATAGGTCAGTGGACGTGGTTCGGGTGGTGGCGCCGGTGATGGAAAGGCTTGCCGTAGTTCTTGGCGCACGATTTCCGCGACAGAAGCAACTGGGGGCTCGGTAGACGGAAGGCCGAGGGCCCGCAGCTCTTCCCGCAGGATTTGCTTTATAATTTGGCGTAAAGAGTTTTCGAAAACAGCAGCGTTTTGAGCAGCGGCACCAACAGGCGTTTGGTCGGGCAGGCGGCCAAAGTGGCGGCATCGTTGCCGGAGCACCCGCTCGATGACAGTCGCCTCTTTGATGAATTTGTAGCAAGAGAGGAAGACAAGACGGTGGCCAACGTGGTCGTGTCGTTCTCTTGCCACTTTATTATCAAAGGCGATTGCCGAAGCGGAGCGGCGGCGGCTGCCACGTCCGAACCGCCAGGCCTGGTGCTCGTTCTCTACCACTCGCACCTCGAGCTGTCGCGTGAGCTGCACGAGAGGCGCAGCGCGGTGGCTAGAAAAATGACAATGATGATGAATGGCGATGATGATGACGCTACAGATAGATTTGTTAATGGCAGAACAGCCAGCACAATCCATAACAACCACACAGGCGGACATACACCAGGCTTCCCCAACGAGCACGGGTGCGCCTGCCAAGTCTCCGGTAGAGCCCACGCCTTCCGGATCCCGTGGCCAACCTCCTGAGCCTTGGAAGGGCGATACCACAACGCAACAATCTACCTTGAATTCAGACATGACCCTCATCATGACCCAGGCGACTACCACCTTTGCGCGGAACATCAGCAGACCGGTCACAATGGACCTGACTGCCTGCAGTGACTTCCGTGCGCTATTTCGACCACGGCGTTTCCACGCCCGTCGACTCGGTCATCCGCGCCGGCATGTCAGCCATACTGCAACGCTCAGGTCGGTGTTCCATCGACGGCTATGTCCGGGCCAGAACTACCAGCCCACTACTCCTTGTCAACAGCCATGTCGGCGCCATATGTGCTGTTGGAGACGCCGCCGCATTTTTTGTTTCAGTACTCGGTCGTCCTGGTTCCGCTTCAATGCATAGCACCATCTCGCCACCATCACCGGCTCGGCCTTTCCGGCGCCCTCCCACGGCTCCACCTGTGGATACCGTTGTCATACACGCATTCTCGAAGTACCGGGTGCGCTCTTGAGTGATTCCGCCAAGTCATTGTGGGACGCTCGTGTTTATGGCCACAGCGACCCGGCGCTTCCATCTTTGCCCGCTGCATTTCTCCCAGTGTCGCCCGCCAGAGACCCACTGGTTGCCGATTGTCCCTTCCCGTTGACGACCTTGACTGCTCACGGACCCCGTTTCGTTTTGCGAACCTAACTCGCTTGTATATACGCTCTAATTATTTTCACTCCGGCTTCATTTCTGCGGGGGGAGTAATCTGTAGCGTCATCATCATCGCCATTCATCATCATCGTCATTTTTCTAGCCACCGCGCTGCGCCTCTCGTGCAGCTCACGCGAGAGCTCGAGGCGCGAGCGGTAGAGAACGGGCCCCAGGCATGGCGGTTCAGACGTGGCAGCCGCCGCCCCTCCGCTTCGGCAATCGCCTTTGATAATAAAGTGGCGAGAGAACGACACGACCACGTTGGCCGCCGTCCCGTCTTCCTCTCTCGCTACATATTGCTACGGGGCGCCACAAACGAACATTGTAGAAAAGATGACGATGTTTAGGGCAAGCTCGTTCTGACTGGGCTCCATATTGTATGCCTGCCTGTTTACCAAAAGAAAAGGTATTTTTTAGACGCCTTCGCCCCGTAACATTTTGGTAGAGGTGCTGGTCTTCCCACAGTCAACACCATGACAATTCTACGCAGCGGACGTTCCTTGGCTGCCTGTGCGATGCCTGATCAAGACGAGCACGAGGATTCTTCGGAGACTACCCCAACCGTGCTTCGTCCAACTACGCAGCAACCAACAGCACCACATCCAGCTGCTACTAACCACACCGTCGTCCTGACTCAACCGCGTGACCCAGGCACCTTTTCGGGCAGTGACAGCACTGACGTGGAGGAATGGCTTCAGCTGTACGAAAGGGTGAGCGCTCTTTACAACTGGGATCCGACGCTCATGTTCGCCAATATTATTTTCTACCTTGATGGTACAGCTAAAGTGTGGTTTTCCAACCACAAGGAAGATATCACGAGTTGGGACACCTGTAAGCAGAAACTCATCGATCTCTTCGGCAAGCCCATCAGGCGTCGTCGTGTTGCGCATAAAAAACTAGCGTGCCGAATCCAGTCCTGTACCGAGTCGTACGTTACGTATATACAACATGTGCTCGCCCTCTGCCAGAAGGTTGGTGACAAGATGCCGGAATCTGAAAAGGTCGCGCACATCCTCAAAGGAATTGCCGATGGCGCCTTCAATCTCCTCGTATTTCGAAACTCATCGACCGTAGACGACGTTATCAATGAATGCCGACGCTTCGAAGACGCGAAAAGTCACCGTATCACTCCACACTTTTCGCGTTTTCCCAACACGGCTGCAACATCTACCTGCGAGGACGCCCGTTTGCCACCAGCCCCTGCTGCTTCCGACAATATCGTGCGCATCGTGCGCCACGAAATCGAGGCAGCGTCTCCCCTGTCTTACCAAGTCCAGGCCCCCAACGACTCTCGCGCCACGATTTCTTTGATCAAGAGTGTCGTACGCCAGGAACTGGCCAACGCCGGGCTTCAGACGCTATGCCCCGTTAACCAACCTGACTATCGACTGCCCAGTACACCTAGTATGTCCCGCGGACCGAACAACCGCCAACGTTACCGGAACCCGGCAGAATGGCGAACTTCGGATGACAGACCGATCTGCTTTAACTGTGGACGAGTCGGCCATATTTCACGTCATTGCCGCACTTCCTGGGGTTGGCAGCCATGGTCGCATTATGCCAACACCCGACGCCCACCTGCTGGCTCTCGGATGCCGATCTACACGGCACAAGATGATGCTTCGCCATCCAGGCCCGCCCAACCAAGCCGCTCCCCGTCGCCCTCTGGACGCATGTCCCGCTCAACTAACCGACGTCGCTCCCCCTCACCCTCCTTCCACCAGTCCTCGGAAAACTGACGGGCGCAGCTCCTAGAGGTGAGCCTGCTTCGACCACCCAACCCGAAATTCCTCTACACACGATACCTGGACACAACAACTTGATTAATGTAAATGTTGACGGTACTTCTGTGGTAGCACTCATTGACACTGGCGCTCACATATCAGTCATGAACTCCAGCCTTTGTGCTCGACTCAAGAAAGTGGCCACTCCTGCTCCGATCACTGTTGTCCGAGTAGCTGATGGTGCAACACCGGCGGTCACTGGGATGTGTACCGCCCGTGTCACTGTTGCTGGACGTCATACCACTGTTCTGTTTTACGTACTGGACCACTGCCCACATGACATCATTTTGGGACTCAATTTTCTGTCGGAGCATTCCGCCCTAATTGACTGTTCTGCTGGTGTTGTTCAGCTCGCCCTACCACACGCCGTAGACCCTCCTGATCCTGCGCCGCCAAAGCTATGCTCCGCCGACTTTGTTCGCCTATCTTGTCGAGCTGTGAGGTATATCGACGTCTCTTCTGATCCACCTGTGGCTGACGGCGATTATGTCATTTCACCTAATCCTACAGTCCTCCGTTCGCTCAATGTTGCGTTCCCCCACACCATCATCACAATGAAGGACAACGTGGCATGTCTCCCTATTGTGAACTTTGGACTTTGCTCTGAAGTGCTGCCACGAGGGATATCCCTTGCAACCCTTGCCCCGGCCGGCGACTACCACATATCGGCCTTAACAGAGGATACACCGTCATCTGCAAGTATTCAGTTGGGCAGTACACTTGACTGCATAACTGGAATGATTGCCTCTGATCTCCCGCCCAAGCATGTGTCTGCGCTTTGTGGCCTTCTTGCGTCGTATCAAGACGTCTTTGATCTTTGTGACCGACCCCTAGGTCAAACGACCGTCGTAAAGCATCGGATCAACACCGGTGATGCAAATCCAGTACAACGGCGACCCTATCGGTTTTCCTCCACCGAGCCCCACGTGATCCAGCAAGAAGTCGACAAGATGCTTGCCCGAGACATCATTGAACCTTCTTCAAGTCCTTGGGCTTCGACCGTTGTGCTCGTGAGAAAGAAGGATAACAGCTGGCGCTTCTGTGTCGACTACAGAAATCTTAACAAAGTTACAAAAAAGACGTGTATCCTCTGCTGCGGATAGATGACGCTCTTGACTGCCTTAGTGGAGCAAATTATTTCTCTTCCATCGACCTTCGTTCCGGGTACTGGCAGATATCAGTTGATGATCTGGACCGTGAAAAGACGACATTTATAACTCCCGACGGGCTCCATCAGTTTAAAGTAATGCCGTTCGGGTTATGCAATGCCCCGGCTACATTCGAACGAATGATGGACGCTCTTCTTCACGGTTTCAAGTGGTCAATCTGCTTATGCTACGTTGATGACGTCATTGTTTTTTCGCACTTTCGAAATTCACCTCGAGCGTCTCTCAACAATTCTTTCGGTTTTTTGCAAAGCAGGGCTCCAACTAAACTCGTCAAAATGTCACTTCGGCCGCCGGCAGCTCACTGTCCTTGGACACCTTGTCGATTCTTCTGGTGTTCGTCCCGATCCTGAGAAAATCCACGCCGTCAAGAACTTCTCTGTGCCGACCTCTGCGAACGACGTTCGAAGCTTTGTGGGCTTTTGTTCTTACTTTCGTAGATTTGTGCGGAATTTCGCTGACATCGCACGCCCGCTCACGGAACTACTAAAAAAATGTGACTTTTGTGTGGGGACCTGAACAAGCCAGAGAATTCGTTGAACTGACGAGTAGACTTACGACGCCACCGATTCTCGGCCACTTTGATTTATGCGCTCCAGCGGAAGTGCGTACCGACGCCAGCGGCCACGGAATTGGAGCCGTTTTGGCAAAACGACAGCATGGCTGCGAGCACGTTATTGCACACGCTAGCCGTCTTTTATCGCCAGCAGAGCGAAATTACTCCATCACAGAACGCGAATGCCTCGCGCTCGTCTGGGCAGTGGCTAAATTTCGGCCGTTTTTGTATGGACGCCCATTCATGGTTGTCACTGATCACCACGCCTTATGCTGGTTGTCGTCCTTAAAAGATCCTAGTGGACGTCTCAGCCGGTGGGCTCTACGGCTACAGGAATATTCCTACACGGTTGTCTACAAATCAGGTCGCCACCATGAGGATGCCGATTGCTTGTCGCGTCATCCAGTAGACCCAGCAGACGTTTCTGAGAGCGATGAGCCTACTTGCGTTTTGGCACTTTCTGCGTTTAGCAACATCGGAGATCAGCAACGCCGTGATCCTAACCTCAGAGATATAATCCTTCGGCTTAGTGGTCCCACAACTCCTCCGTCTCTCCGTATGTTTTTGCTCCAAGATGGCGTCTTATATCGCTACAGCATGCATCCTGACGGACCTGAGCTGCTGTTCGTCATACCACAACATATGCGTCAGACTGTCCTTGCACAGTTGCATGACATTCCGACAGCTGGTCACCTGGGAGTTTCAAGAACTTATGACCGCGTTCGACGTCGCTTCTTTTGGCCCGGTATTTACCGATTCGTCTTCCGTTACGTCGCCTCATGCAAATCCTGTCAACACCGCAAAAAACCAGCAACCCTTCCAGCGGGACGCTTTCAGCCCATTCAGATCCCATCCGAACCATTTTATAGGGTAGGTGTGGACTTACTAGGACCGTTCCCTTTATCGGCCAGCGGAAACAAGTGGATAGCAGTCGCCACGGATTACACCACTCGGTATGCCATCACGCGAGCCCATCCTACCAGTTGTGCGACCAACGTCGCTGACTTTCTTCTAGAAGACGTCATATTACACCATGGTGCTCCTCCGCAACTGCTTACCGATCGGGGTCACTACTTTTCATCACAAGTTATCCTAGACATATTACACTCTTGCGCTACAAAGCACAAGTTCACAACGGCGTACCATCCTCAAACCAACGGGCTCACGGAGCGGCTAAATAGAACAATCATGGACATGCTCGCCATGTACGTTTCTTCCGACCATCGCGACTGGGACTCCGCCCTTCCATTTGTAACATTTGCCTATAATACGTCTCGGCATGACACTGCGGGTTTCTCGCCATTTTTTCTCCTGTACGGACGAGAACCTACGTTGCCTTTTGACACGCTCTTTCCTGCCTTTAGCCACACGTCAGAATATGCCCGCGATGTCATCTCTAGAGCTCTAGAGGCACGTGAGTTTGCTCGCCGGCGTCTGAGCGATTCGCAGGAACGACAACGACAGGTCTACGACGCGTGCCATTGTGATGTCCACTTCAGTCAAGGTGACACAGTCCTTCTCTGGACGCCGTCGCGGCGAGTTGGCCTGTGCGAAAAGCTGACTTCACCGTACTCGGGTCCGTACCGTGTGGTGCGCCAAGTCACCGACGTAACATATGAAATCGAACCTCTTAACGCCACGAGCGCGCGATCGTGTTCTGACGTTGTTCACGTCACGAGGCTGAAGCGATATTACTCGGACCAACCAAGCACCGAGACGGTGCCTTCGCCGCTGGGGGTGATGCTACGGGGCGCCACAAACCAACATTGTAGAAAAGAGGACGATGTTTAGGGCGAGCTCGTGCTGACTGGGTTCCATATTGTATGCCTGCCTGTTTACCAAAAGAAAAGGTATTTTCAGACGCCTTCTCCCCGTAACAATATCATCTGGTTCTTGGTCATTGTAGCAGCATCTCGGAAGTTCTGCTGTAGCATGTCGCGGGCAACAACTTCAGCTGCAGGAGACGTCAAGGTAGATGGTAGTGGCTGCTTGCAGGATGCGCAGATTGCCAAGGTTGATGGAAGATCATGTTCATTGGATAATGTCGACGGTGGAAGCTCCGGGATCGGGTGCCGAATAATGGGTGAAAATATCTCGTGCCCAGACTCCGAGGCGCATGGCAAGGTAGCCGTCGTGGAGTCTGGGGTCGCTGAGGTGTCACGTGCCGTTGATGTCACGGGAATTGTGCATGTGGCAGGCACCTGCGGTGAACCATTGTACGTGGGCGCCAACGAAACGCAGCTCTCGGTGGTGTAGTCAGTGGAAGTGCGAGCGTCTTCTACCTCGTCGTCGTGGTCGGGTGCAGGATTCAATGTTCCTGTGACCGGAAATGAGGTAGAGGGAGTCGTAGCCGGAGTGGTGAGGTCGTGGTCGTTAGAGGGTTGCGTGCCGGTTGGTAGCACACGTTGCGACGCAGTGACAGCCCCAAAGTCGCGGGACCCTGGAAGCAGTCAGTACGTGAGGCCGTAGCAGGTGAGCAGCTCAGTGCGGAGGGCGTCATAGGGCTGCGGGCTCGTGATCGATGTGGTAGCAAGATGGCGAAACTCGACCGGCAGCGCGTCGAGCAAGATGGCGTGCATAAGCGGCTGGTCCGCGACGCCATTCACAGCGAGAACGGCGTCGAGCCGCATGAGCCATGCCTCGAGTAAGGCCGGGTGGAACGGCGGCACTAGCGGGCAGAGTGGCGGAAGCATGGCAGCTGGTAGCTCACCGAAGGACGTGTCCGTCAGGTCACCAATGTAGCGAGAGAGGAAGACGGGACGGCGGTCAACCTGGTCGTGTCGTTCTCTCGCCACTTTATTATCAAAGGCGATTGCCGAAGCGGAGCGTCGGCAGCTGCCACGTCTGAAGCGCCATGCCTGGTGCTCGTTCTCTACCGCTCGCGCCTCGAGCTGTCGCGTGAGCTGCACGAGAGGCGCAGCGTGGTGGCTAGAAAAATGACGATGATGATGAATGGCGATGATGATGACGCTTCAAATTCATCCACTGTTGTTGGTGGATTTCGTACAAGGCCGGCGAAAAGCGGTTCCTTAACTCCCCGCATCAGGTGACGAACTTTCCTTGCCTCGGGCATGTCAAGGTCAGCGCGGCGAAATAGACGGGCCATATCCTCAGCGAACATGGCGACGCTTTCGTTCGGCTTTTGCATGCGGGCTTCAATCACCTGTTGTGCGAGATCCCGTCGGTCCGCACTCAGGAACGTCTCGAGAAGCTTTTGGCGGAAATTGTCCAGGTTTGGAAAGTAGGCTCCCTGTTCTCCTACCATGTGCGAGCGCTATTTTCCATTGCGAAGTAGGCACGGCCAAGTTTTTCTTGCATGCTCCAACGATTCACCACAGCGGTCCGCTCGAACTGGTCGAGCCAATCCTCGACATCTTCATACGTTTCTCCACGGAAGACTTCGGGAACACGAGGAGTTTCAAAAGTTACCTGGTAAAGATGAGCCGTCTGGGCCGGAGGGAGATTCGCAGACGTTGAAGGGGCTGCCATGTTGATAACAGGAGATGCCGTCCAGAGTTCTGGACTTAGGCCTAGTAGGCGCCAGCTGAATCGGTGTACTGGAGTCGTAACAAGATGTTGAGGCTCCAGACTGGGTGAACGCTTTCTTGCATCAGGTTGAGGGCCCCAGCACCTCCACCAGTGTCGCAACGTGAAGACAGAGGTCGTATTTGAAGACGCTGAGAAAACAGCAGCGGGTCGGTCTTTTTATTAACCGCGCGCGCCAGCGAGTTCCTCGTCTTTCTTGTGTTTGCGTTTTGCATAAAAGCGTGCAGATGCGCGTATGTGCTGCCGCCTTCGTCTTTTTCGCGGGACACTCGTGACAATATGCGGGCCCACCACGACATTGTCCTACCCAAACAGTCAAGCAAATTTGACACGTGTACTGGCAGCCGGTTTTTCGAACCTCACCCAGCTTCCAGAAGAATCTCGGAAGCCAATGTCATCGGGCGTGCGCGAAACTTTGTGACGTATGTTTGACACGTGTATTGGCAGCCGGTTTTTCGAACCTCACCCAGCTGCCAGAAAAATCTTGGAAACCAAAATCATCGGACGTGCGCGAAACTTGGTGACGTGTGCGAAAACGTCGGTGCAGTGCTTTGGCGACCATATTTGGGCATCGTGCGGACTGTGCCTTCTCCACATGCATTGTGTGGTGTCTTTCCTCTCCTTCATGGGTGGAGCACCTAGACCATGGAGTACCGTATTGGCTGAAGCCGCGGACAGTGCGCCCAGCGTTGGTAACGCGGCGCTATATAAACGGAAGACTCTTGTGTATCTCAAAAAAGTTCTACAGTTCAGCAGTTCTCATGTACAGTTTTTGACTTCTCTTTTCGAACTCTCAGTTACTAACCATGTAAATAAATTGTTGTGTAGGGGGGAATTCGCAAGGCACTGACGAGTGGGACCATCTCTCTCTGAGTGCGAAGCGCGAGTGTGTGCACGAGCTGTAGACGCTGGACTGCTCGAGCATTTCTGTCCGTACCGGCTGCCTGCCTACTACCTGGCGTCGCTATTAAACTCCCTTTCAAAGTAGTGGAAGTGTGCTGGGTACGCAAACCTGGAACTTCGAAGCCGGAAGCTGCCCACTGCATCAGCAATGCCTGATCAGACGACCGAGCAAGGCACCCCCCTGCAGAGCACGGCCCAATCTCAACTGGTCATCGTACCTACCACCCTGTGCCAACGGGATCCCCCCTTCTTCAGCGGCACCGAGGACCAAGATGATGAAGACTGGTTGCAGCTGTTCGAAAAGGTGAGCGCCGCCAACAAGTAGGACGACCCCTCGAAATTGGAGTACGTCCCATTTTATCTCAAAGACGTCGCCAGCCTGTGGTTCACAAACCACCGTACTGAGTTTACCACTTGGGCCGCTTTCAAGACCACCCTTGCAGCTGTGTTCGATCGCCCCGCAGTGCGCAAGCTGCGTGCTGAACAGCGCCTACGCGGACGAGCGCAAAGGCAAGGCGAAAACTTCACTAGCTACATTGAAGATGTTATCGATTGATGCCGGCGCTTTAACCCTGAGATGACCGAGCAAGACAAGATCAGGCATATCTTGAAAGGAATAGACGATGATGCCTTTGAAATGTTGCCGGAAAATAGCCCAAGTACCATATCCGAACTTGTGACCTTGTGCCAAAACTTGGAAGAGATTTGCAAGCAACGTGCATTAGTTCGGCGGTCAACGACAGCAGACGACTCTCCCGCTTCTCTGGCCGTCAGTGGTGACAGCACCCTGTTGGAGCAGATAAAAGTATATGTACGTGAAGAGGTCGCACGACAGCTTTCGTGTCTCTCGTATCTCCCGACCACCGAAGCACCAATGAACCGTCTAACGCCGACAATCAGACAGGCTATTCAGGAGCAGGTCTCCGAGGCGTGTCCATTACCTACGCCTGCCTCTCCATCAGCACCTGTTGCAGCGCCACTGACTTATGCGGCCGCCGCGGCAATGCCTCCGCCTCGTCTGCCATTGTATACGCCGCAACCTGTGCGACCTTCCACCGCGCCGTTTCCATCTACACAGCAGCACGCTGGAAATCCTTGGCGCACTGCTGACAACCGGCCGATATTCTACTTTTGCGGGATTCCAGGTCATGTTGCGCGTCTATGTCGTCGGCGCTTCGCAGCTAATACACCAAGATACCCTGACTACTCGTTTCGGCCTCCATGCCACGCGCCTCACGTGCCACCTGAAGTTCACGAACGCGATGCGCAAGCTGCTTCCGGCACCCGAACCTCCGCTTCTCGACGTTCTACTTTCCGCTCGCCTTCCCATTCACCAAGTCGTCGTTCCGTGTCGCCTATGCGTCGACGACCCACCTCCATTGAGACGGAAAACTAACTGCCGCAGCTCCGGAGGCACGAGTTGCGTCATCGTGTAATCATTTAAGTCCTCGCCTGTCTCCCGCCAATCTTATCGATGTAATCGTCGAAGGTGTACGAACACTCACACTCATCGATACCGGTGCCGCGATATCTGTGATTAGTCAGACTCTGCCGCTCTCTTCGTAAAGTGACAATGCTTTCTCCCGTAGTTTCTTTGAGCACTGCGAGCGCCCAACAAATTGAGCCCGTCGCGGCATGTACGGCAAAAGTGGTTATTCGAGACGTGTTGTACATCATTGAATTTCACGTGTTGGCTTCATGTTCCCACAATGTCATCCTAGGATGGGATTTCCTATCACGTCATCACGCCGTCGTGGACTGCGCTCGGGCCGAAGTGGAGCTGTTACCATTTCGTTACGCGCCTTCTGTTGATGCGGCCGTATGTAGTGTGGCTAACCTTGTCTGCGCGACGGACATAGACCTTCCTCCTTTCAGCGCCCAGTTTGTCCCTGCCTGCTGCACTTCACTTTCTGACGCTACCGTCCTATTCCCGCCATATCAAATCTTCGGTAGCCGCCATCACACATCGCTGCCATTCGCCGTTCTTGCGCTTTGTGAAGACACTACCGGAATATTTATTTCCAATCCGAACTCGTGCCTCCTCAGTTTGCGCCACAACGAGATGCTCGGCCACATTCAGCTTATCGATGAAGGTACTATGGTGCTTGCCAATTTCTTCGACACCAAGCCGAATATGGAGCTGAACGCGTTGGTTCCTCACTTTGCCTCGAACAGTGTGTCGTCCGATGCATTTTATCGTTCTATTGACTGCCATCTAGTCCCGGCTTAACGAGAGCAGCTTCTTACCTTGTTGCACGAATTCAGGCGTTCGTTCGACTTTCCCCAAGCGGTTCTAGGAAGAACGAACGCCGTTGTGCACACAATTGACACAAGAAAGAGTACTCCTTTGCGCCAGCGCCCCTATCGTGTGTCTCCGGCGGAGCGTCGCGTAATTGCAGAACAAGTAGATGACATGCTACAGCGTGGAGTCATCAAGCCTTCTTGTAGTCCTTGGTCTTCACCAGTTGTACTCGTCAAAAAAAAAAAGAATGGTTCGATCCGGTTCTGCGTTGGCTACAGGCGCCTAAACAACATTACGAGGAAAGATGTTTACCCTCTTCCCTGCATAGACGACGCTCTCAATTGTCTCCAATGTGCAGAATTTTTTTCCGTGCTTGACCTTCGCTCAGGTTATTAGCAGGTCCCAATGGCTGAGTCTGATCGTCCAAAAACGGCGTTCGTCACACCAGATGGTCTCTATGAATTCACCGTAATGTCATTCGGACTCTGCAATGCGCCCGCCACATTCGAGCGAATGATGGACAGCATTTTACGCGGTCTCAAATGGAACATCTGCTTGTGCTATCTTGATGACGTTGTGGTCTTTTCCCCCGATTTCACTTCGCATCTCACTCGTCTGCGTAAAATTCTACAGTGCCTTACAAACGCCAGGCTTCAGCTTAACTTGAAGAAATGTCACTTCGGGGCTAAACAACTCACCATACTTGGTCATGTCATCTCGAAAGCCGGCATCCTTCCCGACCCTGACAAGCTTCGTGCTGTTGCCAAATTTCCTAAGCCTACTACAGTTAAAGAACTACGGAGCTTTGTGGGCCTGTGCTCCTATTTTCGTCGGTTTGTCCGGAACTTTGCTTCCATCATCGCTCCGCTCACCAAACTCCTTGCTGGCCCTGCAGATCTTTTGAATTGGACAGAAGCCTGTGACGAATCCTTCACGACACTGCGCCAACTCCTTACCTCACCACCTGTACTGCGTCATTACGACCCTACTGCACCGACCGAAGTACACACGGATGCAAGTGGCGTCGGCCTTGGTGCAGTACTCGCGCAACGCAAACCAGGTTTTACGGAGTATGTGGTCGCCTATGCCAGCCACGCCCTCACTAAGGCAGAAGCCAACTATTCTGTTACTGAAAAAGAGTGCCTGGTGATTGTGTGGGCGTTAAACAAGTTTCGCCCCTATTTGTACGGCCAAACTTTTGACGTGGTAACAGACCATCACGCACACTGTTGGTTGGCTTCACTGAAAGATCCTTCTGGTCGCCTCGGACGTTGGGCACTACGCCTCCAGGAATTCGACAGACGCGTCGTCTACCGATCGGGGCGAAAGCATTCTGACGCAGATGCGCTTTCACGATCCCTCGTGAAATATGAAGATACGGAAATATCAGCCCTTGACATTCCCCTCTCCTCCGTCAGCGTCACAGACATGTCATCCGAACAGCGGAAAGACCCTAGGATAGTCACGCTTTTGGATATGCTTTCTGACACATCAACTTTCGGTTACCCGCGTGCTCTTCGCCGCCAAGCAACGCATTTCGCCATACGAGATGGCCTGTTATACCGTCGCAACTACCAAGTGGTGGGTCGTAAATGGCTGCTAATCATACCTAGCCATATGCGCTCTGATATCTGCGAATATTTTCATGCTGAGCCGCAACACGCACACGCCGGTGCGCTAAAGACGTATAAATGGGTCCGCCAACGTTACTACTGACGGGGTATGTACACGTTTGTACGCAAACACATTCGCTCATGTTCCCTGTGTCAGCAGCGCAAGACATTCCCTCATTCACCCGATCAACTGCAGCCTTTACCATGTCCTGCACGCCCATTTGACCGTGTTGGGATTGACCTATACGGCCCGCGACCGTGCTCTGTTGGTGGTAATCGATGGGTGATTGTAGCTACCTACCATCTGACAAGATACGCCGAAACGGCAGCGCTACCTTCGGCTGGTGCTCGTGACGTTGCAACCTTCCTCTTGCATCGGTTTTTTCTTCGTCATGGTGCACCACGGGAGCTCCTGAGTGACAGGAGCCGTGTATTCTTGTCCGAAGTTCTGCAGCAGCTCTTACATTCATGCCGCACGGTACACCGCACATCAACAGCCTACCACCCTCAGATGAACGGCCTAACGGAACGTTTCAATAGAACCCTCGGAGACATGCTCGCTATGTCCATAGAGGAATGGAACTCGCTTCCCGAATCAATAGTACATCAACGTGACAATTCGAAATTCAGGCAGTTAGTATTAGCCCATTTAGCAAAATGAATTTGACCGACAACAGACACTTGTACTCCACCGACTCACACAAGAAAGTGGAAGCTTACTTTTAAGCTGCTGCTTATTCCAAGTGTATATTAAACATTTTGTACTGTACATTTTTTATTCTTTATTCTTTCGTAAATATATGTACCGCTGAAGTTATATAATACCACTGTCCTCGACTCCGTAACAATGTATAACGAAACCACTCCTTATTGTAGATTCTGCTTACAAAATCAGTCCATCTATCATTTTGTAAACATGTACTATGATGTTTGTTTGTTTATTTGTTTCTTATTAGTTTTCTTTTTTTTTCTTTGTTTTGTGCATGTCAAACCGCAATGCAAATACTTTGCAAACGCATGCGGAAACGCGTAGCATGTGCCATTTTTGTTCTTATTTTCAGTTTCGTAGCAGTGCACAGAGCTAACATGCCTTTTTCCTTTGTAAATGTGACCTTGTATGCATATTTCGATGCTCCCCCCATTATGTAATGCCCAACCCAGGGCCCTTAAGGGACAATAAGTGATGATGATGATTTATATCGATTCGGACCACTCCAATTGGGACGTTGTCCATCCTTTCGTGACATATGCCTGCAATACGGCGATTCAATCAACAACGGGCTTTTCTCCATTTTTTTCTTTTATATGGTCGTGACCCATGTAGCACACTCGACACAATTCTGCCATACAATCCTGATGCCGCCGAGTTCAGCCCAGTTTCTGAAATGGCAGAACATGCCGCAGAGTGTCGTCAGCTTGCACGGTCCTTCACAGCCGATAATCAAGCCCTCCAAAAAGATCGCCACGACCGTGATCTTGTTCAGGACACATTCCCCGTCGGTTCTCTCGTGTGGCTCCGACTGCCTTTCCACTCTCCTGGACTGACTCCCAAGTTTGCACCAAAGAATACAGGCCCTTACCGCGTCATACAGCACCCTTCTTCTGTCACCTATGTGATTGAACCGCTCAAGCCATCCACGGACAAGCGCCACCTTGGTCGTGAGACGGCCCACGTCAGTCACCTCAAGCCCTGCTACGACCCTCCTGTTCTCTCGTCAGCTTGAGTCGCCAGGATGGCTCGTCTTCGTCGCCGGGGTATTGTAGTGGGGGATTCGCAAGGCACTGACTAGTGGAACCATCTCTCTCGGAGTGCGAAGCGCGAGTGTGTGCACGAGCTGTAGACGCTGGACTGCTCGAGTCCGTACCGGCTGCCTGCCTACTACCTGGCGTCGCTATTAAACTCCCTTGCAGTTGTCGTTTTTACGAGCGCCTCATCTGACTTGTTCGACGATGGGTCCTTGGACGGGGGCCCGCTACCAAACTGAGACCCGCGGGACCCGGAGTCGCAACAACTGGCGGCAGCGGTGGGATAGCGTCAACCCAGGTCGCCACCACTGGATGGCAGCGGTGGGATCGCGTCAATCCAGGTTGCAACAACTGGATGGCAGCGAGGGGATCGCGTCAACCCAGGTCACAACCACTGGATTCAGCGGAGAGATGGTGTCAACCCAGGTAGCAACGACTCGACGACAGCAGTCAGATGCTACGACCCCATCGACTTCGAGAGGCGATACGACGACAACGGTCGGACGATCCGAACTCATCGACTTGAGAGGGAGCCGAACGACAGTTCTGGGATAACACGAGGTCATTGACTGCGAGAGGCAACCGGAAGGCACTACTGAGATGCACGACGCTGGAGGTGCGACTGCGAGCCGGGTGAGTGCCGACTTTCTCTGTTATACTTTACCAGGCATTTACTAATGTGCGAGTAAACGCTGGTAGGGAGAATAGGTTTTTTGGTCATTGTCTAACTGGCGTCAGGCAGATAGTGAGATAGCTTGATTAAGCCATCGTCTGTGGGTGACGACAAGGTTAACAGCGACAGAGCTATTTTAGTCGTCAGGTTAACAGATAACTTGCGTTATGCAGATAATTGTGAGGTAGCTTGCTTAAGCTATAGTCTGTGGGTGACGGCAAGGTTAATAGTGACAGAACAGAACTCCGTGTATAGAGCTTAAGACTAAGTTAACAGGTAACTTGAGGCAAGGCAGAAAACAAGGGCTGTCGTTGTTGTCAGGGTTAATTAGCTGCAAGACAGGAATCATTTCTGGAACAGAGAACGGTGCCAGAAGCAGTCATGAACCTGAAGTAAATGCAGAAGTCCAGAGAAAAGAGGCAGAGGCAGAAGCCCAGAGAACAGAGGCAGAAGCCCAGAGAAAAGAGAAAGCAGTCATGAATCTGAAAGCCCTGTAAAAACCTATGTTTCTAGCGATCGCAAGGGAAATGAACCTGGATGTGTCGGACTCCCCAACAAGAACAGAACTGATCAAGCGGAGCGTCGGGACAGGGTTGGACGATGAGGAACTCTCAGGCTATGTCATGTACATTGAGGAAGAAAAGGCAGAAGCCCAGAGAAAAGAGGCAGAAGCCGAAAGAATACGTGTACACGAAGCTACGATGCAGGCCTTTTCTGAGAGGACAGAAAGGTCGAATAATCGTATTCGGGAACTGCATCAGGATCGTCGTCCGTCCTGTATATGTGAAGTATGTGTAAAGCCCAAAAGGTGCGGTGTAGTAACGAGTACGGTGCAGTGTGAAGTCACCGAGAAAGCCGCTGTTTGCGGGGTACCAACCGAGAAAGGTACGCGTCTCTATCAGTGCGACATGCAAAATGATCCTGCGGCGGAGAGAAAAGAGCAACAGGTCGTTGTTAGTGAAATTGCGCCTAGGGAAAGTACGCGACTCTCCGAGGGTGCGAAAGTAGTGCATGTAGGGAGCGGGACGGGGGATGGTATGCAAACTGTAACAAGTCCAAAGAGTGTTCCATGTGAGACCGAGGCTGGTTCCAGTTGCCCTGATGGGGTCATTGAACAGATTGGTGAGCTGGAGGCCATGCTCGAGCCTCAGCAGGGGAATCACTTTTCGGACGTTGAAAGAGAGGACAACGAAGGTAGTCCTAAATGTAGCGAAGACATACCGCTACTAGAACTCGACAGTACTGCCAGTGAGGGCGAGCTACTGTTGAAAGATAGCGTGGTAAATGCCTCAGAGGGTGATAAAGTACATTGCGAGGCTGTCGTAGGTGTACAAACAGGCGCAAGTTCGGTGGAGGATCGTTTCGAGGAAAAGTCTAATCCCAGCAGCATGAACAGAGATTGTGGTTTGTTAGAGACATGCTTCGTGCAGCGGCACGTAAACGATCGGCCGGATGGTAAAAACTACCCGGAAATTGAGCAGGACGCTTTTCTCCAAGAGTTCAGATCTGTGGAGGGCCCAGAGTCTGGCTTTGTTAGGTGTGGCGCACATAAATTAGCCCGTCAGAGCAATGGAGCGGGGAAACTGAAGGGCAAAGGCTGAAGAAAGGGTGGTGCACAGGCACACCTGAACTGTAGGGTTGCCGATGACGCAACCAGAGAAGTTTGTAACAATCAAAGAAAGGTTGTACGTAAGCGTCACCACAAAAGAAGGAAGTGGGGACGTGCGGCACCACAAAAGGTGGAGGCTATGGGCACGCCGCAGAGAAAACGGAAAGGTTGGCCATCGGGCAATTATATAAAACGTCCTTTGAGGCGTACGGTCAGACGAAATTGGCGAGAGAGGAGTAGCGGAAAGGGACACGCGTCCCCAAGAAGAAAGGCGCGCTTTAAAGTAACAGGTTTGCATGGTCGACAAGGTCGACAGGTTCTTGAAAGAAAGTATTCTGGTCCTAAATTCCAGGGGGAACCAATTGCCAAAGGGCAATGGCGAGTCTTTCACCCGCACTTCGGGAATCTTCGGTGCTCCGAAGAAAGCCGCTCAAAATCACGAATGAGGCGAGATAGCAAAGTTTGGCTAGGAGCTCGCACTCATTGGGGCCTCTGGCGATCGCGAAAACGGCTGAGAACACGACCGCCACGTGCAAGACTAAAAGCGTAAAGGTCAGCTGCAAGCTTTTCGCAGAATGCGACCCATACTTTTTGGAAAGCAGCTTTTTTCTCAATATTTCTCCAGTGTTGAACCTTTGAAATAAAGTTTTCCTTTGTATGTAAGGTTTGATAGGAAAAAAGACTGGTTTCAAAAGGTTTTTGCCAAACGCAGTATGTTGTTTTCGTAAACATTTGCAATCAAATGCGTGTTTAGAAGATTTTTATATGGGTACGGAAGCGTACGTTTGGTCCTGTAATGTTACAGCACTCTGTAAGTGCGAATAGAGCTAACGTACCTGAAGGAACCCAGCACGTTATTTATCCAAGAGGCTGACATGATAAGGTAACATTAACCAAACAAGACCATTATGCAAGCTTTAGTTCCATCCGTTTGGTTTTGATAGAATGTTTGGGTATAGTGCGATAGTTTAAGCGGAGCGTTACGCGTTACCGAAAGTCGAGGTTAGAGCAACATTTTGGACAGTTATAGGATGCAGATGAATCTAATCTGAAAGATTTGAGTCTGTCAAGGTGTGTCCTACTAAAGACGTGAATAACGGTAACGTTTGAGCTTGGGTTAGAGCGTCCGCAGAAAACTGAACGAAGGCTTAAGTTTTTCTTTGTGCGTAAATGGAACTCATGCGAGAATTCTTTGTTTTGAGCTTTTCGTTGTTTTGCAAGTGTCCTGTTTATGTGGTGGAAAAATTTAGTGAAGGCAGCTCGGAAAACTAGCTTACTAGATTACCAAGTGAGTTTTATCGAGGTGGAGCATTGTCCTCTCTCGGGGCTACTGCCTTTGTTCTCTAAGAATGGCCACCTGATGCGTTGAAGCCTCGTTTTGCAACAGTATACATTTGACATACGTTTCAAAAAGAGGGATAACCCATGGCAACGCTGAGTGTTTAAGTCGCTGTCCCTGACGCGAACGGCATTCTCGAGAGTTCTGAAATTTTTTTCCTGACCTAGACGAGGACCATTGATTAGGTTTTGTTGTTGCTTTGTGGCGTTTTAGAGTTCGTTGAACTCATGGTGAGTACTTTGAAGACACCACTATTCAAGGTTTCAGATTCAGTGTGCTTCCAGTACTGTTATTCTGTTTCACTCAAACGTAGGAGAGTAATTTAGAATAACTAGCTTACTTCTTTTAATTAGTTGTAAAAGGGTAAATATGCCTGGTGGGGTTTGACAGAATTGTCTGGCGCTCACAAGGTGAGTGGTTGTGTTTCATATGCGTATGTGATGTCTGTTGAGCCAAAATGAAGCAGGTGGTTACTACTTCATCAAGGACAGTCTTCACCAGACCAGACGACAGCGCTGATCTCTCCGAACTGTGACTGCAAACCTCAGCCCATCGAGATCTTCACCCCACCGCGCGAGAGACTGTTACGACCGCCATCATTATTAAAGTTTTTCGGCCTTTGTGAACGGGACGAAAATATTTCGACGCATTCCAAGCAAGGGTGTGCCGTCAAGACGGATTAATTTTCTCTCGGCAAAACCTGAACGAGGGGTTCGGGACTGGCTCGCGCAGAGAAAACGCACGAGCCAAGAAAGGCCATTGTGAGCTCGACTCAAGAAAGGCCATTGTGTTTGCTGCGAGCAAGGCTTTCGAGGCAGACAAGGAGGCAGCTGAACCATTTCGAGGTCACCGAGGATCTGGAAATCTCGGAACCAGCATGGTATTTGCAGTTCAGGCTGCAAGCAAAAGCTAAATTGGTTGTGGCTGCATCTTGCAAGGTCAAGGAGAGCCCCGGGATATGTGCAGCTAAGCCACAGCTTCTAGCAAACAACCAGGAATGGAATGTGGGGGTGAAGAAAAGGATAATGCACTATGTGCTGCAGCCCTTGCGGGAGCCCACCTCGACGACGAGGGATTAGACCATTCCTCCTTCCCCCTTTCTCCGTAGGACCAGCTGCATGGGATGGCATATTTTGACGATATGCGGGCCCACCCAACACCACCTAGACTACTGACAAGGTCACTCCAGGGAGAGCGTGACGTCACGCTAGTTGCTCACCTGCACCCTGGCCATCGTCGCCACTCGATCTCGTTATATCTGCTGTGGGCACCTATTGAAAGCCGGTGTTTTTTTTTTGTTCTTTTTTGTTCATGCGCAGTCTGCGTTTGTTTACGCCTGCCTTTACCCTTTAGTGATCAAACTGTATTAGTCAGAAATGCATTTGGAGAAGTGGTTTTATTAGAACGAAAGGCTAAAATTATCCTACCTCATTTCTTGTTCAAGGTTTTGATTTTTCTGTCAGCTGCCTTTTTTGCGCGGTGCATTGGATGGTGTCATTTCGAAGTCTACAAAAGTTGTTCAGAGCGACATTTGTTTCAACACGCACTACATGCCGCACGATTGTCTCAGAGGTATGGTCATTTTCACAAGTCTCTAGCTCAACATCTCCTAGCAGTGATATGGTAAGGGAGCTCACAATGCCACGTTTGTTGTTCGACGCGAGGAAAGCCTTTGCATTTTCTCCCTTGGTGAGCTTTTCGACAACAAGCATTGTCACCAGCACCGTATGCACAGTACATGGCTGCGGAAACTTTAAGCTTCCCCTTGACAAGTTGTCAATCATTGTGTTACCTTCCACATCTATGTTCCTGCTCTCCAGGACGACTACGTTGCTGCAAAATGCGCATGGCAGCTTCTTCAGAGCTGAATGAGCACAATATCCAGCGATATAAGCAACGACCTCCATATCATGCTTTGGGTTGGAAATTTCATCATTTGAGATGTCAACAGAGAAGTTATGTTGCGATACTTCTGTGTCACTTTCGCTGCTGATGTCTGGCTGCGGAAGCATCAGCAGCTTTTGCAGACGAATTTTCTTTTCAGACTCCAGAAGCTGCCGCACGGAAACATGATATTATTTCCGTGCGGACAGTTCGGAAACACCGATAATATAGCATCTGACACTAGGCGCACCTTCTCGCTGTCGACTGTCAATGTCCGTCCGGACGCTGCGGCAAAATGTGACAGCTTTGTGATGAAGTCAGCCTCGAGGAAGTGGAGTTCACAGACCTGCGCCAAGCATAACAGTGACTTAATTACTTCCATACGAAACGGGCTAATGGGAACTTCGACACGAGCCGGGGTATTTCTGTTCCATTTTACCGCACTGCCGTACCCGAAGCGCGACAAAACTACCATCACCACTCACGATACTCACTCCGTTCAACAGTAACAGAGCCAGAACACCAAACATGCGATAGAGCCGGTAAGACAAATTTCAGCAGTTTCTCACCTTGGAGTGTATGCTTGGTGGGAAATCCTTTCGTGGAGTGGTTTTTATCCAAGACTTCTTCCGAGCTTCATCCTTAGAGAATGCGAAAACACGCACTTTGGGACCACTGTCATAATTGCTGCGGCACCCGGGAACACAACAACGTCCCATGTCGCACTGATCGGTGTGTAATCACATACTCACAAATGCAACACCAATAAAGTAGGACACGTGGGAACGGCCGAAGACTCAAAGCAGTACGATGCAGCACCAAGCCTAGTGCAGTCTAACCAGCGAAGCAGGTAGCGATGAAAGGCAAGCCTGTTTTGGCTTGTCCGCCATTCGGGGTCAAAAACTGCGCGGGGTCACCAACACCACCGTCTGAGCGACGCGTCCTCGACCACTGGACAGTCGGACAACTAGCGTGGCGTATGCCGTCTGGAGAGAAGAGTATGAATGGGCCTTGTGAATAGTCTAGGTGGTGTTGGCCCACCACGACATTGTCCTACCCAAACAGTCAAGCAAATTGGACGCGTTTACTGGCAGCCGGTTTTTCGAACCTCACCCAGCTTCCAGAAGAATCTTGGAAGCCAATGTCATCGGGCGTGCGTGAAACTTGGTGACGTGTGTTTCACACGTGTATTGGCAGCCGGATTTTTGAACCTCACCCAGCCGCCATAAGAATCTTGGAAAGCAAAGTCATCGGACGTGCGCGAAACTTGGTGACGTGTGCGAAAACGTCGGTGCAGTGCTTTGGCGACCATATTTGGGCATCGTGCGGACTGTGCCCTCTCCACATGCATTGTGTGGTGTCTTTCCTCTCCTTCGTGGGTGGAGCATCTGGACCATAGAGCGCCGTATTGGCTGAAGCCGCAGACAGTGCGCCCAGCGTTGGCAACGCGGCGCTATATAAACGGAAGACTCTTGTGTATCTCAAAAAAGTTCTACAGTTCAGCAGTTCTCATGTACAGTTTTTGACTTTTCCTATCAAACTCTCAGTTACTAACCATGTAAATAAATTGTTGTCCTTTTCACGAGCGCCTCATCTGACTTGTTCGATGATGGGTCCTTGGACGGGGGCCCGCTACCAAACTGAGACCCGCGGGACCCGGAGTCGCAACAGGAGGAAGCTCCACTGCTGAGCATCAATTTCTTAACCTTCTGAGGATTAATAGGATGAATGCATCCCACTTTTTGCTTAGTAAAACTTTTTCTGACAGTTTACGTTGCCATCAGCACAATGCCTTCCAGCTGTGCTGTACCAGAAACATTAAAAAAACTGATAAACTATTTATTGCACGTTTACAATGCATAGTATCAGTAATACGTTGAGCTTAAAATCATTATGTTTTGTTAATATTTTTTCAGCCGGTGTCATATTGCGTACCAGGTAGCTAAAGTTCCAAATTTATGGTATTCTTCTGTTCAGAATTTTGAGAGAATTTCAGCGTGCAACTTTAGATTTTCTTTCTAAATTGCAAAATTATATCTGCCTAAAATTGTTGTGGAAGTACACTCAAATGAAAAATGAAGCAGTTCTTTGCATAGCCTAACAACATAGCATACATGCATAACTGTTTTTTTATGTTTGATGGATGTCACAAAACAGCACATTCTTTTATATTTTTTATAATTATGAGGAGAGGCAATAAAATCAAAACCTGTGGCTAAGACACTGTTGCTAAAATTTTGGGCCATAGGAAAAATATGGCAAAACTGCTGCTTCACACAGCCAGGAAGCCAAAGAGAACACGAATATTCAAGATCATCAAATCATGCAAGATATCTAAAAAAAGCAAATATGTCACACCTGAATAGAGTTCACGGATATGATGCAACATTTGTAAACGCACTTCCATTCAGTGCATTGACACCACGTCGAAGTGGCTTGCCATGATTCATAACCACAATTTTAATTATGTGCGAAAATGCAGGCTTAACTGACATGTTTGCCCTTATCCGTTGCAGAAACAAGACAAGACATGCATAGACACAGCTTTGTTGAATGTGGAAGAAAAGCAATATTCTCCTTTTTTTTATTTTTTTATGAATTCATGCACTCTTCTGTGCCTGCTTTTTTCTCTTTGTCTTGGTCGAGTTTCAGTATTATCTACACCTACCGGCAAGACAGACACAAGCTGAAAGGGTTTGTGTATGTTAAGACCTTGGGACAGAGCCGCTAGACTCAATGCCACAGGCAGATGCACAGAATTGTGTAGAACATCTGAAATTAAGGTTCATTGCAATTTCTGTCCCACAGCTTTAGAAATGTTCTTCTGTACTGCTTCAGATTTCAGATTTCAGATTTTTTATTGGTACGAATACAAGAATGTGACAAGTGTTTAGTATACAAAAGGAGGTCCCAAAGCCAAAGACTGTATCGGGACTTCCTGTTAAGGGCAAATTGAGGTAAAACACTGTTAGAGGCAACATAAGCAGTAATCAAAATGATAAACTAAGCATAATTGCGACAGAACGTTAATATATATATATATATATATATATATATATATATATATATATATATATATAAGGGATTATAGGAAGTATCACGCAGGCTCTGATAGTATAGAAAAAGGAGTAATTCACACACAACGAACGTTTCAGCACAGTTTAGTCCGACGTTTCGACCGTGGGACCGGCCTTCGTCTGGGAATACAGGGCATAAAAATCGCGCGCTTATATATGTCAATATTCGAGACCCCCCCAAAAAACACACATGCTCTTGTGTAACGAACAAGGCTCATCTGTATCAGCACAAAAACGGTTTTCAGTGATCAAAAATATATATCTATACAGCACTGTGTGATGTCACCATTTGTAAGTCATTGGCAGCTGATACGGCTTTGCGGGATACACGTGTGCATCGCGACATTACGGATGTCAAAGCTCTTTTCTTACAATAATGGTTCGCGTGTAAAATATACGCGTTGCCGATGATAAATAATTCTATTATATATATATATAAGAATCGCTGTTTCTGTATACAGAAACAGCGATTCTTATATATATATAATAGAATTATTTATCATCGGCAACGCGTATATTTTACACGCGAACCATTATTGTAAGAAAAGAGCTTTGACATCCGTAATGTCGCGATGCACACGTGTATCCCGCAAAGCCGTATCAGCTGCCAATGACTTACAAATGGTGACATCACACAGTGCTGTATAGATATATATTTTTGATCACTGAAAACCGTTTTTGTGCTGATACAGATGAGCCTTGTTCGTTACACAAGAGCATGTGTGTTTTTTGGGGGGGTCTCGAATATTGACATATATAAGCGCGCGATTTTTATGCCCTGTATTCCCAGACGAAGGCCGGTCCCACGGTCGAAACGTCGGACTAAACTGTGCTGAAACGTTCGTTGTGTGTGAATTACTCCTTTTTCTATATATATATATATATATATATATATATATATATATATATATATATATATATATATATATATATATATATATATATATATATATATATATATATATGTGTGTGTGTGTGTGTGTGTGTGAGAAAATAAATATTTTATTGTTTTGTTTCCTATACTGCACTATTCTCGAAGTTTATAACTCTTATTACGGTAGCCGGAAGAAACTGATCATCTATTTCATCTATATATATATATATATATATATATATATATATATATATATATATATATATATATATATATATATATATATATATATATATATATATATATATATATATATATATATATATATATATCTATATATATATATATATATATATATATATATACCACAGGAAAACAAACATAAAAGTAAACCAAATGAATCAATGAATAATGTGAAGAGTATAACTGAAAAAGAATACAAAACGTTGTAATACATAACATGTGGACATTCAAACAAGGTAGTGCTATGGTAAGAAACAGTAAAACTAGGCATGCATAATGTGTTATTTTAGTTTTGTCTTGTGATGCAAGTTTCTAGCATTTTTAATAACAGACGGTATTGTGTTCCAAAATGCTATAGATGAAAATTCAGCAGTCAGTTTGCCATAATTAGTAAAGGACGTTATTGTTACGTGCAAATCTAGTATTACTATGAGCAACAAGGTCGGAAGATGAGAAGCAGAGAGGAGGTATTGTCTTGGTTATGTATTTATAGAATATGATACCTAAGTTGTAATTGAGGAGCTCTGAAATGGTCAAAATATGGTTATCATAAAGTAGGCATTTTTCGTTAGAAAAACGTGAACTGTTAGTAATGATTCTTATGGATTGGTTCTGTAATACTTGAAGGGAAGTTAAATGAGTGTTATAGGTGTTACCCCAGCACATCATGCCATAATTAATATGAGAATGAACGAATGAATAGTAGAGTGACAGTAAAGTGGAACGTGTGAAGTATGGACGAGTTTTAATCAGAGCGCGGATGCCGTATGCTATTTTCTTTTTGATGTCAGAAATATGATCTATGTATTGGGCCTTCTTGGGCAAGAAAATTGGCAGCAGAATTACAGCTTAGTGCCCCTATGAGACAATGTGACAGGTGTTGCCCCACATATTCGAAGATGCTTCATGGGTCGATGAGCCACTTGAGTCCCACTTTTTTCTCATAAATTGATGGCCATATTTTAGTGAAGACTTCGTCACACTATTTTTAGGCATGAAGTTCTGCATATTTCTGTTAATATGTGAAAAATATCAATGAACCCACGAAGGGTAAGTTAAACTGCATAATAAGCAAAATTGAAGGTGAGAATGCAATATATATATACTATATATATTTGGGCCACATTAACAATCATCTGAGCTGCAGCAGGCCACGTGCAGAAATTCTCCAGAACTCGATACTAAGCTTTTGCCACGAAGCAGTGCAATGACACAGCTGCTGTAATTTTCAAACACCATTTCAAAATACATATACAACTCAAATTGCTCAAGGGAAAGGGAGCTTGATTTTATCATACTTTTGCATGTTTTCAAATAAAGAAAGATCTATTAGCACTTTCTGGCCAGTTAATTGTTGTACCCCTAAACAGACATAAAAGTGAAAGCCATGACATTTGGTAGTCTAACAGTGGACCTAGGGATTTCAACATCACACCAATGTGATTTGGCATAAGCTGTAAAAGCTTATTCAATCAGTCATACTTTGTTACCTTTTTATGCCAGTTTTAACGTGATATTTCTAAAAATCTTATGGGGGTCAATAATTGTGAGTGATGAACCTTGTGAGCAACTGCAAAATCAAGAACGATGCAAATAAAATAATAGAAAATTTACCAGTTTGCGGGAGGATCGAGCCCAGGCCGTTTGCATGGCAAGCAGGCGTTCTATCGCACAGCCACACATCTGCTTGGAAATTCAGGAAAAATAACTTCATCTGCTTGAAAATGCAGTGAAAATAACGTTAGGCTTTGCTAACATGTGTGCTGTATACTGCCTTCACAATTCAATATGTAATATCGCAGTAATATTGCTTGATACAAGCGTGCACTGTAATCAGGCATCAGAACACGCGATTATCTTAAGGACTTCATAGTTAAAAGGTGGCCAGCCATAACAAAACGCACACATTTTGCTGCACACATTTCCTTCAGACCACATAGTGAGTGCATACCAAGTCCGAAAATATTTCATGCACAATGTGCTTGAAGTATGCACTAGGGCCAGGGTATCGTTATCGTGTTCGATTCTCAAAAGCAAAGCTTAAGGATCCCCCAATTTTTCTTTTTTAAGTGAGAGAAACGAAGCATTATTCTAACCATGGATATATTTATGCCAGCAATTTGACTAGTAGGTTAGCTCAGTGAGCCATTTTTACTTTTATATCAGATTTATATGGCTCAAGGAAAGCAATATTATTTGAGATGGCACTGTATGCAAAATACCTGACATGGTGTCTATTGTTGGACATTAATCTGCTGGTATCCTCGGCCCTCCCTCTTTCCCTCGTTGAAGGGCCTGTTTTTTGTTTGAGAAAAGGTGGCAACCCTGGTGATAGCAAACTGTAAAAACAGTATATAAATATTGAAGCAGGCTGTGTATGCAACAATCTACAGACAGTAAGTGGCATACAGAATTGATTTGGCTGTATTCAATGTGGGGGGGGGGGCGCATAAAAAAAAGCTGCTACAAGGCCAAACAGATGCCTCAATTGCAGTGGCAACTATGCAAAGGAGCAGCTGGAAAGTCTACTTAAATGTTCCAAACATGAGCGCCTTGAATTCGCTGTAGTTTTATCTCGAACGAATTAGGACTTGAAAAAAAAAAGAAAAGCTAGCCCTCGTATATTTGAAACATGCACATATTGCAAGAAGGCTGGTGATAAACCAGCAACAAGTTTAGCCATGCCTTCATTGTTGTCAATTGTGAGCACACAATACATACAACAGCGATACTTTTGGGAAGAACACCTTGATGTTACCGAGGTTAGGGGCACAGGCTTTCACCCAGGTGCCGGGGAAGAAGACACCTTTGAGAGGCTTCTTGACGACAGAAACACACGATTTATTTACATATTTACAGGTGTAAAAAACACAAGGCGTCGAGATGCGCTTTTACAGGAGACAGGACTGGCCGTAACGAAGGCCACAGAGAGAGCCCTGAGCGCACACGCGACGCGCTTTTCATATCCTCGGTCCGTGCATACACCTTTCCTTAAACACAAACTGTCTGTCCCAGCAACGCTGATGCGTGTTTCCTGCAGCACGCCCAGACACCTCTTGGGTTTCTGCGGGACGCGTACCACATTTGGCAGGTACGCCAATGAGCGTCTATTGCAGACTGGGTCCTTGCACTGCCAGTCATAACATTTGAATAGATACTGGCAAGCTAACTGGAGCCTCCGAGCCAGTGCAGCTTTAGAAGATGGGTCCCATCTGCAATGAACCACTTTTTAGCAGCAGAAGGAAACAAAACAAGAATACTTCTTGTTTTTTTTTTTGCTTTCTCGGGGCAATATTTGAACCAGCGAAGGTACAATTGAAAGGTGAGCCTAACTCTTCAGCTATTCACGCATGGTGACAGAAGAAAGCATAGCCTTAAATAGTATAGGGGGTGGGAAAGGCAAAAGAGGATGGGAGAACCATTAGAAAGGGAAGAAAGAGAAAAAAAGAAGGGGAGAAACCAATTGCACAGGGAGAGCAAAAAAGACAAATATATCAAGTGAACAAAAGCAGGCTCGTGCAAATATTTGAATGCTTCCAATATTTGAAGGAACGTTACCGTAATCAAATTTGCGTCGACTCGATTTTAAATTACTTAAAATCTTGAATTATTTGCAATGAACCAATAGTTAACATTGATCTGCACATAACCTCCTGTAGAGGTAATTTCACTGCAACCTAGAATGCTATGCCATGAAAGCACCTACCCAAGGGAATTTAAACTGCCGCAAAACTTCTTCAAAATTTAAGGGGCCCTGCAACACTTATTGAACATGGTTGGAAAACGCGACCAATTGGTAGTCAAGACTCTGAGAACACATGAGCCAAATATTATTGCGCAGAACGAGGCCGGAATTCCTCAACAAATGTTCCAACTCACCTGAAAATTGCTTTCTGTTCACTCGACAAATTGTGCTACAAGCTAAAAAATTACTCATTACAGCCATTGTATCAGCGAGTGGCTGATTCGAGCATGGCACGTTGGGTGTTACTGGGGCCAGGCTCACTTGGACTATAATTGAGTCATGAGTTTGAGTGAGTACAGCTGAATAATATTACATGAGTTTGAGTTAGAGTGAATCTGGCTAAGGAAATTTTAATGAGCTTGATTCCGAGTGAGTAAAATATTTGAGAGTCTGAGGTGGTGAGCCCTAAGCTCAACGTGTATTTCTTGGGTGAGCCTTAGTGAGCACCAGCTTTTATTTCTAACCTATGTTCCTATATGCCCGCCTATCAGCATAACTATCGACATCATATTTGCTTACATTGGTAATCCAGTCTGTTCAAGCATACGTCAACACACAACCGTTCGTGCGGGTATTGAACAGAGGCACAAGTTAGGAGATAAGGGGGTCGCCAAGACCTCCCTTCCCAAACTCACTCACGGGACATTCATGCATGCACCATGGTGGCTGGTCACTGCACAATTGTGGCTGGTGACCAGAAGCAGGAACCCGCTCGCCAACCTAGGCGGCTGAGTCAGCCTCCCAAAGGCAGGCCAGGACCAGGACATGGTGGCTGGCAGCAGGTCCTTGTTATAGTCTCGTGAATGGTAACCAACATGAGCACTGCACTGAAGTTACACGCACATCACAATGTCTAAGTATAAGCACTGACTTGAATTCAGGGGATGTGTAAAAACCACTGGCCGATTACAGCAGCAAAAATATGGTTGTTACTACTGTAATGGAGCATACGCACTAACGCGTATGCGCCTTCAAAAGAGAACGAAGAACCCCGTGCTCTGATTGCGCGAGAACCTGTTCCGCCTTTGCCAGACTTGCCGTTCGCCCATTTTCCGTCGCGACCTCGTTGCGACTCCTCTGTTCGAATAAACATCATCGCATTTGGTGGAGGCTGCTGAGATCCCTAAGCAGAACTGGAGCTCCGCTCTCGCAAGTTGGCCGAAAGACCACCCTACAACATGACTGACGCAGTCGCCAACCAGCCCCTCCCAGCATAGCCAGCACCATCGGCTGACCGGTCGACCTGCCCCGGTGCTACCCGTCAGCGGGACCCACCAATCTTCAGCGGCAGTGGTGAGCAAGACGTCGAAGACTGGCTCTCCTTGTACGAACGCGTAAGTGTCAGCAACAAATGGGACAACGACTCTAAGCTTGCCTATGTTATCTTTTACTTGGCTGACGGCGCCATGCTATGGTTCACCAACCGCGAAACCGCCATCGCCAGCTGGTCCACCTTTAAGACCCTCGTGACCGAAGCGTTCGGCCGACCAGAGGTCCGCAAGCTCCACGCTGACCAGCGTCTGCACCACCGAGCCCAGCAGCCTGGCGAGACCTTTACTAGCTATATTGAGGATGTGCTCGACATCTGCAGGCGTGTTAACTCATTCATGCCTGAAGAAGAGAAAATTCGACATATTCTCAAGGGCATCGAGGATGGCGTATTCCCGATGTCGCTGGCGAAAAGCCCGACCACGGTGGCACTTTTCGTAAGCCTGTGCCAGAGCTTCGATGAATTGTGTCGTCAGCGTTCCATCGCCCGACATAGTGTCCCATCACCAGATTTGATCTCGGCCGTCGCACTCGCAAATGGCCACGTTCACCAAGGAACTCTGTCGAACCAGATTAAAGACTTCATCAGGGAGGAAGTCGCCCGACAGCTCTCCCTGCTGCCGCATAGCTACGCGCCCACGACAAGCCTCCCTTCGAATATGCAGCAGGCCATACGCACTGAAATTTGCAATGCCCTCCCTACAGTTCCGGCCTCTTACCCATGCACTTCGGTGCTATCTGATCTCTCAACTGCTGGCTACGCACCAACTGCCCCGCCTTCACCTCTCAGCTACGCAGCTGTGGTCGCGTGGCCCCCACCGCATCCAGTCGCCTTATCGGCTCCACCTCCTCCAGCCTCGCCTCCAGTTTACAGGCCCCCACCTCGCTTTTTCCGTCCAGCTAATGAGTGGCGCGCCCGAGACAATCGTCCCATCTGCTTCGCGTGTGGCATCGCTGGCCACATTGCACGCTTCTGCCACCGCCGTCCAACACCTGCACACGCATACTTCGGAGCTCCTACTTACGCACCGCAGCAGACCGCCACGTCTGCATATGAACAGAGGCACTCCGACTCGGATCGCCACCCATCGACTGCTCGTTTCCCATCACCTCGTCGCCGATCGCCATCGCCTATGCGTCATCGACCACCTTCTGAGGAGGGAAACTAATCAGTGCAGTTCTGGAGGCAAGAACTGCACCTTGTGCGCAATTCCCAAGGCCTCCATTTTCGCCGCAAAATGTTGTTGATGTCGATGTTGAGGGAGTCGCCACATTAGCGTTAATTGATACCGGGGCCGCCGTTTCTGTGATGAACGCAAAATTTTGTAGGAAACTGAAGAAAGTGACCACATCTCTCACTGGCTTGGGGCTGTCCACGGCTAGCGCGCAACGCATTCATCCCTCGGCTGTGCGTACGGCGCGCGTCGTCATCCGAGACGTTTTGTACGTCGTACAGTTTTTTGTTCTGCCATCTTGCTCTCATGACCTTATCCTGGGTTGGGATTTCTTATCACGTCATGAAGCTATCATCGATTGTTCCCGTGCCGAAGTGTCCCTTGTGCAAACATGTGAATTTCCACCACCCGACCACTCTCCTCTGCTCTGCAAACTCATCGCTGATGACGACATCACCTTGCCTCCTGAAGCTTCGGTCCCTCTTAGCCTTTCATGTGTGGCGCAACCTGATGGCACGGTGGTGTTTACGCCATCTCCGGTTTTTACTGAACGCAAGGGCATCGTTCTCCCATTTGCTGTTCTTACAATTGCGTCTGGTTTAACTGTAATGCTGGCTACTAACCACTGCAACTACCCCATTGGCTTACTTCGTGGTGAAACGTTAGGATATGTGCAACCTGTCTACCATATCGATGATATTATTCTTCCCGACGAAACGCCATGTCACATTCCTGCAATCACTCATGCGTCTGAGCCATCAAGTTCGTCAGCCTTCGACAATGGTATTGACGCAGACCTTCCCCTCTCGCATCGCCGCCAACTTGTTGCTCTCCTTAACAAGTTTCGTTCTTCTTTCGACTTTCAAGAACCTGCTTTGGGCCGCACCACGACTATCACTCATACTATTGACACCGGCTCACATTCGCCTCTGCGACAGCGTCCTTACCGCGTTTCCGCCGAAGAGCGCCGCGTCATTATGGAGCAAGTAGATGACATGCTTAAACGTGGAGTCATACAGCCTTCTCAAAGCGCTTGGTCATCACCTGTGGTTCTGGTAAAGAAAAAAGATGGCACCGTACGATTTTGCGTGGACTATCGCCGCTTAAACAATATTACGAAAAAAGATGTCTACCCGCTACAACGAATAGACGATGCTCTTGACTGTTTACAAGGCGCCGAGTACTTTACATCTTTGGATCTGCGTTGTGGGTATTGGCAGGTGCTAATGACTGAATGTGATCGCCCTAAAACAGCCTTTGTAACGCCGGATGGCCTATATGAGTTCAAAGTCATGCCATTTGGGCTCTGGCAACGCGCCTGCCACATTTGAGCGCATGATCGACACCATCTTGCGTGCCCACAAGTGTAAAACCTGCTTGTGTTACCTGGACGACATCGTAGTCTTTTCATCCGATTTCCCGACACATCTTACTCACCTCCACCAGATTCTGACGTGTATAACTTCTGCAGGCCTACAACTTAACTCCAAAAAGTGCCACTTCGCAGCACGAAAACTTACCATCTTGGGACATGTCATCACAAGAGACGGTGTTCTTCCGGATCCCGATAAGCTTCGAGCTGTCGCTGACTTTCCGTTGCCCACATCACTGAAAGCCCTAAGAAGTTTCGTCGGTCTCTGCTCCTACTTTCGTCGCTTCGTGCGCAACTTCGCGTCCATCATCGCACCTCTCACGAGTCTGCTTTCCAACAGCAAAGGCATATCTGCATGGTCACCTGCATGTGACGACGCATTTCGCCAGCTGCCCCGCCTGCTGACCTCACCACCTATTCTTCGTCACTTCAACCATGCTGCTGCCACAGAAATTCACACCAATGCAAGTGGCATCGGTCTTGGTGCAGTTTTGGCACAACGGAAAGGCACCCAAGCTGAATACGTAGTCGCCTATGCAAGTCGCGCTCTCAAGAAGGCTGAATTGAATTACTCCGTGGCAGAGAAGGAGTGTTTGGCCATAATCTGGGCGTTGACGAAGTTTAGCCCGTACCTTTACGGCCGTCCTTTCGACGTGGTCACAGACCACCACGCTCTATGTTGGCTGTCCACCTTGAAAGACCCGTCCGGACGCCTGGGGCGTTGGGCACTTCAATTGCAAGAATACGACATCCGTGTCGTATATCGTTCCGGTCGCAAGCATGCGGATGCCAATGCACTTTCGCGGTCGCCATTAACATCAGATGTGGCTTTTCTGTCACCCGTTTTTGCCACCTTGTCACCAATCGACACCACTGACATGCTTTCGGAGCAGCGTAAACATCCATACCTTGCATTGTTACTCGACTACCTTACCGATCCGTCTGCTGTCCCTTCCACGAGAGCGCTACGCCGGCAAGCAGCCCACTTTTCCGTGTGAGACAACATTCTGTACCGCCGCAACTATATGCCTGGTGGTCGGAAGTGGCTCCTTGCTGTCCCAACTCATATGCGCTCTGACATCTGCATGAATTTCCATGCAGATCCCCAGAGTGCTCATGCAGGTGTCATGAACACCTACGAAAGGCTGCGCCAACAATATTACTGGCTAGGAATGTATCGCTTTGTGCAGATATACGTTCAGTCTTGCACAACTTGCCAACCGAATAAGACACCTCCGCGGCACCTTACTGGCATGTTACAGCCGCTCCCATGCCCGGCTCGCCCATTCGACCGCGTGGGTATCGACCTCTATGGCCCCCTCCCATATAGTCGCTCTGGAAACCGGTGGATTATTGTCGGCGTCGATCATCTGACACGCTACGCTGAGACTGCAGCTCTACCGGCAGCGACCGCCCACGAAGTTGCACTCTTCATTCTGCGCAGCTTCATTCTCCGCCATGGGGCTCCACGCGAATTACTCAGTGATAGGGGTCGAGTGTTCCTGTCGGAGGTCATACAAGCTATTCTCGCTCAATGCAACATCATACACCGGAAAGCTACCGCATACCATCCACAGACGAATGGTCTCACTGAATGGTTCAACCGCACACTTGGCGACATGCTGAGGATGTATACCTCCTCCGACCACACTAACTGGGACGCTTTATTACCATTTGTTACATTCGCTTATAACACCGCGACGCAAGCGACTACCGGTTTTCCCCCGTTCTTTCTGTTGTACGGCCGCGAACCATCCCACCCACTTGACACCATACTCCCGTACCGCCCTGATGCATCGGAGTGCTCCCCGCTTTCGGAAGTCGCCAGATACGCAGAAGACTGCCGTCAGTTGGCTCGGTCTATGACAAGTGAGGCTCAAGGTCTACAAAAGACCCGACATGACGACGTTCATCACATGGCGCCTACGTTTCGTACTGGCTCTCTTGTGTGGCTTTGGGTGCCCCCGTACGTTCCTGGCCTTTCTTCTAAGCTTCTGGCCCGGTACCATGGTCCATACCGTGTAATTGACGCAAACTCGCCGGTGAATTACATCATCGAGCCCCTAACACAATCGCCAGACTTGCGCCGTCGAGGACGTGAGACCGTGCACGTCGACCGTCTCAAGCCCTACTACGACCCCCTCATTGTGCCTACTCCCTGAGTCGCCAGGATGGCTACTCTTCACCCCGGGGGTATTGTAGTGGAGTATACGCACTAACGCGTATGCGCCTTCAAAATAGAACGAAGAACCCCGTGCTCTGATTGCGCGAGAACCTGTTCCGCCTTTGCCAGACTTGCCGTTCACCCATTTTCCGTCGCGACCTCGTTGCGACTCCTCTGTTCGAATAAACATCATCGCACTACTATGAACCATGACTATATGCCTGTTGGTCCGCGGGCATAACTGCCTGTGATATGAAGCAGCTTTGTGAAAATTTACATCATGGAACTTTTCTCTATCCGCCACCCGAAAACGGGCTCTGTAGCGGTCAGGCTCCGCCCAGAGACTTAGACAGTATGAAACTAATACAGACCGTGCTGAACTGCTGCCTCTAACTGCAGCCAGCCTAATGGAATCAAACTTTGCCATAGCAAACATTTAGACCTTTACTAAAAATGATGCTGTTTTCTAGGGAATGTTCAGAATATGAACTATTTCTTAATGCATTAAGAACATCTTACATTGTAATACAATCACATAAAATTTATTTACAGTTGGAAAAGTAAATTTTCACCAGCTGCCCGCATTAGCTTTCATTTTGCCAAAGTATGATTTTCCACATAACAAAGCTTAGAAAATGAAGTCAGGCATTTAATCACAGAGGAACAAATCTTCTTCATCTGAAAGGGACGCTAAAGGCAAAAAATTTCTCCCATTCGAATGATGACTGAAAGCTTAAGAATGCCTAAACGTCAGTATTATCTACAGGACTTAGTTCACAAAGAAAGAAGTAAATGTACTATAAGGCTCGAAGCACCCATGCAATATTCTGCCAACTCTGTAACTCTATGAAATGACATAGTCGAGTCCCAGAAAAAGTAATTACTGAAACTGTCCACAGTAGAAAAGATGATTTCAGCGCATTAAAATCTGGTATGAAATGCTTATTTTTTTATATGTAGGGTATAACGTCTCAAAACCAGCATATAATTATGAGAGACCCCATAGTGGAGGGCTCCGGAAATTTCTACCACCTGGGGTTTTTACACATGCACCCAAATCCGAGCAAACGGGCCTACGACATTTCCGCCTTCATCGTAAATCCAGCCGATTCAATCCTACGACCTGCGGGTCAGCAGCCAAGTACCTTAGCCACTAGACCACCGCGGCGGGGCTGCCTGAAATTCTTAATTCTGATTCTATGCAACCGTGTCTCTTGTCGCGACTCGTTACACTTAAAAGATGGCATCATGAAATGCTTTCGGCCGACGTGACTTATTCTGGCATCAGAAGGTGCAACAGGCACCGATGGCATCCAAGAGCAAGGTAATTCTAGGGATCAAGGTATTTCACAGCTCAACTCGCACTAAAGAACAAGTGCATATCCAAAAAACAGATGCGTTGTTCAACATCAAATCCGTGCTTCTAAAGCAAAGTTGGTAATCGAGAGCGACTGTAAACAAACGAGGGCTGCGAGCGGTCCCACGTGACAGCATCTAGCCAAAACCAACTCGGCGCCAGCCTCGGAGAGGTTCGAGGAGAGAGAAAGAGAGGAAGTGTGCTTTTAACCACATATATGGTGACTTAACGAAGTTTCAGGGGTGTTTGCACACCTCTCCTACTGGGCGCAAAGAAAAATGAGGATGACAACAAGAGTGAGGAAAGCCGCAAAGCAAGTTTGGGTGAAGTTGTTGATGCTTTTAACAACGCTCGCACATTCTTTAGCACCCACGACTATGATGAAGCTATGCAAAGCGCACTAAGCGGTCAGCCATCAAACTCCTTCAAAGCAATGTCAGTATATGAAACAGAACAAGGTCACCAACAACCTTAAATAAATTTTAATTGTGCTGTGTAACTGCAAGATTTGCATATTTTTCGATTCTCGCTGCAAAGAAATTGTGACAACGAACAGAGATTAAGGGGCTCGACTGTACAGCAGTTGCAATAGTTGAAAAAAAAAAAGCTCAGAAATTTCTGTGAACAGACATTTGTGGTGTCTCACATATCATGTTACAAAATTCATGTTTCTATAGAGCTAGTGTGGGTCCCGGCTCACTCACAGGTAGCAGGCAACATCATCGCTGACTACCATGCCTGAAAAATGTTAACCTGGGCCGAGCAAAAACCGCAAGAGCTACTGCACCCGGGTACCAGCATTCGGGACATTTCCCGGTTACACAAAGAGGAATGGTGCAAACTGCCATAACCGCAGCCCAAACTGGCCAGGCAACAGCAGACGATCCCACATTGAGCGCAGGCAGGATCGCTTAAGCATCACGCCCTATTTACTAATCTCGTTTCCTTCCTCACATCAAACTCTTTATTTTTCTTCATTTCGGCATGAGTTTTGCAAGAACTACTCATGCGAAACAACACTAATATTTTTTAACCATAACATTTCCTCTACTTTAGACAAAGACCATATTATTCACTGTATTTTTTTTAAGTTTTGCTAAAGCTTCTGACAAGGTGTCTCATCGCTTACTACTTCTCCAACTTAGTATTCTTAACATTGACCCTAGCATCTTGAACTGGATAACCATACTCAATTTGCAACTTGATGCTGCATCCCCTTGTTGTGATTTAAAGTCGGGTGTCCCTCAAGGCTCTGTCCTCGGCTCATTGTTATTTCTAATTTACATTAATGACTTACCTACAGTAATTAGTAGTCCCACTAAACTATTTGCTGATGACTGTGTTTTATGCCATGAAATCACTAATCAGCATGATAACTCTATTCTTCAATCTGACTTGGATAACATATGAAGCAACTGCTCGCAACAGCTTATGTTCTTAAATCTCACTATAAATGCTAAATCATGCATTTATTGCATCGCCCTGACTCGACAAAATCTTTCAGCTATGCCTTCAATAACATCAACCTCGATTAAGTAACACGATATAAATACCTCGGAATTCAGATTGCCAATAACTTTTCTTAGCATGCACACATTGAATACATCACTAACAATGCTAACAGATCTCTTTGCAGTGGCGTACCAATTCATTCGTGAGTGGGCGGGCAAGCCTACCTCACTCGTCACCCCGGGATATATATATATATATATATATATATATATATATTGAATTAACTTGCAGATAGCACATAAGAAAAGGATCGTATTTACTAACGTTTCGGCCGTGGCACGGCCGAAACATTAGTAAATACGATCCTTTTCTTATGTGCTATCGGCAAGTTAATACAATATAGAAAATACCCGGACCTGTCGTGCCTTCCCTTCAAGTTCTATATATATATATATATATATATATATATATATATATATATATATATATATATATATATATATATATATATATATATATATATATATATATATATATATATATATATTTATATATATATATATATATATATATATATATATATATATATATATATATATATATATATATATATATATATATATATATATATGAACCTACAAGGAAAATCATCAAAGCAGAAATGTTAACAAAATTATACTTTGTTGTAACATATCCTCGTAACAATTTCATTCTCCTATAGAAACACAATTGAGTAAATGTTGTTGTGATAAATAATTACTCCTTACTTGTTCGTTTCCCCAGCGTGCAGCCAAGAGTGATCACTGCCGAAAGTGGGGTGGCTCCGCCCCCCAAGTTTTCCTAATGGGGGGGGGGGGGCTCGCGTCCCCCTTGCTCCCCCACCGGCTGGTACGCCTATGTCTCTCTGGTACAGTTGTAGAAGTTTTTCCAACGCTTTATGTCGTTTAAGATTACAACTCTACAAAACATTAATTAGACCCTAGCGGGAATATGCTGCTCATCTTTGGGATCTGGTCAAAAAGTATTAACAACTATAATTGAATCAGTTCAGAAACATTCAGCCTGTTTCACACACTCAAATCATTCCCACTCAGCTAGCATTTCACTAACGAAATCAGACCTTGGACTAACAAATTTGAAACTTTGAAGAAAATGTCTCGTGTATTTCTTTTTCAAAAGATCAGCTACCATAAATGTTCACTTAAACAGGAAATCATCTTGGCATCTTCATACGTATCATTGATTCTTCATTTCTTTTTCATTCAAGGTTTCCATTCCTTTTTACTGCACTAATTTTTTTCAGACTCCTTTTTAGCAAAAACGAGCACTGAGTGGAACCGCCTTCCGCATTCTATCTCCTGCATGAAGGGTGCGTCATATTTCAAGGCTGCACCAACAGATTAAGTCTTCAGCCTATTGTAACCTAGTTTGTTTGAGCATGTATTTTCATTAATATATTGCATTGCTATGTTGTGTTTGTTGCCTTTTTGTTTTTGTATAACCCTACCCCCTTTGTAAGGCCTTTATGCGCCCTGAGGTTAAATCAATGAAATGACCCGCATGTGCCCTGCGAAACATGCCATGCTCAGTCCGTTTTGCAAAAGAGAAAAAGGCTTTCTGTCACATATATTGGCAGATTGCTCAGAACTCAAGACCCCCCTTCCTTCCCTTTCTCCCAACACCCTCAATACACAACCTCTTTGGCGTGGGAGACCTTGATATCTAGCCCCCTCCTACCAGCTCGGCTTGCACTGTCGAACAAGGGCCAGGATCTGCTGAGAACATATGGGCTCTGTAACCAGTGAACCACCTCGACTGGTGCCCGTGTGCACCACCAAGATAGCTGGGCTCAATGAAAGTTCCAAAATCTATCTGATTCTCATCATCTAAGTTTGGGGCTATGTGGACTCCCCTGTTTTAGTTTACTGTAATGTGTCACACAGCATCCCACAACAGGAATTTGTTGTAATCCATTCTTACACGCTTTCTCCAAATAAATAGCAGTCCCTTCCCTATTCTTGGGCTAGCTTGACTTTCTCTTCAGCACATCGGCATTAATACACCTTTTGCCTCTACCAGATCGTATATCTAGTGCCGAAACAATCGAAGAATTGCAATTGGGCCATTCTATGCCAAACGTTTCAGCTATTTTGGCGACCATCTCAAATGTATTCGAAAAAAGAAATCGTGCTGATTCATTGCATTGAAAACAGTGAACAGCTAAAATTTTTCAGAGAGAAAAAAGTATTTGGTCATGTGGCTGCTTTCCGAGTTTTCTGAAAATGTTGTTTGGGTGTTATTTGTGGAAAAGTTTATTTTAAAAGTACCGCTCCTTCTTTCTATACCAACATTGGTCTACATGTTCAGCAAAGGTGCTTCCGTAAGGTGTTTGAAGCTCAGTAATATTAGTGCAGTTTTACTGGCGGCGCATATGTCTTCAAGAATTCAGCCGAAATGTCCTGTGTTTGCAGTTTTTGTTATTGCAATATTGCAGTTTGTATGAATACCTGAGAAGTGAATAGTTTCTCTACAAAAGGTATATTTTTAGAAAAAAATATTTTCAGACCTCTCAAGCAGCTAAACTTTACGAGAAAAAATCACAAATTTTGCAAGTCGTCCTTTTTGTCCATATTGAAACTCACTTTGCACCTTCTAGTGCTATAATTAGGTCACCTTTATACCTAAATCAAAAGCAAACAAGCAGTTATTTTTATATGCAAATTTCATCATTACATTTTTGTTTTAGGAAAGAAAGTAGTTTTTGAACTTTCCCATTGGAGCCCATCTTCCAATCTGGTCATACAACAGCTGCCGCTTTGAAATTCCACAGTGCCGTCAATAGGAAAGTTTCAAAATTATTTTCTTCCTTAAAACAAAAACTTAATGTTGAGCTTTGCCATTTGAAAAGAACTGCTGATTTGCTTTTGATTTAAATATTAATTTAAGGTGTCTTTCAATTTGATGACCGCAGGGTGCAAATTGCATCTGAATATAGACAAAAATGACAATTTTTTGAAATTTATGCTTTTTTTTATTTTTTCTGCATGAGAGATCAAACAATATTTTTTCCTCAAAATACACCTTTTGTGGAGTAAGTATTCACTACACAGGTATTCATACAAACTGCAGTATTGCAATAAAAAAACTGCAAACATAAGACATTTCGGCTAAATTCTTGGAGGCGTATGCGTTAGCAAAATTGCACTAATATTACTGAGCTTCAAACAACATGCACAAGCACCTTTGCTTAACATGTAGACCAAATTTGGTATAGAAAGAAGGAGCGGTACTTTTAAAAAAATTTTTCCACAAACAACACCCAAATGACATTTTCAGGTAACTCGGAAGGCAGCCACGTGACCAAAAAACTTTATCTCTCAGAAAAATTCTACCAGTTCACTGTTTTAAACGCAGTGTTCCAGCAAGAATTTTTTTTCGAATACGTTTAAGATGGTCGCCAAAATGGCTTGGAGGTTCGATGTATAATGATCCAATTACATAGATGATTGCAGAATTTTTACTTTATATATCAGACATTACTGCCCTGTTTTGGAAACAAGTGAGGCATATCAGACGTTTAATTTTCTGTATTCCAATTAGGAAAATAAAATGGGCTAAAATGGGTTTCACGAAATATGATCTGTGTTTATAACAATAACAGTATCAGTAGTATCAATATTTCCTGTGATGCACAATAGGGAATTCACATTTACACCATATGGTTGTCAATTCATGGCAGCGATAATGAACATAAGGGAGGCAACCTCCCTGGCCTCCTTAGTAGTTCTTGTCAGCTTGCTTATTCTGCACTTCTGAGTAAAGGAGCTGCTACGGCATAAGGGCTGTGCACTAGTGAGCTTACCTGTTGGCGCCTCTCAAATATACTGTGGTAATTAACACACAGTAAAACCCGCTTATATCATTGGTTGCCGAAGTCGCAAATAGTCCTACTGCATGCGTCATTTCACTCTAATCCAATCATTTCGGAAGGCTCTACATGTGCAAAACATGACCAATAGGCAGCCGCTCGATTTCGACGATCTAAGCATGCAAGTTATGTTCAAAGGTCGTCCGTGGACCTGCAGTGCCAACATAACGAATTAACTCAGGAAAAAACGAAAAAGGCCGTAGCGGAATGCCGCTAACTAAATTTTCCAACGTCCACGTTTACGTGGCCTTCGCCGCGCGGTACCACACTGCGCGTAAATTATACGTAGGACGGCTATCACAGCTACACACGCCTAATTTCGCCTAATTTTATCTTCCGCAGGCACTTGCGATGAAGCACGTGCACTGTAGCGCTGCAAGCACGCCTGCGTTTTTTTTTTTTGAGGGGGGGTTGAATCCATCCCTTCTAAATGCTACAACTGCAATAAGTGTAATTGACTCGTCACTAACCCGTAACTTTGATCGTCCGCAGCTGCTACCGATTAGGCAGCTAGCCCCTATGTAACATCCACATTAATGGCTTACCTGGCTACCACATTTCGTCGGGTGCACGCCATCAGCCTTCAGCACCCCTATCAGCTCGCGTGTGCCGTCCACGAAACCGTAGCCGTTCTTGTGGCACAGCGCCTGCAAAATGGCATTCGTCTCCCCGGCATCCGTGTTGAATACCTCTAATTCTCCGACAGACAGCGCCCACTGGCACTTGCACAAACTCGCTTGTCTCGGCAGAATTGCAGACACTACCACACGGATTGATGGATTGACATCAACAATTCTGGAGATCAGTGATCGGAACCTGGCAATCAGCACGAGGGGTTCTTCACCGACATTTTTAGTGCACGTGCACATCTGCCAGAGAATGAGCAATTAAAGAGAACAATTTCTCGATCCGCACACCGCTGAATGAGCGAACCTCGACAAGTGTCCTGGAGCTTAATGCGAAAGACCCTGCGAGGTCCTTTAACATTGAGTCTCCGGCAACGAGTACACGGGTCATGTTAGGGTTGGCTTTTCAGAAGCCGCACACGAACACTTCAAGCACACTTAAACAAAGAAATAAATGGGAACAAACTACAACGCGAGAAGTGCAACAGAATCGACAGGCACAACTGGAAGATCACATGCAATCTCCAACACGATACGGTAGCAGAATCCGCCGGCTGTCAACGGTTAGAATTGTCCGCACAGTCAACCGCACAACTGACCACCACTGAACAACAAGGGCACAGAGCTAGGCAGCAAAGTTCCGAAATAAGAGCTTTTGAGTGTATGCTATCTGTGCACGCGCCAAAGACGGGCGCAAGGCAGTATGGGAAGGCAAAGCGCGAACCGCTGCGGGGCTTCGGCCGCCGAAATTTCGTCTGCTCGACCTGCACCCTTGCTTGCAGCGCATGGGAGCGGGTTGCGCTGTTGCAGCGCGTGCATGCGAACGCGTTGTTGCAAGACTAACGCGGGTTTGTGAGTACGCAACGTACACATACCGAAAGCTCCACCGAAAGTAGACAGGATGCAGTATATTTGGTTCCTAAATGAGTGTTCAAAAACTCCTTAAACAGGAATGGCTGGGCAGCTGGGCTGGGTCGTCCGGTGCTTCCTTGGTAATTTTCCTTGGCAAATTCTGGTATCAATGCGGCGTCAGCATTAAAGAAAAAGCAGCGTTGGGTGTCAGTGCATTCGAGGTAAGAGCTAGCCGGAGGACGTTTGCGCCTTTATGTTTTCCTTGCGGCACACAGCCCTTGCAGGAGCGAAACAGGCTATCAATACAGAGTTTCAGTGCGGCTGCTCCAAGTGGCTTGCGTACGTAAGCCCTTGCGTTCTTTTGTGTTCTCCACAGGTGCGACGGTGAGTACAAAGAAACGCGATAGCTTGGGCGTGCTACAGGGAGCTAGGGGTACCCGGCATTAAAACGTGCGTGTGCACGCATGCGCGCGCCCGTGTGGATGCGGATGTTGCTATCAGGTTTATATATATATATATATATATGTGTGTGTGTGTGTGTGTGTGTGTGTGTGTGTGTGTGTGTGTGTGTGTGTGTGTGTGTGTGTGTGTGTGTGTGACGCTACGATGAATGGGCTCGTGTGACGCTATGATGACTGGGATATATATATCCCAGTCTATCCGGTATCCCGCTATGATATATATATATATATATATATATATATATATATATATATATATATATATATATATGTCTGTGTGTGTGTGTGTGTGTGTGTGTGTGTGTGTGTGTGTGTGTGTGTGTGTGTGTGTGTGTGTGTTTGTGTGTGTGTGTGTGTGTGTGTGTGTGTGTGTGTGTGACGCTACGATGAATGGGCTCGTGTGACGCTATGATGACTGGGAGACGTGGCCTGGCTCATACCCCATGTTTATTCTGTTCTGCACTTCTTCCTTCTCTGCCTCTACTAACCATCACTTGATACGTCACACGATTCCCCCTCCCCCCAAAAGATGGCACCGTTTATAACCTAAAAAAATTGAAGAAGCCAATAAACAGACAATGTCCAAATTCGCAGTTTCACGTCCCGACGGAGTTCCACAGTCTCTTTAAATCTTCAAGCCCGAGGGAGCAGTCCGGTGAACTCTATAACAACTCTGGTGGGCGAGGCTGACTGTTGCGTTCCGGACAGAGCGGGATACACGTGGATACTGACAGTACTGCTAGAACTCTTGTTCGGGCTGACCAAGGTTGAAACGCCTTGTTGCATCGGCAGCTCGGATGTCGTCGGGGTTGTATTTTTTGCCGTGAATGGTGCAATCCCGATGCTTCTTGCTTGCGTGCTTCTCGACAGACTCTGATGGAGTGCCTGAGTGCTTGCGGTTTGCAAGCAGTGCTTCCGCGTCTTTCTCGGCGCTTCCTGTGGTGTTGCAGTCGGCGGAATAGCAGGCGCTGGGAGCGTTTCTGGCGACTTTTCTTTGTCCGAAAGTGTCTGACGCTTTGTTGGTTTGGAGATCTTATTTTTCGATGTTCTTCAAATGGTGAACGCGCTTCCATTGAATTTGGCGTTCGTCGATACCCTCGTTGCAGTCTCTCTCGTTGTTTTCTGAGTTTGTGAACTTCGTTTTGCTTGCTTTGCTGGTGCTGCTCAGGAGATGGCTGTAGTGGCACCCGTTCCGGAATGGGGCATTCATTTCGTTCGGTGTTTGACGCGTCCTGTAGACAGCTGATGAATGGTGAACTGGTGTCTTGCTTGTCGGGCATAGTTGGCGATGCGTCATCATTGCTGGCATGCTCTTCAGAGGCTTCGGTGACGGGGTTCATTAAGGGCGCTTCCGAAAGACAACTGTGTACAAGGTTTGATGTATCATGCACTTCTGAATTTGTTCTATTCTTGAATTGGTGACCACTGCATGAGGGCACCACATGTGACGTCGCATCACCAGGTTGAAAATGCAAATTTTGGCAAGTCTGCGGTGCCGTGGAAATGAACTCTTGTGACAAAAAACATTCAGAGTTGACAGATAGTTCATCAGGGGCTTCTTCTTCGCGGCTCACTATGAGTGGTTCTTGCGCCTGGTAGCATGCGACGTTCGATGCGTCTGAGCCTTCTGTGTTAGGAGTTTTTGGTGGCTGCGCACTGGACGGCAACATTGCAACAGGGGTAGTTCGGTAAGGTTTGAGTTGTGAATGGCCCTCTTTCTGTGCAACTAACGATGCGAGCTGTTCTGGCGCATGAATCTGGGTGGTAAGTCCAGGGCTTGGCGTAGCATCGTCCGAGCTCCGCAGCTCTATCTCGACTATTGTGAGCGTGCTAGATGTGAGATGGACGTTGTGAGCGATGAAAGAGCCAAGCGATGGAAAACCAGGAGGCGGGCTAAGTCTGCGAGATGGGGAGTAAGCTGCTCCAATGCGTGAAGACTGATTTTCACTCTTTGAGTCATCTTGGCGTTGCTTGATATTTTCCCCATGTGTCAGCTGGTCTACCATAAACAAGGCGTCCTTATGACACGAATAGTGACCGTTAGGAGCCTTTGAAGAGCTGCGTCGTAGAAAACCAGGTGGTGGACCATGTAAGCGAGACGAAGCATGAAAGGCATCAGTAGGGTGAGCGACGTCTCGTGTCGTATGTTGGTGCCACGACTTCGGAAATGCCAACTTTCGTGAAGAGAAACCTGGTGGAACGCCACGTTTTTTGAGAAATAAGCGTGGACTGTGACGGTCGAGTGTGGTTGTATGCAGATGGTCGGTAATGAGGAAGTCCTTGTCATAGTCATTAAACGGGCAATCATCTCTTCCCTGATCTTTTGCCATGATTCGTCGTTTTCGAATATGTGTGTCAGGTAAAACTTGAATGCCTCACCGGAGATGTAGTCAGTGAAGTTGGTGATCATTTCCCGTTCCGACCATGATGCAGTGGTTGCGTGGTGCTCGAACAGGTCGAACCAGTCCTGTACAGGTCCATCGTCCGCTGCTCCGGTGTACTTCGGGATGGGGAGGTCGTCCAATGGTGCTGGTCGCTGTGTAAGGCCAGGAGATGATTCCGTAGTCGATGTATGGTCAGGGCGTCTTGTGGAGAACTGCGTCGATGATGAGTGACTGATGAAGGGGCAGGCTGGTCTCCATCCTGTCGACTCGTGTGACGCTACGATGACTGGGAGACGTGGCCTGGCTCATACCCCATGTTTATTCTGTTCTGCACTTCTTCCTTCTCTGCCTCTACTAACCATCACTTGATACGTCATATATATATATATATATATATATAAAGGAGTAATTCACACACAACGAACGTTTCAGCACAGTTTAGTCCGACGTTTCGACCGTGGGACCGGTCTTCGTCTGGGAATACAGGGCATAAAATTCGCGCGCTTATATATGTCTATATTCGAGACCCCCCCAAAAAAACACACATGCTCTTGTGTAACGAACAAGGCTCATCTGTATCAGCACAAAAACGGTTTTCAGTGATCAAAAATATATATCTATACAGCACTGTGTGATGTCACCATTTGTAAGTCATTGGCAGCTGATACGGCTTTGCGGGATACACGTGTGCATCGCGACATTACGGATGTCAAAGCTCTTTTCTTACAATAATGGTTCGCGTGTAAGATATACGCGTTGCCGATGATAAATAATTCTATTATATATATATAAGAATCGCTGTTTCTGTATACATTATCAGCACAGCGCACTCTCTGATAAAGAAGCAGACTAGCGTACACTTGTTATATTGTTGACCAATAAGCTTACGTGGAAGGAAGACATGTCAATGTGCCTGCATCCTCATTGATACCATCTGCTACAGTATTGAACTTGAATATCAGGTATGATTCCCGGAGTTCACGATCATGGTTTGAGCGGAAACCAGATTCAAGAATGGTCGCTTTCATTTGATCGAAAGAGTGGCCCGGCATGCGAACGTGTCGTGATAGCGGTAGATGAGGGAATATATTTACATGGGATTTGTGGTTATTAAAGCGTATTCTGAATGGAGTTTCAGTATGACCAATATATTGTTTCAAACAGGCACTACATTCCAACATGTATACGGCATTATAAGTGTCGCAGTCGAAGCTACCACGAATCTTTAATTTAAAGTCCGAAGACGTGCTCGCGGCGTTTTGCGTGGTTTGCATGTGCGCACACACTTTGCACCGTGGTTTGTTACAAGGTGCACAGCCACTCTCTTTACGGGTACCAATTTTAGATGACGTTAACATGTCGTGAAGGTTTTTTGACCGTCGGTAAACAACACGAGGCGGAACAGAAAAAATTTTTTTGAGATTATCACTTTCGGTTAAGATGTTGTGGTGCCGTTTCAATATAGCAGATACCTTAGGAGCTGATGATGAAAATGTCAGAACAAGGTTAGTTTGAGCAGAGCTATCGTTCCCGTCCTTTCCTTTCAGAATCTCGGTGCGGTTGAGTTGGTCAGCTCGAGTTATGGCATCGTCTATTAGTTTTTCCGGGTATTTTCTTTTTACTAGAGAACTTTTGAGCCTATTACAATTTTCAATGAAATCTGTACGGTCAGAGCACAACCGTTTAAAGCGGTGAGCCTGGCTATAGGGAATTCCTGTTTTGCAATGCCGGGGGTGGCTACTCTGAAAATGCAGGAGTTGATGTCGGTCAGTAGGCTTGCGGAACAGCTTCGTAGCAAGTTGTCCTTCGGAAATGGTGACTGTGACATCGAGAAAATTTACAGAAGTGCGCGAAAATTGGTGCGAGAACTTAATAGACGGATGGAAATTATTAAACTTTTGAATGAAACCAAGCAGACCTGCTTCATCGTGTGTCCAGACAAGAAAAATATCGTCAATGAAGCGCCTATAGTAGAGAGGTTGAAGCATGTTTTTACCTAAAAATTCGCATTCCAGAATGCCCATAAAAATGTTAGCGTAGTTAGGGCCTACTTTCGTACCCATTGAGGTGCCGTTGGCTTGTACATAGTGAATGTTGTTAAACTCAAAATTGTTTAATTCAAGGATAAGTTTCAAAAGAGTACCAAGCGCTTCTTTATCAATAGGTTTATCTAAAGGGGAATTTTCATAGGCCTTTATTACTGCAGAAATACCATCTTTATGCGGTATGTTGGTGTATAGTGATGCTACGTCCAGCGTTACTAACATTGAACCAGATGGAACATGAAGATCTACAATTTCTTGAAGGAAATGGTTGGTGTCTTTGATGAATGACGGAAATGTGGCTGGAATCTTGTTTATGGTTGAGATGTTTTGATAGAGGTAGACTTGGGGCTGATTTCGCATGTGCACTGTGATTATTGAAGCGAATCCTGAATGGTGTTTCTGTTTGTCCGATGTACTGCATACCACACACATTGCATTCGAGTAGGTATACCACATTAGATGGATGGATGGATGGATGAAAAACTTTTATTGGGGTCCTGAAGGATTCCACCCCCGTTTTATAGGGGTAGAATCGCGGGCCGCTCCCACGTTAGGACGGGGAGGCCCAGCCTCACCGCCGCATCGTGGGCCTTCTGGACAGCCTTGAGTTGTTGTATGAGAACCGGACTCATGAGCATTAAATGAAAAGAGTTCTCAGAAAATTCTTCATTTTTTCTTTGTAAAGAGGGGCACCTCCAGAGCATGTGGTTAAAATCACTGCGATTCTGGCAGTCTGGACAAAGTTCTGAAATATCGGAGTAATGGCTATAGGTTACGAGGCTAGGGTATGTTCCCGTCTGAAGCATGCGAAGAGAGATTGCCTGTGGCCTAGACAACTTTTCGTGTGGCAATGGAAATGACCTACGGCCTAATTGATAATGCTTCGTGATCTCGTTGAAGGTAGTCAAAATGTCCCTAAAATGAAGGCTGCTGGCTGACTCCTCTGTCTGAGAAGCACAAGTCCCGGCATGGTAAGTGAAGCCTCGCGCCTTGGAGTGGGCTAGCTCGTTGACATTGGGAAGCCCTCCAACCCTTAAGCCAACGTGAGCAGGGAACCAAATAATTGTGTGGTGGGTGAGTTCTTTGTGAGCGAGAATTCCCAAACTTTCTTGCAAACGGAACCAGAAGCGAAGGCCCTAGCAGCGGATTTAGAGTCCGTATAAATATCAGTCCTTTGTGGATCAAGGAGTGCTAGTGCAATGGCCATCTGTTCTGCTTTGTAAGAAGAAGGGGTTCGAACCGACGCCGAGGATAAAATCAGACCCTTAGTATCTACGGATACTACCGCAAAGCGAGCGGAAACGCCATACTGGGTGGCATCAACAAAGCATGAAACAGACGATTGTTTGTGAGCTTGAGCTAAAAGAGAGGAGGCTCGAGCAACACGCCTGCCCGCGTTGTACTGTGGATGCATATTTCGTGGAAGGGGGCATACTTTGATGCGAGAGCGTATATAATCATCGAGTGGCGTATTTTGCACTTCGAGCGTCAGGGGGTTGACTCCAGTGTCAATCAGAATCTTTCTCCCCGCTGGTGTGATCGAAAGCCTGGCAACCTGTGCCGTTTATTGAGCCTCGATAACTTCTTCAAGCGTGTTGTGGACTCCAAGTTTCATAAGGTTCTCAGTGCTTGTGCGCATAGGAATGCCAAGAACTTTCTTAATGCTTTTCCTTATGAGGATGTTCAATTTATTTCTTTCGTAGAGTTGCCACCTGTGCATAGATGCGACATAGCTTATGCGGCTCATCAAGAATGCATGGAATAGTCTGAGGAGGTTGTGCTCTCGAAGACCACCCCGACTGTTGGAAATGCGTGAGATTAGTCGGATGACCCCTTCCGCCTTGGAAGTCAGGCGGTCGATCGTGCGGCCGTTCTGTCCATTAGCCTCGATAATCATGCCCAGAACGCGTATGAAGTCCACCCTTGGAATACGCTGCCCCGATGCCATGTGCAGCCTAATGTCGATGTCAGCCAGTGGTTGCCAGTTTTTGGGTTTGGGTCCCCGTCTCGTGGGTCCATATAAGAGAAGTTCGGACTTTGCTGGCGAGAGCTTGAGGCCCATTTCATTTATGTAGACTTCAACACAGTCTACGGCCTCTTGAAGAGAGTTCTCCACAGAGCCCTCCGAGCCACCGACACTCCATATGGTGATGTCGTCCACGTAGATGGCGAACTTGATGCCCTCTTGGTTTGAGAGCTTTGCAGCAAGGCCGCACATTGCAATGTTAAAAAGCAGTGGGGAGATGACTGAGCCCTGCGGGGTGCCGAAGGAACCGAGATCATAGGGCTCAGACTTGAGATCCCCAAGCTGTATAGTGGCTTTTCTATTCCTGAGGAACGAGCTGGTGAACTTGTGAAAGTTGGCTCCTAAGTTGAGAGAAGAGATGGAGGCAAGTATGTGGGAGTGCGAGACATTGTCAAAGGCCTTTTCAAGATCCAGACCGAGAATAGCTCTAACGTCTTTTGTCTCCTGATCTATGATGTGATGCTTCAGCATTTTCATGACGTCCTGAGTAGATAGGTGTGGTCTAAAACCTACCATGTTGTACGGAAACAGGTTAGTCTTCTCTATGTGCTTTGATATTCGATCGTTGATCACATGCTCGGCGACCTTGCCTATACAGGACGTCAGTGAAATGGGTCGTAAGTTGCTAAAACTGGGACTCCGGCCAGGTTTAGGTATGAGAATAACCAACGCCCTTTTCCATTGCTCAGGGAAAGTCCCCGTCTCCCAAATACGATTGATTTCTTTGGTGAGGTAGGTGATAGAGTCATCGTCTAAATTGCGTCGAGTCTTGTTTGTAATGCCATCCGGGCCCGGGCTGGAGTTCCCGTTAAGATTGTTTAAGATGGTGCGGACCTCTTCTTCCTGGAAGGGCTTGTCCAACTCGAAGGCTGGTGATCCCGTGTATTGCGCGTAGCCAGAAGGAGGCCGGGTTGTGTCCAAAGGGAGGTATCTCTGTGCCAGACACTTCGTTATTTCCGTGTCCGATTTAACCTTCCTTTCTGAGTGCAGTATTCGGTCTACCAAGCGCGTCTGGTTGGATTTAGATTTGGTCTCCTGCAGCAGGTGTTTGAGGAGGTTCCATTTTCCCCCAACTTTCATCTGACCATCCACCTTGTTGCAAATCTCGTCCCAATGCTGTTTTTCTAGCGTCTGACAATAAGTTGTTATTTCTTGGTTAAGACTTGCGATGCGTTTTCGCAGTCTTCGATTCATACGGTGTGCTTTCCACCTGGCTAGGAGGGCGCTTTTAGCCTCAAGAAGATGAGCAAGCCTACTATCCATTTTATTGACCGGTAGATCAGTCTCTATCGTTTTGGTGGCCGACTTGACGTCTTCGACCTGCTGAGACAGCCACTTGTCGAAATTCGGTGAGTCATTATTCTCTTCTGCGCTCTTCACTCTGATCTTACGGAAGAGGTCCCAATCTGTAAATTTGAAAGCTTTAGGGGGCTTTGTTTGAATTTGTAATGTCGTACTCAAAATACAATGGTCACTCCCCAAGTTTTCTCCTAAATTTAACCATGATACCTCCCCCATGGTTGTGACAAAGGTGAGGTCTGGGGTAGTATCCCTAGAGCAAGAATTTCCAGTGCGGGTAGGAAACGTGGGGTCAGTGACCAAAGTAAGATTCAGATCCGATACCGCTTGCCAGAGCTTGGCTCCCTTGGCAGTGGTGCGAGGGTAGCCCCAAGCTTGATGGGGTGCGTTGAAATCTCCCGCTATAACTATGGGTGCGTCCACTTTCCTAGCGATCGTAACGGCTTTTGATAACAATGAGGTGAAGCGATGGTGCCTGCCTTTTGGAGAGCTATATATGTGGAGAGTATGAAAATGCTATTTTTAAGGTTGCTGCCAGGTATAATTTCTAAAAGAGAGTGTTCAATTTTGCTATTTGCCATGTGCAAATTGTGCTCAATGTAAGTGTACTTCTTGGACACAAACGTGCAGATACCGCGGCCATCTGGAGGTTTCGTTATGTGATGGGTCTAGCCTGGCAGGCTCATTGTTTCCGTAAGCGTCTCCTGTAGCATAATAACATGTGGTCGAATTGGCTGGGATTTAATATACTGCTGGAGAGCTGCCTTCTTTGATTGGAAGCCCCAGCAGTTCCACTGCCAAATTACAAAATTTTTAAGGTGTCCCGCCATTGTTGGGACCCTCAAAAGCTGTCTCCTGAGAGACGCTACGGGTTGCCACCTTCCGCACGATCCTGACCTTAGGTATTACTTGGGCCGGAGTAGCCTCGGCTGATTGTAAAGCTTTAACTTGGTCAGCCTCGATCTTTGTGACTCTGCTGTCCAATACCGCAATCGACTCGACCACCGCCCTGAGAGCATTTTTGATATCATTCAAGGTTTCCTTGACCTCTGTTTTGAAATCTCTGTCCTCGTTATTGGCCAGTTGTGCTAGCGCTCTCCTTTTTGTTGGTTTTGCCCCTGGATGGACGTCCATGGGTACCTCATCGTGACTCGCATCCGATGTGGCCTCCGTACAGGGAACTGTGTTTGAAGGAGACGGAGACGAAACCTGCTGTGATTTCCTTAAGTCGGCTATTTCTGCCCTGAGTTGCTCGACAATGGCCCTGAGGTTAGCATTTTCCCTTTGCATCTGCGCATATATATCTGAGTGTTGCTCTGGATTGGTACCCCCCTTTACCTGTGGTTGGGAGCCCTTGATCTTGGATGCCCAGGTCTGGTGCTGATTTCCTTGCTGCACACCATTGCGGACGGTAGGCACACGTGAGTTAGAACGGCCCTTGGATCTAGACTGTCCTCTGGATCTCGAACGGCCCCTTGCTCTGCCTCTGGAACGGGATCGCCCTCGCGGTGGTTGTAGCTGTTGGCTGACGTCACGCGGGCGCCAGCTGCTGCTCGGGCGCTCAGTCGTAGCGCGGCCGCCTGCAGTGGCTGGTAGCGATAGGAAGTCTCCTCCACTATCTGTGAAGTTCATGTCGTCGGCGTCTTGTTCCGCAAATTCCATCGTATATTGCATCCGTCGCTCTCGTCTTCGTCGACGGACTATGTAAGGCACTTGAAAACGATGCTTACACGTCTTGTCTGCCGTGAGATGTGGACCCCCACACAACTTGCATTCTGGAGTGCAGACGTGACCCTCCGAAGGAGATGACATACCACACCCTCTACAGACGGCCTCCTCTGGATGGGGACAAACATCGGCTCGATGACCTAGCTTTCCACAGGCATAACAGACATCGGTCTGTCGACGATACAGGGTGCAGCGAACCAAACTATTTCCACATATGACGTAATTTGGCACTTTTAGTCCGTCAAAGAGGACGATTACCGTGGTGGAATTCTTGATTCTTTTCACTTGGAGTGCAGACGGGTTCCTTGGGTGTACAATAAGTGAATAAAGTTGTTCTTGACCGATGTCCGCGTCAACACCTCTGATGATACCTTTGCAGGTGTCGTCGGGGGCAGCTCGGTAGGCACTAACATCAAAACTGGTGGTACCGAGAGTAATGGCGGTGATCTTGGAATACGCTCTGGCGTTCCTCTCCGCTGGAGTGCTTATAACTGCAATGTTCTGCATCATATTCGGGCATATCACGTCTTCCGTGACTTCTTCCTCACTGAGTGCTGCAGCCACTGCGAGTGCCTTCGCGAACTTAATTTGACTCACAGTTCTCATGTCCAGGCCATTTCTAGGTCTTACGATGACTCGATGGTGATCTCTTGGAAGGTAAGGAAGTCTAGAAGCAGCGATAAGACGCTTCTTCACCGCAGCCCGGGAGCGCTGAGGCGACCACGCGTCACCGTGCATGGAGACGCTTGCTTGCGTCTCGGTCCTGGGGGTATGCGTCCCACGAAGTTTACGTTTAGTGGTAGCCACAGACCACCCAGAATCTTGAAGATCATCGGGAGTGATATCCTCCCCATCGACAGAGACTTGCATAGACATTCCGTGCGTAGAGTGCTGGAACACCCTTCTGAGAAGGGCCGGCGGCCGCTCCGCCGTAGCCTAAGCCTAGCGCGCTCAGCTGAGCAGATGGGCAAACAGAAGAGTCTCGAAAAAGTGTCAAAAGCTCACCCACAGTGAAATACTTGGTATCGATGTAGTCCGTGTGGTTTTATGCGTCGACTGGCACCCTACCCCATTAGAGGAATCGTAATTTATGTTTCCTCGTATGTTAATCGAAAACTTGGATTGCGTGCTGGTTGCTTTGTCTGTTTCTCGCATCGCCTTACATACAAGACATCGTGGCTTTAAACAAGGGCGGCATGAATTATTGGCGGGGGGGGGTGTTAATTTGGGAGTGGACAAGGGAGTCTTTGTGGTTACGTGGTCGTCGGTAAACGACGCCTGGAGCGGATGGGAATGCGCGTTTCAGACGTTCACTTTGTTCCAGAATGTTGTAATGTTTAAGGATTTTGTTTACATTGGGGAAGTTTGTGCTGTAAGGCAAGCAGGGGTTTATTCGTTGTGGGTCTTCTCGTAGTGGTCGCTTCATAAGTAAGTCTTCACGCTTTAGGTTTCTCGGTTTTTGAACAGCGTCATTAATTACATGTGGGGGGTATTTTTGTTTCTCAAGCATAAGTTTTAGCCTCTGTGAGCTCGTGTCAAAGTCAGCGTCTCTAGAGCAGATTCGCTTAAACCGGTGAGCCTGGCTGTATGGAATACTGTTTTTACAGTGGCGTGGGTGATCGCTTTGGTAATGGAGGTATTGTTGTCGATCCGTTGGTTTGCGATATAGGGTTGTAGAGAGCTTCTCTTCTTTTATCGTTATGGTAACATCAAGAAAATTTACGGTAACTTGCGAGTATGTGTGTGTGAAGTGTATGTTCGGATGCACAGCATTGTAAGTGACGATAAAGCTGAGAAATTCGTCCTCTCTGTGGGTCCAAATAAGAAAGATGTCGTCTATGTATCTTCTGTATAACATTGGTTTCAAGGAACTTTGTGCAAGAAATTCAGATTCTAGCTTTCCCATAAATATGTTGGCATAATTAGGTGCCATTTTGGTGCCCATAGCGGTCCCGCTGATTTGTCGAAAATACTCTTGGTTAAACTCGAATGAATTTAATTCAAGGACCATCCTCGTCAAAGTTGCAATGGCAGAGAAATCTGGGGTGTTAGATTGTCTATGGTTTCTGTACATGTTTTGTAATGCAGCTATGCCGTCATCATGAGGAATATTTGTATATACTGAAGAAACATCAAGAGTAACCAAGTACGAGTTTTTCGGCACACAGAGACCTGCAATGTCTCGAAGAAAATGTGTGGTGTCTTTTATGTACGACGCGAGGGTGCATGGAATGTGGCTTATTAGTTTGTCCACGTACCCTGATATGGGTTCAGTTATTGTACCGATGCCTGATATGATTGGTCGACCTGGGTTACCGGGTTTATGAATTTTTGGGAGGATGTAGAAGCGACCTGGACGAGGGCATGCTGCTCGCATCAGTTTGTGGTCAGTGTTGGTTATCTTTTCTGCATCTAACAGTTTCTTTAGTTCTGTTGATACGATACGTTTGTATTCGTCTGTCGGATCACCTGGGAGGCGTTCGTAAAATCTTGAGTCGTCAAGTTGGCGGTATGCTTCTTGTAAGTAGTTGGTTGTATTAAGGACTACAATTGCTCCTCCTTTGCCAGCGGGTTTTATTGTTATGTCGGTCCTAGATGCCGAATTTTTCATACTTATTTTTTTCAGATTTTTTTCAAGTGTTCTCGGTTTCCTTTCTGTCGGTGGTATTCGTGTACTATATCTTTCTGTACTGCGGTGATATAAAGGTCCAAGCACTTGTCTCGATTACTGTTTGGTGTCCAATCATTTGATTTACGACGGTGAATTGTTTCGTGGTTCGAAGGCCTGTCCAAGAAATATTCGCGCAACCTTAAGCTTCGAGTGAAGTTGTCGAGGTCTCGGAGGAAGTGGAATTCATCGAAAAATTTTGTGATCGGGCAGAAGCTTAGTCCCTTAGATAGCCGTTTTTCTTCGTCAGGTGACAAGCTCATGTCCGATAAGTTTACAACCACAGTGTCATAGGGTGTGTTCCTAGATGGGTGCCCGTTTGTAACGTTAGTGGTTTCCTGGGTGGTGGTGTTGTAGTGATAAGGAACTATATCAGGGAACGCGGGTTTGCACACATGGTCTCTTTTTAGTTTATGAATTTTTGTGGTCATGATGGCTTGGTTTTTATTCTGTTCAAATTCTGTTAATCGCGTGATTTCTTCGTTCGATAAAGTGTGTTGGCGGAGAATGGTATTGGTCACAGCGACCAGTTTCTTTACCTGCTTATCACTGTGATTAAGAGCGATTTCTGTTAATTTGAGAGATGCCTCAAGGAGGACGTTTTTCCATGTTATTTGGTCGTGTTCATCTAGATTTGTAGCGGCTGGTGTGAGGGAGAGTGTCATACCCTTGGGGGCTATTCTAGCAAGAAAGTACACTTGCAATGTTGATTTATGCATTTCATGTCTAATTTGTTTGTCAGCAAGTTTTCGTACTTTAAGGAAAGTGACACTGCAACTGGGAAGCGATGAGCTGGACTTACATTTCAGAAGTCAATCTTATTTTGGGTGCGGGGATGGCACTGATGAGGTGCGCAGGTTGTAGTTATGTCCGGCAGGCCTTCGTCGTTGTAGGGAGGATGTCGGCGTTGGGCTCCCGGCGAACGTGTTCGTAGGCAGTTCCGGGGTCCGCAGTAGGGGGACGCGGTTTCGTAGTTCGGCAGGCTTCCCTTTGAGGAGTGGTTTAGTGGTGCTGTCGTGTAGTGCTTTTGGTCTCGACATCAGATCCATATCGGATGTCGAGACCAAATCTATATCGGATGTCGAGACGGATAACCAAATCCATATCGATCCATATCGGATGTCGAGACGCGCATGATTGGACATGGGTCCAACCATGCGCGTTTCATTGTTGGAAACTCCGCCCCAAAAAAATATTGACCCCACCCCTTTTTAATTAGGAAAGGGCCCTCAACTAGCGAGAGTGACAACCTGTTGGGGTGCTGTCATACGGCTTGGCCACCAGAAGTTTTCCCGTATGAATGGTCAGACTGTTTGGCTCTCAGCCGGTGCGTCCCGTAGTCTAAACCTTGTTCGGGGTACATCGTGGCCTTCCATGACCCTGCAGACGCCGCCGTAGGTACAAAGGATCAAACGTCGGCGGCGACGTTCGAAGAAGAACACCCCATTCTGCACTTCTTGGCTCTTTTTCATGCGCCCGCAGTTCCCGCCGGTCAGCTGGGTAGTACGGCGCCCGTTAACTGCCGTGACGCCGGGTCGCAAAAATGGCAGTCCGTGACAGTGACTAAAGATATTACAGGCGAAGCATTTCTTCTAGCTATCTATCTATTTATCTGTCAATCAATCTACCCATCTATCTATCTAGCCGCTCACGTTTGGGTGCTCTCGTGATCACCTCCTTAACTTGGCGTGAACCAAAATTAGTATGGAAGGGTTTCATAGTTTGACGAATACGACGCGCCGGTTAAAACATGAATAAGTTCACAATCCTGTCACGCGCATCGTCAAACGCTTCCTGCCGAACAGTGACACATACCCGCGGGCGGATACATATATGTGCCACAAGTAATTGACACTTAATTTTTTGCATCTACCCAGGAATGATGAGAACACACGTGGAAAATTTTGACGCGTGAGCATTGAGAAGTTATGAACCGTTTCCCCGAAGTGAACCCTGCTGGGATGCGAAGCAGCAGTGGTGCGCTCGTCGTTGACCCAGTTAAAACGGGCGTCGACGCGGGTGCTGGAAGAACGGCTTGAAGCGAACTCGGTGTAACGTTTACTCGAGTAAACGTTTGTTTGAAACGCAAAGACATGGAAGGCGGGTTGGGTTTCATGTAACTTTCATCGCAGATAGCAAGCTGCAAGAGCGTTTCCACTCGACGTGCGGTCGAGTGTTGCGGGTGGTGGAGAGAGTGAAGCGGGAGAGATGTGTGTTATGAGCGGGTGGAGGAGCCGGCAGCTGCTGCGGGTGAGACGTTAACGCACAGCTGTGACTTGACCTACTTGGCACTGCTCCAATACCTGCGGCGAGAGAAACGCGCCGTGGTGCGTTCGCACGGACGTACGTACGGCATTACACACGTAAGCCAGAGATGCTTCGCATCTAAAAAGCCTTACATCGGCAGCGCTGACCCGACGAATACAAAGAATAAATGTCGTGGTCCCAGCAGGAATCGAACCCAAGCATTCTGCGCGGCAATCAAGCATATTCTACAACAAAGCAACGCCAGATCTCGGACCTACTTTTCAAATAGCTTAATACCTTAATATGGTCACGAAACGTTAATAGTAGTTGCGTGGTGGCAATCCAGCTTTTTAAACATTACATGTGCACTCCTATGATGCAGCCATGACGTCAGGTTAACGTCAATTGTTGCTAGGTGCCATGCGCTGAAGTTGATTTATGCAGCAGCGTCCAGGGCTACCATCCTCACTTGCACCAGCACTTCATACCAGCTTATTGCTTCTGGTGTTCCTAATGCTCAAGTTCATGTTTGCATCATTGCACAAGTGCAAACAACTGGTTATATAAACACTTGGAACTCGTCAATGTATGTCTGTGCATGGAACATTTGACGTATATTTGGCGCAATTTCATGACGTGATGCTATAAAAAATTACAACATGGTCACGCTAAGCATGCCTCCGCATTCTTCGCATAACGTCGATTCCTAAGCTACGTAAAATCTGCTGAATTTTTCAGAAATATTCTTGGGCAAGACATACTTTCGGCACGAATCTTGACATAGGTGTGTGTCAGTTTTTTACAAGAAAATGTAACTCTTAGGAATTCCGATTACCATATTTTGAACCGTATAGTCAGTGTACTTAACATTTGAAGCAGTACTCTATTTTATATTCATATAAAACACAGCTGTAGTGTATGGCTCATAGCTGAAGAAAATGCTGGCAAAGCACAATTTGCACTTCTGCAGTTAACACGACATAACTTAAGGGCCCACTGAACTCTTGTGTTATGCATGGTGTACTACTAAGTTATTACCGTTACTTCGTGCAATCAGACTGACATTATGATCTGTGCATGATCCAGCTCCTCAGCCGCACGATAGTGATTTGCATCGCAAAGCTGTTTTCTGGAACGACAGGCATGAGAAATTTGGGACAGTGTGTGACAACGAGCAAGTACGCTAAATCTGAGTGCGCCATCAATTCAGTCGATCTGTGTATAGGAGCGAAATTTTAGCCAGGTAATGGTAAAAAAGTGACGCATAGGGAAAAAACGAGGAGCCCTCAAAAATGGGGGCGAGAGAAGTTCGGTGTGCGTGTGCCTCCTTCTTTCTCTCTTTCTCTTTGAGAGCTCGCCTTTTTTTTTTTTGCTCTTTTCTGTTTTATCTTTCCTCTTTGTTTTCTTCTCTGCTTTTCGATGCATCACTTTCTACATTCTTTTCTTTCCAGGTGGAAATACTCCACGGTTTCTGTTCACTTTAACTGAAACCATGGCTGTATACAGCTTGGACTAAGTGGAAGCTAATAGGTTAGCAACATGTTCCAGTTGGTCGCAGCATGAACCACTCGAGGCCGAAAATGAAACCAGTTGGTGTGAATTATTATTATTATTATTATTATTATTATTATTATTATTATTATTATTATTATTATTATTATTATTATTATTATTGTTATTATTATTATTATTATTATTATTATTATTATTATTATTATTATTATTATTATTATTATTATTATTATTATTATTATTATTATTATTATTATTATTATTATTATTATTATTATTATTATTATTATTATTATCTTCCTTATGGTCATTCTCTTCATCCCAGAATACCTGTAGTGCAGAGCAAATAAGTGATAAGGGCTCACTGCCTTCATGATGGTTTTTTTTGTACATCTAATGCTGACAACAATTACAGTTCATTGTATGCCAGTACAAGTTTCATTTCAAAAATGCACAGGGTGCACAAGCAGCACAGACAACTAAAAAACAGTTTCTGTAAAGCACAGGACATATGCAGTACCAAATATTGCTGTGTGCTGCATCGAAGTTTAAAGGGGCTGGCACTCCCTTACCTCCTATTGCCTAGCACCTCTCTGCCAGCGGAGGACATGGCACCGCAGTTTGTAGAAAGGCATAAAGCTACTCTGAAAAAGTCTAACTGCTCTGCCTCACACTGCCATCACCTGATCTTTTGGGGACAAGGTGAGGTTGCATGAAAAACAGGTAGCCGTGCATCACTGATTCCCTAACACGTACCTCCTTCAAAAATCCAAAACATCCTCAGGATGTCCTGAAATGACGAAAATATTCTTGTTAAAGGGACTGGCACTCCCTTACCTCCTATTGCCTAGCACCTCTCTGCCAGCGGAGGACATGGCACCGCAGTTTGTAGAAAGGCATAAAGCTACTCTGAAAAAGTCTAACTGCTCTGCCTCACACTGCCGTCACCTGATCTTTTGGAGACAAGGTGAGGTTGCATGAAAAACAGGTAGCCGTGCATCACTGATTCCCTAATACGTACCTCCTTCAAAAATCCAAAATATCCTCAGGATGTCCTGAAATGACGAAAATATTCTTGTCCTGTAGGGTGTGCCACAAGACTGGCTGATATATTTGAGTCCATCAAATGCAGTTAAAATATGTAGGTCTCAGTAATGACATTATATATACTGCCTTGAACAGTGTAACAGTGGAACACAGATTTAATGAGTAAGCCACAAATTAAGTGCAATGTTATCGATGCAATGGTAACAATAATATTAATATTGATCATAATAATAATAATAATAATAATAATAATAATAATAATAATAATAATAATAATAATAATAATAATAATAATAATAATAATAATAATAATAAATTAATATATTACTAACATGATTATAACAGTATTATTTGGTTTCTGCATACAAAGTGACTAATTGTGAGGATTAAAAGGGGGTGCACAGGAAGGCAGTGAGGTATATTTATAATAAATGCAATCTAACGAATTCTCCTACTGAGTTGCAAACGAAAGCTGGTCTATTAACACCACAAGGTAGGGCAAAAATAGCAAGACTGAAGATTCTGTTTCAATTAATTTATAGTGACACAAACATCGACACGTCAAAAGTAATTTTTTTCAGTCGTTTTAAGTTAACACATTACAGGCACTCACAAACACTTAATAAATACATTTCCAAATTAAAATGCTATAAATATTCATACTTCCCCCAAATCATAAAAAAATGCAAACCAAATAAGTCCTTTTGGTACTGATGCCTCATCTTTCACAGTGTCCTTAGATATGGTACAAGCAGCACGCGTAACCGAGAGGAGAGATAAGAAAGAAAAGAAGGCGGTATTTGCCGAACAGTATAATAGATAGCGCTTTCTTAAGAATTACACAGAAACTGCAGTTGGGTAAAGATAACTAGATGGCGCAGTACCCCTACTCTCTGATTGGCTGCATGGGGGGCTGTGCCTGGGTAGGCATAGAACGAGTGGATCTCTCAGTATCCTGGACAGTCACCATACATAGTAGATTGTTGGTGGAGCATGAACGAAGCAGAGTGGCGGGCACGTTAAAGACGCTTCCTTGGCACGCGTTTCATCGGTGTTACCCATGTGCCATCTGCATTCTCGAACGCGATTGGACGCATAGACGCATGCATGGACGGACGCTTCACCCCACTCATCATCAATCACTCCATGAATATGCTGTGATTTTTTTTAATTTTCTTTTTTTCTTCTGGGATTTAAAAAATGTATTAATATTTTTCCTTATTCTAACTTGCACATATGTTGTAATACCACTACTATTAATATATTCTAACAAAGCTTATTCAGCAGTTTAGTACATCTATATCGCCCTATATTTCATACTACACTACGCAGTATAGATTTAAAAATACGCTTCAAAGTTAGACTCCACTTATTTACTCATAAATTGTGTCATTCTCTTGATGCAGTGATTCATAGACTGAATTATTTTAGAATTTTCTAACACATTTGACAAGTTCAGTCATAAACATTTACTTTAAAGTTAAGTCATCTGGATCTTGGCACTAACAATGTTTAATACTTTGGATGCTTCGCATGAAATTGAACTCACTTTGTGCTCAGCTAAGCCCAGCTTATTTCTCATTTTAACTGTCAATGCCCCTTTCTTGCTATCATCTAAATTCCGTCATGATTTGCTGAAAATGGTGTTGTCATTTGTGAAATTACTAACATAGATTATTTGTACCACATGTTATAGATATATTGCTAAATAAAAGTAGGGTGGAATTATTCTGAAACTCTCGTACTAACTATAAAGTTAGCAATGCTAACCACATGCTTGGCCTGTGCCAGAAATGTCGCACCACTACTTCCTTTCTTAATGTTAATGTACAACCAAACCAAAACATGTGCACACATGTGCCTTTAACACGTTTCGTAAACATATTTGTCCAATGCCTATTAACAAGCCTTACCTTTTGCCTTTTGGCCTGTTTGACACTTCAGGGCCTTCAATGCACTGTAAATGCACAAGAGAACTTGTGGGTCTTAAAAGTGACTTGTTTCAAGACTTTGCAATATGATGGTTGATTCAAAGTGATAAAATACTGAAGTTGATCAATGCGTTAGTTGTGGTGTCTTGTATAATAATATGCATACTCTGTGAAGAAGAAGCAAGCATGCAAATTTATTGATTTATATGTGGGGTTTAACGTCCCAAAACCACTCTATGATTATGAGAGACGCCGTAGTGGAGGGCTCCGGAAATTTAGACCACCTGGGGTTCTTTAACGTGCACCCAAATTCGAGCACACGGGCCTACAACATTTCCGCCTCCATCGGAAATGCAGCCGCCGCAGCCGGGATTCGAACCCGCGCCCTGCGGGTCAGCAGCCGAGTACCTTAGCCACTAGACCACCGCGGCGGGGCGCAAGCATGCAAATTAGTGAATTTATAATGAAAACATAATGACATCATTGCAAGATTGGTTGTGGTGGTAACTCACCTGTAGTTTGGTGGTAATTATGGAATATGAATGTTTAATTATCTTGAGTTTTAATGAACTGGCATTTATTTTGTGAATAACAGTATGCTAAAGAGCATGTACAAATTCTTGTTGGGTTGTAGAACAACAGCATTAGGAAATATTTGTAAAGAATGAGTGGTAAAAAACTTGTGGCACAAGCCAAGAACATTATTAGCATTGCTCATTTTGTAGTCAGCCTGTACATTCGAGAATAATCTAACAGACATCTGCCCAGCCAAGTATTCAAAATTACCAAGGAATTTTCAAAGGACGACTACATAATAATTTCACCTGCATGCATGAGCTCGTGTCTCTCAGGTTTCATTCATGTCTTCGTTATGGCAGAGTGTGGTGCAAATACACCCAATGGTTGTCGGCCACTGTTTGGTACACTAGTTGTGCAGCAAATGAATTTGAAATAAATTTTAATGCAAAATGTTTCATTGCTATTTCCCAGTTGATGTATTATTTTCATTGCAATATAAAAACAAGTACATCGAATACTGGCTGTATTTGATATACTTGCAGTTATGATAAGGACTTCTATCAATTTGAAAAGTAGGAATCGAGTATCTGGCAAAAACATCAAGCACTTAATATCTAACGAAGTGTTAAGAAAGAGTAAGTGTCAATTGTATAGGTAGCAAAATCACTTTCCTAGAGTGAAGAAGCCAGCTGCACTACATAAGCTGTTACGTTTAATGCGTATAACCTGCCAGGGATGAAATTTATGATAATTTTACACATTTTTCATTTATTTCAGTGCACTTAACATTTTAAATATCATTAAACTAGTAAGAAATATTTAGTTCTACGAATAATAGCGACTGAATCAAATAGAACAGTATTCAATTTGGTATGTGAAATCGTAGAATATTTTGCACGCCCTTCAAATTTGGCTGTTTAAGAATTTCCCTGGGACACATACTTCTCCATATGGGCTTTACATGTTTTCTAGAGAAAACTTCTAGGCCATCATTGTGAAATAATTTTTTTTAATTAAGCCATCATAGCGAGTGTTATACTTGTACTTCATTTGTTTTTTGCAAAGCAGTTGTAGAGTTCACATATCTCTATTTTCAAGAAATATGAAGTGAATGAATTAATGTATGGTTGGGCAGCTAACTGAATGGTATAATGACCCTTATGGACTATGACCACTGGAAGGGTGGAGCGGGTGTTGTTACACGTGGACTTACAGGCTGTTAAGGATAGATAGACAAATCTGGCTGATTGTTGTGCAAGTATTAGAGCATGTCAGTTCAGATTAAATACCAGACAAAGATTATAGGCAGCAGTCCTGATAGATGTGAACTGTTGGAAGCAGTTTAAGCTGGAAAAGAAGTGGCATATTTATTAGTGACACATGTGTTGAAACTTTGAAAACCAGGAAAGTTTCTCCAGCAGGCAATGTTATGATATGTTTTTGATGACTGTGACATTGCACACTGTCACTCTGAACATGTGTCTGTTTCCTTATATATTTTCTACCAAAGCCACAAACAAAGATAGATGGCAGTTAACTCACGTCCTGTGTTTCCTGTCTTATGCAAGTGTTATTCTGCAATTTATTACCTTAGAAGTACTTGTTGCTGGGCAGATTGGTATAACATTATTAGGGGAAATTATAGACAATGCAAATGTGTGGTGCAGTATGCATATTTTCTGTAGTTCAGCTGCGAGTGACGCTCTTTCCCTGTGCTTTTTCATTCTTCCTGTGGCGCTTAGGCATCTAAAATTTTCCCCCTTAGCTTAATTACCTCCCTGAAGCTATACACCATCTTGCCCATTAATAACCATTGTTAAACTATTGTATGTGGCATTGTTGATGCAAAATGACCTTAGAGTATATGTAAGAGCTCCTACAGGATCACCGGCTGAATGTGACAACCAGTTTATCATTTATAGGACCCGAAGTATTGACATTTTCAATATATTTGTTCGCACAGTGCTTCATTGGAGTCATGCAAGCTTAAAATATGGTGCTCCCACAAAGAAAGCTTTCTTCCTTTGCTGTGACCAACGGAAAAACTATGTAGACAATAACGAAAAGTGACCACAACTAGGCTTAGCAGTGTGATGTCTGCATCTTAATGTAATAAATTAATGCAAGTGTACTTATATCACCATGGTGTTGCCAGTTTATTACTACATTTGATACGAACCTCTGCTCGCTCTACCATGGTGTTCCTGGGGGTGCACACAGTCTTACCTCTGAGACAGCATTGCCAGAACTAATTTCGCTGTCACAATCTTGAACAGGTGTGCGACAAGCATGCGCCAGTGCAGAGAACACAAGAGAAGTAGTCACTGCTTACATGTTCAAGGTCCTATGCACGCACACCGGACTATGATTTTGCAGTGTCTTACATTTTGAGTGGAGTATACATCGTGATGGCTGGAGCCATTTCTGTGAGCACCAGCTAGACTGTCACAATGTGAATATTGTTGCTTGAGACAACTGTTTAGGAAAAAAAAAGGAACCGTAGAAAAAAAAGTTTAGTCTAATGTAAGGGCTTGTGGTGAGAAGACTCTCAAAAGGTATACGGTGTGTCATCTTGCAATAGAGAAATAACATTTACACCTAGTTTCTGTTAGTAGGAGTCTGCTAAATATTGGCCATACAAGCTTTTGGCTAGAGAAGGATGATGTCCAGAAGATACCCTCCTGAAATGTTAACCTGCACCGTCCTCCCTTGTCCTTCTTGGTGCACTGTAATTTTTTTCTTTATAGGTACTAGTTCCTTCAGTGGGTACTCTTGAAGGGCTTGTGAATTAGCTCACTCTTACCACCTAGTTTACCCAAGGGCCAATCCAGCTGTTGCAACTTGTTTGCTTGGCAGAAATTTTTTAACAGGAAAAGAAGCTTCACTCGTTACACAAATAAAGCTACAGCATTGCCAGATTACTATGATGTTATGTACACAGACCTCCCACATACAACTCACTAAAATGTCACCACTTACCACTATGGTGAGCCTGATTAAACCTGAAGAAAGCGTGTAAGTTTCTTGATCCTATACTTTTTAATCAGTACATAAACCTTGAAAAAACAAGAACATCACGTGCAGTGCATAAAACCAGTGCTTATGAAGTGCAATGATACCATCGAAAGCATCAGCAAAAGTGAATTCACCCTGCTAGAAAGCAAATTCTGCATGGAGCCTGGAAATGTACTCTTAACAAAGTCTTCTCAACAACTTCATTATTTCTATTTCTGCAATTCGCATAATCCTGTTTCATGCATACCTTGCTGTCCACCCTATAATTATTGACCTCTGAGGTGTTACTCAAGTGACCATGCTCATTTAACATACCTGCAAGCATCAGTGCTAACCTAATAAAATTGGAGCCTTTAATAAAGTAATGCTCTCTGATGCTCACCCCTTCAAAAAAATTTTTAGCATCACCTTAAAACACATTCTTTAAAAACTTCATGATCACAGATGCGATGTATCTCCATACCTAATGACAGGCATTTGTCCAATTACAGCCACTATATAACAAGAAGCAGCCTTTGTAAGATGCTTGAACACGTGTCATCATCTCAGGTCAACATGTTTCCTGAAACCACCTTGCTCTTAATTATGCGACAGAATGGTTTTCATGAATCATTTTCTTGCTAAGCTCAATTTGCTCCTTGAAAAAATGTGTGTTTATTTTAGACCATTCTTGGGGAGCTATTTTTCTTGATAACTCAAGAAAACCCGATAAAGTGAACCATGAGCTTTTAAAAGGAAATTTGCGAAATATGCACAATCATCTTCAGTACCTAGCCTGAGTATATCTTTCAATAATAATGACCATTGTCATTCTAGAGCACATATCTGATGGCACAAATCTGGAGTACCAAGGAGTCTGTCACAGGTATTTTCCACTTCTTTATTGGGGGACATGCAACAATTTTAAATTATTCATGCGATATACTAGAAGTTTACTGCAGTGTGACTCACTTGCCACAATTTAAAATAAATAATTATGAAGGGATCATATGGACTCTTTACAAAGGTTGAAGTTGGTGGCGATGCCGTCTGCCCCATGACCAGTAATGAGACAAAGCACGGCGCATCACATTAGGCCTAATAGCTGTGCTACGCTTCCATTTCACACACACAGGCGTTATGTCTGCATTACTGCAATACACTGCAAGCACTTCACCCCATGACACCACTGTATCGCGGCAATGTTAACTTTTAAAAAGACCTTTAGGGGTTAGCAATTTGAGCTCGACAATGCTCCCAGCAATAAAATTTCTATTTTATTCCATTTCTTTTTTCATTTTTACACTTGCCTAAACTAATGTTACCAGCCGTCCCGAATTCTGCTGGACTTTCCAAGACCTTGCTCGCGCTGTCCCTGTCGGGACAGAATGCATGTGATTGATTGATTGATTGATTGATTGATTGATTGATTGATTGATTGATTGATTGATTGATTGATTGATTGATTGATTGATTAAAACTTTATTTTTGTCCTGAGAAGACGCAGGGGAGACCCCACGCCACCCGGCTAATCCCACGTTGGGACAGTCAAGCCGAGCTTGGCGGCCCGTTCACGGGCACTCTGGACGGCCAGGATTTGATCCTTAAGTTCGGGGCTGCGTAAGAGCGCAGCCCACCTGTCCTCGCTGAGGGCGGTGCCGATGGCTTCACATTCCCACAACACATGAATGAATGTGGCTAACAGCCCACAAGCGGGGCAATCCGCACTTGGATACCGTTCAGGGTAGATGGCATGAAGAACCGCAGGGTTAGGATACGCACTGGCTTACAATAGTCTTAGGGTGACTGTCTGCGCCCTGCACAAGGCCGGGTGTGGGAGAGGGAATACCCTTCTTGACAGATAGAAGTGCTTTGTTATTTCGTTGTACGTAAGTAAGGGTTCCCAGCGAGGCAGAGGGACTGTGGAGGCGGCGCGGTCAGTGAGTCCTCGCGCGGCCTCGTGTGCACCCTCGTTCGGGTTAGAGATAGAGCCCTCAATCGACCCCAGGTGAGCGGGAAACCAAGTGAGAGAATGGGGTGTGATACTCTTGACGCTTTGGAGAATGCGGAGGGCCTGAGGGGCTACCATCCCGGTTTCGTAGGCTTTGATAGCCACCTTGGAGTCGCTGTATATTGACTCTCTGCGACTATCTAGCATAGCCAGCGCGATTGCAACCTGTTCGGCTATCACGGGCTTCGTTGTGCGTACTGTGGTGGAGCAAGTGAGCCTGGAATTTGAGTCGACGATGGAAACAGCGAATGCCTCTTGTTGGACATATGGCGCAGCATCCACAAAGCTTGCATCAGTGGGGTTGCTACGGACGTGCTCGAGCAGAGCTCTACCCCTGGCCCTACGCCGACCGACGTTGTGCGCAGGGTGCATATTGCGGGGAATGAGTGCGATGCGCAGTTGAGACCTGATGTTTCTGGGAATCTGCATGGAATAGGGGCACTGGTCAATAGAGTTGAGGCCCAAATCATCGAGTATCTTGCGGCCCGATTTGGTTCCGGAAAGCCTGAGCAGCTGTGAGCGCTCTTGCGCCTCGATTATCTCTTCGAGTGTATTGTGAACACCGAGCTTGAAAAGGTTTCCAGTGCGAGTGCTTGCAGGCAAGCCAAGCGCGAGCTTGAAGACCTTTCTTATGAGGGAATTGAGCTTACTTCTCTCTGCAACATGCCAATTATACATGGCCGCCGAGTACGAAAGGTGGCAGAGCACAAACGCAGGTATGATGCGGATGAGATTGTTTTCCTTGATTCCGTGGTGTCTGTTGGTGATCCTCCGGATGAGGCCGAGAGCACTTTCCGTCTTGGTAGTGATCTGTCTCAGTGCAGCGCCGTTAGCGACGTTGGACTCGATATACATTCCCAATATTCGGAGCGAATCCACTCTGGGCACTGGGGACCCGTCACTAGTGAAAAGCCGTATTTCACTTTGAGACGCAGGTTTCCAGTCACGGTGGCCACCACCTAGGGGTCTTTTCTTGTAGAGCAGAAGTTCAGATTTCGATGGGGAGCACCTGAGACCAGTGGGACGGAGAAAACGTTCGGTCACGTCGATTGCGTGCTGCATGGCTTCCTCAACTTGACCATCGCTCCCGCCGGTGCACCAGATGGTTATATCATCTGCGTAGATGGTATGATTGATTCCTTGAATCTTCGCGAGTTCCTTGGAGAGCCCGATCATCACGATGTTAAATAGTGTTGGTGAAATAACTGAGCCCTGAGGCGTGCCGCGTGAACCGAGGTTGATCTCTCGTGAGAAGTACCCTTCGATCTTGAGCTTGGTAGTTCTCTGGTAAAGAAAGGATCTCACGAAGCCGTAGACCCTCTTCCCTAGCCCTAGGCTGGCAATAGACTGGAGAATGAATTCGTGAGAAACGTTGTCGAAAGCCTTCTCCAGGTCTAATCCAAGGATGGCTCTGGTATCTCCTGTGCTGTGGTCGATGATCTGATGCTTTATTAGCCTCATGGCATCCTGTGTCGAGAGACCAGCTCTGAAAATAATCATATTGTGGGTGTACATGTCATTGGTCTCGAGGTGCACCTTGAGTCGGTTCAGAAGGGCGTGCTCTGCGACCTTACCGACACAGGAAGTCAAGGAAATCGGTCTTAGATTATCCATTCCTGGTGCTTTACCATGTTTCGGGATTAGAACGGTGTAGGCCGTCTTCCATTGTGCGGGAACCTCCCCACTGCGCCACACCTCATTAATCTTTTCCGTAAGGAATTCGATGGAGTCATCATCAAGGTTCTTGAGCATCTTATTGGTTATGCCATCAGGGCCAGAGGCAGATTTGGCATTTAGGGAAAAGAGAGCCTGCCGTATCTCGGCCACAGTATAGTCCTGGTCCAACTCCGGCACGTCGCACCCCACGTAGTCCGGAAACTGTGTGGGTGCAGAGCTATCCGCGACTCGCAGATACCCGTCTATAAGCTTGTTGACAACCAATTCGTCCGGGGTAGAGTCAGTAGCAAGATGGATGGCTCGTGCGAAGGATCGCCTCTGACTGGACCTGGTGCTGCCCTGATCGAGAAGGTCCGTTCAGTAAACGAAAAAAAAGTTTTGTGTTATCCAAGGCACGCCAAATGACGTGCGTCCAACTGATCACACAGACAAAGAAATGTTGCTGTGAATAGCTGCAAGGAACTTTAAACACTTCAGCTGAACTTTCGCGTCAACTTTTACTAGAGTGTTCTACAGCGAGAGGAAGTGTCACGATGAGCACATAGCAAAATATAGTGCCACATCAGGAGACCAGAGCAATGAAGAGAAGAAACAACGGATTAGTTTGGAAGGCACCGCAGCAAAGAAAACTAATTTCCCCACCCACACACAACTACCTTCACTGTTGGTTACCACAATCTAAACACACACTGCTAAGCAAACAAATTGCCATCATCTGCGACCGCTTATTAAAGCCACTCGGACAAGAACGTTCTCTAATTCCAACTTGTGCATTTCGTATCTGTCTCGCGCACTTGCGAAAGAACAAGCTTCAATGAAAGCGTTGGCACAAGTATATACTTACTCCCAAGTGACACCAGCTGTTTGATCGGTCCTCAAGCAACACGCATGCACCTACCATGCATCCGCGTAGTACATGCGTCAGACCAACATTCACAAATCGCATTCCACATGGTCTTTATTTTATGCTCATTATCATTACTTGTAGATTTGGTGGCAAACACTTCGGGCGAATGCCGTTAACTACTCGATAAGCACGGATGAGAAGCTCCTGAAGACGGCGACATCACAGGAATTAACTAAAGCAGCAGTGACTTGCGTATGAATCACTTTCTAACAACAGAAAGCGACCACGTCCCCACGGGCAGAGGTGGTTCTCGCCATTTCAAACAGATTACTGTCCAAACCAACACCAAAATCGGACAAAAAATATCACGACTAGAATACGATGAACCCGCCACAGACTGTTTGTCACAAGTTAGTGAGAAACTCTACCTGAACCACAGAATAAAGAACGCCTAAATTAGGGCGGCTAGACTGGAGAGGTGTGATGAGCGGGGTGGTTTTCGCTTGTCGGAGAGGGTCACTCGGCGCGCCGATGACGCAAGGGGCGCTGATGGCAGCGGCGTGGGATGGATCAAGTGGCACAATAGACAGGGATGGATCAAGTGGCACAATGGCTCCATTTTCACAACGAGAGTGGGAAAGGGCTGAGAAGAGGGTTCCAAGTAGTACATCAGCAGGCCCAGATGGCATTCCAATTATGCTGATAAAGACATTGGGTCCGAAGTCTAAACAGACTTTGAGAGAGGCAGTGGGCAGAACTATATTCGATGGTGAAGTCCCTGATGTATGGAAACTTAGCAGGATGAGCATGATTTATAAAGGAAAGGGGGACAAAGATGACATAAAACACTACCGTCCTATAACAGTGATATCAGTGGTCAACAGGCTGGCGATGCAGATTATAAAGGAAAGACTGCAGGCATGAATAGAGGATGAGGGGGTGCTGGGGGAACTGCAGAATGGGTTTCGGAAACACAGGAGGTTGGAAGACAATCTGTTCTCACTGACGCAGTGCATCGCAATACCAGAAAATGAACACAGGCCCTTGTGGCTAGCATTTTCGGATATCAAGGGAGCGTACGATAGCGTGGTTAGAGAGGACTTCTGGGGAATACTATACACTGGGTGTGGAAGATGGAGTCACTAATCTTTTAAAGGAAATCTATAAAAGTAACAAGGTAGTGATAAAGTGGGAAAAACAGGTATAAAAGTCCACAGAGGTGAAACGGTGACTTAGGCAGGGGTGTCCACTGTCACCATTGTTATTCATGATGTACCTACAAGGATTAGAGGCCAAATTATAGGGAAGTGGACTTGGCTTCAACCTCTCTTTAGTCAAACAAGGAAAACTCATTGATCAGGCACTACCAGCATTAATATACGCAGATGATATAGTGCTAATGGCCGACAACAAGGAATATTTGCAGAGATTGATGGACATCTGCAGTAATGAGGGAGATAGGTTAGATTTTAGATTCAGTAAGGAAAAATCAGCAGTCATGATGTTTAATGATAATGACGTTAGTGAGCTTAGAATACCGGAAGTCACGCTAGAGATAACAGATAAATACAAATATCTGAGCATATGGATAAGCAATGGGACCGAGTACCTAAGGGAACACGAAATATACGTGACGACTAAAGGTAACAGGATTGCAGCAGTGATGAAAAATAGGGCACTGTGGCATTACAATAGGTATGATGTTGTGAGAGGAATATGGAAAGGTGTCATAGTTCCTGGGCTGACGTTTGGCAATGCGGTCCTGTGCATGAGGTCAGAAGTTCAAGCAAGATTAGAAATTAAGCAACGTGGAATAGGTAGGCTTGCTTTAGAAGCTCACGGGATTACATCAAATCAGGGAGTACAAGGTGACATGGGATGGACACCATTTGAGGGCAGGTAAGCTAGCAGCAAGATAAAATTTGAGAAGCGATTGAGAGATATGGGGGGACCCCGCCGTGGTGGTCTAGTGGCTAAGGTATCGGCTGCTGACCCGCAGGTCACGGGTTCGAATCCCGGCTGCGGCGGCTGCATTTCCGATGAAGGCGGAAATGTTGTAGGCCCATGTGCTCAGACTTGGGTGCACGTTAAAGAACCCCAGTTGGTCGAAATTTCCGGAGCCCTCCACTACCGCGTCTCTCATAATCATATGGTGGTTTTGGGACATTAAACCCCACATATCAATCAATTATCAGAGATATGGGGGAGGAGCGTTGGGCTAAGAAGGTTTTCAGCTACTTGTACATGAAGAATGTCGATACAAAATGGAGGAAGCGAACCAGGAAATTGACTGGTAAATACTTAGAAAGCAGCAGGTGGCCAAACCAAAAAGAATTATCGGTTAAGAAGAAAGTGAAGGAAACGGAGACTGACATGTGGAGAATTGACATGATTAAGAAGTCCGCACTAGAGATCTATCGAACTTTTAAGCAGGAAATTGCCAAAGAAAGGATCTATCATAATACTCGGGGTAGTTCTCTACTGTTTGAGGCCAGAACGGGAGTATTGCGAACCAAGACATATCGGGCTAAATACGAAGGGATAGACACAGTATGCAGTGCCTAAGGAGAGGAAGAAGAAACTGCCGAACACTTGATAATGTTCTGTAAAGGGCTTCACCCTATAGTTAAGGATGATGGCGCAGAGTTTTTCAAAGCACTAGGGTTTAGGGACAGGGAGGGCAAAATAGACTTTAAGCGGGTAGACCTAACTAGAAGGAGGTTATCTTATTGGTGGCTAAAGTCAGGGCACGAGTGAAAATTAAACCCTTCACTGCAAAGTACCCGTCCAACTTTACTATTTAAAGGAAAAAAAGATAAATCTAGTGGTTAGTTCACTAAGTATCACGTCTAGGTGGCGTTAGCCACCGCCCAATCTAAAGGGTACAGCCACATACATCCATCCATCCATCCATCCAGGTAAGGAGCGTGCACTTCCCTGTGTTTGCTGCAGGTGCGCTGGGATTTTCTTGTACTTGTACTACAAAATTCTTCTACTGCCAAGTCGTGCTTGTCTCCAGAAATACATCAAGGTATGTGACTGTAGATGGTGTGCAATAGAGATTGTTCCTAATGTTTTTTTTGTTCACAGGGATTCACTGCTGCTTATGGGTTTAATACTAAACTCCTCAGCTGTCTGAATGCCAAACTTAAAGACCTGGGCGAAATGAAGAGACAAGGAGGCATAGTAGTGGACGAGATGAAGCTTTTTGCGCATCTGGACATGAAGTCGTCCACCTATATTGAAGGTTTCGTAGACCTTGGCAAGTTCACCTATGCCGCTGAAAGACAGAAAGAGGCTGACCATGGGCTGGTCATAATGTCCCAGCCATTTGTGAGGAAATGGACCCAGATCATTGGTAATAATTTCTAGAAATGCCGAAGCACATTTGTCAAAACATCTTGTAATGTTCTGTTTCTCTTTAGGTGTATTTTCGTCCAGCGGGAACATGAAAGCCAGGCTACTGACAAAAATTTTAATAGAGGCAACAATTCTATGCGAGCAAGTCGGCCTCTACACTGATTACATTTGCTGTGATGGTGCACCCTGGAACAGAACCATGTGGAACATCCTTGGAATACGTGCCACCCTAAATGACATTCAGTGCAGAGTCGTTCATTCGTGCGACAAACACAGATTTTCGTACTTCATTTCGAGTTTCCCTCACCTGATGAAATGTGTGAGAAACACAATGATGAAGCACGGCTTCAACACCCACAACGAATGGGTAGGCTTGCTCTGATAATTCTGTAGAATTTGTATACGTGATACGTACTGCTCACCACTAATGTTAATGCCTAACAGTTCCTGGTGCAACGTGCAAATTTTACAGGCTCACTGGAAGCATGTGTCAGCCGTGTGGAAGCTTGACAATAGTGCCATCACCTTGAAAGTGGCACCAAAGCTGACTCGATCGCATATCTTCCCAAATGGATTCGAGAAAATGCGAGTAGAATTGACATTTCATGTTTTCAGTCCACAAGTTACTCGATGTATGAATTTCTACAAAGATCAAATCGAGGCTCGATACGCAAATGTTGGGCCAACAAGACTCGTCATTGGTCTCATGGCGGAATTGATCGAGGTTATGACGTCCAGGTTCCTAGCAGAAGCTTTACGGTAAAATTGAAATATTTGCCCTGTCAATAATTTGGCCAGGCATCATTTTTTCTACGCTTCATCCCCTTTGTTTCCGACTTCATAGCCGAAAGGAAGCTATGCTAGACCAGGCACTCAAGTTCCTTGATTTGTGGGAAGCTCATGCAAAAGGGCTTGGCTTTCTAAGCAAAAGTGCCGGAGTGGGATTGCGTGTGACCTTGCAAAGTACGAAGCACCTCCTGAAGTACCTGACTGAGGAAGTTTACTTCAAATATATTATGACTGCTCGCCTAAGCCAAGACTGCCTTGAGCGCTGTTTTGGAATTGTGTGGCAGGCAGGCAATGGCAATGATCACCCCTCCCCTGCACAGTTTGTTGTTATCATGAGGTATATAAATATAAATTTTCATACGTAATGTTGCCTGTCGTATAAACATGTTACATATCTCACTACATTTGACTGCTGTTGTGGGTAAGTTATGCATTGTTTATTTATAGATGTCTAAGCTTCTGTATAGCCTGGTGAAGAGTCCCAAGGGCGGCAACGTGGCTGACGGAGTGGTAGAGTCTCTTTTGTACGTAGAAGAAATTTATTTATTCAATACTGTGGGCCTTTTCAGGCCTATACAGGAGAGGGGATACAAAGCAAATAACACTTCATATCGCAAAGATTAAAAGGAAAAAAAGAAAAATAACGATATAGCCGTATAAAGCAATAAATGAACAATGCACATGTGTTTCACTGAAAAAAAAATACTTAGCATGATAACATCAACGGTAACATTGATATGCAGATTCAGGTGGTTAAGCACATGTAGCAATGTGGGAGCACATGCGCGATACACTGTTTCAACCTTTATTTCGGCGAAGATAGCACAGGATTTATTGCAATGCCTCTAAATGAATTTCCAACAGCGATGAAAATGATTCAGGTGATTGTGCACTGACAACGTCGTTCGGCAAGTTATTCCACATCTCTATAGCTGCGGGAAAAAAGAATACTTCAACGTGTTACAACGTGACAGGAATGGGCGTATGCATTTGTCATTGTTAGTTCTACTGGAGTGACGGCACGGAGCTTTAAGGTAATCATCCTTATTTAAATTTACCAGGTTGTTTGAAAGAAGATAAAGAAATTTCAGGCTGGCTAATTGTCATCGGCTAGCAAGAGTTGTGACGCGTGCTTGCAAACGCAGCGCGGAAACACTCTCCCGCCTGGCATACTTTGAAAAAATAAACCTAAGAGCCTGGTTTTGAATCTTTTCCAATGCATCAATCATGTTCTTTTGGTGCGGGTTCCAAACTATAGCTGCATATTCCAGGATGGGTCTAATGAGCGTCTTGTACGCTGTTAGTTTAACTTGATGGGAAGTTCCGGTTAGTTTACGCCTTAAAAGCCTAGTTGTTTAAATGCACGTGCATAAATTTGATTAATGTGGACATCCCACTTTAACGATGATGTTATTGTGACCCCCAGGTACTTCACGGTATTTACGTGCTTGATGTCTGCCCCAGAGAAGTTGTACTGAAAGCGAAGTGGTGTCTTTCTGTGGGAAATTGTAATGCACATGGTTTTGTATGTATTATTTGCATACCATGTTTTTCACACCATTGCCCATCATTTTTCAAAGATTTGTCAAGTTTCACCTGGTCTTCTGTAGTGCTAGTGGGAGAGTGTATGACGCAGTCATCTGCAAAAAGCCTCATTGTAATACCTGGTTCCATAGCGGTGTAGATGTCACTGATGTATATGAGAAAGAGTGTTGGTCCTAGTACGGACCCTTGGGGAACACCAGAGAACACGTCGGCACGGTCGGACTCGCCATTATTAAAAGAAACATACTAGGCGCGGTTGGAAAGATAAGCGGCAACCCAATGGACTATTTTTGAGTCAACCCCAAATGATTGAAGTTTTTGTATGAGCAACGAGTGCGGAACGCGGTCGAATGCCTTAAAAAAATCAATAAACATTGCATCTATTTGCTGTCTAGAATTAATAACTAAAGCAAAGCCATGAGTAATCTCTAAAAGTTGTATAGTGGTCGAAAGCTTCCTTCTAAAACCGTGTTCGTTCGGATAAAGCAGATTATTTTCCTCTAGATAGTTCATAAGTGCTTTGTTTATTATATGCTTCATTATCTTGCAGCATATACTTGTCAGCGATATTGGCCTGTATGTGTTTATCAGTTGTTTGTTCCCACTTTTATGGATAGAAATTGCTTTTGCACAGAACCAATCATCAGAAAGCACAGCTGTTTCTAATGATAAGGAAAATATCTTTTGGTTAGCTGAGCGGCATAGCGCTTAAGAAAAGCATTAGAAATTTCATCCGGGCCTTGCGATTTTTCGACATTGAGTTGAAGAAGCAGGTTAAGTATGCCAGACTCTGTAATTGTTAACTCTGGCATGTGATTTTCACTGTTAGACGACGGTAAAAATGAAGGCTGCGTACGCGTGAAAACTGATTGGAAGTAAATGTTGAAAGCATCTGCAATAATCCGGGCATATTTAACAAGACTACCCGATATTTCTATTTTAGTTACTATGCTATTTGGCTTTGATAAGTACTTCCAAAATTTACGTGGTTGATTTGTCATATCATGCATGAAACGGAAGATGGCAAAGAAGACGACGAAAGACTTCCATCTGATGCTGTAGAAGTGTCGATAGATCATGCATCGTACACTGCTGAGCGAAGTGACTCCCGCCTTGTATAATATGTCGCAGGTTACGTTGCGACAAAGCGTATACTTAGCAATAATTGTGATGAGTGCAAGAACACCTGTCGTGTCTCGAGAGAAAATGTGCCAGGAAATCTCCCAGCCCAGGCAAGCAAGCTGTGGGATCTAGGCGGACTTTTGTATCCGTCGAATTCCCTTTATACCCTCATTCTGAACCATGAGGACAAAATCACTTTTTTCTTGAGCTCAGCACGTCTTCACGTCAAGTCCGCCATAGAGATGCCGAAGGGGATTGGCGAGACACAACAAATTGGCTGCCCAAAGCATGGTGCTCTCTTGACCAAAAGTGTGACGCGATTTTATTGCCTCACTCGTGTCCACTTTTTTTTAAAGGCATGAACCAAAAAGAGGACGTAAAGAAAGGGCAGAGAGTTAAGCCACGCGTACTCTAGTGGCAAAGCATGAATACCATGGCATGCATGAAAATAAAGTTATGTTTTTGTTAAAAAAGTGTCTCCTTTATTTCTGCTGCTGGGAACCACTCTCGAGTCACAGGCTTCACGGCATACGTAAGTTTTAGCGCTCTTGTAGCGTTACTCGTCTAAGTTAATGAGCCATTGTAGGCTGCTAAAACTTCTACGTTCGGGAACCGATAATTGAATGCCAAGTGAGAATTTAAGCAGCGACTCGCAGAATATTATGCGTCCGCGGCGGAACAGCAAAACCAGGCTCTTGTACCGACGTTTCTGCTCGTGGATGAAGGCACTTAACATGCTCTAAGTAATATGAAGCCTTCCAATAATCGCAACGTCTCGTAACACCCCTGCAGTTCTGCCGTGAATACGGAAATATTACAAAATCCACAAAAGTTGGTGTCGGGTCTCGCTCATATGCCTTCTCGAGATTTGTTTTCAGAGGCGAGAAAATGTAGAGATACTTAAGCCACGTGAGACATTACGTGGCTTAAGCGCCATGTATTGTCGTACATTGGCTCAATAGAAAAGGTTTTTACTGAAAATAGGCGACCGCCATATAGCGTGAGAGCTGGCCCGTAGCCAGAAATTTTTTTCGGGGAAGGGGGCACTTGCTAAAAACTAGGGGGCAATAAGCCCCTAGCCCCCCCCCCCCCCCCCGGCTACGGGCCTGCGTCTAACTGCGCGAGAGAGATTTCTGCGGAGAGCAGCACGCGCTCATTCGTATGTCGCCTGCGCAAGGGTACCCGGATGGATGGATGGATGGATGGATGGATGGATGGATGGATGGATGGATGGATGGATGGATGGATGGATGGATGGATGGATGGACGGATGGATGGATGGATGGATGGATGGATGGATGGATGGATGGATGGATGGATGGATGGATGGATGGATGGATGGATGGATGGATGGATGGATGGATGGATGGATGGATGGATGGATATGGCTGTACCCTTTAGATCGGGCAATGGCTAGCGCCACCAAGCCGTAATACTTAATGAATCAAAAACTAGATTTATTTTTTTCTTAAAAAAGTGAGTTTGAGGATTCGTACTTTGCAGTGTAGGGTTTAATTTTCACTCGTGCCTTGACTTTAGCCACCAATAAGATAACCTCCTTCTAGTTATGTCTACCCGCTTAAAGTCTATTTTGCCCTCCCGGTCCCTGAACCCCATTGCTTTGAAAAACTCTGCGCCATCATCCTGAACTATAAGGTGAAGCCCTTTACAGAACATTATCAAGTGTTCGGCAGTTTCTTCTTCCTCTCCACACGCACTGCATACTGTGTGTACCCCTTCGTATTTGGCCCGATATGTCTTGGTTCGCAGTACTCCCGTCCTGGCCTCAAACAGTAGAGTACTACCCCGAGTATTATCATAGATCATTTCCTTGTAAATTCCCTGCTTAAAAGTTCGATAGATATCTAGTGCGGACTTCTTAATCATGCCCATTCTCCACACGTCAGTCTCCGTTTCCTTCACTTTCTTTTTTAACCGATAGTTCTTTTGGGTTTGGCCACCTGCTGTTTTCTAAGTATTTACTAGTCAATTTCCTGGTTCGCTTCCTCCATTTTGTATCGACATTCTTCATGTAAAAGTAGCTGAAAACCTTCCGCGCCTCTGCATGCAGCGCTCCAAGCGGCATCGGCGCGCTTTGGGGACCAGTTTCAGCGGCCGCTGTTCACACCTTCTCCTTCTAGCCACCCTACCTGAATCGCCTGAAAAAAGTTTTCCAACACGGCGATTCCAACGCCGTCTATTCATACACTCTAAGCCAAATCAAGCCGGTTTTAAGCGGCTATTCGGTGAACCGAGCGTTTTCGCCCTCAAAAGGTTCGTGCCACCGAGTGAACCGAAACACTGCCTATACTCATTTTTTGTTATAGAACCTATGCATACCAAAGTGGAGCTCCTGCTCCTATATTAGACTCTGAAATGAATGACTCCCTAATTTATTGTGTGGAGCACTTTTTTATCACCATCATCATCATCATCATCATCATAATCATCATCAGCCTGACTACGTCCACTGCAGGACAAAGGCCTCTCCCATGTTCCGCCAGTTAACCCAGTCCTGTGCTTGCTGCTGCCAATTTATACCCGCAAACTTCTTAATCTCATCTGCCCACCTAACCTTCTGTCTCCCCCTTATCCGCTTTCCTTCTCTGTGAATCCAGTTAGTTACCCTTAGCGACCAGCGATTATCCTGTCTACGCGCTACACGCCCAGCCCAAGTCCATTTCTTCTTCTTGATTTCAGCTATGATATCGTTAACCCCCGTTTGTTCCCTAATCCACTCTGCTCTCTTCTTGTCTCTTAAGGTTACACCTACCATTTTTCTTTCCATTGCTTGCTGCGTCGTCCTCAATTTAAGCTGAACCCTCTTTGTAAGTCTCCAGGTTTCTGCTCCGTAGCTAAGTACCGGCAAGATACAACTGTTATATACCTTTCTCTTGAGGGATAGTGGCAATCTACCTGTCATAATTTGAGAGTGCTTGCAAATGTGCTCCACCCCATTCTTATTCTTCTAGTTACTTCAATCTCGTGGTTCACTCCGCGGTTATTACCTGCCCTAAGTAGACATAGTCTTTTACAACATGAAGTGCACTGTTACCTATCTCGAAGCGCTGCTCCTTTCCGAGGTTGTCTTTCCCGAGCACTTTTTCACTATGTGCTTAATAACACACACTGAGGGTGTACTACTGAATACATCTATTTTAGGGGATAATCGTGCATCACTGTGGATACATTAGAGAGAAGGCAACAGACACAACATGAGCCTGCCATTTTCACCTTATCTTTTAATTATGGTGCTGTTTGATTTCTTTCTCATAAAGAAACTGCATGGCATAATTCAGTCTTGGAAAATGCAGCACAGTCCCTTCTTGAAGCATGCTAACGTACATAATTCTTGTAGAGCAGGCGGTGCTGTTACAAAAAGACAAAAAGCTTGATTGACGCTGAGGACGCAGGGTGTTTGTGCCCCAGTGTGTATCAGAAGATGCTCAGTATAGACACATAATAAAAATGACTGGAGAACTTAGTTATACCAATAGAAAATGATTATACTCAGCAGTGCATTAATGCAGTATTGTCTCTTACCTTGGAACTGGTTTTTATCTGTTTCTTTGTTGATTCAACCACATAATTCTGTATAACGTGGAAAAAGCGCCGCTAGCAATTTGTCACGTGTGTTGTAATTCGCACAGAGATTGCTTCATCGAACATTTACCGTACAGCAGAAAGTTTGTTTTGATTTGCTGCATTGCATAAAACATGGCTAGAACTGTACATGTACTGTGCATGCATGCGTGGCATCAACAAAACCACACAGGAGACAGAATTAAGAGCATGAGTTTATTTTGTAGCACACAAAAATGTCACATTCTACTTTGATACTGACAGGTAAGAGATCGACAAATCCAACATTTTTCACACATACTGTGAACAAATTACAAAATTGTTCATTGCGGCAAACTCGTTCAGCAAGAAGGCAAGAGCGAGTGATTTGTGCAACATGGTAATCATATGAAATAAGACACACTGATTGGAGGCTCGTTACAAGCCACTTCATGGTTGTTTTCCATGAACACGTGCTTTCTTAGCCCTTTTGCCATAGCAGGAATGCCGTTCTAGACAAGGCACCCAATATGTGAGACTTTAAATGTGCGAGTCTTTTTTGGGTGCATTGGAGACTACTTCATAAACAAAAGGACAATAGATCCATCTGCGATAGACTACAGTGTATACCATAGTATAAATGACAATGCACCTTCTCCTGCTCCCTGCAATAATGTGAAAACACTGATTTCATATACTAAGTGAGTGAGTAAAAACTTTATTGAACATGTCCGGCGTCATTGAGCGGGGTGGGGCTACAAGCACCCCGGCCTAAGTGACGGCCTCGAGCCCTTGGACCCGGGCGGCATCCTGGGCATGCCGGACGGCCCACAGTTGATCGGCAAGGTCGTGGCTGAGCAGAGCTGCCTCCCATCGCGCCTCGCGGTTCGAGACTGCCATGTCTACCGGGTTCGTAGGGGACTGCTGCGCGTTACCGGTACACTTCCACACAGGGGCGGCGCCAGGGGGGGGCAAGGGTGGGCTGGAGCCCCCCCCCCCCAAAATTCTCGCCTGCCCCCCCCCCCTATGCCCACCCAAGTGCCCGGAAGCATATATTGAAAACCTAGTAGGAGCAGAGCTAGCTTGCCCCCCCTGGAGGAACTCACTTTTCGTGGTTGCCCCCCCAGTAAAAACATCCTGGCGCCGCCCCTGCTTCCACAGCATGTGCTGCAGCATCGCTCTGGCTCCGCACGCCTTACACGCGTCGGACGTATAAATGCCTGGGTAGCAGAGGCGAAGGATCGCCGGATTCTAAGCACCCTCTTGCAAAGCAAATAGTATGTGCCTGTCACAGAACGAGCGCTCAAAATGGGCGCGCCGCCAACTTCTTGCGATAACGCGCGGGAGAGACGCGGCGAGGTCAACGAAAAAAAAAAGAAAAGAGAAAACAAGCATCCAAGGCTCCCCGGGCGGCGAGTTTACAAAGGCGAGCGGATAGAGCCACCCAGAATGCACCGCGGCCCAGCGCTCTTGGAGGCTATGCATTTCCGCCGGCCTAACTGTGTCATCCCGCTGTCGCTCCCCGCACTTTCGTATAGCGTTGCTAAAGGCTGCTGCTGCGCGCCTAGCGGGTGCCGCCTTGCTCGCAAAGAAAACCCCTCAAGGCTTTTGGACCTGCGGCGAGTTGAGTTGGATACTCGCGAAGAAATCGTGTGCGCCCACCTGTCGCCTCTCGCAACCTAAAGCCGGCTCGTTCATGGCGCAAGTGGGCACTGGAACGATGTGATCAAGAAAAGGAAAACCCTCTACGATTGACATCTCGCAATCGTTCATGTTTCAAGCAGTGCGCGCGCCTTGTATCGCCGCTGCGCGGCGCTCCTCGCTCTGCCCAACGCTCAGTTCAGGCTGTCAAGGTGGATGGACGTGTTTTTTGAGCGCTCCGGATCGACTGCGCAGATAAGTGTTTTTGCATGTTTTGAGCTTGTCTTTATAATTATAAGGCAGCGGTTGAAATCTTCGTAGTACTTATTTTATGATACGGCTTTTTCGGGGGCCAGACACCAGGTATTTATTAGTTAGTGCGGTGTGTGTGTTTGAATTTTTTTTTGCTTTTTTTGCCACCCCGTGGGGGAGGTGCGCGTACATTGAACACGCAAATTTTTGTAGTAGAGCTTACTTTCCTTTTTTTATTCGAAGTGCAGGGCTCGAGTTTAGTAATCATTGAGTATAGGGACAATTGGTGTCAGAAAGGTATGGTTAAAAAGACCGTAAAGTGTTCAGGATGTGGAGTGGGTTTGAAAGTGGACCCAAGCGTAGAAGCGGATGGAGAAGAGGCTGGCGCGAAGTGTAGGCAATGTGAGGTCGAGGAAAAAATGGAGAAAATGATGGTTGCCCAGAGTGAACTGCTGAGGAGAATCGCCGATCTCGAGACTGCGGTGGCGACAGAGCAAAAAAAAAACGAGGGCAATGGGAGAAAGACTGAAGTCCGCCGAGGAAGCGACAGCGAAGCTGAACAAAGAAGCGACCTACCGAGAGAACAGTAAGGAACCGGCAACGAGAACGGTGGAGAAGGAAAAGCAAGCAAGCTTGGAAAAAACAGGTTTAGCCGGTTCAACTGTCGCAAGGCTCAGCTTCAGCGAGGTAGTGGTGGGGCAGGAAGGGAACAAAGCAGCCGGCGTCACAGGTGCAAGTAGCCCCCAGGTGCAGAACACTCCAGCTGAAAAGTCACAGCATGTGATAATAGCCCGGGGACTCGAATTTAAATCGATGCACAGAAGCCATCAAAGAGAGGGTAAGAGGTGACAAGAGGGTTGCGGTAGGGGCGTTCCCAGGACGCAAGCTGGAAGCAGTCATGAGGCAAGCGAGCGCAAAGCTCAAAACGACAGCTGATAGACGAAACCTCGTGATAATTTCAGGCGGTTTAAACGATGTCCTCAATGAAGATGCAGAAGGACTAGCAGCCACACTGGCGAAAGGCGTCGATGACATGCGTGCCACTTCTCCTAAGGTACAGGTAGTTATATGCACGATACCGGAGGTACCGGTGCGTGATAGCAACCTGCAAAGAGTGGTGGTCAACGCAAACCAAGAGATATGGAGGATGAGTCGAGAGAAAGGCTTTGAGGTGGCGGAAATAAACAGAGAGGTGCATAGGTGGGGGGGTTTTCAACGAGACAGAATTCACTTCGATGGGCGGCTAGGTCATGAGGTGGGTTGGCGACTTGCAGGACGCGCAGTAGCTTTTTTGGGGGGCAAGCGAGCCCTTCGGGGTGCAGGATAGCTAGTAACGAGGAAAACAACCAGGGAGACTCTTCGGCAGCTGGTATGGACAGATACGATTCCAAAGTGGCACCAATATCTAAGATAGGTAGAGTCCGGGGCACAAATAGACGTAGCCACGAGCGCCGAGCCAATTCAGACATAGAGTTTATTAACATGCAGGGTGGTAGGAACAGGCTGAAGTGGGAAGAGATAGAAGAACAGCTAAGGGAAGAGAGGCCGATGGTATACGGTTTTGTAGAAACACATCTCAGGGACATGGAACAACCTCCGAACAATCCGGACTACGCGTGGGAATATTGTAACAGAACAGAAGGCAGCAGAAAGGGGGGTGGTATTGGGGCATTCATTCATAAAAGTACAGACTGGCAAAGGGTCAAGCAGGAGTGCAAGGAACATTTATGGCTAAAAGGGAAAGTGGCAGGTCAAATGACACTCCTTGGTTTCGTGTACTTGTGGACGGGAGTAAAGGCCAGAGAGGAAAACCAGGCAATGGTAGAGTGTATATCAAAGGACATTCAGGAGTTAGGAAGAGAGTGCGAGATAATTATACTAGGAGACATGAATGCGCACATAGAAGATATAGATGGGTATACCGACCCGACAGGCAAAATGATCATGGATATGTGTGAAAGGCTTGATTTGATCATTTGCAACAGTACCGAGAAGTGTGAAGGGCAAATAACATGGGAGGTAGGAAGGCTTCAGTCGACGATAGATTATGCACTGATGTCACATAGGATGTACGATAAGCTCAGGGGAATGCACATAGATGAAGGTGGCTCCAGAAGTCTGGGTAGCGATCACAAACGTATCAAGCTAAGTTTTCGAAGATCAGTGAAAGTGGGAAGGAGACAAGATGAGCAACTACAGGAAACTTTTTATTCAGAAAGGCAAATTGAAATAGCCACTAAACAAATTGAGAAAGTAATCACGGAGGATAACAAGACAGTGTGGACATACACGAATCTAATTAGACTCTTTGAGCTAGAGCTTGTTAAGACGCGTGACAAATCACCCCGGAAAAGAAGACACAAACCCAAAAGTTGGTGGGATGAGGAAGTTAAGAGAGCCATAGCAAAACGTCAGGAAGCCTCTAGGGAACACAGACATGCTAAGCAGCGGAGTGAACCGACAGATGATGTTGAAAGAAAATGGGCAACCTTTCTAAGCTGTAGAAGAGATGCATCCCTTCTGATCAATGAAAAGATTAGAAGGAAGGGAGCTCAGTGGCTGGCAGAAGTACATAAAAAAGATAAAAAGGCAGCTGCGAAATTTTGGAACCATCTAAACTCCCTAAGAAATGAGACGAGCCTAGAGCAGAGTTTTATAACTACAGCCCAAGGTGCTAGGCTAGAAGGGGACGAAGCTATTGAATATATAAGAACAAGGGTGACAGAAAAATTTCAACAAAGAAGTACTTTATGCACCACAATAGACAAGGACGAATCAAGTGGTGCAATGGCTCCATTTTCACAACAAGAGTGGGAAAGGGCTGAGAAAAGGGTTCCTGGTAGTACATCAACAGGCCCAGATGGCATTCCAATTAGGCTGATAAAGACATTAGGTCCGAAGTCTAAGCAGGCTTTGAGAGAGGCAGTGAGCAAAATAGTAATCGATGGTGAAGTTCCCAATGGTGGAAACTTAGCAGGATGAGCATGATCTATAAAGGAAAGGGGGGGAAAGCTGACATAAACAACTACCGTCCTATAACAGTGACATCAGTGGTCTACAGGCTGGCTATGCAAATTATAAAGGAAAGACTGCAGGCGTGGATAGAGGATGAGGGGGTGCTGGGGGAACTGCAGAATGGGTTTCGGAAACACAGGAGGTTGGAAGACAATCTGTTCTCACTGACGCAGTGCATCGAAATAGCAGAAAAGGAACACAGGCCCCTGTGGCTAGCATTTTTGGATATCAAGGGAGCGTACGATAGCGTGGTCCAAGAGGAATTGTGGGGAATACTGGACACACTAGGCGTGGAACATGTAGTAACTAATCTTTTAAAGGGTATCTATAAAGGTAACAAGGTAGTTATAAAGTGGGAAAAACAGGTATCCAAGCCTGCAGAGGTAAAACGGGGGCTTAGGCAGGGGTGCCCCCTGTCACCCTTATTATTCATGATGTACCTACAAGGATTAGAGGCAAAATTAGAGGGAAGTGGACTGGGCTTCAACCTCTCTTTAGTCAAACAAGGAAAACTTATTGATCAGGCACTACCAGCATTAATGTACGCAGATGATATAGTGCTAATGGCCAACAACAAGGAAGATTTGCAGAGATTGATGGACATCTGCGGTAATGAGGGAGATAGGTTAGATTTTAGATTCAGTAAGGAAAAATCAGCAGTCATGATTTTCAATGACAACGAAGGTAGTGAGCTTAGAATACAGGAGGTCACGCTAGAGATAACAGATAAATACAAATATCTGGGCGTATGGATAAGCAATGGGACCGAGTATCTGAGGGAACATTAAATATACGTGACGACTAAAGGTAACAGGAATGCAGCAGTCATGAAAAATAGGGCACTGTGGAATTACAATAGCTATGATGTTGTGAGAGGAATATGGAAAGGGGTCATGGTTCCTGGGCTGACGTTCGGCAATGCGGTCTTGTGCATGAGATCAGAAGTTCAAGCAAGATTAGAAATTAAGCAACGTGGAATAGGTAGGCTTGCTTTAGGAGCTCACGGGAATACACCAAATCAGGGAGTACAAGGTGATATGGGATGGGCATCATTTGAGGGCAGGGAAGCTAGCAGCAAGATAAAATTTGAGAAACGATTGAGAGAAATGGGGGAAGAGCGTTGGGCTAGGAAGGTTTTCAGCTACTTGTACATGAAGAATGTCAATACAAAATGGAGGAAGCGAACCAGGAAGTTGACTGGTAAATACTTAGAAAACAGCAGGTGGCCAAACCAAAAAGAACTATCGGTTAAGAAGAAAGTGAAGGAAACGGAGACTGACATGTGGAGAATGGGCATGATTAAGAAGTCCGCACTAGAGATCTATCGAACTTTTAAGCAGGAAATTGCCAAGGAAAGGATCTATGATAATACTCGGGGTAGTTCTCTACTGTTTGAGGCCAGGACGGGAGTACTGCGAACCAAGACATATCGGGCCAAATACGAAGGGGTAGACACAGTATGCAGTGCGTGTGGAGAGGAAGAAGAAACTGCTGAACACTTGATAATGTTCTGTAAAGGGCTTCACCCTATAGTTCAGGATGATGGCGCAGAGTTTTTCAAAGCACTGGGGTTTAGGGACCGGGAGGGCAAAATTAACTTTAAGCGGGTAGACTTAACAAGGAGGAGGTTATCTGATGGGTGGCTAAAGTCAAGACACGAGTGAAAATTAAACTCTTCACTGCAAAATACGAATCCTCAAACTCACTTTTTAAGGAAAAAAAATAAATATAGTTTTTGGTTCATTAGGTGTTACGGCTTTGTGGCGCTAGCCACCGTCCGATCTAAAGGGCACAGCCATATCCATCCATCCATCCATCCAACGTTTTGCCGGCCTGTTATCGGCAAGGTTCCATTTGGCGTTGCATAAGTGGTTGCCAGACTGGAAGGGTGATTGTTGCCAAACTGCCGCTAAATTTGGCAGAAAATTTTTTTTCTGTAGTTGTGGCTTTTTTGCAAGAGTTTGGTGCTATCCGCATTGCTATTCGCGGTGCACTTCTTGGCTGAAAATTTTTCTCCTGTAGTTGTGGCTTCTCCGTCAGACAGACAGTCGGGAACAGCACAGAAGCGGTTGCCGACATCCGAGTGATGGGGAATTCGCAAGGACCTCGGCCTAATTATGGTGACCCACGATGCAGTAAGTCGTCACGTACAATCGCCCCGGCAAAAAAAAAAAAAAACGAGCAGACCCACACTTCAGGTACAATGGTTGCAGGAAACAGCTAGCTGTCCCAGCTCCGCGGGACACTCACAATGCTGGGTAGGCAGGGGCAAGGCTCCTTTTTTTTTTCCCCCTCTCGAGACGTACTTGGTCGTTGCACGTCTCAACGTGAAAGACCTTTTCCTTCGATTAATGGAGGTGATCGCTCGCCGATATTCTGTGCTCGACTTTTGCTAGGCTCGGTTCCTTCCGTTAATTAAAACGGAATTGAAACGGCCTCTTAATTGCACGGCAGCACCGCGCTCGACTTCTGTTAGGCGCGGTATATTCCGTAAAGAATACGAATTCTGTAATGCGCGGTTCATTCCGTTAATTAAAACGGAATTAAAACGGCCTCTTAATTGCGCAGCAGCGCCGCGCTCGACTTCTGCTAGGCTCGGTCCATTCCGTTAATTAAAACGGCCAGCGTCGCTCATGCACTCGCGAAATTCACCGCGGATAGCACCAAACTCTTACGAAAAAGCCACAACTACAGAAAAAAAAATTTCTGCCAAATTTAGCGGCAGTCTGGCAACAGCCACCCTTCCAGTCTGGCAACCATTTATGCAACGCCAAATAGAACCTTGCCCTGTTATCAACGATGTAAGTTTGGATGTTTACTAAGTCGTATGCAATCAACACAAAACGACGCCATCACGTACTTGTGCAAGCCTTGCCTCGTCGCTGGTCAGAAAGGGGGTTTCGGAAAAATCACACTCCGCTACGTAGCGGTCGTCACTTCAGGGTTAATTAGCTTTAGCTGATGCTCAGCACTGACTTGTACGCTACGCATTATGAATAGGAACGTGCCATGCCACACGAAGACCTTCCAAACACCATTGTGCGGCTTAAAAAAAGTAAAGCTTCCGGCCTCGCCCGTTCATATATTCAACGCCTCCTTGATATATTACGCGGACAAGCTAATACGCCATCGTTAAGGCAAAATAACGCCGCTGATTAAACATTGCCTATCGGCGCAAGTAAGGTTCGAACAAAAAATTTTTCTGGTGCGTCCTGCAGAAAAAAGCGCCCGTGTTTTCTCTTCTTTTTTGGCGCTTCAGTGCAGCATGCATGTGTAATGCGGTGAAGCTGTGAGGGCACGCGCAACTTTATAATATGCGACTGAGCACCTCGACATGATGTTTTTCTCTTTTTTTTTTTTCCTACAACCCGCCCTTGTCCAACAAGCAGTCATGCAAACTTGATGGCAAGTAAAAAAAAAACATACCTGGCCACAAGTGCCACATAGCCGTCACATGAAATTGAAATAAAAGCAGGAGTGCAGACCATGCATAGAGATACACTGGAGGATGTTCTAAAGCATAGACCATGCTCTGAATGAAACAGAGAACTTTGATGCTAGTGTCTGTGGCAGCTGCAACGCACAACACTTCAGCTAGCATGGCAGGGATGGGTAGTACACGAATGTGTCTAATGTTCGTTCTTTTAGCTCTGTGTGGCCTGAATTCGCTTTGCCACAAGACAAAGTTTAGCAAAGGTTTAAAATCAATGCATAGCTATAAACACAGCCACAAGTGCATGGGAAGCCTACAAACACGAAAACTAGGCAAATCTGTGAAGTACCCATCATTCCCATGGCAACTAAACGACTGCAGTGCCAGAGTTACTTTTAGGAAACTATGAGACCATAAAAGTCACCCAGGATCTTGCAATTACACCTTTCACTTTCACTTTATTTCCTTAAAGACCCCACAGGGGGGGTGTTACATAAGGGGTGGGTTGTACAACAAAGATGCAAAAGCCACAGGTTAACATTGCAGATGCATTGACACACTTTGAATAAAACGTGATGGACAGGTGATTGAAACAACATCGTGGGGAAGGTCATTCCATTCTTTGGCGGCGCGGCAGAGAAATGATGCAGAAAATGTTGAGGTGCCAGATCGGGGTCGGAAAACTTGAAGTGGATGGCCAGTCCGGGGAGAAATGCGTGCGGCAGGAGCGATGTAAGGTGGTTGGTGGAGTGAGCTGTGATACAACTTGTGGTACAGTGACAACGTAGCAATTCTGCTATTGTTTCTTGTTTTATTTTTGCATCATTTAAAAACAACGCTTTGCTGGTGAAATGCCATTTGAAGTATCACAGGATCATTGCTTGCTTAGACCCCTCATGGAAATTGTTTTGCAAAGCCTTCACAGGCATGGTGGCAAATATATCGGTTAATGCCAGCAATGTCTATTTTCTGCGAAGCTCTGAAAGCTCTTGCATGAGTTGTCTAAAATGCCTATACACCTCTTCAACCTATGAACTTGGCGTTTCACTGCAATGTAATGTTAAAATCAGAGGAAATAGTAAACCGCCTGTAAGACTTATAAGCTGCTGTAAAAAAAAAGCAATATATTTCTTAATTTGAAGAAGCATTCTGAACAAAATTAGACCAACCGAGGCTGCCACAAGTGGCCTTGAAAATCTAAAAATACTTGCCAACATAAGCTGCTGGTCTAATGTGGAGGCCACGCATTTCAGTCAGCTGTACACATCGATGCTAAGTCTTTGTAATGCTATGAAAATATTCATAATAGCACCTATAGACACAGCATAATACACCCAGTTTATTATGTCTTTTGGCATTGAGGATAAAAGATAGCTTATTCCTTTGCATACATTTCTAATATTTTTGCAGTTATGAAGATTAGAAGCTTGACGACTGCTGGCATACTAGTTTATGTTTCTCAAAGAGATGTGGACATCTATATATCCAGAAGCCCAAAATATAAATTTCGAAAAGTGCGAGGATATCCAAATGCAGAGCTGCGAAATGTTATGCTCACACCTCTTATTTAATCTCAATACGAAGTTTTGATTCAGCAAGGCATTATACAAGTATCGATGTTCATATGCCTCATGACTGGCATGTGTATTTGCACAAGTTTTTCACTGCCATTCAGGGTTGTTGCAAGTACTGTACTGAGCATGTGTTCCTCTCTCCCCCTAAAATATCCCTGGTGACAGCACTGTTGCCAGCACCATAAATGAAGCAATGCAGGCAGTGACTACAGTGCCAAATGCATGAAACACCTCGACATTGAGGTCTCGTCATACAAACTAGCTAATCTCAAACTTTGCGAATGATTGGGCTACGGCCCAAGTGGTGCAAGGGTTTCTTGCGAGAAGAAAAAAAGTAATAAAAGTGAACTGCTCTCTTAGCTCTTTCAGATACCACCTACGAAGAACTGTATGTACTTGTGTGAAACTGACATTTCAAGGCACTCGATATTCTATTGCAACAAAAATAGCGGCATAACACGAGGTGCATTCAAAAAGAAACCGAACTTGTGCTTTACTGTAGTCTTTGACTTTGTTTCTCGGCCACAAGTATGGCCAAACAAAAAATTTCATCTTGGAAGTGCCACCTGCTGCCTTAGTCCATATCACAACTATGCGACATCTGGTGGAGGTGGTTTCTTTTATGTTCTGGGCACCCCCATCAAGCCATGAACCCAGCTCCAGTGCTAAAAAAAATACCCGACACAGACCTTGAGCCTGTAATCTTCAACTTCTTCAAACATTAATGTTTTTTAGATTACTGTGTAATTTTCAATAAAATAACTAGTGGTAATGGCAGTTCATTTCTCCAATCTTACCTCAACACTGTAGCAGCTTGGTGCAGCACATGGCAAATAGATTTAAACATGCGTAACTGTAAGCAAACGTGCATAAGAAGATATGCAGACATCTTGCTAACATACTAGGTAAATGTCCTATGCAATCAGGTCAACTCATATAAATAATTAGGTGTTCTTATCTCATTGAACTTACCTCAGGCACCTCACACTGAATATGTTACTAATAATGCCGATTACAAGTTAGGCTACCTACATTGCACCTTCTCAAAACCCCGATATACACTAAAACTACTCCTATATGAAACATTATTACGTCCCAAACTTGAATATGCCTCTTCTGTGCGAAACCCTTGCGTCGACAACTTGATTCACTTGTTTGTACAGAATAACTCCATCCGCTTGAAACCTTCTCACTGTAATTGCATTGCTGGTTTAACTTCAATGAAATCCAGCCGAAGCCTTGCTTCTTTTGCAACCCCTTGGAAAATATTCTATTTGGCTTCATTTCACGAATTATTCTGTCATACCACCCCGCATGACCAACTAATCCTGAATCCTCAGTACATATTCCATTGCAGTGACCTCGTCATAAGGTTGGCATCGCATTATGCAACACCCAGTGTTTTCATCTTGTACATTGGTACGTTGAAACCAACTACCTGTAGACATGTCACTATTAGCAATTGTTTTCCAATAAACTTTACTCAGTATTCTGTAATTATCCAAAATAGACTAACTAACATTCTGTATTTACAGGCTGAATTATGTATTGTGTTTGTTGTCCTTGCACAGCTAACATTGTGTAATGATAAGTTTATTCCTTGTTTAGTAACTTTTCATGCTGCATTTTCCTTGTCTACTTTGTAACCAGTCCCGTCTATTAATACCGTAAAGATTTCGAGAGTAAATAAAATAAAAATAAATATGCAACTGTATGCTGCAAAACGAAGTTAGATAAAAAGATTAGAAAGTCAACATATTTTGATGTTTCTTAGCCCCTACATATATAAATAGAAAAATCAAGGGGTGTACACAATTGTGTACATAGCGTGTAAAACGGTTGACATTCACCCAGCATTCCTTGCAAGCACTGAAAGCCGATGATTCAGTCCTTTTTATGCCAACTTAGTCGGACATCAGGGGTTGGCACTCCTTTAAAAAGTGGAGTTCGCTTGTTTGGGATTAAACAAAACCAACTTCATGCTTCAAAAACTAACATTTTTCAGGCAAAGTGACATGAAGTATCAACATTTTTAGGCTTGCTCTTGTATATATTACAGTTCATTTATAATTTTAGTGAAGTAAAAGGTTAAACTATGTGACAGCTTTGTGTTAGTAACAACAACAAAGCATTCAGAAATACTACACAAAGGCAGTTGCTGTCCCTATCACAGTACATGTCCACAATGAGGAGAACATTAGTATACCTTGTGTAGCACATGTGAGAAGAAGACTCGACAGGTTTTCACACAACCAATGTTTTCTTTATTTTCTGTCCCCCTCGCGCCAGTATTGCTGCTGCATCGCACGTGATCACGCGCATCCCCTTCTTCCATCACGACGCGATCCCCTTGCTGTTGGTGGCATTACAACCCAGTGGCATTCAAGCCCTTAGCACCGAGGTTCACACTGTTTTTGGTGGCCAGCCTGCAAGTAGGAAAGATACCAAAGTGTTTTTAAGTATCGAGTTCTGTGACCTGCTTTCAAGTCAATTTTTATTCTAGTTTCTCAGAACTTTGCAAGGAAATATGAGGAAATGGAAACAGTCAGCAATACTAGATGTATCAGAACTATAGTACAAGTCAAAAAGAAGGCAGGAAATTGAACACACAGAGAAGCACACAAGCAGCACAATAAAGAGGACCCCAAAACATAATGCATACAACACCATGAGAAATGCATTGTCAATGACATATTTTGATCACTAAGCTTACCAGATATATTTTCGGCAAGCAGCACACCTATAGGGTACTGCACATGGAGATGCATGTCAACTGTGGGCACACAGTATTGAGTTAACATGGCTCACATTTTTCTATGCTTCATGGGCATGTAGGACTATCTTGTGGGGGTGCGCGGCAATGGATGGTGGAGCTTGTGCGCTGAAAAGCAGCAAAGGTGGCTCAATAAGAATGAAAGCACTATTTGCAAAAAAAAAAAAAAGAGAGTTCAATTATTTTGTATTAACGGCGTGTTACTATTATGTCCTTCTTGTACCAAACTCATGAAAATGAACATTGGTGATTTTATTATTTACAAGTAAGCAAATACACAAGTGAAATAAAAACTGTCTGTTTGCATCATTTTTCACACACCCCACGGGCATCGAGAGGCTAGACGAGACCATCTGAAGCTTCCGGTGGGTAGAGTACAATGACGATAAATCTATTCTAGCTTTATTTAGCGCTCATAAGTATGTAGGATGACTGCCAGTTGGGCGTGTTGGTAAAGGTTCATGATGAAACAAACGCAAACAAGTGCAGTGTCCTCTCCGAGTCTGGGCTCATAAGTAATTTAGTCATTCAAATGCAAGCTCTGAAGGCCAGAATGCAAGGCAGCACCCCAAGTCAGTCTTTCACTTTCAAGTGACTATGATAGTCCTCCACTGCTTTGCTGTTTTGTATCGCAATAAAAAGCATACGTCTGAAGTGTCCAAGATTCCAACGGCTTCTTTGGCGAGTGTGTAGAAATCCTCGGAAAAAAATTTTTTATTCTGCGTTCAGTCTTCTTCCATCGGAGTGATGAACGCCCGGAACGATGGCTGGTGGACGTGATCCCAGTGGTGTGAAAGTCTAAAACTGAAACCGTGTGCAGTTTTTGCAAGGCCTTCACCAATCATACTACATACACCGTTCTGGTCGTATAAAGCATGGAAATTGTCAGATAATGTATTACCGAAGTTTCTCCAGCTTTGTTTAGTTAGCCTCAAAAACCACCACAGTTGAGGGGAAGAGTTTGTTCCAGCAACACTGGTATGCCAGCATTGTGAAACGAACTGTAGTGGTTTTACTCCTGCCAAGTGTGCATGCAACTAAAACAAACATGAAATGTCCTTCACAAAACAGCAGAATGTCCCCGCTGTCTTGCAGTTGTGTTTAGGTGTTCTGCATTGCATATGGGATGAGAGCCAGCATGGGCAACATGATTAAGCGAAACGTGATGGCAAAATGTTCCCTAATGTTAGAACTTTGGTAAGTACTGTTGTGCACTTTAAGCAGAAACGCTCGCGCAACATTACTAGATGACACTGGACCCACGGGCAAGGTTTGAAAATTTACTGAAATCAGTTGTGCTAATACTTGCCAAAGACTTTTTTTGTTGTTGTTGTTGAGAGTGGCGCCAGACGCAGCACTCGCTTTTCTCTGCCGTAGGCAAGCACGTGACCGTCTTGCCGGCAGTGCCACGGTGCCTCTTTGAACGCGTGATAAAACAAGCAAAAGTACTCTCTTGGGCAGTCTAAAGTTGCCTCAAGGGAATTAAATGCAATTTCAAGTTAAACATGTTTGTTTTTAAGCAAAATCAGCCTACTTGCGAGCACTTCTGTGTGGATAAATAGAACCACATAGCTGCTGGGTGATGCCAGCAGTTGCTTTGTAGATTTTCAACATCAAAATTACTCCTTTTATATAATACAAAAACATGCTCATTGGTGCTGATGAGATTAACAATCTTCTCATTTTCACTATAATAAGCAAAAAGTTCTGTGCAGTAGACAGTCCCTTTAAAAAAATTGTACCACAATATTACAGCTTCATTGCAATAGAAATACTGCAAATTGATTACATATAACGAGCCCTCCTCGCAGCAAATTCCGAATATGCATGAAACCTGACAAGACAGCTTGTATATGCTTGGTAATCTTCAGTTCTACCATTCAACATGATTGAAAAATATAGGCCTCCAACAGTTCGCCCTGTCAGAAAACATGCATGTGATTTTCAGCCACAACTTCTTCCACGCACCTGTCCAAAACAGCCAGAAGAAGCAAGAACTGCAAGGTTTAGTGATGGGCAAATAGTTATGTGAGGTTGAAAAAGTAGTAATTTGGTTGAATCATTTAAATCAAGCATTTTTCTTATAATCCAATAACCTTAAAAATTTAACGAATAAGAATTAGGCTTGTACGAATATCACATGCGCTTGTGTAATTTCCTCGCCTCTTAGCAGTGTCCTTTTTTGCTCTTATACCAGGAATGTCTCTTTCTTGTAGATATTAGTGAACTGACTTCAGAGTCTACTCATTCTAACTCGGATCGAGATGCTAGTCTCAGAATGAGTTAACATTTCTGTGAGTGTGCGTCTAAATGAGTCCGTCTCTGGAAAATTTTGTTGTTTCTGAGTCGGAGCGAGTCCAAAGTGCAAGATACATTTCCTGAGGGAATCTGAGTTCGATTTTTGTTTGCCAAGCTATGGTCATACCTACTCGTCTTCAGTATTACTATCTGCTTTACCTAGATCAGCGTTCATACTCGCGTCAATGCTCACATATTTCAAAGCCGTGTCTTTTATATACCATTTGAATATTTATTGATCAGTGGCATGAATTACATGGTGGAAGGCCTCGACCTTTCCCTAACCATTGACAATTAAAGGAAGTTGGTGATAACCTCTCCTTACATACATTTAATAAAAAAAAAAAAGTTGGTGATGAATATATATTGCGCTGTCATCTCTTTCAAGAAAAACGACCTTACTGGTTTACGAGCACTCGTAACTCGTATTCGAAGGCACCATATGAAAAGGTGCCAAGAAGAGCATCAATTACGTGAAATTTCGGTGTTAAAAAGCACTGACATTGTGGTCGAAAAAGACAGTGAGTCCGAGCGAGTCCAGCTGAACAAATTTTTGTGATAGTGAGTACGGCTCCCAAAAATGTTTATTGAGTCCGAGTCTGAGCAAGCTTCACAAGTTTTTCTGACTTACACTGCCTTGGGTTGAAGCAAAGTGGAAGCAAGTTTCTATTAAATGTATGATTTAAATATGACTACATTGCAAGTTGTACACAGTGAAATATTTGTGTTTAAAGGTTTCCTACTTGGCCAATATAACAAGCTTTTAAACTTAATAGGGCCCTCCAACACTTCGAAAAGTGCACTGTTGTAGCCAAACACCGTCAGCAGCTAACACGAGAGATTATGGAGGCCAATAAAATGCAAATGCTGGGTGATCGATGTATCAGCATGCCTTTGCTTGCTCTGACTAAAAAAGAAAGCGAGTTTCTGGCTTTGACACAATTGATTGTGAACTTGTGCTGAGCTGTGGCGTTGTAACCATATAATGAGATGATGATTGTCTTGCTGTGATGCAATACATTGCGCGGTGGTGTTCCGTCATGAGTATATATTTCCAGCATTTTCGTTAATAAAATTTCAGTTGTCAGCACTCTTTCTGTCCTTGTCTCTTCTTCTGTAGTTACATCGTAACTACTCGTAGTCTTGCGCTGTAAAAATATGTTGAATCCCTATCACCAACTAGCCCAAGCATCTGTCTTATCAAGTTATGAAATAAAAACACTGTATACCCAAAATTTCCAAAACAAAGAAAATTCAGAATATAGAATTTGAGAATAAATGACCCAAGAACAGTACAACAAATTTATAAATGATGCATATGATGGTTCTATTCAAATAGACAAAGAAAATTGGAAGCGAGGTGCCACCTCATTGCTAGTGCCGTGCGGTATAAAGCATTGCTTGATTTTTTAAATTTTTTTTGTAGCACACATGAACTCAGTTTTCTCAATAAATTTTTGTTCTTATTGCGATAAGAGCCCACAAGTGTTTTAATATAGATGGATGTTATGATATGATCCCACTATAAATACAAATGTCCAATGAACTTCGCTGTTTAAAATTAACAGGGTTGCAGGCACTATAACCTAACTCAGTCTTGAAAGGTCGCTTCACGGCATTGCGAATATCTCCAAAGTTGTTGGTTTCACCGCACAGAGAACCTATGCGGCAGTGAAACCACCTTTCAAAGCAGTTACGCACGGTGAAGTATGTCTCACAGGCGCAGCCACTCAGTGATGTTCCGTGCAGGAAAATTTTGTTTTATCGGGGAATATTCGCCTGTCATTTTGAGCCAAAAAAAATCTTCGCAATATTGCAGGGTATTTCAGGAATGGTTAAATTCTCATTTGACGACCCATAATTAGCGGTCACAGTGCGCCTTCATCTGCTGTTATCGGTTCAGGTGCATGCACCACGCTAGCAGAACCCTTGAGATTTGATATACGCGGAGTGATTTCTAGTTCATTATTGGTGTTAGACTTGAAGCCCGCAATGTGCAGTGTACTTTCACTATATGAATGAATATGCCATGGCTTTGTTGTGCGGCAGCGGGTGGGCTAGTCATGATTTCAAAAGTGGCCAGTACGTCATACACGTGTAATTATAGTGTTTGCGTAGATGAGGGCGGAAATGAGTACTGTTATGCAGGGAAATATGCTGGAACTTTAGTCAACGTTAACAGGGAAAAATTCCCGAAATAGGGAATTTTCATGTCTATGACCGCGAATTCTTCGGCGTAGAACGAAACATCACTGGCCACAGTGTACATGCTGAATCGGCGTGACCTTCCTCCGTGGGCGGTGACGTCAGACCACTGGGGCGTGTCCACGTGGTGTCACGAAGGCGATCGCTCCACGAAGTTCGTCCTACGACTGTGGTTGTGACCGTCAAGTTTGTACGAGTGCCGATCGCGTTGTTGCACAATATCGAGGCACAATGGAGGAGATGCGTCAGCCACTTGAGGTCGTAAGAGATGACTAGCAGTCTACTGAATACGAGTCCGTGTTCCGAGCAAACTTGGTCGACGAAGACGCCGTCAATGAATGGATGGAAGTGTACAGCGTACGGACCAACACTTCTTGGATTGTCTGGCGCGTCCAGAGTGCTGGGGAAAGGTGGGTTTGCCTTGTCGATGCCATTTCCTGCACTACAGCCGTTTGAGCGATCATTTACACAGGGCTTACAGCTGAAATCATAGTTTCGAAATTCTGCGCCGCGCTACAAGGCGATTTTATTGATGTCATGGCGGCAGCTCCATTTGCGGTGATGAGGTTGCTGCGGCAATTGCGCTGAGATGTGAAAACTGCTACATACTGAAACATTTCGACAGAAGAGGCACAATTAACGCTGACCGTGCGCCAAGACGTTTTCACGGTCTTTCGGCGAAAAAAAAAAAAAAGTGGTAGGCGATCGAAACACGAGTGCTCGACCATTTTTCGGCAAGGTTCCTTTTGGCGTTGCATAAGTGGTTGCCAGACTGGAAGGGTGGTTGTTGCCAGACTGTCGCTAAATTTAACCGACAAATTTTCTTGTGTAGTTGTGGCTTCTCCGTAAGAGTTTGGTGCTATCCGCGGTGCATTTTGCGAGTGCATGAGCGACGCTGGCCCTTTTAATTAACGGAATGAACCGAGCCTAGCAGAAGTCGAGCGCGGCGCTGCCGTGTAATTAAGAGGCCGTTTTAATTAACGGAATGAACCGCGCATTACAGAATTCGTTTTATTTACGGAATGAACCGCAGGAGGTGATGCGCTGCCCCCCTCCCCCTTACTTTTTTTTTTTCCCTCTCAGCTGATCATGTCGCGTCGACCGCGCGCTACGACGGGGGACGCTACGCTTCCCCTAGCTGTGTCAGCAAGACATATCGTTCGGACTCGTATATACATGTGATGAATAAGTGTTCCAAGACTGGTTAATTAGGGTATGTCGGATATGCTACAGCTATGTACGCCTGGACTCGCGAAATGCACCACGGATAGCACCAACTCTTACGAAGAAGCCACAACTACAGGAAAAAACTTTTTCGCCAAATTTAGCGGCAGTCTGGCAACAACCACACCAAAGTCTGGCAACAAACTTATGCAACGCCAAAAGGAACCTTGCTCATTTTTCACCATGGCGAAAAAACGCGCTCTGTCCCGTGTCCTCTACGCGCCTACTTGCGCATCATATTCAATTGTGCTGCCAATCGGTAGTCTAGGCTCCTCAGGGCATGTGAGCCAAACATAGCGCAGCACGTGAAACAGAATTTACAATTCTTAAACACCTTTAAATCGTTCGCTCTTCTCTCCCCCCAATGATGCCGTCAACCTAACCGTGCCATAAACTCAAAGTGGACGGCCACTGGCTGATTTGACACCCCGTGATGGGCAATGTTACCGCGGACGTCACAAAATGCGGCGATGTTCGCTCGCTCGCGCTGCAAGTAGCTTAGCATTCCCAGAAAAAACAAAAAAAAAAGGCGACGCGCGCTGGCGAACAGGTGTGCCTAATCTTGCCTTTTTTTTTATATATATATACATGCTTGTGTAGCTTTCAGCCCGCTCGCTATTACAGAAAGCACTTAAAAACGCGACCAACCCCATTAACTCTGGCCATACTTGACACTGAAAATTGTTGCGGCAGTCGATTTGTACGACAATGAACTCCTTTAAATAACCATTAGATGACTACTTGAAAAATGTAGCAGGGTCTCTAAGTTAATGCTGTAAATTTTAGTGCTCATTGAACAACACAGATAAGAGCTGCATAGTCCTAAAATCTCTCCAGGTCAATAACATCTAGGTGGGAATACCAACAGTGTAGTAGACACGCCACTTGGCAGCCTAGCGTCCTTCCTGTCCCTGTATTTTTTTGCCTTGATTGCTTCTGCATTCTGTTGATGCTGCTGGGGTTCAACCCACCAAGACTATATACCAACTTGCCCAACAAGCCATCTTAACTCAATAACTGAATACTCAACAGAGATTATTTGCTTGAGCTAATGATAATGAAGAGGCAGTTGACAAAAGCCACCTAGCTCTTGCTTGAGCTCACAATATTCATGTATAACCACCATCTGTTCGGAAACTTTGCCTGCTGCAACCGGTCTTGCACTACTGCAATGACATGTGCACACTGCAGCATCTTGAATGTGGCAACTTCAGCACCGAAGCATGTGCCCTACCATAAAACTTTGCTTGGTGCATATAGATTGCAACATGATGTGTCATTTCACCTAGCAGGCTCTGCAAAAGCTACAAGTATTGGCCTAACCAGCAATGTTGAAAAGGGTGGTAGCTGAACTTGCCATGTGTTGTAGCAGGCTCTTGGTATAAATACCCAACTTGATGTTAATGTCACGTTCATATAGTGCCCGTCTCTATGCAATTCTGCCACAAATTCTAGATGCCTCTTTTTTTTTTTTTTTTTTTCTGGCTCGGGAGGGGAAAAGGGGATCGTCGCAAACAATACCAACTACAACTTATTTAACACATTGCCAAGTCAGGCAAAAAAATATTCACTAAGTTGTGGAGTCCAAAATGTGTCATAATTGGTGAAGTTAAAGGTTATTGTGAGTATTCAATAATTCTTTGTTGCTTTCAGTCAACAGTCTGTACAGACAGAGTCCTTTCCTGGCGTGCACCGAGCCAAACGATTGTTCAACACTACCATCATCTTCATGATGGCATGGCGGCTGAAGCACCTCTGGGGTGCCCCAGTGAGATGTGCGACAACCACTCATATGGTGCTCATACAATCGTACGGTGCCATGCCATTGCACAGAATACATTGCACAGAATACAACATACGAGCAGCCAGCTGCAAATGGGATAAAAGCATAGCTATTGTAGCAGTGCAACTGTGAAAATAGTTTTGTACTTCTAGTTATTCATACTTAGATAATTATATTTTACAAAGCAGTGCATTATGAAAGAGCTTATCCCTATTTGCACCCATGTGTGTCATGCAGGATGACTTTTCACAAAATTTGGCGCTGCCAGCATCACACAAAGAACAAGAAGAGTGGCCCACGCAATGCCAAGTGCATGGCCAAAGTTGATGTAAAAATAAAGCTTGCCACGTTTGACACCAAACGCAGGGACAAGTATCTGCAGAGAGAGGTGCCTCTTTCTGCAGTGATACAAATCGACGACAGGCACAGCCACAGCACCGACTCAACGGATGCTCTGCGGCTACTTCGCCGCACCAGGTCAACAAGGCAAACATTCTTCCGTTACTTCAGCGAAGGCATGACCCCTAGTGAAGCAAGGAGACTGCATGAGAGCAAGCTCTCTATGGAAGATGATGGCCCTGCAAAGCTGGCCAATGCGGCTTTAAATCCGCCTCAAAGAACGGTCTACCACTGGCACAGCGTTTGGAGGGAGGCTTGTTTTGGTGGTACTTACATCGACCCAGTGCTGAAACTGAAGGAAAAGGCTTCTTTGTATGCAGCTCAAGGTATGTCTAAACTTGTGGGAGAATCTGTCCTCTACGTAAAACAGTATTCATAAGCACTCATTTTCAATGTGTGAATGGTGAAGTTGTAGCTATGACAAATTACAGACACATTCAGCACAAAGCCTCATCTACTTGTGATTCATGCCAGTGGCTTGGTTGTACATTGCACCTGCCAGTCAGAGCATACATTTACCATTATTTTCTTGGGAAGTAAGAAATGATGTATTTACTTTGAAACCCACAACTTTTTGATGAATTTACGTTCCTGTGAAATCAGAAACATCAAATACTTGGAGTAACCTTGAGTATGGCAAACTTAAAGCCCAAGAGGTGCACAGGTAGTCGGAGTTTTAAGTGGCGAAACCAGAAAACCAGATCAGATTGATAGGAAAACCAAAATGATGAAAAAGAAAGGGGGGAAGAAGAACATATACATGACCAGATAAAAGAAATAACAAAAACGTTATTTTTTTTCTTTGAAAGTGACACTGACTTATTTTTAAAAGGTTTTTGATTCAAGGCATAAGTTGGCAATCTAGACCAACTGATACGTTGCATCAGCATCAATTCACAGGGAACCAGCATTAATGAAGCTCTCGAGTCAGCCCATGGAAACAAATTGTGAAATATAAAACATGAAAAAAAAGAGATGAGATGCCTCATACTGGCCAGCCTATGTTTCAATGTAAGTATTTATCTTTGTCAAAGGCATTTTGTCCTTCTTGGCTGTTACTTGAAAGGATTAGTTGTAAATGTCATTAAAGGAAGAGTTGAAATTTCGGAAAGCATGACAGCAGCAGCAACCAGAGCTGTACAGAGTGGCTGCCACACAGGTCAATCTAGAGAGGCCATTTAAACTTGGGAGAAAACAAAAAAAGAAAAGAAGCGTAAAGCGCAAGAACGGAACAAAGGAAGACGATACAAAAATGGGCGCTGACTGCCAACTGAAATTTTAATCAACAAAATCAAGGATACACGGATACAAAAAAAAATGGTTAGATTACAAATCTTCAGTCATGTGCGTCACATAAAATTGATTTTTTTTCAAACAGATTAAGTAGCGGAGTGCCTTTGGTGGATGGCAAAAGCCTCAAATATCTCCTGTGCAAGCCTTTGGCAACAGCATTTTAGGACTGTAACATCCGACAGACGAAGGCATGCTGCAGCCATGCCTAGCACAATGTGTGGCTAAATTACTACAAACACCAATCTTTACATGAATTGACACGTTTGCAAGGCCTATAACTGATGCACCGCCCAGTCTGTACCACAGACACACAGCCGCACGAACACTGAATTATGACATATATTGATCACTGGATGAACGGCTTGATATGTTTCTTTGAACAGCTTGCTCCGCTTCCTTCCTGTTCGTTCGCATGGCAGCACATTCCGCCTAGCTTGGTGGCACCGATTGCTCTCACTGTTCAGGAAGATGGTCAGGTATCTTAAACCTATCTTATCCTGGTCCTGGTGCCATACCATTGAAGACTGAGATGTAGAGCCGAAACAGAGAACACCTTATTTGACAGATGCGAAACTAACAAAAAAAAAATTCAGCAGATCCCATATACTTTGGGACTTCACATTATGTGAAGCATGCGGAGGGAAGGTGGCCGTGTTGTAATTTTTTTTATTCAGCGACATGTTATGAAATGATGCTAAATATATGTACAAATGTTGCAGGAACAGATGCATATTGAACAGTTGCAGATGTTTCTATAACCAGTTGTTTGCACTTGCACAATGGTGCCATCAGTAACATGAGTATTAGCAACACCAGAAGTGATAAGCTGATATGAAGGGTTTGTGCTTGCAAGGATGGTAGCCCTGGACACTGGTACATAAATCCACTTCTGCACATGGCACCTAACTACAATGCACGTTTACACAACATAAAGGTTGTAGCATAGGAGTAAATATGTAATCTTTTTGAGATTGCATAGCCAGCACTGCAACCACATTTGACGTTTTACGAACATTACGGTCTATTTGAAAAATAGTTCCGAGATCTAGCATGGCTCTGTGGTAGAATTCTTGATTGCCTCGCATTATGCTTGAGTTCGACTCCTGCTGACACCCTGATAGATTAATATGTGGAGTTTGACGTCCCAAAACCACCATATGATTATGAGAGACGCTGTAGTGGAGGGCTTCGCAAATTCCAACCACCTGGGGTTCTTTAACGTGCACACTAATCTGAGCACACTAGCCTACAACATTTTTGCCTGCATCGAAAATGCAGCCGCCGCAGCCAGAATTCGATTCCGCGACGTGCAAGTCAGCAGCCGAGTACCTTAGCCACTAGACCACCGCGGCGGGGCCCTGCTCGCACCCTGACATTTTTCTTTGTGTTTGTCGAGTAAACGCTGCTGCTGTCAGTTTTGTCTTAAAGAGGCCCTGCAACACTTTTTGAGCATGGCCAGAAAATGTTGCCATTTGGTAGAAGAGGCTCCCGAGAACACATGGGCCAAATATTATAGTGCAGCACGGGGCTTGGAATTTGCAATAAATAAATGACCAAAGTCAGCTAAAAATTGCTTTCTCTCGTTTCAACAAATGACGGAGGAAGCTGAAAAATCATTCAAAGGCCATCTATGAGCCATTCGCTGATTTTAACATGGCGCGTTCGGTCCTTACAGGGATCGCCGTGAGAGGCCGCAACTTGTCCCCACGCACGCTCGCGATCACACAGAAAAGACCATGTATTCAAAGCGAAAAAAAAAAAAAGAAAAAGTTTTCAATGACAAAAGGCACGTGCGACAAAAGGCTTAGCTCCCAGGGCTTTCGCCGGGATGAGAGCAGAGCGAATGCGATTGCAGCATGACAAATCTTTGCGAGTCCGCTCATACTGGACGTATTCTTAAAATTTTTGCAGCGTTGAATTCGTGAGGCAATAAGCTCTTTTAGTGAATCCATTCCATGGTTACTTAAAAAGGTGTTTCAGAGTCCCTTTAACGTTCATGCACTACAATGGCCCATGTGTGTTCTCGTCGTTTTTGGGTAGATACCAAGTGTCAAACAGCTGTGGCAAGGTATGTGCCACTGTTTAACTGTTTAACAAGAAGTGTTTAACAATGCATATAATGTTATTTGTGTTCTGACCAGCGTGTCATAATCATCAAACCCTCTCATATTAATTTAGGTTCCCACCAAGTTAAGGAGATTATCACGAGAGCACCCAGACGTAAGCGGCTAGATAGATAGATAGAGATAGACAGACAGATAGATAGACGCCACCACCACCGCAACCAGGATTCGATCCCGCACCCTGTGGGACAGCAGCCGAGTACCTTAGCCACTAGACCACCGCGGCAGGGCTTAGATAGATAGATAGATAAATATACAGGTAGATAGATACCGAAAGTGCATGCAGTACGCAAAGAAATGCTCCGCATTCATAAGGGAATGCGGGCACCTGCACGGGTCCATGCTCTCTTGATTTTGCTCATCTTCCCTGCTCTATCTGATACTAATATGTAACAATGCTCGCTGATGTAGCCTCTTTCCCTTTGTCATTAATTGCTGTGTAGCTGACAGTGTGCTCGTGGAGAATCAATAAATGAAGTACAAAAAGATTGCAGTAAACCTGAACTCCACTTGTACTTCAAGGAGTCAAAATATTTTTGCTGCAATTGATTTGTGAGGCAACAAACTCCGACAATGAGGTAATGTTATGATCGCTTGACAAAAGCCTGCAGGACGTTTTTAAAAGGCAAGGTGAAGCTAGATCTAAAACTTACTTTGCAGGAACACTTTGCACTGTACAGAGAGCAAAATGGCCATTAAAAGTAATGCGCCTGAAGATTGTTCTTAAAAGACCACCTGCCATTCCACATAACTTTCCAGGCACTCACATAAGTGTGACCCGTGGTGGCAGCAGTGCCTGCTAGGCAGTGGTCGTGGTTGCCCCCATCATGTGACGAGCTCATAACCTCGAGCTGGCAAGGGAGATCGTCTTTGTTGATTCGACTGCCTCATGCGACACCACCAAATGCACAGTAACAGTAGTGCTGACTGCGACCAAGACTGGTGCTGTCCCACTCGCAGTACTAATTCACAAGGAGCAGAGCACCGATGCCTACCTGGCTGATTTCAAGCTCCTCAAGGAAGCCCATCCTCTCTGCTTTGGAGGCCAACCAGTAAGTAAGGAAGAAGGCACAAAATTGTAAATTTTGTGCACAGTGAATTGCTATATATTAATGCCATCCCAATTCTCTACAATAGCATTGTTAACACAAATTTACAAGAGCAACTAGTGAAGAAAATGTAGAGGCCAGTGCTCAATGCGTGGCTTGAATATAATTCAGTATCTGAACTACAGGTTTTCCCGCCCACTTTAATCCAAGTGCCAGCTTAAATAATCTGCTTGTCATTGAAATAATCTGAGCGCCGAGCTATTTAATCCATGTGCCAAACGTTTAATCCAAGCGCCAACTCAATGAGGCCGCATGTCAGTGAGTTTAATCCAATTGCCAATGACTAATTAAAGTGCCAGTCACTTTAATCCACGCACTAGAAACACTAGTTTGCCGCTTTATACAGTATAAATGTGAAAATAACGTAAACATGAAGTCACAGGAAGAACTTTTCCTTCACCTATACATGCTTGCGCTTATGAAATGAAGTGCGCATTGCTATTTCCTCCTAACATTTTGGTGTCATAGCTTCAAAATAAAAAAAGAACAGTGTGTGTTAATTGCATTTATGGGTACTAAGAGTATTTGCTCATAGAGTCAGTGTATGGTTCGTCGCTACTGCATTATTCTGGCTAACCATGTACACCATCCAATATACATAGATTCGTGTCGTCTGCTAAGCAGACGTCTTTCGGCTACTTATTCGCTGCAGCATTCGCAGTCGTCTGCTCAGCCCGGTGATAACGGTGATAGACAGATGGTCACCAGGGCCTTTGTCAAGCCCTTCTCGCGGCTTTTAGCCTTGGCGACCCTCCAGTTTTTGTCTGGTAAATAAATAAAGTTTGATTTGATTTGATACTCATTCGTTCTTGAAATCAGAAACAACCATTTAAAACTCAAGTTGCATTTGTTTCGGTTCACTTGGAATTAAGTTTTTTATAAAAGCATCAAAAGAGAAACTCCTGTTTTCATATAAAAAGACAACGCTAGTATTCCTGAAGCGTGTTTGCTCGAAACACGCGTTCATCGAATACACATAATTTTGTTTGAATAAAAGATAACTAATATGAATATAAAATATGACTTCTGTTTTCCACATCAGGGTCACGAGTTTGCGTCTTATGTGCCCTGCAGGACGAAAGCCTCTTAAATTATTTCTAATTTGCTCTGCCCTAATTTATTGAGCATGTACCTGTTTCTGACTCATCACTGCCCACAGTCAAGTTCTTCATATCTTGTTATGCATCCCGGCACTCCAATAACAATATTATGCCTGCCGCATTACATTACCTGGCCCAGACATGTAATGCTATACAAATATAATTATGAGCTTTGTTGACGAACACAAAACATCCTTGCTTTTTTCTTTCATTGCTATTAAAATGACTCCACCCGGGCCAAGCACTCATCTACAAACTTGTACTTAGCACAGTATAAGCACTGCAAATATGGCTCAAGCGAACCACGGAATTTTTGTTTCCTTGAATACTAGCGGCGAATACTAATAATAATGATTTATTCTACTTTCCGACTATAGTATTTTATATTGTAGAAACTGCATTTCAAATGCATTGCCATTTTTACGCCCCGTATTGTGCTTTTTGTGCATGGATTGAACTGACTGGCACCTGAATTCAAGCCATTGGCGATTGGATTAAACATGGTGGCACTTGGATTAAAATCACTGGCACGCGGCCTGATTGAGTTGGCACTTGGATTAAATATGTTGGGGCTTGCATTAAATGTTTGGCACACGAATTAAAGAGGTTGGCGCTCAGATTATTTCAATGGCGTGCAGATTATCTAAGCTGCCATTTGGGTCAAAGTGAACGGGAAAACCTGTAGTTTCCTATGGAACTTCTGTAACTTCTTTTGAAGACATTTCTAAATTTGCATAGTGTAAGTAATGACACAATAGCAAATAGCTCCATTAAGCTGGACAAAAACAAAAGTAAACAATACTGCACAGACTAAGCCACAGGAGAGGGCCTTTGTGGTTCTTGTGGGCATTTATAAAAAACACCTACATGCTCTCATCATCATCATCATCACACATTTGGCTATGAATTCTAATCTTTCTTATGTGACACCATCATTGTGGGTGAAGTGTGCCTGTTCTGTGCATTTCACTCAGGCTAGATAAGCGTTTCTCAAGCTAAAACATGTGCCCACACCATAGGTCGGCATAGCTTGTGGAACTCTCTCAGGCTCATTCATGAAATATATCAGTCTGTTCAATTTGCCTGCACCACGTGAACCAGTTCACGATGTTCTGCGTCTTGCCATTCGTTTCAGCGGTGCAGCATTGACAACCTCTGAACCCTGCCATTCATTTCTAAAGGTGCAGAAGAGGTACAGCGCTGGTTCACGATTTTCCCGCCCCTCCCACACTGACAGTGCCGGCTTGGTGCAGCCGCGCGTGCAGCTGAGCAGACGACGCAATACCTTGGTGTAGGCACCGTACCTGCCTCCACTAACACGATGTGTTTTTTGCTAAGAAGTTTGTGCCTCATAAACTGTAAGCATAATCATTTGGCCATCGGTCAGTGTTACCTTAACCGTGTTAACTAAGTGAACAGAAATAAGGCCTGCATCAGCACATCGTCATTCGTTTTGGGTGTTGCACTGTGCCTGCACCACTGAACTTGCGCTTCACAATTTCTGAACTTTGCATGCACAGCCGTGAACCAGTTTCAATTGGTGCAGGTAAATCAAATGCACCTTGTATATTGAACTTTCCACTCATTGTACTCAGACTCACAAAATTTTTTCTGAGCTGAACTCACCCAAACTCTCGTTCACGCATATTTATTTATTTAACAATACTGTAGGCCTTTGTACAGGCCCATACAGGTTCTTAAGCCGGACTCACTCAGACTCAAACGCACCAAAACATTACTCAACCACACACACTCAGCCTCAGACTCACGGCTGGACCTGAGTGCGAGTGAGTACTACTGAGTCAACTCATGAGTTCATCAGAATGGAATTAGCTTCTTTGATTGTGGTGTCAATGCTCCTTAACACCAATATCTGATGTAATCGGTGCTCTTCTTGGTGCCACTTCACACAGCATCTTCGAAAACGAGTTCCGAGTGCTTCCAAACCAGTAAAGTCATTTTTCTTGAAGGAGATGTTAAAATATAATAGTCGAGAAATTCCCTGGAAGACTTAGTTTGGGACTGCCAAGGCGCCCCCTTGTATAATTCAAACGTCTAATTAATAAATATTGAAACGGTGTATGAAAAACACTGCTTTGAAATACCTATGAATAGATGTGAGTATAAATGTGAATCTAGGTAAGGCTGAGTAATGCTGAAAATGTCTAGGTGGAACCTCAAGTCGGCAAAAGAAAGTGGAACTCACTCAAGAAATATATTTTGCGCTTTAGACACACTCGGACTCAGACTCTCCAAAATTTTGCTTAGCCGAACCCGCTGGGACTCACACTCACTAACATTTTCTTCAAACAAACTCTCTCGGACTTCGACTCACAAAAATAGTGCTTATTCAGACTCAGACTCATAATGTGAGTCTGAGTGAGTCCGTGTGAGTTGGCCAATAAGTGAGTTCGTGGACCTATTGCCCGAACTCTCTCCTCTTTTTAAAATACTGGTAACAGATGCAAACTTACACTTGTCTTTAACCTTGAAACTTACCATAAATGTTACTGCTCTCTATAATTTATTAAAAAGCAAATAGCGAACTCAAATTTAACAGAAAATTATTAGCCAAGGCTATTTATCAGGGTGTCTACCAACCTGGAAAACCTGGAAAACCTGGAAAAGTCAGGGAAAAGTCAGGGAATTTCTGAAAAATCCGGCCAGGTCATGGAAACTGACTGTAGTCTTTCAGATTGTCACGAAAATATTCATTAGCATTAATCAAAGCTTTAAAAATCGCTCCTTAAACCACACAGAACAGCTAAGCAGAAGCATAGTTAAAAAAAAGCAGTGCATAGCTGGCGCTTCTACTTTCCGAGTACAACGTTACTCACGCGCATAAAATTGTGCATGTTTGTCTTGGCCGCGATCTCGGCTCGGCTTGAGGGTTTTCTGGTTAGGCTGGAAGTGCCATCAGCAGAGGGCAAGGTGCACAGAATATGCGAGTCGTAATTATTTTTTTACTGAAATGTGTAGTTTACAGGTGCGTAAATTGGACTGGGATACAAAAACAGTAGTAGAGCAAATATGGTAATCCAGATCGGATCCAATCCAATCCGATCCACATATCAAGATGCCTGGGCTGCAGCCATATTGCCATTCTTCTTGTGATGCCGTGAGCATGCAGCGAGTTGCTATGCCTCTTGCGAAGAAGTGTTCGTTTAACCCTGATTGGGTGAACGCGGAAATATCCGAGCACGCCTCATGGATTAGAGCAGTGCCGAACGATATAGTTGCCAAGTTCTTCATTAACAACATAGTCCTCAGACATGGTGCACCCAGCGTGGTAATTACAGATCGTGGCCCAGCTTTTACTGCAGACATAATGAAATGTCTGATGCGAATGACCCACACAGACCAGAGAAAAACTACAGCATACCATTCTCAAACAAATGGCCTAACGGAGCGCTTGAACAGAACTCTGACTGATATGCTTTCAATGTATATTGACGTCGAACATAAACTGTGGGATGAAATATTGCCCTACATCACATTCGCATATAATACAGCCGTTCAAGAAACAACGCGAGTGACACCATTTGAACTTGTATTCGGCCGAAGAGTCACCACTCCACTGGATGCCATGTTACCACTGAATGATGAAAGCAGCAATCCACCTGGCCTAGACGACTTCCTGCAAAGAGCCGAGGAAGCACGACAGATGGCGAGATACAGAATACGCCGCCAACAACGTATCGACTCCTATCGGTACAATCAGCGTCGTACCGAAGCGCATTTTCGACCAGGTGACAAAGTATGGATATGGACCCCAGTGCGTCGCCGCGGACTTTCTGAAAAACTTTTTAGCCACTACTTCGGGCCTTACGAAGTACTCCATCGTGTAAGCGATGTAACTTACCAAGTCAGATCCGCTATACACGGGAGCTCAAAACGCCGCAACCCTACAGAGGTTGTACATGTAGTCCGGATGAAGCCGTACTATGAGATATCACCGGAAGACCAGTGACGCCTACGCCTACCACGAATATATTCATTGCCTGACGCATCGGGACGATGCGTGTGAGGAGGGGGATTATGCCACGACATAGTGCCTGCATTCAAACAACGCGCCCATCACCACGCACACAGAGACATACATGGGCGCCGTCTAGTGTTGCGCAGAGACGATGATGATAGCACGAGAACCCAGCTGGCCCCTGCTGATGTGTGCCACGCGCTTGGGACTCTTCTTGAAGAAGTAGAAGAAGAAGACATCTTGCCGTTCTGCTGTAACGTGCTACGACCATAGTCCCTTTGAGTTGTGGGCACAGGTTCGCCCTTTAATAAATACGTTTTATTATACCCCGAGTCCTTCAACATCGTTACAATATAAGTAAGGCTCACTGTGCAGCATGCCAGAAGACTTTCTCGCTTAGCAATATGGGCATCGCTGCTGTCTCCAGTCACGCTGTGAGCAAGAAACACCTAACTGCTGTGAGCATTGTGCAAAGTGCTTCCCAGACACACATCCGCGCGTTTCTCGGTGCTGGACCCAACTTGCCGTGTTCCATGACTGCTACGACTACGAGTGAATGTGTATCGACTGTGCCAAGCACGAGTGCTGAAAGCGTGCCTGCTAAACCGGTGGCCGTCGCGCCTGACGGGAAGGCATCCTTGAATGGGTTTCTGGTCAAAAAATGTGTCACGAAAGCAGAAGTTGTTTAGTGTCTGAACACTATAGCGACCCATGGATCGTTTCGTTCAGCAGCAGCGTCAGCGGCGCTTTTTCCCATCATGTTCCCCACGTGCGACGTCGCGAAGAAGTTGCAACTTGGTAAGGACAAAGTTGGCTATACAATTTGTTACGGTATAGCCCCGTACTTCCGAAACAGGCTGCTATCAAAGCTGCATAGTGTCCCACACGTGGTCGTGGCTTTTGACAAGTCCCTGAACAAAATTGCTCAGAAAGAGCAAATGGACGTTTTGATCAGGTTTTGGGACCCAGCTGACGACGTTGTCAAAACCCGCTACCTGACGTCCTGTTTTTTAGGACACACTCGCGCAGAAGACTTAGCTGCCGCTTTCAAAAGGGCCACTGAGAACATTGAGCCGGCAAAAATACTTCAACTTTCGATGGATGGTCCAAACGTCAATTTGAAGTTGTTGAAGTCGTTGAAGCAAGAGTTTTCTGCGTCTGATGGAAATCAGAATATTGTGGACATTGGAAGCTGCGGACTGCACGTTGTGAGTGGTGCATTTAAAACAGGCCACAATGTGACAAAGTGGAACACAGTAGTGTTTCTTAGAAGCTTGTACAATTTGTTCAAAAACGTCCCTGCACGCCGAGCCGACTATGTCAATTTCACAGGGAGCATACTGTTTCCGCTAAAGTTTTGCTCAGTGCGCTGTCTGGAAAATGGCAAGGCTCTTGCTAGGGCACTGCAAGTCCTCCCAAATGTGGTCAAATATGTTGAGCATGTCAAGAAAGAAAAGAAACTTCCAGCGTGTGGCAGCTATGCTCATGTCGAGACGGCTGTGAAAGACGAGATGCTGCCAGTAAAGCTGGCCTTTATGCTTTCAGTTTCAGAAGAATTGGAGCCATTTTTGGCTGAGTTTCAGACAGAAAAGCCGATGCTACCTTTTCTTGCAACAGCACTGGACGGCCTGTTGCGGTCACTGCTGGGACGAATCGTGGTAAAGGAAAAGCTGGATGCTGCAGGCACATTTTCAAAACTGATAAAAATTGATCTGGAGAACCCAAACAACATCATTGGTATAGCTGCCTTTGACATAGGCCTTGCCGCCAAAAGTGAGTTGCGAAAGATCACTAAACCATCTCACACAGCGGTGGTAAGTGTCAAAAAAGAATGCATCTTATTTATTAAGGCCTGTTCAGCAAAGATAATCGAAAGATCACCTCTGAAATACAAGCTGACAAGGGGGGCCAGTTGCTTAAACTCAGCAGTTTGTGCCGCTTCCGTGGAAGCTGGCCAGAAGCAGCTAAACATTGCACTTGAAGTACTTATAGAGCATGGGCGCCTTACAGGCCTACAAGGAGAGAGAGCAAGTAGATCATATGTACAAGTGTGCTCGAACAGCACTGCACAAGTGCGTTTGCGAAAATTTGATCGTGCAAGAGAGCGCTTGGAGAAGCTGTGGGTGGAACTCTGTGCAAGTTCTCATGAAGAGCTACTGCTGTTTGTGAAGATTGTGCTGTGCCTTTCACATGGAAATTCTTCCGTGGAGCGGGGATTTTCAGTGAACAAGGAATGTCTTGTGGAAAATATGAAGGAGGAGTCACTTGTAGCACAAAGGTTAGTGTACGATGAGGTGTCTGCAGCAGGTGGTGTTGCAGAAGTTGACGTAACAGACAAGATGATAGACATGGTTCGAAGTTCCAACATCAAATGGAAGGAAGACCTGGAGAGGAAAAAGAAGGAACGGTTGGACGTATTGGATGCTGAAAGGAAAAAGAAGAGGACTGCGGCTCTTGTGAAAGAGCTTGAATCAAAGAAGCAAAAACTGATGGAAGACGCACAGCTTCAGGTCTCCATGCTGCAGCAAGAGATTGAATCCTTGAAACAGTGAGGGCATTGCCGATGCAAGTAAACAAGCTTTTCTGTTTGTCGAGGGACAATTATTGTGTCTTTGAATATTTTATTTATTGTAAAAAATGCTTTCAGACAAGGGAATGCAATAAAGCAGCATGGTTTCCATTTTATATGAGCGCCTCATAATTTCTTTTTACCGCTCAGGAGTTTGTTTTCCAGTGCGCAGTTTCTTCCAAGCAGACGTACCGGTCATGGAATTTGCTTGAAATGGTCATGGAAAACCTGGAAAAGTCAGGGAATTTGGAAAAATGTAATTGGTAGACACCCTGTTTATATTTTTAGATTCACCCACGAAAATTGTTCTCACAACATCCACGACTTTTCTATGCCTTTATAACTATGGACAGCTTTCAACTTTATCGCATTGTCTGCCAGGCCCCACAGGTACTCATGAGTGACAATTCGAGTGCTGAGAAGGCCGCCCTGCAGCAGACATAACCGTCAGCAAGGCAGCTTTTGTGCCATTTTCATGTGGCACAAGCGGAGTGGCGCTGCCTGACGACATCACACAACTCTGTCGACAAAGACCAGAGGAGACGATTCATGTCTGCCTTCCAACTGGCAAGTTTTTTTGCAATCTAGTTGTAACTCTAGCTCTAAGATACGAGGTGCATTCGTTGCATCTGCACTTAGTGAACAAATTCACAATGGTCTGCTATTTTAGCATTCGTTTCATGTTTCCAAGATGATGGTGCTGGCATAGCAGCATAAGTGTATAAAAAGCACAGCTGTCCTGCAAGGCCAGTGCATGAATTACCTTCACTTCCTCGTGATATAATTTGGAGTGTATGCCGCACAAGATGCCCTAATCTGCAGATGACAACGCAGACAGTATTTGTGTCCATTTTAATCACATTTAAAAAGCACACCAGTAAACGTCTGGTGGGTTCAAATGATTTCAAATGCCATAAAATGAGGCTTGTACAAATATTCAAATGCTTTGAATATTCAAATGAATAATGCAGTAATCAAATTTGATTTGAATCGAAGTTAAATTGCTGAAAATTTTGAATTATTAAAAATGAACAAAATAGGTGTATATTAGTCCACATGTAACACTTTGTAAAGGTAGTTTCACGGCAGTGGAGGGATGCTAAACCATGAAAGCACTTACCCAAGCATATTAGACCACATGTAAAAGTGGTTTCACTGCAGTGAATTGGTGCTAAGCCGTGAAAACACGTAATCAAGAGAAATTCGCACTGCAACAAAGCCCCACTTCAAGGTTTTAATAAAGAATTACAATGACATCGATTCTGCTTTTTTTTTTTGTTTTCAGTTTAAAAGCTCGTTACACAGATTTATATGCTCTAAGTAAAAAAAAAATTGAAACGCAGCATATTTTACTGGCTATTACTTGGACTGCACCAAAAGTCGAATGCTGCTACAATTCGAAGTTGTTGCCACTTCCTTTGATGGAAAAAAAAAAATGGCCTTTGCATAGGCCCTGTTTCAATTTTTAAAGATCTGTGCAAGTTTGTTTGGCCATGACAAATATGCCCCTTTTTGTTTATAATATGCAATATATATACTATTACAATTCAATTAGATATTATTCGACCAAAATCATTATTCGCTTCGAATTCACTTCGAACCTAAAATTTTCTATTCGCACAAGCGTACAGAAAATGTCAGCAGCATCAACTTTTATGGACCACCGCTTGGCAATTCGTAGAGCAGACCGCGCCAATCAATTTACAGATTACAGCGCTGCGCACCGTGCACAGCCTCCATTTCGAAAAACAATTCCCGCGCTCCTTTCCTACACCTGACCAATCCTCCTTTCATGAGCAGTGACACAAATTCGCCGATCGGCGACTTGACGAAGCACACAGCTCATCGATTGGGTTGAACCAGTCACGACGGCAGGCTACGCTTTTTCCTCCCTTTGAAAGAGAAGGGTGGCAAACCGCACGAAATTTTGAAACTAGCTGAAACCAATGCTCTAACCCCTGTGAATTCCTTAATGTATTTGCAAAATCCTTGAGGAGGCAGCATGTTCACAGAGCAAAGGTGCACATATTTTTGATTTTTGGTCCTTGGGGGTTGTTTACTGGCCCTTTGAACTGGGGCAAGCATGTGCAGATCACAAAGTGACTTCAATGCAGACAGTGAAGCATGAATCTGTATTATGGTGCAGTTTAAAAAAAGCGAAAATATCCAAATACGAGCACCTCATTGAAAAATTTCCTGCTATCTGCAGGTCATGTATGCAGACACAGCAGAAAAACTTGAAGCTGCCACTGCTGAAGTGAAGGCCCTACAACACGATGCCTTCGTGTATAGAGTTCTGACATTCTTGCGCCGACAAGAAGAGTGGGTGCAGCTCTACCGTTTGGACGTGTTGACAAGGGGCCACAACACCAACAATTTTGCGGAGGCAACCATACGCGTGCTCAAAGACATTATCCTGAACAGAGTCGAAGCATTTAATGCAGTCGCACTCATAGACTCGGTGGCTCTGGTGTGGGAGAAATACTTTGAAAGCCGTATCCTTCGCCACGCCTACAGCCGTGTTGCAGCCCATCAACTGCTGTACAAGCGGCTGCTGTCGAGAATGCCGAAAGACGCAGCCGAGGCCATCCAAGTGGTAGGCCAGGGACAGTACATTGTGCCTAGTGCGACCCACCCCAGCTCCAGTTATGAGGTCTATGCTGACATAGAACTATGTACGTGTCTCTTTGGTAAACAAGGTGCATTTTGTAAGCACCAGGCTTCGGTGCAGAAAAAGTACGGAGGACTGTTTCCGAATGCTCCGGCACTGAGTACTGACGACCGGTACCAACTGGGACAGCTGGCCCTGGGCGAGAAGTGTCCCCCGAGGATATTTTTCGAACCCTTCCAAGAGGAGGAGCCCAGCAGTAGTTCCAGAACCACGGCAGGTACCAGTGCCCAGCAGGAGGAGCCAGACGAACTCCAAGCAATGCAAGGCACCAGCACGCAAGAGGCCACACACCTCGCACCTCCCTACAGGGCGCCCAGCAGTTGAGCCAGCTGCCAAGAGAGCAAAGAAGAGGCCCCATTCTTTGAGCCACAGCATAGAGAAAAATGTGCCTGGTGCAAGGCTGCACTGAATGGCAGCTGCCTCCCACCAACTGGGCGCACGACAGTTCTAGACACAGAGCCAACTTAGTTTCAAACATAATTTCTAGGGTTTTATGTGGCGAAACGATGATATGATTGTGAAGCACACCGCAGTGGGCGACTGATGATATGTGGGGTTTAACGTCCCAAAACCACCATATGATTATGAGAGACGCCGTAGTGGAGGGCTCCGGAAATTTCGACCACCTGGGGTTTTTTAACGGGCTCCCAAATCTGGGCACACTGGCCTACACCATTTCCACCTCCATCGGAAATGTAGTCACCACAGCCGGGATTCAATGCCACGGCCTGCGGGTCAGCAGCCAAGTATTTTAGCCAGTAGACCACCGCGACGGGGCCCACAGTGGGTGACTTCGGATCAAATTAGGCCATGTGGGATTCTTTAAAGTGAACCTAAATCTATGCGAAGGAGCAGCTCATCGCCACTGCTGCACTTGATGCTTCATCTTTGATTGAACCAAAGCGAGAACGACTCCTCGCATTAGCTGTAATATCATAACCTTACAATTGGTCACCTTAGCCACAGGCAGAAGCATTTGGCTCTGCACTACTACCTCAGTATCATGCATACAGCCTTGTCAAAGCTGATGTTAAAGAATGGTGCTCACTAATCCCACTAGTCCCTTGGATCCACCAGGTGTGGCCCTTACAAGTCTCAATCAGATACTCATCAATGTTCTGCAGTAACATTGTGCTATTCCACCATGAGTGACTTTTGTTTCCCCTTACCGTCAGGAGTTATGAGGTCTTCAATTGCGTTTTTTTGAGGGACGGGGGGGCTAATGTCCAAAAACCACGACACTGACAGTATTGTTATGTGCCACTTACCTAGAAAACGAAGAAGTGAGAAGACTAGCTGGTGCCTGTACTGGCCATCGTGGTTGTTTTTACCCGCAGTACTGTTACTGTTGAAAAAGGGTTTATTGACGACTGTTGCGACGGTGGTCCTACGAAGAAACACGATCGTGCAAGAGCAACGGTCAAGCAGATGCCGGCGATGATCAGCACGAGCCGAGCGAGCGAAGCCCAGCACCCAGTACCCAAGCGGTGGCGATGTTGCTTGCCAACGACGCTCTTTCTTCTTCACAATTTGCCCCCGCCGAAAAAGAGCCATCCTGGCGACCTAAGAGTCTGGAGGCAGAGGGCTATAATATGGCTTAAGGCGGGCGACGTGGACGATGTCACGTCCACGCCGGCGCATGTCGTCAGATGGGGAAAGTGGCTCGATGAGAAAATTCACCGGCGAGGTTTGCTCCAAAACGCGGTATGGGCCCTCGTACTTTGGAACGAGTTTTGAGGAAATGCCGGGGGTTTGGTAAGGAACAGCCAGCCATACAAGTGATCCCGGGGAATAGCTGGGGCTTTGGGAAGAGTCGACGTTGTTTGCTTTCTGGCGCTGTTGTTCTCGAGACGTAAAGGTGCGTGCGAGTTCACGGCACTCTTCCGCATTTCGGGCAGCTTCGGACACAGATGGGCATTCGGATGCGTCAGGACGGTGTGGAAGGAGAGTATCGATGGTGTGGGATGGTTCGCGTCCATAAAGAAGAAAGAAAGGTGAAAATCCAGTGGTAGACTGTGCCGCGGTGTTATATGCGAACGTAATGAATGGAAGAATGCGATCCCAGTTAGTATGATCGGATGTCACATACATGGCAAGCATATCGCCAAGGGTGCGGTTAAATCTTTCCGTAAGCCCGTTAGTCTGCGGGTGGTATGCCGTGGTCTTGCGATGAACAACATAGCATTCAGAAAGCAGAGACGTGACGACTTCTGATAGGAAGGCTCGACCTCGATCGCTTAGTAGTTCTCTAGGTGCACCATGTCGTAATATGAAGCGATGAAGGATGAAGGATGCTACGTCCCACGCAGTGGCACTTGGAAGGGCGGCGGTCTCAGCGTAGCGTGTTAAATGGTCCACAGCGACTATAATCCACCGATTTTCATCTGATGTTGTCGGTAGAGGGCCATAGAGATCAATTCCGATCCGATTGAAAGGTTTGGCAGGGCACGGAAGCGGTTGAAGCGCACCGGACGAGTGGAAAGGCGGTGATTTGCGACGTTGACAGTCAGGACAGCCCATAACGAATTTTCGAACGAAATTATACATTCCGCTCCAGTAGAAGCGATGGCGAATGCGTTCGTAAGTTTTGAAAACTCCGGCATGACCACATTGGGGATCGTCGTGAAAGGAGGCGCAGATTTGTGATCGCAAGCTGCTCGGGACAACCAAGAGCCACTTACGACCTTCGGGGGCGTAGTTGCGTCGGTGTAGTAGCCGATCACGAATGGCGAAATGAGCGGCTTGACGTCGGAGAGATCGTGGTACCGCAGTGGTTGACGATCCAGAAAGACAGTTAAAAAGAGAAGCGATCCACGGGTCCTTGTGTTGTTCACTGGTAAAGGAGTCGAGGTCAAGAGATGCGATGGAGATACCAGTGGTTCCGCAGGCCGAGTCGGGAGGTAAAGGCGAACGCGACAGGGCGTCGGCGTCAGAATGCTTGCGTCCGCTGCGATAGATGACACGAATGTCGTACTCCTGGATTTGCAGTGCCCACCGAGCTAGGCGGCCAGAAGGGTCTTTCAATGTGGCGAGCCAACAAAGTGCATGGTGGTCCGTTACCAGGTCGAATGGGCGACCGTACAAATAAGGGCGGAACTTGCAAAGCGCCCACACTAGCGCCAAGCACTATTTTTCAGTGACGCTGTAATTGGTTTCAGCTTTAGTAAGTGTGCGACTCGCATAAGCGACGACGTATTCGGAGTAGCCCGGCTTGCGTTGGGCGAGGACGGCGCCTAGACCAACCCCACTAGCGTCTGTGTGAACTTCCGTTGCAGCTGTTGGGTCGAAATGCCGAAGAATTGGAGGAGATGTTAGCAGACTACGGAGCGTGGCAAACGCTACGTCACAGTCAGAAGACCAGGATGAAAGGTCTGCATCCCCGCGTAGGAGGTTGGTCAGTGGTGACATGATCGATGCAAAATTTCGCACGAAGCGCCGGAAGTACGAACATAGTCCGACAAAACTGCGTAATTCTTTCAGTGTAGTAGGTTTCGGGAACTCAGCGACTGCTCGCAGTTTTGCAGGGTCGGATCGAACACCATGCTTGGAGACGATGTGCCCCAAGATGGACAGCTCTCGCGCGGCGAAGCGGCACTTTTTAAGGTTCAGTTGGAGCCCAGCGTTGGTTAAACACGTCAAAACCAGTTGGAGCCGAAGCAGATGCGTAGGAAAATCGGGAGAGAAAACGACAATGTCGTCGAGGTAGCATAGCCACACAGACCACTTCAGTCCACGCAGTGTGTTGTCCATGAGCCGTTCAAACGTGGCAGGAGCTTTACAAAGACCAAATGGCATTACGTTAAATTCGTACAGGCCATCTGGTGTAATGAACGCAGTTTTCTGGCGATCAGCTTCTGCCATAGGAACCTGCCAGTATCCAGATCGTAAGTCTAAGGAGGAGAAGAATTCGGCTCCTTGTAGGCTGTCAAGGGCGTCGTCTATGCGCGGTAATGGATAGACGTCTTTCCGCGTCACCTTGTTTAATCGCCGGTAGTCGACGCAAAATCGAATCGATCCATCTTTTTTTCGAACTAGAACGACAGGAGATGCCCAAGGACTGTGCGATGGTCGAATAACGCGACGGCGTAGCATCTCTTTGACCTGGTCGTTGATGACGTGACGTTCTGCAGCAGAGACACGGTACGGTCTTTGACGCAATGGCTGGTGCGAACCGGTGTCAATGTAGTGGTGCACTGCGGAAGTCCGACCCAATTGCGGCTGAGAAACGTCGAATGAATTCGCGAAGTGCTGGAGGAGATTAAGAAGCTCGGCGCGTTCATGGGCACTTAAGGTGTCGGCGATGGAACTCGAGAAGGTGTCACTCGATGAGCACTCCAGTGGGGAAAGGGCATGAAGTTCGGTCGAGGCGCTACTGCACGATTCGTCTGGCATGCTAAGGAATAAAGAGGAATCGAGGTACTCCACTCGACCGAGACATTCGCCGGCAAGTAGCGTAAGCGGTGCAGAAAGGGGGTTGTGAACGAAAATATTGCTTCGGCCCGCAGTGACGTCGAGTGTAGCGAAAGGCAAGGAAACAGCTCTGCGGCTCATGAAAATGTCGGAAGGTGTAAACATTACTGTAGCATCGTTATAGTCATCGCAGCAAACCGGGACAACGGCAAGGGAGGCTGGCGGAATTTCAGTGTCCTCACGCATGACAAGTTTTGGCGACCGCTCAAGGGTTTCGTGCAAAGGTTCGTCACACAGGTGCGAAAATTGAACTTCAGCGCGTGCGCAGTCGATGATGGCATGATGATTTGACAGAAAGTCCCACCCGAGGATAACGTCATGCGAGCACACCGAAAGGACGATGAACTCAACAACGTACATAGAGCCTTGGATGAATATGCGGGCCGTACAGGTGCCAAGAGGTCGAACTTGTTGTGCGCTAGCTGTACGAAGCGATAGTCCAGAGAGCGGCGTGGTCACTTTGCGTAGGGAGCGGCAGAGCTGGGCGGCTATAACAGAAACGGCAGCACCTGTGTCGACGAGGGCAAAGGCAGAAACACCATCGACAGATATGGCGACGACGTTAGCTGGTGAAGTGCGAGGACTTGAGCATTTCGACGACGGCGCAGTTCTTGCCTCTGGAACTGCGGCGTTCAGTTTTCCCGGTTGGAGGAAGCGGGTCTAGGACGCATTGGGGACAGTGATCGCCTGCGAGGAGATGGGGAGCGGGGAGAGTGACTTTGAGGCTGGTGTGACCGAGACTCAGGAAAGTTAGTGTATCCGTACTGCGGTGAGGGATAGGGAGCAGGTATGTGCATGGGCTGTGGGTCATACGGTAACGGCCGAGTAGCGTCGTGGAGTGGTTGGAAGCGACGGCGACAATATCGTGCCACGTGTCCTGGAGTACCGCAGGCGTAGCAGATCGGTCGATTGTCAGGAGTGCGCCAGGAATTGCTGACTCGTGGTGCGGCCCAAGGTGTCGAAAATAGGGCGGAGTGGGGAGCGACTGAAGACATGGGTGGCAAATGCTGCTGGCGGGGTCTGCTACGTACCACCTGGGCATACGTGAGAGGCGCGGCCACGGGCTGCATAGCCGGCGCATGGGCAACAGGCATGGCCACAGGCTGCTGGTGGGCAGCGACGGGAACAGCCTGAGCTACCTCTTCGGCAATAACGTCGCGGAGTGGTGAGGGCAGACGAGAGGACGGCGGCTGCTGCGTGAAGGGAATCAACGACAGTTGCCGAGCTACTTCTTCACGCACAAAGTCTTTAATCTCTTGCAGGGTTGGTGAGTGGTCGGGAACAGAAGTGAGACTGGAGAGCGAGTCGGCGTGTGAGGAAAATGGCCGAGTCAGGGCGCGCTGCTTGTTCAACTCGTCGAAACTTTGACACAAAGTGACAAGTTCCGCAACGGTGGCAGGATTACGGGCCAGGAGCAGCTGATATGCACCGTCATTTACCCCTTTGAGGATGTGTTGAATCTTCTCCGACTCGGGCATGGTGGTGTTCACACGGTTGCAAAGACCAATAATGTCTTCGATGTAGCTGGTGAAAGATTCCGTTGGCTTTTGTGCGCGAGTCCGCAAGCATTGTTCTGCTCTGGACTTGCGGACTGCGGGTCGGCCAAAAACGTCAGCAAACAAGGTTTTGAAGATAGACCACGTCGTGATGTCGTTTTTGTGGTTGTTATACCACATTTCGGCCACGTCAGTGAGGTAAAAGATGACGTAAGTCAATTTGTCCGCGTCATCCCACTTGTTGTTTGCGCTCACCAGTTCATAGTTAGCGAACCAGTCTTCCACGTCGGTCTCATCAGCTCCGCTAAAGACCTTGGGCTCTCGCAAACGAAGAACGCCGGGGTTGCTGGGGGATGGAGTGGAAGAGCCAGGTTGCGCGTTGTTGGTAGCCATGATGGGAGGTAGCGTTCGGTTGCGCAGCTCCAGGTTCAGGCGACGGGGAATGTCAGCACCTTCCACCAATTGAAAAAGGGTTTATTGACGACTGTTGCGACGGTGGTCCTACGAAGAAACACGATCGTGCAAGAGCAACGGTCAAGCAGATGCCGGCGATGATCAGCACGAGCCGAGCGAGCGAAGCCCAGCACCCAGTACCCAAGCGGTGGCGATGTTGCTTGCCAACAACGCTCTTTCTTCTTCACACTGTGAATATTGTAAATACACTCGTTTTCTGTCATCTCTTCATAACATCTTTGATGGAGGTGCTGGGCACATCAGGAGCACACAACGGAACTTCGCAGCAGGCGTATTCTTGGACAGTCCATCATGCCCGCAGACAATTCTATTGATCCAGCCCCCGCTATGCCGAATGCACCCAGTCACATTGTCGTGACCCACCTCCGAGGCCTAGGCCCCTTCTGCGGGACTGATAACAGTCAGGTGAAGTGGCTGGCCAACTAAGAGTGCAGCAGCAGCAGCAAGACCAATCGCTGGGATTCGACTTTGATGCTTGCAAACGTCAGGTACTACCTCAGGGGTAGGGCCAGCGTGTGGTTCGACACACACGAGGAGAATTTAAACGTACGTAACAAAAAAAAAAGACGTATGTAAACAAACAAAAAAATGAAACAACTTTTTGGAAAGCCCATTGCATGCCAAGAGAAAGAACTCTCGTGCCGTGCCCGAACCTCAAAGGAGCTGCACATGGTTTACATACAAGATGTCTTAGCCTTGTGCCGGCAAGTTGATAGCCAAATGGCCGAAGCCAACAGTCACCCACATTAATGAAGGCATCGCTCACGACGCCCTTCACTTGCTCGTGTACAAAGACTGCTCCACCATTTACGACATTATCAGGGAGTGCTGAAGTTTCAAAGAAGCAAAAAGCCGACATGTTACGCAGCAATTTGTTCAGCTCCCTACCACTGCTGCCACGTCGTCGTGCAAAGACGTCTAGATCCAGCCGCCGCCCTGTACCAAAAACTTCCTGCGTCTCGTGCGGCGTAATATCGAGGCAGCAACTCCATCTGCTCCCCAGGCTAATTCTCACGAGGAGGCCCGCCCGACAGTGTCATTAATTCAGGCCGCCGTGCGCGAAGAACTGGCGAATGCAGGCATGCAGCTTGTATGTGCCCAAAGTCATACTACGTCAGCCCTGCTCCACACTACCAGCCACCACTGACTTATTCCGGGTACCATGATTCGAACCAGTGGCGCACACGAGAAGACGGATCGATATGCTTCAACTGCAATGGCGCCGGTCACATTTCCCTCTATTGTCGCTATCGTCGGCCATCGTCTCCTCGTGCACCATACCGTCCAGACCACACTTCATCCTCCCCTTTGCACGGCAATGCACTGAACACTAATGCCCGAACATCGACCCCACATTATGAGCCGTCGCCGTCTCCCCAGACCCAACGACTTTCTCAGTTGCTTATGTCCCGTCGCTCCCCCTCACCGTCCTTCCTCGGGAAAACAGACCAGTGCAGCTCCCGGAAGGTGATGCTGCCTTGACTGATCGACTCGAAATCCTCTGTTAACTCTGGCATCTCGACAAAAGCTTATGGATGTAGATGTAGAGGGCATGCCTGTTTCAGTGCTCATCCACACAAGGGCCCATAATCATTGATGAGTGCTCACCTTTCTCGTTGTCTTCCTATAGTCGTTACAGGCGCCTCATCACCTGTTGTTCGCGAAGCCAATATCCGTACACCTACCGTCCTTTGAATGTGCTTTGCGCATGTGAGCTTCGATGACCACAACACCTCAGTTCTCTTTGCTGTTCTGGACGTTGCTCCTTGGACGTTCTACTGACGCGAAGATTAGTTTTGCCTCACTATTTTGTGACTGTTTCTGCGAACAACTTTTGCACACCTGTCCTGAACTTTGGACGCTGCGCACAACTGCTTCCTGATGGTATCTCGCTGGGCACAATATCACCTTTAGACGCAAACAACCCTGTTGCTCTGGCCATTGATGCCCCACAGTCGCCTCCAGGCAGCCCTGCTGCTGGTCCGACACCTGATGACACATTCGAAAACATGATTGCCCCGAACCCTGACCCTTCTAAAAGCCAGGACCTACGCCTTTCCTAGGAGTCATACCGCGACTTTTGATTTCGCCTCACCCAAACTTGGACAAACATATCTAGTGAGGCATCGAATTGACAACGCGGACATAGCACCCATTCATCGACACCCTTAGCATGTCTCGGCGACCGATCGCAGCGTCATTCAAACGGAAGTTGATGAAATACTCTCTAAGGACATCATGGAGCCATTTTCGAGCCCTTGAGCGTCGCCCGTAGTATTTGTAAAAAACAAAGACAACACCAGGCAGTTCTGCGTCGACTACCGGCATTTCACCGGCACTTCAACAAAATCAAAAAATACTTCTGCCTATTGCTGCAAATAGACGACGCTATTGATTCCCTTTTGGTGCACAGTACTTTTCTTCCATCGACCTTCGTTTGGGCTATTGACAAATAGCTGTCGATGAAAATGATTGGGAGCTAAGTCATGCCCTTTGGGTTGTGTAATGCGCCAGCAACATTTTGAGCGTGTGATGGACTCTCTACTGAGGGGTTTCAAGTGGTCCACATGCCTCTCTGCTGCCTGGACAATATCGTAGTTTTCTCCCCTTACATTCATTAGTCACCTGCGAAACTTGTCGGCCATATTGCAAGTCTTTCACATTGCTGATCTTCAACTCAACTCTTCAAAATGCTGCTTTTTGCGCCTGGAGATCGCCGTGCTTGGCCATCTAGTTGACGCTGCAAGTAAACGAGCTGATCCAGCAAAAATACGCGCCGTCATCAACTTCCCTATTACACTTTCTTCCAAAGAGGTTCGCTCGTTTTTTTTTTGGCTCGTGCTTCATCCAATGTGCTTCAAAAAATAAAAAAACCTTTTCGGAAAGCCCGTTGCACGCCAACATAAAGAACTCTCGTGCCGTGCCCGAACCTCAGCGGAGCCGTACATGGTTTACATACAAGATGTCTTAGTCTTGTGCAACATATACGTCGTAACACGAGGCAGCTGGCTGTTCGCCTTTATTTTATTTGACTGAAATCCAATGTTGCCTATGGACACCAATGATGCCTCCTTCAACATGCCCACCCACTGAATACGCTCAATAAGCTATAGCCCATGCCGACCATACACGTCAACTTGTGTGCGTTCGGCTAACCGACTCGCAAGCGGGCCAACGATTTCCTTACGAGAGCAGTCATATAAATACTCACTTTCCTCCAGGATTTCTGTGCTGTGGTCTCCAGCACGCTGTATTGGGCTTTTTACAAAGCTACTGTTCCCGCCCTCCGAACCGTACCCTATGCACCGCCAAGTGACCGTCGTGACATAAGAAATTGAATTGTCTTTGTCCTCGTCGACTCAACCCCGTACCAACATCGTTTACGTTGTACGTCTGAAGCCATGTCATACACCGGGCTGCCGCAACGCACATGTATAATAACCACTTTTATACCGTCTTTCTCTGACTGCACCGAGTCGGTTCCTTCACCGCCGGAGGGTAACGTTATGTGCCGCTCACATAGAGAGGACGAAAAAGTGAAGTACTAGGTGGTGCCTGCTCTCGCTATCGCAGTTGTTTTTACCCGCATTACTGTGACTATATATTGTAAATATACCTGTTTTCAGTCATCTACCAGTAACAATATCATTTATGAAACACCCGTTGGGGCACAGACATACTTTCGGAGAAGGTTTCTGTGCTATGATTCTATTTCGGGCCTTACAAGGTTTTACAGCAAAATACTGAAGTACCCTATGAGGTTCTCCCAGAAGGCACCTCAAGAAACTGCTATTAGCTTCCAGAAAGCATAGTCGCGCGCGTTTCTAGACTTTAACCGTACTTTTCTTGCTCCGACTCGTCTAATTAGCAACATTACAGTGTATTGACAACTTAGCATGGTTTCTTTTAATTCATCTTCTCCATTTTGTTGTTTGCTGTTTATTCTTATTTGATACCTTGCTTGATAGCGGCCGATTGAGCTATTTTGCGTTATGACATGCCGTCCCATTGTATAGTGCACTCATCCTTTTTCTTTCATTCCAATGTACTGCATCGAGACTGCCACCGCGGCCGGGATTTCAATGCCGTAACCTGCAGGTCACCACTAGATGTGGTGGGTTGGTCCTCAGTGCTGTCGGCCCACATCACTCAATGTATAAAACGGTACCAGAACACCACTTGTCACCACCAAGTTCCCTGCAATGCACACTTATGTGTTAACCCGGCAAACTACCTGTGCTGTCAGCAATAGTATGCCCTTCTGTGAGCACCACATCATCCAGTGCATCATTATATGATGGCCAACTACCGAGCCCACATTTTTAGTACCGATGTGCCACTTGCATTTTCAATTTTAGCTCAAAACAACAGAGCCCTACTCTAGTGTCAAGATGGCTGAGCCTAAGTGCAGTATAGTGCTTTCTGGTCAACAGAAAGTCAAATTGATATTGCCTGTGTATGCACCATGCTTCATCTGTGTACTTTACACACATTGGCATGACAGCATCGTGTCGATAGTGTCCATTTAATATACGCGCCTGCTATGCCGCTTCCACTGAAATTCTAACAAAGACTTTGTGCTTTTTGAATCAATACTTATTTGCAGACTAGTTAGTTTCATACTTGAAAACTCTGCTTGCAGTGCAAGCTGATGGAAAAACGAGAAGGGGGACAGGAAAGAGTACGCTCTTTCCTGTCTCCCTTCTCATTTTTCTTTCAGCTTGCACTGCAAGCAGAGTTCATTTTGCTTTTCAAGGTTACTACCATGACTGTTCATACATGAACTCACCAATGTGTACATTCACGTATGTCTATGCTTGACGCATAAAGTGTTATCTTTGTTGTGCCATTCTCCTGTAAATACCTTCAGTGTTCTCTCATGGGACAGTTTTCATGTTAATAAATTATTATCTCATGTATTGCATATTTATTTTTGCATGGGTATAGTGGTTACAGCAGTTGGCAGCTGCAATTTTAGTAAGCTTTGCCCTAATACATTCTTTTATTGAGGAAGCCTCTCAAAGGAGACATCATGCAGAGTAGAGCCGCATGGAGTGCACTCGACAGTTTCATAGAGAAGGGTGGCAGATTATTTTCAGATCACATAACACAGGGGGGCGAAAAAAAAAAAGCGACAACCACAAACGGGCGAGGATAACTGCGAGTCTAACTTGCCTTCACCTGAACACGGGGCCGTATTGCAGTGAAGCCATGAAAAAAAAAAAACCATCCGCGAGGAGCTCTCCGATAAGTTTAATTCTCTTGTATCAAATTAGTTCGACTAAAGACAATGTCTTGAGGCTGCATGCTTTACTTTTAGCTTCGACATTGTGGTAGTGACGCACAACAAAGTTTAGCGCGCAGGCTTTCAAGGATTTTACGATCGCACGCATGTATCACTACTACATTTCTGTCCTTGCTGCCCGAACTCAGTTCGTAGCCTTATTTAAAACGACAGTATCAGAAACGCGCTTTCAATAACAGCATGCTGAGAATCGACAAAAACTCACCAAGTGGAGTTCAGTAATCTCCGGTGCGGCGTTTTGCGCAGCAGGCCTAGGTGTATCAGGCGTAGTCGGTCGACTCGGCTTCAATGCATCCTGAACGGCGCGGCTTTGCGACTCGGCAGTGAAAGGTGGGGCACACGCTTTCTTCATGAGTATCCAACTCGGCGTAGGGAGTTCGTTCAGTGGAAGGTGGGCGCACACGCTTCTTTCGCGAGTATCCTACTCGGCGCAGGGCTTCCTTCCGAGCACTTGGCAACAGGCGTAGTTGGCGACTCGGCTTTATTGCGTCCTGAATAACGCGGCTTTGCGACAGTGAGAGGTGGGGCATAGCCTCCTTTATTTGGTGGGGGCACACGCTTTATTCACGAGTATCTAACTCAGCGCAGCTCGTTCGGTCAGACGAGCCGCACACGATTACTTCGCGAGCATCCGATTGCAGGGCCATATGCCTTGGCAGGGCTTCTTTCCGCGAGCGCGACCCCCCGCTAGGCTGGGTAAGCGAAAGTAAGCGAAAAGCAGATAGCAGACATCGTCAATAGCATCGAAAGAGAATTAGAAGCACAGCCAACAAAGGTGTGGGAATATGACGAGGTTGTTAGCTGTATACTAAAGGAAATAAACAAAGTAAGGGAAAAAAACCGCTGGAGGGGTAAACGGAAACCACGAAGCTGGTGGGACAAGGAAGAGCGACGATGGGCCTCTAGACTGCACAGAAAAGCAAAGCAAATGGGATATCAGGATGATGAGGTGCAGTTACGTTGGAGCCGGTACCGAGAAAAGAAATTCGAGGTGCAGAAACTAGTACAAGCGAAGATTAAAGCTGCGAGTGAGAAATAGGTATCAGACATACGTAAGAAGGATAAGAGTGCCCCCCAAAAATTCTGGAACCATTTAAAGCATTGGGAACGACGACTGAAGAGATGCAGACTCGGGAGACGCGTGAGGCGCCCAGCAGGAGCAGTCGCTCATCGCGTCGACTCCGTGTTTTCTGGATGTTTCGCGGCGGAAATCACCATATCCAGCGTATTTGTCGTTACGAATCGACGCCACAAGTCATCGCGACCATCCTGACGAAAAATCAGGTGGGAGGACTTGCATTTGACCATTTTATGTCCGTTTCGTGTTCGCTGCGCCGGAAGAAGAGCCACCTGCATAGCGTTTGCCGTAGACACCGCTGTGACGCAGCTAGCGTCGCGAGGAACCACGAAAAACGTGGCACCGTTTTTTCTTCGCGGTGTGCCGACAAGACGCCGGGTGAAGACTTCGAGGGCTCGGCGCCCTACAGGTACGAGGTTCCGTTATCAAAGATTTGGCTAGTACGCGACCACTACGGTGGTTGGTAGCCATCGCCACGAGCCTTATGCTCGTCCAAGTGCGTTAAACCACATGAGTGATACTGCAGGATACAATAAAAAGCCTGGGGGCTTACAGGTGCGTCCAAGCATCATAAAGCCGGCACGTTTGCAAATTCACAACCGCGAAATGGCTCAAGCGAGCACAGCAGCATTGGAAGACGATGAAGCTGAGAGCAAGAAGCCTCGCTTAGAAGAGAATCCTCTCGACGATAAAACGTCAACTTATCACCTAAGTGATGAAGAAGACATGGGCGAAGATGAACCATTTACGTTGGTTACTTATAAAAAGAAACGAGCAGAGGGTATCCCAGTCGTCTTTCGTCCAACAGCTGAAGGTGCTAGCTTCTGGAAAGTGAACCCCAATCGAGTGTCAGCTGAAGTAGTTTCCGCTGCTAAAGAAAAAGTGCAGTCATTCAGAACGACCAGAGATGGAAGCTTTAGTGTCAGCGTTGCTTCCTTAAGTTCAGCTAAGCGACTTCTGATGCTTTCAAATGTAGGTGGCCTGGAAGTTAAGCCTTTCATCCCAGAGTCATACACTCGGAACGTTGGGAAAGTAAAACATGTTCCTCTGCAGTATTCAGACCAACAATTCCTAGAGTACTTGAGAGATGCAGGGGTTATATCGGTGCGACGGCAAATAAAATACTACCGCCAGGAAGATGGAGGAGTAACGACGCGTCCACTTCACTCAGTGATCCTGACTTTTCGAGATGACCGCCCGATTCCAGGAAGAATCTACTTAGGATTCACCAGTCACCCAGTGGAAGAATATCTTAGTCCAGCACTTCGGTGCTATAACTGCCAGCGATTCGGACACATGGCGAAAAGTTGCCGTAACACACGCCGGTGTAAGATCTGCTCAGAAGAACACCATCATAAGGAGTGCAAGTCTGTTCTTCAGCCTAAGTGTGCAAACTGTGCAGGTAATCACGCTGCCTCATATTCAGGCTGCCCGCAAAGTAAAGCTGCTGCAAAAATGCGTCAGCATGAGCTCATCCATGGAAGAAAACCGCGCCCCAATGAACCATCTCCAAACCTTGAGATTGTTCATCCTGTACGTGATCCACCTCAGCGGCCACCGCAACAACAGCCGACAAGCACGCCAAGAGAACCGCCAAGAGAGACGCCAAGAGCACACTCGAGAGACCACTCACGAGAAGTACCTTCAAGTAACCCAACCTACGCGTCAAAGCTACGAACGCCCACGGGACCTCTGCCGGAAAGTAGCAAAACCGACAGTGCAGGTGTTCGCCCCAAAACGCCACGTCATTCTCAACAGGCCTCAGAAAATCAACCATTCAATATAGACCGTGCCTCTGCATCAGTCATGCAATTGATTCTGCCAATGCTTTTCGCAGCACTTAAGGCAATCCTGTCTGCTTTACCGGAAGCAAACAACCTGCCAGTAAAAGCTGCTTTACCGGAAGTAAAAGCCCTGCTGCCTCTGGAAGCACTACTGTGTCAACAGTCCGGGTCGAACCTGCGACAAGTAGCATATGAATAATCGCTACAAAGATGTCTCCATATACCAGTGGAATGCCAATGGTCTTCGAAGGAAGTGTGCTGACTTCCGTAAACTCCTTCTGCAGTATAACTTTCCAATACTTTGCATCCAAGAGGCAGGAATGAATGATGATTTCCGCCTCTCCAACTACGTGATATATAAGTCATCTCGTCGAAGTGGTCCTAGCAGAGTACATTTGTGCGTCAGAAAGGACCTACCTTCTCATCAAGTTAAGTCAAGTGATTCGGACTTCCCGGAATTCGTCGCTTGCAAAGTATCCTTTGGTGAGCAGTGCTTTACAGTGATCAATTTTTACCTACAACCTTCAAGCCGCATTTCGGTGGAAGAGCTAACAAATATCTTCAACATTTCTAATTCATATACGTTTATATGCGGAGACTTTAATGCGCACAACATAATCTGAGGTAGTGATCGATGTGATGCACGTGGGAACATTGTTGAGTGTGCCGCAGACAAATGCAATTTGACAATTTTAAATGACGGCTCCCCAACTTTTCTCCGAGGGCATAATTACTCTAGTTGCATCGATGTAACCTTGTGTTCCCAAGATGTAGTGAATGGTGTGGTATGGACGACGGATGTAGAAACACGTGGAAGTGACCATTTTCCCATTCTAATAAGTCACCCCTACTTGCGAAAAGACGACACCAGACGCTACAGCAAATTGACGAACTGTAAAGCTTTTCGGCACCACATAACAAACCAAAATAGTGAACTCACGACAGTTGAAAGGTTTACTGAATTTCTGCAAGATAATGCGAATAAATGTACAAAGAAAGTCCCGATTCCAAAAGACTATGCTGCAGTCGATGGAGAGTATGAACATCTAAGAGCCATCAGACGACGTTCAGAAAGGGCATATCGACGCAGTGGAAGTTTAGAAGCATACAAAAATGCACAGAAAATCCACAGTGTAATGCGCAGACGGCTAGAAAATTTAGGTAAACGACGCTGGCGTGATTTCTGTGGCACGCTCTCTCCCCACACACCTGTTCCAAGAATTTGGCTTGTAATTCGAGCACTTAGTGGCCCTGTATCACAGAGCTTCCCATTTCGTGCTCTTGCTGTAGCTTTGGACAAACCGGAAGCTGTGGTAGCAGATGAATTTTGTCAACTTATCAGTAGGCCCGCCGCATCACAATGTGCCTTATTTGATAATTCTGTTGCATTAGCCAGCCAGAAAATTAATGCTTGCTTTTGGGCCCAGCATCCTCAGCTAGACCCTGTATTTACATTAAGGGAGCTGCATTGTGCTATAGCATCATGTCATCAAAAATCGGCCTCTGGACCGGACGGCATTACGTACAATATGCTAAAGAACCTTGGGCCCACAGGCACAACTATTCTCTTAGATATTTATAATAATCTATGGACGCAAGAAATTGTACCCGAGTCTTGGAAGTCTGCTCGCATCATTCCGATCTTAAAACCGGCTAAGACACCCTTGAACCTTGAATCCTTCCGTCCAATCAGTCTGACAAGCTGTGTATGTAAAGTAATGGAAAAAATGATTGATGCGCGACTTCAATGGTGGTGCAACAGAACTGGTGTATTCTCCAACTACTTGACAGGATTTAGGAAACAGAGATGCACAATGGATGCAATACTGGACCTAGTAACGTATGTGGAGCATGAACGCACCTGTGGTAGTTTGACGGTCGCAGTGTTCTTGGACATCAAAAGGGCATTTGACACAGTCAGTCACACTCATGTTCTGCTGAGTATGTTGGAACACGGACTGTCCGGCAGGTCTTTGCGGTGGGTATCCAAATTTTTATCAGGTCGTAAAATATTCATTCAGACAAGCGAAGGAAAAAGTGCAGAACACGACGTCAGACAGGGAGTGCCACAAGGAAGCGTACTCAGCCCTTTTCTTTTCAACTGTGTTATGGCTGATTTAGCTAAAAGACTGCCTTCCAGGTTGAAATACTCCTTATATGCAGATGATGTGTGCATTTGGGCATCTGGCACGGACATACGGTTAATTCAGATTGCATTGCAAGACGGAATAAATATTGTCAACAACTTTTTAAAAGAAAAAGGAATGATTCTATCGCACGCAAAGACAGCTGTATTGCCCTTCACCCGTAAGAAGTTAAAGAACTTCAATCTCAATTTAGAAGAAGGACCACTAATGATTGTGACAGAGCATCGATTTCTCGGAGTAATACTTGATAGGCAGCTATCATGGGCACCTCACATAAAGAAACTCGAAAACGAGGTGAATACACTAGTGAATATACTCCGCAGAATTGCTGGCACATCATGGGGCGGATCTGTATCATTCATGCTCGCTGTTCACAATGCTTTAATACGACAAAAAGTTGCATATTCTGCAGCAGTGTTACACGGCCTTTCCCGCACTTCAGAGGAGCGACTTCAAAGACTGTTAGCTAGGGGACTGCGCGTCTGCATAGGTGTTCCACGAGCGACTTCCAGCAGCCTTGTCATAGCAGAGACTCGACAACCACCCTTTCCAGTCATGAGAACAATTGAAACATGCCGCCATTTTTTTCGCTTACAGACGCAACACAGGGACCACCCATTGGCGCTGGAGATTTTACTAAGAGACAAAAGCAATGCTCATAACGAAGTCCAGAGTAATGTACATATATTACCCAGCCATGAATTTTGGAACTCTGAAATGGACTATCCTCCATGGGTGCTTGTTATACCAAGCATTGAATTCTCAGTGGATGGCATTATTAGAAAGAGAGACATGTTCATCCAAGCTGCTCAACAACTAGCGCTTTATCAGATACACATGCGGTATCCAGGGTACATACATATTTACACAGATGGCTCAAGTACTACAACGTCTTCAACATCGGCATTTATCATACCACAGCTCAATATTCAGGAATCGTTTAAATTATGCCGCACGACGTCATCTACAACATCTGAGCTCTTCGCTATTCTGTATGCTCTAAAGTTTATAAACTCGGTAGCAGAGGCTAGAAAATGGGTACTTTTCAGCGACTCACAGGCCGCATTAAGATCACTCTCCAGTACAAACAGGACAGTAATAAGTGATAGTATGACATACGAAACGCTGAAGGAGCTCACTAAAGCAAAGAAGGCGCAACATGAGATCGAATTCCAGTGGATACCTGGCCACTGCAACATTCCTGGAAACACAGCTGCCGATGAAGCAGCACGACAAGCACATCGTAAAGACGTTACTGTTTCTTTATCGATTTCGAAAAATGAATTGCGTAGTATTATAAAGAATACAACTTTCAGAATGAGCAAAACTGCTTGGTTTGACCAAAGTACAAAGAGCTGCGATTTATATCACATCGATTCATTTATTGAATTCAAAATTACGCTGGCATTAGATAGAAGGATGGAAACTCTAATTCACCGATTGAGGCTAGGCACCGCATACACAAAACATTTTTTGCACAGAATCGGCAGAGCTGAAACTCCCGAATGCGATTGTGGATTTATAGATGAAGACGTATGTCACCTTCTCATAGACTGTCCACATTATGACACGCCAAGACGCCGTCTTAAAAGCGAACTGTTCGCATTGGACCACAGACCATTTAGCATGAAAAAACTTCTGGGCCCGTGGCCAACTGGAGTTTTACAGTCCCACGCTTTAAGAGCATTAACACGTTTTTTACAAGACAGCGGGATTGCTGACAAGTAGTAACAAAGAACAAGCTTTCATTTGTAACACATGTACTTATTATATACAGTATCATGTGACACCCATCACGTGTGTGTTGTGAAATGAATGACGTGTCGACTATTGTGTACATACGAGCGAATGCATCTTTATAGGGACCAGACGTGTGCTTTGTTGTTGTGTTTTGTGTTTGTTGTTTGTGTTTTGTTGTTTCCAGAGACTTCTTACAATGACTTTCAAACATTTACTTACCATTGTGATATGTACGTATAAATGTGTCCTTACATATCTGTGCCTGAGTTTTCTATTTTCCATGCACTGCTTTGTATGTTTTTGCTTCAAGATACGTGTTCAAGTTTCAATTAACGGCTCAGGAGTAGCCGGCGCCATAATGGTGCGCCAACATCTCCTTATATATCATATCAATAAAAAAAAAAAAAGATGCAGACTCAGATACAGGACGGGGACGGTAACGTTCTCCTGGGGGACAGCGCATTAGAATACCTACATGGAGTCATAGGAAATACTTTCGGCCAAGCACGCGAGAGGGCGGCTAACTGGACACAGGTGGCAAATAAAAGAGTGGCAGATGAAAAATTTAATATCGAATTTTTGGACTGGAAAAAGGCAGAACACAGTGTTCCCAAAAGTACGGCAACAGGACCGGATGGAATCCCGATAGAGATTATCAACCATTTGGGACCAGCGGGACAGGCGCACTTGTATGGAGCCATCGAGCGCGCTATAAAATCCAAGAGGATTCCTGCACACTGGCGCGAAAGTAGAATGAGTTTGATCTACAAAGGCAAGGGAGAAAGGGACAAGGCGAGCTCTTACAGGCCGATTACAGTCACGTCAGTGCCCTATAGATTAGCTATACAAGCCATCAAAGCCGAGTTGTTGCAGTGGGTTGAAAGTAACGGTATTTTAGGGGAACTGCAAAATGGATTTAGGCCGGGTCGACGCTTGGAAGACAATCTTTTCGTCATAACCCAGACCATCGAAATTTCGGCAGCACAGGGCAGACCAACATGGCTACTGTTTCTGGACATAAAGGGTGCCTATGACAACGTGGACAGGAGATTGCTGTGGCATATACTGGAAGAGGCGGGGATTGGGTCGGAATTTGTAGGGCTGCTAAGGGCAATATATGAGGATAACAAGGCACACATTACATGGGAAGGGCGTACATACACAGAGCCCGTGTACATTCGAAGAGGTTTAAAACAGGGGTGCCCTCTTTCGCCATTGATGTTCACACTGTACATTAGAGGAATGGAAAGACGACTAGAGGAGAGTGGATTGGGCTTTGATTTGTCACACCGAAGCAATGGAGTGTTAGTGGAGCAACGGATTCCGGGATTGATGTACGCAGACGATATAGTGCTGCTGGCGGATAATGCAGAAGAACTTCAAAAACTGGCTGACATTTGTGGTGATGAGGCAACGTACCTAGGCCTACATTTTAACCCACAGAAATCTGGAGTCATGGTGTTCAACGAGAAAGCTCATGTAGCACCAATAAGGATACAACAGGAAGACATACCATTAGTAAATAAGTACAAATACTTGGGCATATGGCTTAATGAAGGAAAAGGCTACTTGAATGCTCATGAAGAACACCTCAAACTGAAAGGGAGACGAAATGCAGCAGTAATGAAACATAGAGCACTTTGGGGACACAATAAGTACGAGGTAGTACGAGGCATCTGGAAAGGGGTAATGGTGCCGGCGCTCACGTTCTCTAATGCCGTATTATGCTTAAAGTCAGATATCCTGTCCGGGCTGGAGGTTAACCAAAAGGCAGTCGGCAGGTTAGCTCTGGGAGCTCACAGTAAGACTACAAACGAGGCTGTACAAGGCGATATGGGTTGGGCCTCATTTGAGGCGAGGGAAGCACAAAGTAAAATACTGTTTGAGGAGCGACTTAGACATTTAAATGAGAAGAACTGGGCAGCCAGAGTGCACAGATACCTATACCTGGAAAGTGTGGACACCCAATGGCGGAAGAGGACGCGAAAGCTGGCGACTAAATATAACTTAACCACGGCAAATAAGCAAAGGGGGCCAGTTAAAAAGCAAGTGGGGGAAACAGAGACGCTCATGTGGAAAGAGAGGATGGAAAAGAAGGGATCGCTGGGAATCTACAAGGCAAGCAAACAAGAGATCCGGAAAGAGAACTTTTATGACAACAATAAAGGTAGTGCGTTGCTCTTTGAGGCGCGGGCTGGCTGCTTGAGAACTCTAACTTACAGGAGCAAATATTCGTCACAGGATGAGACATGTGTTGGATGTGGCATAAATAAAGAAACAATCGACCACATAGTCATGGAATGCCAAAAGATTCAGCCGGATAGAAATGGGGGGAAGGTGACACTTCCTGAGGCGCTGGGCTTCGCGGTTGATGGAAGCATTAACTGGTCAGCAGTAGGTATTACTAAGCAGCAGCTGGAGTATTGGTGGAGGAAAAGCAGAGAAGTCGATAAAATAACATCCCAGCCAAAAGTAGAGGCTGGGCAAAATTAAAAAGACATCCGAGTTGAGGGACAAAATTTAAACTCGAACTATTAAGGTAGGCTAGATGGTGCATGCCGTCACCCCGATTCAAAGGGGAGGCCTTTAATCATCATCATCAATACTATATGAAAGTGCGGGGAGCGACAGTGCGATGACACAGTTAGGCCGGCGGAAATGCATAGCCTCCAAGAGTGCTGGGCCGCGGTGCATTCTGGGTGGCTCTATCCGCTCGCCTTTGTAAACTCGCCGGGGGCGAGGGCGGCCGAGCAAGCACTGGAAATTTCTAGAAGGAAATAGGCGTGGTCATGCCGAGTCGAGTCATCCGACGCGGAGGGTATTCGAACCGTCTCGCCCTCTCCCCAGCCTTCGCTGCGTATCGCGCCGACGAAATGACGAGAACCTTCTGGAATCTCGCGCGGAAGGTATTTAATCGAGCGGCCGAGACGAGAGAGCAGGAGAAGACGGAAGTTAGCGCCAGGGCGCGTAGGGATTCCGCCGTGTAGTCGGCGAAGGTTTTGTCCGTAGCGACAAAGCAGGAGAAGAAGAGGATTTCCACCTGAGGGGTGAAGGCTCGAGCTACAGACCAGAGCGTGTGTTTACCACTATCGAGCGAAGACGCGTGGCAACAGCTGCGTGTGTGAAGCCGACGTGTTTCCGGCGAAGAAGTTTGAAGCTTGGAGAGTGGCCATTTGAAGACGCGAGGTTTCCTGGAAGAGAACTTCAGGGGGCAGCGGAACGACAACAACGCTGGACTTTGAGTGAGTGATTCTCGGAAGAGTATCATTCAGACTTTTGTTCCAAGGACTTCGGACTGAATAGGTTTTCTATCTCTTTAGTCTTTAAGTGTCTTGGTTGTCCAATGCATGCGACTGCATTGTAGTCTGTATTGTTGTTTGTGTCCGCTGTTTTGAGTGTGGCTGATTGTACTGTGTAGTACGTTGTTTGATTGGTGACATATTGTACTCAACTATTGCGGAGTGTGCATACTTGTATATTGTTTTCGATCTGCCATTATTGAGAATATAATTTTGTTTGTTTATCAACTCTCGGCTCTGACTTGTTTTTGGGCCACAGCCGGCGCCCGCTGGCGCGCCAAAAAGGACCACTTCTAAATTTTCCACGCTTTCGTGGAGCGGTTCGGGGGGCCGATCTTCGGCCCTTGGAATTAGCCCGGCGATCGCCTCCCTAATTAACGGGACTTGTGACATTGCCGGAGCAAAGCGGTGCCAGTTATGTGCCAGTGTAAAATAAGACAATGTTCGTGTGGTTCGTGCTTGCCGGGTTTCTGCCTGAACCAGCTCGTTGTGGCTAACACTATGTCAATAATATTACCTCTTCGTAGGCGTACTCGCTTGTTGCATTGTAAAAAGTTGTAGAGATGTAACTGCCGTAGCCGGAATCAAACTCCCGAGCTTCGGGTCGGCAGGCGAGCACTTTAGCGCCTGATCCACCGTAGTGTACGCAACTTTAAGCAGTCGTGTAGCTCTGGGGTAGAAAAATGGGCTACTTCACAAAATGCCTGGGTTCACATTTGGCTTCAACTGTGATTTTTGTTTTGTATGGTTTAGAAATATTTTACTCTCCGGCATTGTCACTGAAACAGCCAGCAGAATCTTTTTTTGACGTAAGCTTTTTAAAGTTATCATGGTAAGATTTGCCATGTCTGTTTTAGCGATACTTGAGAATAAAGCCTTACTGTGGGCTTCTAACCTGCGGGACACGCCCAAGTTTCATGGGTAATGGGTATGCACCAGATGTGTATGGGAAAAGGTTTCATGCTTTACTCGACAGGTATTTCATGTCATTCAAGCCATGACGCATCAGTCATGTTTGTCTTACACTCATACTCTTATATGCCAGTTTTGGTACGTACTAGTAAAGGAGGTGACCACCAGAGCACCCAGACGCAGGTAGCTAGATAGATGGACAGATCGAAACGATCAACATACCTTTATTTTGCTAAAAAAATGCTTTGATACTCGGATGGTGCACACACACTTAAGAACAAATCGGAATATACTTTGGAACATAGTCAAAGATTGGGCATGTGACAACTTTTTCCTATATTAAGAGTGGAGCTGTTTAATCAGAGCATTGGTTAGCGATGGGGGAACAGAAATAACTATCACCATGAACGAGCACATGCTCTCTTTGGCATCTTGTTCATCTTTTCCTGCTGTGCTTCACTCCCACAACATATGCGCCGACACGTCCGGCATGGGATGCATTAAGACTGATGGAGACTGATGCATTAAGACTGATAAGTGCAAAGAGAACGCAATGTTGGCAAAAAAAAATCTCAATGAGACGGCATTCAAATCTTCGCACTGACAATCTGAAAAAAAACTCGGCTATCCAGGCCAATGCAAAATTTATCATAGCTTTTTACAGTATAGAGTGCGAGGGAGTTGGAAAGATAAGCGAGATTGAGGAACAGGGGAAAAGGTGAGGAGGGAAAATGTGTCGCATAGAAAAAATGAGGAAGGAACAGAATCAAAAAGTGAGGGAGAAAGGTGAAAAAAGAGAAATAGAGTGGAATCTAAAATAGACAAAAATAAATTGTAGGAAAGAAGACATAAATAACATATAAAAAGAACAAGAGGGAAAAAAGACTAATAACACAAAAACAAGGAAGTTTGTTCAGTATAATTTCTTATAGGCTTGGCACCAATGTTGCAAATCTGCCTCGATTTTTTTGTCCGATTGTTATCACGTGAGAACAACACTCTGCACTGGTTGCAGATTAAATTGAAAGCCTGAAAAACGTGTCCAGCCGACCTTTCTCGTGTGACCAAGCCTACACAAAACACTCTGAAGCCGATATTCTTACCCTAGTGACGAGGCCCTGCGATCGACCATGAGGATCGTCTCTGCAGAAGAATACAAACATTTCTTCTTTTGTCGCTGCCGAATTTCGCAAGGCATCAAGCCAGCATGTTCAGAACTTCCGCAGCTGCTTTGTGCTTTAAAAGGAAGAAAGTTGTGTCATTTTGCTAAATAGTACTTGCACTTATTTCTTGCCTCGTGCTCTTGATAACGTGTTCAGGCAAATCACACAGATGTAATTGGTCTCAAGCTTTTGTTCCACAAGCACCCCATGCAGCCAGAATTTACCAACGAAGTAAATGTTCTTTATTTTGCAACGATCATACATATTTTAGCCATTCCGAATGTCGATATCATCATCTCTCGAATTTTGATGACAAATCTCTCTCATAAATGTCCCATATATAGGATGCGGTAAAAAGGCCTTACTTTATTACATTACTTGACGTTTGTCACCCCCTCCTTCACATCAAATTTCTGCACCATGCTGGCCTTTTCAGGACTAAACTGTGATCGTGGTCCACCAGATCAGGGGAGTTTGATACTTTCGGTTTCTTTCTAATGGTGTGTGTTCTCATAAGTTTCGTTGCGAGATGGCGCAGTGGTGTGTATCCGTTCTTCCTGCGTCCTCGTTTTTTCGCTGTGATGATTTCAACATGCATACAATGCATCTGTGCAGAGATTTGAAAATAGCCAGCACAACAGCAGATGAAGCAACCCCAGTGACACAAGGACAAGCACAGGCTTCCAACTGAAATTTTATACAACATACAATATATAGCCCACATCCAAAATAGAAACATGCTCATGGTAAGAAAAAAACACTTATGTGAAAGTGCACAGAAACAAACTAAAAAAAACTAAGGAAAAATGGCATGTGACGATAAATACAAGTAAGTCAGTTCTTTAACAGATAGGAACATCGAAGGTTTATGTCACCAGCTTCCTTTAGCCGTTCATGCAGCCTCAATGATAATCCTGGTGCTATCATAAAGGTGAGCTGCAATAGCTTGTTTTCTCGTACAAAGGCTGGCAACCACATTCTCAACAATCAGAAGCCAAAGAACCATCTGTATCTATGGTTTTTACCATTTGACAATGTTCCTGTAACCGTATAAATAAGCACTTGTTTCTTTGACCCACATAACTGTGTGCACAGAACCAAGATATGCTCTAATCGATGCCTCCTGCACAGTCAACAGAGTTTTGCCGTGCATAGATTGACTATAGTTCAAAGCTCTTTTAACATCACAAGTTCAATTACATAAATGAGATTGCTTATTCAGTGCATTGGTAAAACGAGAAAGTATCTAAGCATATGGTTACAGAGAAATTCGCAAGAAGTAAAATACATAGATAGAGATGTTTCTTTGGGTTCTCATAATTAGAAATACGATTTCCAATGCCTGTTTGAGAAAATACAAGTTGTTATAACTCATCCTCATGATGGCACCCAGAACCTTCAATACTTTCGACTGCAAAGAACTGGCTTACCTGTATTCATTGGCATGTTCTATGTCACCGCTTTTCGTTTTTTTTTTTGCGGTCTCTGTAATATTATACTTTACTTCGATTTTTTTTTTTTGTTTTCAGCACAAGCATGTTGTTTTTAGTAGGCAACACATTTGGGAGTTGAGATAAATTTCAATTGGATATCGGTGCTAATTCTCGTCTCACTTGTGCTGCTGTGCTTACCGCTGAGCAGTTTGAAGTAAGGAATACCAACTAGTCCGCAGCCACATATGTTGCTGCATGCGCAGAAACCCTGGGGTGCTAGCCGCACGCTCAAAATCGAATGTTTTTTCATTGCTCGTGCAGCCATGGAAGCGAATAGCGAGGCTTGATTGAGCATGCGGGTGTCACATTGGCACTTTCTATCGAAGGTGAATTTATGGACCGTGATCGACTCATCTTCGCATCTAACGCAATCAAGAAACTTTGACTGGATAGCCATCGAAATTATATCGTGTGATGCCTGTACTTTGAAATCAGAAATGGTCAGCAGCTTTTCTGAATGATGTAGTGGTTCAAGTACTGCGCATTTAACAGCTCAGCTAATACCAGTTTGATGCTACTACGCATGTAAAACAAAGTATTCGTCGAACAAGCGCGAGAATCTAGGCGGCTTGCCGAACGGCCGCGCAAACCACAAAACTACAAGCGCACCCAGCAAAACTGGCAACACGTACCGACTACCACGCCGTCACCACCTCACACACAACAGATGTAAATATCACGGATGTCAAAGAGTACTGAAACAGGTTGACGAGTCCTAGACATCGTGGTCTTCACGCAACCTCAGGCGAACCACATAATTCAGCGGTTCCAAACGCGAACACCATCTAACTATTCACGTTCACAAAGCATATAGCAACGACAAACACAATCACAGTGTGCGCCAACGACGTGAACACCGAGCCGACCATAAACACGAAAAAAAATACGCCCGATGTGCCTTTATCAAAAGAAAAGCTTCCATAGGTTGCCTGAACCGGCGTTGTAAACTTACGAAAAGCCGCAATGTTCCACAAATCCGCCTAGATCCAAGCCAAGTTGGGTGAAAATAGCATTTTTGTTGTTTGGCCGGGTGAAATATAGCATAACGGCTATTCTCACCAGGTCGAAGCAGCGGCGCTCGGCCTGGGAATGATGGGTAGTACTACAGTGTACTAGAAGAAGGAAGTGGGCTTACTCTACAGCTCGACGGATTCAAGGTCGTGCAAGGTCGGTTGGTGCAGAAGCAGCGAGCAACGAAAGATTAGTTTATCTTCATTTCTTTGTATTTGTGAAAACCATTATTAGTTTTTTCTCTCCTAATCAATAATTAGCATTGCGAGTACAGTAGGTGTGGGACACGGCCAACGTTGTAGTGACGTTGACCACGTGAACGGGCTAGCCGGCTGTTTTAAAAAAGGTCGCGGCGCCCGGTTGGTTGTTAAAGAGCTAGAGCCTTTCTCTAGCTCTAGCTTGAGCCTTTCTCTTTGTCTAGCTCTAGCTCTAGCTAGAGCTACAGCTAGAGCTAGAAGGGAACCTAGTGAGAGGCTACTAGCGAAATTGAACACGTATGTGAGCGGTGTAGGGGGCAGCTTCAAACAGTTGTTGAGGTAGGAGGCGGCTGGATAGCGGGATAAGGGTTAAATGTGGGGCTGTCGGGCGCTCGGTCCGATGGTCGGGCGGGCGATGGCTAAGGAGGCTTTCATTTCATTTCATTTCATTTTATTTCCTTAAAGACCCCTTGCGGGGCATTACATAAGGGGTGGGTACATAAAAATTGAGCAGAAAACAATCGTTTGTCCTAAAGTGAAAGATGATTAGTGATACTGGTTGTGAAGGTAGAAGTACAAGTAATGGCAGGAATGTCGCCTGAAAGGCCATTCCAGGCAACTGCCGTGCGAGAAAAAAATGATGTTGAAAAAGTAACGGTGCGTGCACGTGGGCGTCCGACTTGAAGTGGATGATTAGTTCGTTGAGAGATGTACGCTGGGGGAACAAAATAAGGTGGCATGCGCATCGAGCTGTGAAAAAACTTATGAAATAACGAAAGACTGGCGATATGGCGGCGGAGGGAAAGGAGGGGCAGTTGAAGTTCTGCCTTAAGTGAAGATACGCTGACGTCACTGGAGTAAGAACTATTGATAAACCTAGCGGCACGGTTTTGAATACACTTAAGGGCGTCTTCAAGATAGGCCTGATGCGGGCTCCAGATTGGGGAAGCATATTCAAGTTTAGTTCTAACAAGGCTTTTGTAAGCTAATAATTTTACATTTCTAGGTGCGTTACGTAGATGACGTCGCAAGAATCCCAATGTTTTGTTTGCCGATGATATGACTTTCGTGATATGCAAACCCCATGAAAGATCGCTGCAGAGTGTGACCCCCAGGCTAGGAAAATCACGAGCGAGAGTGAGCTGGTGCAGTGCGAAGAATGCAAGCGCTGGTGCTACTTAGATGAGACAGCATTCACGAGTTTGGCCGACGCACAGAAGGCGAGTTTCGTGTGCAGGCTGTGCGAGGCACTGAAGGCGGCCGTGCAGCGCATGGAGGCTAGCATCAAGGGGCTTCAGGGGGAGCTTAGGGCGGAACGGGAGCAGAGGATAGAACTCCAAAAACAGGTTTGAGCGTCGCGTGAGTGGGAGGAGGCTACCGACAGCCTATTAGAGCAAATGGAGGGCGACCTTTGAAAAGAACGGGAAGGGCGGAACTGCTAGAGCAGCGGGTAAAGGAGCTAATGGCGCTTTGCCCCGACCCCGAGCGGTGTGAGACGGAAGGCGTGAGTAGTGGAGAAGGCGACAGGCGGGAAGGAACAGGCGAGAAGGGAGGTCAGGGGGCCGCTGTGTCTGACCACAGCACGGAAGCTCCGAGAACATACAGCTCGGTGGCGCAGCAGTCTCCAAGCAGGGCAAAGACACATGACAGATGGCAGAGAGAGAAACAGGTGAAGCAAACAGGGGCGCCATCACAAACAGCAAGCCAGAGATTGGAGCGTAGAAGTTTCCTAGTGGTGGGGGACTCTAACGTGGCCAGGGTCAGGGTTCCGTCTTCAAGACAGGGAAGGAAGATGGGAGGGTCAGGTTGGAGGCACAGTCAGGCAAGAGCATGGTGGATGCACTGGCCCAAGCTCAGGAGGTTGTAGAAAACAGCATGGAGGGCAAAAATCTAGTCATTATTCATGCTGGGCTCAATGATGTGTTGAAGGGAGAGAATCAGAACCTTCAGAGAAAGTTGGAGGATGGGATACGTAAGCTCCGAGAATCCTCTGGGAGTGTGCATGTGACCGTATCCACAGTCCCAGAGGTCTGGAGGCAGCCTCGTGGCATTGAAAGGAGGGTAGTGGAGGCCAATTGTGTAATCAAGGGTTTGAGCCGGCAACTCGGATACAGCGTAATGAAAGTTAACCAAGACGTGTACAAGCCCGGCGCTCGCCCCTTTGCACAGGATAGCATTCACTACAGTGGTGCGACGGGCAGGAGGGTCGGTAACAGAATGGGTCGCCAAGCCATAGCTTTTTTAGGGGGACCCAGAGCCCTCAGACCAACAGTGTAGCCAAAGACGGACCTAAAGGGGCACAAATATACAAGCTACACGAAGTCCGTGCGAGAAGAAATCGACGTAAGCACAAAGGCCGAGCTAAGTCAGACGTAGGCTATATTAACATGCAGGGTGGCAAGAATAGGTTAAAGTAGGAAGAGATAGAAGAGCAGTTGAGGCAGGAGGAGCTGACGGTATATGGGGTTGTGGAGACATCTTCGCGACATAGAGCAACCACCCTGCGATTCCGGACTACGTATGGGAATATTGCGATAGAACAGAGGGCAGCAAAAAGGGGGGTGGAATTGGTGCATTTATACATAAGAGCATGGGTTGGCAAAGAGTCAAGCACGGATGCATGGAACATTTATGGTTAAGAGGGAAAGTAGCTGGGCAGATGACACTCCTTGGTTTGGTGTACTTGTGGACGGGAGCGAAGGACAGAAAGGAAAACCAGGCAATGGTGGAGTGTATATCAAAGGACATTGAGGAATTAGGAGGAGAGTGCGAGACAGTTATACTAGGAGATATTACTGTGCACATAGAAGTTATAGATGGGTATACCTACCCGACAGGCAAAATGATCATGGATATGTGTGAAAGGCTTGATTTGATCATTTGCAACAGTACCGAGTAGTGTGAAGGGCAAATAACATGGGAGGTAGGAAGGCTGCAGTCGACGATAGATTACGCACTTATGTCAAATAGGATGTATGATAAGCTCGGGAGAATGCAAATAGATGGCTCCAGAAGTCTGGGTAGTGATCACAAACGTTTCAAGCTAAGTTTTGAAAGAGCAGTGAAAGGGGAAAGGAGACAAAATGAGCAACTACAGGGAAAGTTTTATTCAGAAACTCAAATTGAAATAGCCACTGAACAAATTGAGAAAGTAATCACTGAGGATAATAAGACAGTGTGGGCATACACGAATATCATTAGACTGAGCAAGAGCTTGCTAAGGCACGTGACAAGTCACCCCGGAAAAGAAGACAAGCCCAAGAGTTGGTGGGATGAGGAAGAGAGCCATAACAAAACGTCAGGAAGCCTCTAGGGAACACAGACATGCTAAGCAACGGGGTGAACCGACAGATGATGTTGAAAGAAATAGGGAAATCTTTCTAAGCTCTAGAAAGGAAGCATCCCTCCTGATGAATGAGAAGATTAGAAGAAATTTGTGCTCAGTGCCTGGCAGAAGTACATAAAAAGGACAGAAAGGCAGCTGCGAAATTTTGGAACCATCTAAACTCCCTAAGAAATGAAACAAACATAGAGCAGAGATTTATAACTACCGCTCAAGGTGCTAGGCTAGAAGGGGACGAAGCTATTGAATATATTAGAACAAGGGTGACAGAAAAGTTTCAACAAAGATGTGCCTTATGCACCACAATAGACAGGGATGGATCAAGTGGCACAATGGCTCCATTTTCACGAGAGTGGGAAAGGGCTGAGAAGAGGGTTCCAAGTAGTACATCAACAGGCCCAGATGGCATTCCAATTATGCTGATAAAGACATTGGGTCCGAAGTCTAAACAGACTTTAAGAGAGGCAGTGAGCAGAACAATAATAGATGGTGAAGTCCCTGACGGATGGAAACTTAGCAGGATGAGCATGATCTATAAAGGAAAGGGGGACAAAGATGACAAACAACAACCATCCTATAACAGTGACTTCAGTGGTCTACAGGCTGGCGATGCAGATTATAAAGGAAAGACTGCAGGCATGGATAGAGGATGATGGTGTGCTGGGGGAGCTACAGAATGGGTTTCGAAAACACAGGAGGTTTGAAGACAATCTGTTCTCACTGACGGAGTGCATCGCAATAGCAGAAAATTAACACAGGCCCCTGTGGCTAGCATTTTTGGATATTAAGGGAGCGTACGATAGCGTGATCCAAGAGGACTTGTGGGGAATACTAGATACACTGGGTGTGGAAGATGGAGTCACTAATCCTTTAAAGAAAATCTATAAAAGTAACAAGGTAGTTATAAAGTGGGAAAAACAGGTATCCAAGCCCACAGAGGTGAAACGGGGACTTAGGCAGGGGTGTCCACTGTCACCCTTGTTATTCGTTATGTACCAACAAGAATTAGATGCCAAATTAGAGGGAAGTAGACTTGGCTTCAACCTCTCTTTAGTCAAACAAGGAAAGCTCATCGATCAGGCACTACCAGCATTAATGTACGCAGATGATATAGTGCTATTGGCCGCCAACAAGGAAGTGTGCAGAGATTGATGGACATCTGCGGTAGTGAGGGAGATAGGTTAGATTTTAGATTTAGTAAGAAAAAATCAGCAGTCCTGATTTTTAATGATAACGAAGGTAGTGAGCTTAGAATACAGAAGGTCATGCTAGAGATAACAGATAAATACAAATATCTGGGCGTGTGGATAAGCAGTGGGACCGAGTACCTAAGGGAACACGAAATATACGTGACGACTAAAGGTAACAGGAATGCAGCAGTGATGAAAAATAGGGCACTGGGGAATTACAATAGGTATGATGTTGTGAGAGAAATATGGAAAGCGGTCATGGTTCCTGGGCTGACGTTCGGCAATGCGGTCTTGTACATGAGATCAAAAGTTCAAACAAGATTAGAAATTAAGCAACGTGGAATAGGTAGGCGTGCTTTAGGAGCTCACGGTAATACGCCAAATCGGGAAGTACAAGGTGATATGAGATGGACATCATTTGAGGGCAGGGAAGCTAGCAGCAGGATAAAATTTGAGAAGCGATTGAGAGAAATGGGGGAGGAAAGTAGGCTAGGAAGTACTTGAACTGGTATAGCGCATTACGGGGAAGAAGAAACGGCCGAGCAGACCGACACAAGAGGACAGAGCGCTAACTTCCAACTGAGCTTAGAAAGATTTCCCTATTTCTTTCAACATCATCTGTTGGTTCACCCCGTTGCTTAGCATGTCTGTGTTCCCTAGAGGCTTCCTGGCGTTTTGCTATGGCTCTCTTCTTCATCCCACCAACTCTTGGGCTTGTCTTCTTTTTCGGGGTGACTTGTCACGTGCCTTAGCAAGCTCTAGCTCAAACAGTCTAAATAAATTTGTGTATGTCCACACAGTTTTATTATCCTCAGTGATTACTTTCTCAATTTGTTTAGTAGCAATTTCTATTTGCCTTTCTGAATAGAAATTTTCCTGTAGTTGCCGATCTTATCTCCTTCCCACTTTCGCTGCTCTTCCAAAACATAGCTTGATACGTTTGTGATCACTACCCACACTTCTGGAGCCACCTTCATCTATGTGCATTCCCCTGAGCTTATCATATATCCTATGTGACATCAGTGCGTAATCTATCGTTTACTGCAGCCTTCCTACCTCTCATGTTATTTGTTCTTCACACTTCTCGGTACTGTTGCAAATGATCAAATCATGCCTTTCACACATATCCATGATCATTTTGCCTGTTGAGTCAGTATACCCATCTATATCTTCTATGTGTGCATTCATATCTCCTAGTATAATTATCTCGCACTCTCCTCCTAATTCCTCAATGTCCTTTGATATACACTCGACCATTGCCTGGTTTTCCTCTCTGGCCTTTGCTCCCGTCCACATGTACACCAAACCAAGGAGTGTCACCTGCCCAGCTACTTTCCCTCTTAGCCATAAATGTTTCATGCATCCCTGCTTGACTCTTTGCCGACCCATGCTCTTATGTATAAATGCACCAATTCCACCCCCCTTTTTGATGCCTTCTGCTCTATCGCAATATTCCCATACGTAGTCCGGAATCGCAGGGTGGTTGCTCTATGTCACGAAGATGTCTCCACAACACCATATACCATTAGCTCCTCCTTTTCTCAACTGCTCTTCTATCTCTTCCCACTTTAACCTATTCCTGCCACCCTGCATGTTAATATAGCCTACGTGTGACTTAGCTTGGCCCTTGTGCTTACATCGATTTCTTCTCTCACGGACATCATGTGGCTTGAATATTTGTGCCCCTTTAGGTCCGTCTTTGACTACACTGTTAGCCTCAGGGCTCTGGGTCCCCCTAAAAAAGCTATGGCTTGGCGACTAGGCTTGTGCGATTAGTGAATTTCAGGGTCGAAGCGAATAGTGATTGCGGTCGAATAATTTCGAATCGAATTCGAATAGTATGTATGACATTAAAAAAGGGGAAATATTTATCATAACCTAACTTCTTTTGAATTGAAATAGTGGCTCTATGCAAATGCCTTTTTTTTTCGTTGAAAGGAAGTCAAAACAACCTTGATTAGTAGTTTCTGTAGGATCCGAGTGATAACCTGCAAGATACATAACGTTTTAACATTTATTATACTTAAATCATAAAAACCATCATAACAAGCTTTATAAAATAATTTATTTGAGGGTAACATGTTCCTTTAAAGGGGCCCGTCAACACTTTTCCAAGTATCCATGGAGCCAGTAAACATGCTTGTCGCCTCACAAATTTACCGCCACAAAGTTTCTAGAATCGCTCCAGTACGAGCCGAGTTCCAAAAATTTGTCGCATGCTGCAATTGCATTCTCCATTCTCGACCCGTCAAAAGAGCTGGAAGCTAAGTAGGGAAGGATGGCACGGGAAAAGAAAAAAACAACATGAGCGCCTAGTGACCTTGAGCCTTTTTTCTCTCTCTTTTTTCCTCGAATACGAGGCCTTTCAGCACGATCCTGCACGTACTTGTGGACAAGCGGCGGCCTCACGCGGCGGACCGATAACGACGAGCGCGCCATGCTCAAATTAGCCAATGACTGCGACCAGAGCCGTATTTTCTTTCTTGGCTGTGGCAAGTGATTTTTGAGCTTGTAGTGTCATTTGTCGAGGGAAGAGAGCAATTTTTAGCTTTGAAAATTCGTTGTGAATTTCTGGCCACGTGCTGCGCTATACTACTTGCCTCGCGTGTTCTCGGTAGCCTCGACTACCGATCGGCAGCGTTTCCTGACCATGCTCAGTAAGTGTTGCGGGGCCCCTTTAAATCTGAAGGGGAGCTTTGCGGCAAGGCAAATTTCTTTTGAGAAGGCGCTTTCACGGCTTTGCATTACTACATTGCAAAGAAACCACCTTTATAGGCGGACTAATGTACATTTGTTTGTTTATTGCGAATACTTCGAAAATATTTGATAACTTAAGTTCGAATCTAAGTGAATTCAAATACTAACCTATTCGTTCGAATATTCAAATGTTCGCACAAGCCTATTGGCGACCCATCCTATTATTGACCCTCCTGCCCGTCGCACCACTATAGTGAATGTCATCCTGTGCGAAGGGGCTAACTTTCATTACACCGTATGCGAGTTACCGGCTAATACCCTTGATCACACAATTGGCCTCCACTACCCTTCTTTCAATCCCACGAGGCTGCCCAACGACCTCTGGGACTGTGCATATGGTCACATGCACACTCCCAGAGGTTTTTCGGAGCTTACGCATCCCATCCTCTAACTTTCTCTGAAGGTTCTGATCCTCTCCCTTTAACACATCATTGAGCCCAGCATGAACAATGACGAGATTTTCGCCCTCCATGCTGTTTTCTACAATCTCCTAAGCTTTGGCCAGTGCATCTACCATGCTTTTCCCTGACTGTGCCTCCACCCTGACTCTCCCATTTTCCTTCACTGTCTTGAAGACGGAACCCTAACCCTGGCCACGTTAGAGTCCCCCACCACTAGGAAACTTCTACGCTCCAATCGCTGGCTTGCTGTTTGTGATGGCGCCCCTGTTTGCTTCACCTGTTTCTCTCTCTGCCATCTGTCATGTGTCTCTGCCCTGCTTGAAGACTGCTGCGCCACCGAGCTGTATGTTCTCGGAGCTTCCGTGCTGTGGTCAGACACAGCGGCCCCCTGACCTCCCTTCTCGCCTGTTCCTTCCCGCCTGTCGCCTTCTCCACTACTCACGCCTTCCGTCTCACACCGCTCGGGGTCGGGGCAAAGCGCCATTAGCTCCTTTACCCGCTGCTCTAGCAGTTCCGCCCTTCCCGTTCTTTTCGAAGGTCGCCCTCCATTTGCTCTAATAGGCTGTCGGTAGCCTTCTCCCACTCACGCGACGCTCCGAGCTGTTTTTGGAGTTCTATCCTCTGCTCCCGTTCCGCCCTAAGCTCCCCCTGAAGCCCCTTGATGCTAGCCTCCATGCGCTGCACGGCCGCCTTCAGTGCCTCGCACAGCCTGCACACGAAACTCGCCTTCTGCGCGTCGGCCAAACTCGTGAATGCTGTTTCATCTAAGTAGCACCAGCGCTTGCATTCTTCGCACTGCACCAGCTCACTCTCGCTCGTGATTTTCCTAGCCTCCTTAGCCATCGCCCGCCCGACCATCGGACCGAGCGCCCGACAGCCCCACGTTTAACCCTTATTCCGCTATCCAGCCGCCTCCGTTAACTCTCCTACCTCAACAACTGTTTGAAGCTGCCCCCTACACCGCCCACATACGTGTTCGATTTCGCTAGTAGCCTCTCACTAGGTTCCCTTCTAGCTCTAGCTAGAGCTAGACAAAGAGAAAGGCTCAAGCTAAAGCTAGAGAAAGGCTCTAGCTCTTTAACAACCAACCGGGCGCCCCGACCTTCTTTAAAACAGCCGGCTAGCCCGTTCACGTGGTCAACGTCACTACAACGTTGCCCGTGTCCCACACCTACAGTACTCGCAACGCTCATTATTGATTAGGAGCAAAAATAATAATAATGTTTTTCACAAACACAAAGAAATGAAGAGAAACTTATCTCTCGTTGCGCGCTGATCCTGCATTAACCACCTTACACAACCTTGCAGAAGTTAGATAGATGGATGGATGATTATGGCTGTACCCTTTAGATCGGGCAGTGGCTAGCGCCACCAAGCCGTAATACCTAATAAACCAGAAACCAGATTTACATTTTTTTCTATTTAAATAGTGATGTTTAGGATTCGTACTTTGCTGTGAAGGGTTTATTTTCACTCGTGCCTTGACTTTATTTACCAATCAAACAACCTCCTTCTAGTTAATTCTACTCGCCTAAAGTCTATTTTGCCCTCCCTGTCCTTAAACCCCAGTGCTTTGAAAACTCTGCGCCATTATCCTGAACTATATGGTGAAGCCTTTTGCAAAATATTATCAAGTGTCTGGCAGTTTCTTTTTCTTCTCCACACGCACTGCATACCGTGTCTACCCCAAGGAGGATACATAAAACTTGCTGGAGTGGAAGCCGCCTATGCGCCGCTACGGGAGAGAGTGAAGCCGCGCCGAGCATGCGGCGGCCATGTTGCCAGTGGCAGAAAAGAGCCAAGCGCTTCAAATTTAATGCTTCACCGCGCTGCGGGTGAAGTGACTCGTGTGTTTATAAAGCAACGAAAACAAGTAACTCTGGTTGTAAATGTTTATTGCGACCTATACGCAGCCAAGTGGCATGTAGAAAACTCAATTAAAGTGCATATGCATCAAATCGCGATGCCTAAAGCAAACACATAATCGAAAACATAGGTGCCCTACTGGTGGTTGAAAATTATTGCCCTTGTCAAAAGTGGTCCCACCTTACTTTTGACCGATTCTCGGTTTTTTTTTCCTTCGTCATGTGTTGTATCCTCACTTTTACGTATTGTTCAGCGATTTGCCTGCACAAACTGTAAACCTGATTATCAAGCCTATCAAAGTCTAGGACGTGCTTCTCTAGTTTATGGAACCAGTTTTTCTCGGAGGAAGCTCATAGATTTTTCAGGATGAGGTGTCTTGTTCTAGACTTCACCGTTGTGATGGAATCACATTCAGCCTGTAGCCACCTCAGTCCTCGACTTCTTTACAGGGGCTAATGACATCTCGCGACGGTAAAACAAGACCACCTCGCCTCTTACATTTAATTAAAGGTGTCAGCTCATCTGAGTGCATGGCTGCTATGCACTCTTCACAGGTAGTTGCAGTTCGACCTTTCGAACAATGAAGCCTGCTATGTATGGCACCACGGAATTGACAAAAGCAGAAAAGCTTTCGGGCTAGTCAATGCGATGCGTATTGTCGTGGTCATCGAGCTGCCGGACTGGGGCCTAGCGCATGTCAGTGAGATTGCTTTTTGGATGTACCATGGCTGCAGGAGTCGTTGCATTCAATACGGAGAGAACATCTTGGGAGCAGTGTCCAGAACTTGAAGACGTGACTTCCGTCTGAACCAATAGACGCTTGTATGCAGCCATAAACTGCGAAGCTGTTCGGTTGTTGTTATGGCCGCCTCATCCACGTATTGATTCAAAGAAGTTTTCGGCATATTCTTGACTGAGTTTGTGTGTCAGTAAGTATTTCAGCTGACCCTGGCTGACAAGTCTGTCAAACATTCTTTCGGTGCTTGCCATGCATATCCAAAAACCAATGAATCCATTTTTTTCAGTCCTTCTGTCACTGCCGGATCTCTCAGCCCGTTTATGTACGTTCGAGTCTCCACAAAAAAAAAAAACAAAAAAAACGACTTCCAGAATGCTTCGTTCCCTTGCCGAAGGGGTGCTTTGTACGACCTTGCCAGCGGGTTCCTGGAGTTTAAGATGTCAAACAAGCCATCAAAAGTTCTAATAAACGTAGATCTTGTGCTGGCACCCTTGAATTGCGGCAGCTTTAGCTTTTGTTCGCAGAAGTCCAAAGCGTCGGCAACTGGGGCACTCGTTCAGTTGTACAGCATATCACACCCTCATTTTCTTACTTTTCCCATTGGACGTGGACTTTCGTAAGTTTGTTTCCGAGCCACAACCCTTCTTCACGTTGAAGTGCCTTCAATGCCACTTCATAACCCCATTTCACATGCTTCCCTTCAATGTCAAAGAGGTGGTCAAAGCACTCTGGCGCGAAGTGCACAGAGCGAAGTGATCTCCGTCTTTCGCATTCTACTTCTCACGGCGAACGGCCCACTCCCAGAGGCTCCGCGTTACGGGATTTTTAGTAAATCTGTAAAACAAATCTGGACTGTTATGTTTTGCACGCTTAGATCGCGTCAGCTATAGCTCCCTTTAGTAACGAGCGCGGAATGGCTATGTCGAAGACGTTTTTGTGTACGTACAGGTGGAATGTGAGGTCACAACCTTTTTTCAACCTGTTGGCACATCCGTAAATGACGCAAGAGGCAACCATTGTAAACCATTTGTCTTTACAAGCCGACAAGGTGAAACAAGAACGGACGAAATCAGCAGCTCGCGAGGGCGCTGAGCACGCTTTTTGCCACTGGCAAGATGGCGGCGGCTGGCTTCACTCGCACAGCGTTCCTTCCACTCCAGCAAGTTTTATGTATCCTCCTTGGTCTACCCCTTCGTATAGCATGAATTGATGAATGGATATGGCTATTTCCTTTAAATCGGGCGGTGGCAAGCGCCACCAAGCCGTAATACTTAATGAACCGAAAACTAAAATTTTTTTCTTTAGTTTGTTTGTCGCGAGCGCCACCGCGCGGAGCTTGTTTAAAACTGAAGGCAGGCCAACTCCGCTGGGAGCGCGAGCCATTCCTCAGGCATCTTTCTAGAAAAGGTCAAAACAACGCCTCCTAGATTTCTTGTGCCTGCCAAATAAACGTGAAACGTCGATCAGTTATAGCGGCGCTGCATACGTAGGAATAAGGGTTTTTGTATTCGGTCTTTAGCATTGGCAATTTTGACATTTGCTACTAATTTGAGAGGATGCCTTGTAATAAAAACGTTGCTTGTTGAAAGACGGCGTCACTTACATAGAATTAATTATAAATATTTTTACGCTTTTTAAAAACTTTTTACGCTAATTTTGTTGCATTCAAGGTCTAAAAATGTAAAAATCTCTTTGAAGACATTCCTACTTGAGTGACGCCACTATCATAGTTCCAACAATCGCCGCTTCCCAAGTGACCGTCGATATTCCGGCAGGCACGAGAAATCAAAGAGGCTATGGTACAGCGTTGCTATATGGTGAAATTTGGCACCAGATTCTGAAAATCTGGTGAAATTTGGGAGTTACTGGTGTTGATGTGTCGAAATGGCTACACCAGACAAAATCTGGTGAAAATGGTGAAAAATCTTGAATTTACACCATATTGTTAGCCTTTTACTGCATCCCAAAGATGGCGCAAATTTTTTGCCCCCTTCAAGACTTTCAACACTTCGTTATGTATATACCTCTACAGCTTTAGGAAGTGACGAACAAGGAGGATATAAAAAGTTGCTGGAGTGGAAGCGACGCCCGTCAGGTGACGCCAGCGGCAGCCATCTTGCCGGAGGCAGAAAGCGCGCTGCCGGTGTGTCGCCTCCACGCTTCGTTGCTGGTGCACGCTGTTTTCTTCAAAGTTTTCAATGAGTGCAAGTCTTGCTCTTGGATAATGGTTACCTCCTGCGTTGCCTACGGATGCACAAACAGGCTGAAGAAAGGTTCTGGCCTCACATTTCACCTGTAAGTACATGAAATTTAGCGTGTTCTACTCGCGGTCATTTCAGCCGAATTGTAGTTGCTTGCAGGCCCGCGCATGAAAGAGCAGCAAAATGGCATTGTGTCTACGTGTGCCGCAGTTGATTGTCGTATATTTCTTGACAGGTTTCCAAAGAATGCAGAAGTTCGGAGTCTTTGGGAGCGGGCAGTTCGCCGTGAAGGGTGGCGCGCTAAGGATCGAGACCGCCTGTGCTCTGTACATTTCACTCCTGAGTGCTTTGACCGCACTCGGCAAACGACGCGACTGCGGGTGGGAAGTGTGCCCACGTCGTTTCCAGCTTTTCCGCCTCATCTGCAGAAACCTGTGAGTATTACTGCCATCGTTGGACGAGAAGCGTAATGTTTAGCGTGCATAACGCTTGTGGCGTTACGGCCGCTACATAATACTTGTTCCACGAAATGTTGTTGCGGGTATACGTGGCATTGATTGCGTGCCGAAAATTGGCGGTACTGTGGAGGAGTAGCTGTAGTTTTAGCAAATCGTTACCGTGTTTGCGTTACCGTTTACCGCATTACCGGACGCCGCCGGCGAAGGTGAAGTTACCGGTAATGGTAACTGCTTCACCTTCGCCTTAACTGGTGATCAAGATACATATTTATTTATTACTGCTGACCTGTTTACCAGGTCTTAAGCAGGAATGGGCATACAGCAATGTTTACTACAAAAACATTATTGACATCCACAGCATACTGACAGTGGTTACAATTCAATACTTAAAGGCACACCCGGCGAATGGAAAGTATTACCAGAGCGCGTGCATGTCCTTTTTGCTGGCATACAATGTCTCGTGCACGATTATGAAAAGCTTGTTACTTAATACATTTATTATTTCTTCAAAGAAAATGTGTAGCTTAATTGTACCCACATTATACATGTGAGGTTTCATTTAGTTTTTGCACTTGCTGCCTTTTTAGCTCGTCTGAGAAAACGTATGCTTTCAAACCCAGGTCAAACAGAAGCGTCCCGACCCCAAGTCTCGAGATTTCCCGGCCCCGCCTGGTCCTGAGTGTTCTGGGTTGTGCGACCTGCCTGGAGCTGAAAATTTTCCTGAAGACTCGCCAACCAAACAGTTCTACAAAGACAAGGTCCTTTCCTCACAAGAAGAGATAACCCAGTTGAAGAAGAAGGTCAAAACACTGCAACAAACTAAACGAAGGCTGGTCAAGAGAAATGAAACCGCCCAAGAAATCATCAAAGAAATCAGAGAGCAAAAACTCTTGTCAGAAGAAGGCTCACATGTGTTTTCATCTGTTTTCTCGGATGACATTCAGCAACTACTTTGCAGGGTGGACAATAAGCAGAAGGGCAAGTACCCACCTGAGCTGCGAGCATTTGCACTGACTTTGCATTTTTACAGTCCAGCCGCGTACGAGTATGTACGATCCAAGTTCAACGAAGCCCTCCCATCCCAGCGAACACTAAGGGGCTGGTACAAGTCGATTCAAGGAGCTCCTGGCTTCACAGCCGAAGCATTTGCTTTCCTTGAGAAGTTTGCGGAAGCACGTGATGAACCCTTCTACTGCGCTCTAATTGTAGACGACATGGCCATCAGGAAACACGTAGAGCTAGTTGGAGATAAGGTAGTAGGGTATGTTGACTTTGGAACTGGGCTTGACGATGACGGTCTTCCTGAAGCTGCAAATGCGTGTGTCTTCATGATCGTTGGAATCAACGTCAGATTTAAGATGCCAGTTGGATACTTCTTAATAGACTCACTCACAGGAGCAGAGAGGGCCGAGGTGGCCAAACAGTGCATTGAGAAGCTTGCGTTGGTGAAGGCTGAAGTAGTCTCTCTCACATTTGACGGAGCCTCGTCGAATTTCACTATGGCCAGGTGTTTAGGTGCTCAACTTCGTGTTGACTGTGAGCAAATTTCTTCAAGCTTTGTGAACCCAGCTGACGATGCTAAGAATGTTTACATTATCCTAGACGCCTGCCACATGATTAAGCTTATCCGCAATTCCTTGGCGAACTTAAGCTACATTGTTGATGCTGAAGGAAAGCACATAAAGTGGGCCTACATAGTGGCATTGGAGGCATTGCAGCGTTCCGAAGGGCTGCGGCTGGGCAACAAACTCACGAAAGTCCACGTGCAATGGGAAAAACAAAAGATGAAGGTGCGATATGCTGCGCAAGCATTGAGTTCCTCTGTGGCCGACGCCTTGGACTTCTGTGAAAATGTGCTGAAGCTACCCCAGTTCCGGGGCGCCAGTGCAACATCGAAGTTCGTGAGGGTCTTCGATCACCTGTTCGACCTTTCTAATTCTAGGAACCTGCTGTAACCCATTGAACGACGCGACCCAAGCTCTCAAGTGCGCATGTGCACAATCTTATCTCCCTTCCCTCTCCCCCTTACTTTCCTATATATATTCACGAGTGTGAATAAAACTGGCTGTTCTTTTCTGTTGGCATGGTCCGACTGTCACGTTTACTGCTGGAGCGGCGTGGCCGCCTCCCAACTAACAGTGGCGACGAGAATACCCACCGATACGTGTAAGCCGGGCGCCAGCGGCGAGACCAAGACGAAGACGCCCATCAGCCCGCCCGCAGCCATGGCCCTCAAGCTTCCGGATTTTGCAGAGGAGACAGATAAGTGGCAAGCGTATCTCGTTAAGATTGACGCCTACTTCGAAGCGAACGAAGTTACGGACGACGCGAAGAAAAGGGCCTTGTTGGTGGCTGCGTTAGGATCGAGGACCGTTGAAATCCTTTGCGGCAGAATCGCACCGCGAAAACCAAGCTCGCTGAGTTACGAAGAAGTTGTTTCAACCTTGAACGAGCACTATGATCCGTCCCCTAACGAGATATCAGAAAGCTTCAAGTTCTTTCACCGAAACCAACAAGAAGGGGAGTCCGTGCAGGCGTTTATCGTCGAGATTCGCAAGCTAGCGCATAACTGCAACTTCTCTTCAATGTTGGAGCGAATGCTGAGGGACCGCATCGTTTGTGGAGTGCGCTCGAAAAACCTGCAGAAACAACTATTAGCCAAAAAGGACTGGACGCTGGCAGAAGCGGAAGCACTAGCTCTAGCAGCCGAAAGCGCGGAGTTAGGGTCGCAACAGATGACCGGGCAAGGTGACGCCGTTGGGGTGTTCAACGTGCAGCGTAGCAGGCAACCCGAAATCAGCAGGAGCGAACGGAGCAGCTTATCGCAGCACTGCAGCTGCTGTGGCAAACAGGGACATCAAGCCAGGGAATGCTCATTACGACGGCGCAGGTGCTACAAATGTGGGCGACAAGGTCACTTGGCGCGAGTATGCTCCCGGACAGCCACCACCAACAGAACCTTCGCGATAACAGAGTGTTCAGCGGAAAGTGAAGATAACGATTGTAACGCACTACAAATATGGTCAGTGAAGGGTAATGGAAGCCTGGTTCCGCCCCTACACAAGCAGGTTACATGGAACGGAGTGCCACTGAATATGATAATCGACACAGGTTCACCTGTCTGCGTAGTGCCTAAAGCGATATACGAAGCCTATCGTCATAAGTGGCCACCGCTTTGTAAAGCTGCATTAACTCTGTCATGCTATCTTGGGAAGATACCAGTGCGGGGCATTGTCAAAATGCAAGCTTCCTACAAGTCTGCAACAGTTGACTGCGATCTCGTTGTGTTAGACTGCGAAGGTCCTAGCCTTTGCGGCCGTGACCTGTTACAGATGCTCGAGACACAAGGGGCACCGCTTCTTCACATCGCGTCACTCTCATCGGACGGGAAGCTGGAGAGTCGGACAGCGGCACCCGTGCTGGAACAGTACGCAGACCTTTTTGCGGAGGGCCTGGGAGCCATCAAGGGACCACCAGCACGGCTTCATATAAAGGACGGAGCAACCCCAAGGTTCTGTAAGGCAAGAAAAATTCCATTTTCTTTGCTAGACAAAGTGTCCGCCGAGCTAGATCGACTCGTGGCCGAAGGCATTATTACGCCAGTTTCCTATTCAGAATGGGCAACCCCGGTGGTGCCAGTGCTGAAACGTGACGGAACAGTCCGCATCTGTGGCGATTTCAAAGTTACTCTAAACCCAGTATGTGAAATGGAAAGTTATCCTCTACCCGTAGTGGACGACATTTTCGCTACGCTTCGTGGAGGGCAGCAGTTCAGTATCTTGGATCTACGTGATGCCTACAACCAAATTCTTCTAGACGAAGATTCGCGCAAGTTAGCGGTTATAAACACTCACAAGGGCCTCTTTTGTTATAACAGGCTACCGTTTGGGATAGCCTCGGCCCCTGCGATTTTTCAACGAACAATTGAGCAGGTGCTGCAAGGCCTCCCAGGGGTTCAAGCGTACTTAGACGACGTCCTGATAGCAGATGCGAACGATAAGCCAACTGCGAACCTGCAAGCAGTCTTGCAGCGGTTCAGGGAGTACGGCGTGAAGCTCCGCGCGGACAAGTGCCGAATAGGTGAGGAGTCAGTTACGTATCTAGGACACAGAATTGACGCGGCAGGGTTGCACCCGTCAGACAAGAACATCGAAGCAATTAAGCTGGCACCGACTCCTCACAATGTCACGGAATTGCGGTCTTTTTTGGGCATGCTAACTTTCTACAATAAATTCTTGCCTAATCTGTCCACGCTCCTGAGTCCCCTATACCTTCTTCTGGAAAAGAAATCGAAATGGTCTTGGGATGAGCGCGAAAACGATGCCTTCCGAAAAGCAAAAGCCGTTTTGTGTTCCGCGCCTGTGTTAACTCACTTCGATCCCGCACGAGAGCTATTTCTGGAGTGCGACGCGTCACCCTACGGTGTGGGAGCGGCACTATTCCACCGAATTGAAGGACAGTATCAGCCACTTGGATTTCGATCCAGGACGCTTACTGCCGCAGAAAAGAATTATGCACAGATTGAACGTGAGGCGTTGGCTCTGGTTTATGGCGTCACGCGATTCCGAGATTATCTGCTGGGCAGACAGTTCACGCTTCTAACCGACCATCAACCACTGTTGGGTCTCCTAAGAGCGGATCGTCAGACGCCGGCTATGGCCGCTGCGCGCATTCAGCGTTGGGCCATCATACTTGGTGCCTACCGTTATCGGTTGCAACATCGACCGGGTAAACTCATGTGCAATGCTGATGCTCTTAGCCGTCTACCCCAACCGTTGCAGGAAGAAGTGGACCAGGAGGACGAAGCTCAAGTTCTGACCCTGGACCAGTGGGATCAGCCGGCCCTGCCATGGAAGGAACTCCAGGCACTCGCCGTCGCGGATGAGGTACTTTTCCAGGTACGCAAGTATACCCGGGAAGGTTGGCCGAAAAAACTCGACACGGAAACTACAGAAATCGCCGATTTTTACAAAGGCGGCATGAGCTGTCTGTTAGTGAAGAACTTCTTTACTGGGGCCATCGCTTTGTAGTGCCGACAGCAGCACGCGGGAAGTTGCTAAGGCTACTGCATGAAGCCCACCAAGGAATTTCCACCATGAAGGCGAAGGCCAGATCGTTATTTTGGTGGCCCGGCGTAGAGCAAGACATCGAGCGCGTTGCGGCGACATGCCAAAACTGTGTGCAAGCGTTGCCGATGGCTCAGGCAAAAGAACCAGTAAATTGGCCCGAGACGCACGAAAGGTGGTCGCGGTTACATGTGGACTATGCGGGACCAGTAAAAGGGAAAATGTTACTCATCGTTGTCGACGCGCACACCAAGTGGATTGAGGCGCTTCCCGTGTCGCAGGCCAACTCGCATAGCACAGTCGAGGCCCTCAGAACGATATTTAGCCGTTTTGGTATACCGCGCACGGTGGTTTCTGACAACGGGACGCCATTCACGGCACGAGAGTTCGAGCAGTTCATGGAGCGCAATGGCATTGCGCATATTCGAACACCTCCCTATCACCCCCAGAGTAATGGACTAGCAGAGCGAGCCGTGCGCACTATCAAAGATGGCTTGAAGAAGATAGGCGGCACTTGCCTCCTCACCTCACTGGCACGTGTATTGTGCAATTATCGGAACGCACCACACCAGGAGGGTCCTTCTCCCTCAGAGAGGCTATTAGGATACCGTCTGCGCACAAGAATGGAGATGTCTTTTCCTTCCAGAGTCTATCCTGCCAAAGCTGCGAGTGACCCAGGCTGGAATTTCGCACCGGGAGACTACGTGTACGTGCGAAATTACGGCGCCGGAGACAAGTGGTTCCCAGGCACAGTGGAGGCCACGCGTGGCACTCGCCTCCTGGAGGTAAAGACTGTGGATGGCCTTGTCCGCCGCCTCGTGGATCAAGTTCGCAAGCGGAGCCCAGATGAAACGCCAGCAGCCGACGACATGTCGAGGCCATCTACACCGGTTTCCCCAGGGCCGGTACGACTAGAAACAACGGCGCCGGCTACCTCTCAGAGTACCCCAGAATCGCAACCATACGTACTACGTCGCTCCACACGAGCCAAGAAACCGGTCGTGCGTTTTGGCTACTAAGGGGGAAGAAATGCTGTAACCCATTGAACGACGCGACCCAAGCTCTCAAGTGCGCATGTGCACAATCTTATCCCCCTTCCCTCTCCCCCTTACTTTCCTATATATATTCACGAGTGTGAATAAAACTGGCTGTTCTTTTCTGTTGGCATGGTCCGACTGTCACGTTTACTGCTGGAGCGGCGTGGCCGCCTCCCAACTAACAGAACCCTTTTGCAAGGTCGTACAAGGCTCCTCTGCGGAAGCAGAATGAAGCCTGCTGGAAGCCATTCTTTGCCTACACCCAAACGTATATAAAGGGATTGAGAGATCCGGCTGGGCGGCCAGTTTTAGAAGGCTTGAAAAAAACTGGTTTTGTGGGCTTCTTGATCTGCATGGCGAGCACTGAAAAAATGTTCGACGAGCTTGTTGGCCAGGGTAAGCTGAAGTACTTGTTGACGCACAAACTGAGTCAGGATCACGCTGAGAACTTCTTCGGATCTGTTCGTGGCCGAGGTGGGTATAACAACAACCCAACCGCTGCTCAGTTCATGGCAGCATACAAGCGTTTGCTGGTGCAAACAGAAGTGACGTCTTCTAGCTCGGGAAACTGCACCAAAGACATGGTTTCCATCCTGAATGCCACTACTGTTGTCGCCCAGGTAGACGCAACAAGCGCGCTCACAGACATGCGCAGGTCCTCGATCTTGGAGCCTCACGATGACCACGACTACACGCACCCTGAAAACCTTTCTGCCGTAGTTGTTGCGGTGGTGCCTTATATCGCAGGCTTCGTTGTACGCCAAGTGTGCAAGACAACAACATGCGAAGAGTGCATTGCAGCCCTGTACTCAGATGAGCTAGTTCCTCTAGTTGAGCAGAAAAACAGAGGTGGGCTTGTGTCCCCGTCCAATGATGTCATTGGCTTGTGTGAAGCCGTTGAAAAGGGGCTGCGACGGCTGCAGATTGAGTGTGGAACACTTCAAGCAGTTAACTCCCAGTCAAAGCATCTCGTTTTGGAAGTGCTACGACTGTCTGTAGAGGAAAAATGGTTTCAGAAGCTAGAGCAGCACATTCTTGACCTTGATCCCCTCGACAATCATATCTACAGCTTGTGCAAAAAAGTTGCGGAGCTGTATGTGAAAATCCGCATCCACCATATGACAAAAGAAAGAAACCACGAGATCATCAAGGACAGGGTCAGGCCAGTTCTTTCAAGAATGATCATTTTCAAACATCAGTGAGTCTCCCCGCACTGCTCGTTTCGGCTATACTGTTCGCATATATTTTTAATGTTTGTGTGATTGTGTTTTTTCTGCCATTTTCGAGTTTCTCAAAGCGTTATCGTAGGCCATTTCGCCACCAAAAAGCAAAGAATAAATGCTTACAACCTGACACAACTGTTTTTATTGCTTTGAAGACGCGAGAAACTGCACCTGCTGCTTAGATAAGCGCGAGCGCAGCTGTACTCGGCTGTTTCTTGCCTCTGCCAAGATGGCCGCCGGCGGCTCGGCGCGGCTTCACCCCCTCCCATGAGTAAGCATAGGCAACTTCCACTCCAGCAGGTTTTTATATCCTCCTTGGTGACGAATGAAGCTCGCGCCATAGAGAAATAAAGGTTAAGAGTGGACACCCCCGTAGACCCCAGCGGCCCAATCGACCCTAGCACACCTAGTGGTTGGTGAGAACAAGTGACGTGCGCTTCCGGTTTCGGTTTCACTGGCGCAAATTTTGAATTACTTTGCATAACCGACGTTTGGCTATGACGAAAATTCATGATTTCAGACCACTATTCATCGCCCAAATGGATAGTTTTTGTAGGTCGTTTTGATTTAGCGATTCCCTGTTTTGTTTTGTTCAGTGGTTCGTGCGAATCGGTCGTGACGTAATTTTTCTTTCGATTAAGTTATAATAAAAAGAAATGTAGGTAATGATAATTCACTACGGTTTTATTCATCACGCTCGTGTTTTTCTTTTGGAACAAGTGATCAATGTATATATCAGTCAAAGAAACAGAGCATCCGCAATGTTTTATTCAAAGGCAAGGTAGAGTATGAGAATATAAAAAGCACAATATGACAAAGGTAGACAACAAATGCATCTCGCCTTACAAATAAATTGTAACAAATATTTTAACAAATACATAGAGAACACAGACAACGCACAAATCGCTAGAGTTGGCAGAAGCCACGAAGCTGGTGAAGTATGACACACCGGGCCAGTGGGTAAGGATCTATGGCAAAAACAGCGCACAATGCTGATGAAGAAGTGACATATACACAGCAATGAAGTCGCGAATCACGCCTGGGCTTAACCGAAATAATGCATAGAAAAAAAGAGCGCACAGAAACCACACGACACAATATAGCAGAAAGGCAAAGGTGTAGTGTGCTGGCTGTGCTTAAGAACAGCTAGTCCAAAATGAAGAAAAGCAGACTTGATGCCTGCTTGTCCTCACAAAGGTACGGCTTTGCAGCTTGCTCACTACGTGAAAGACAAACTTTATGCTACAACACTGGCAGGTCTTGTGGCTTTCGTTATGCGTCGCCTTCATCAAAAACTTAAGATCCCAAGTGATTTGCGTCTGGGTGTTGCTGTGACGCTTGCGAGCTAAAATAGATTAGTCATCACTTTATCCAGAATTGTGGACTTTAATTGGTGCTACGAGAGCAGTATTACAGGGCTAATAAATAGCAGAAGGAAACCACTTTGGCTCATTATTTTTCACAAAGGCTCTACATCGTACGTTATCACTTGCAAGCTATATAAAAATAAAATGGCAGCATCCGCAGCCCCATCAAACGCTACAAGTTTGGGTATTCTTTTGAAAATTTTGATGGGCGAGATGAGGAGGTTGATGAGAAGCTAAAATACGAAAAGCGTGATAACGTGAACCGTGCCCACTTCATACTGTGTTCCTTACCCACTCGAAGACATTTCAACAAGCAGTTTTGTTATCGATATATTACTTGAGCTGGAGAGATAAAGCATACACAGTGACAGAGTGAGCCACAGTAAAGTGTACAGTTTGCCCGCATTTGCTACAAAAATACAGACAGGATACCCAACATTCTTTTTAAGGTTATGCAAATCACTTCGAGCGAATACACAGTGTCCCTACTCCTCATAGCGGGTAACCTAAACAATGTATGCAACGAAGGAGTGGCTAGTCCAGTTGAGCTGAATATAAGCATATAAGACCATAATGAAGTCTGCTGTAACGAAGTAATAACATAACAAAGCTGTTGCAGGATTCGGCTCAGCTCGAATACTTTAGTGTAAACCCGCCGCTAATTGCTAACCTTTGAACTTGTCAAGCTGTATGCCCGAGATTGAAGACTGGAACCTAACCCTATCCAAGTTTCGGTTCACAAAACGCACATGCCAACATAAACGAACCCGGCAAAACATTTTCAGAAACTTCGCGCAACACCCAGCAGAGCAGAAATGAAAATCGCCAACACTTGACAGATGGTGATACAAAACATCGCACACTTTCAGGTGATGTGCAGTGGCCTCAATTATGGCAAGAAAGTGAGATTCAAGTTGTTGTACGTATGCAAAAGCTGCTTCTGATGGCACAGTGAGATTCCCAAAAAGTTTGCTGGGGACGTGGTATGCTTTGAGCATTGTGAAATACTGGTGGGTACCCTTAAGCGTCTCACTGTCGTCTTTCAGTAACTGTGGGCAACTGCAACCGTCACATGCATTCCGAAGGAAGTGTTTGATGGGAAAACCAGCTACATAATATGCAGCGGAGTCATCGATAATATGGGAGTGAATGTTTGTCGCAAGTTCAGAGAGATCGTCTAGAGCGGGAAAGTCGTCAGGCTGTGGCTGTGCACACTCCTCATTATCCACAAGAGACGCACTGGTGAGGGAGAATGGCAAGAGCTGCTCCTGGAGGAGGTCACATTCATCATCCTCGACATTTCCGTATTCTGACAGCTTGAAGAGTTTTCTTATGCAGATGTGCTTCAGGCCACAAATAAATTGTGCTACATTGGGGTTGGTGTTGCAACCCTGTTTTTGCCTAATGTGGCCAAATATGTTCTCCAGAGGATCCTGTTGAAGCCTGCGTGTTAACAGGTATTCAAAATTGTAATTTTTGGAAAGGTCGTCCCATAGTTGACAAATTGCCTGAATTGTAATTTGCCAACCTACGATGGTTTGTGGTTGACGTCTGCCAGCAAACTGCCATGATGCAATCCAGGGAAGCTGGCCTCGGAGGAAGTCAATCAGCTCTGAATCATTTTTCATGATTGCATGCCGCAGCTTTTGCGAAGTTCTTTTTTTACTCTAGCTGTTTAAAGCATCGAAAATCCTGTCCATACGATCACAAAATTGAGCTGTAGTGATGGCCGAGGCAAGCAGCACCTTCGCATACACCATTGCCGTGATAGCAATCGAAACTGATGCACTGAGGACCTGAGTTGCTCTGCTGACCTTCATATTAGAAAAAGGTTTCTGATGAACGTGCCGTTCAGTCAACTTTGGAGCCAATCGCAACCGCAACTCATGTGAGGATCGGTAAAGGCTTACAACGTGCGACCAGTTAACGATGTCATCCCCAATGTATAACTTGTGTGCTTGGACATTATTGCGCGTTGTTTTAATTAAATGCGGAACATCAAAAATGTAATATACCCACTCACCATTAACTTCAAAAAAAGGCTTTGCTACAGTCACTCTTAGTTGGTTAGCGAGACTTACATTTGAACTGCCCTGGTCACAAATGACTGCTTTCACTGCAATAATAATGCTCCTAAGCTCCAAAATGAGTGACACCAGCAAGTTATGCATAACAGATGATGGTGTTGATGTGTGCCCTATAGTAAAAGCAACCGGTTGAACCCACTTTCTTGAAACGCCAACAAGAAGAAAAACCAGTGCTCGATCAGCGATGGTTGAAGTGCGATGAGTGCCATCATCTGTAAAACCCTGGACAACGTCTCTTGCAGCATCATAGTACAAATTCTTTTTGAGTGCTATTTCGTCGAAAACTAAAGCGCACACTCGGTCCCGTTCATTCCAAGCTTGAGTATTTGTTGCAATGGAAGAAAGGATTCCTGGAATTATGCCTGGAGTCATCTTTACATTAGCTAGCCACCTCCTTAATGAACGCCGGGAGGGCAAAGAAAAATATGGAGCCAGAAATCGGTATGCTCGCGGACCTCGGAAGTTTAAGTGAAGAGCTAATTTCTTGAACCACACGGCAAACCGCTTGCCCTTGCGTTTGGGCCTCAAGCGAACATGTGCAGAAAGAAGTTTAAAAACCTCCTCGGTGACGTGCGGTCGGATAACTTCAAGGGCCTTCGAAGTCGATGACGGTGCTTGGTGAGGCTGTCTCTGCAGTCTTTTGATAGTTTTCCGCTGTGCTGCTACTTTGGCTTGCAGATGTTTAATGGTTTGCTTGTACTTCATTGATGGAGACATTGTCGCTGGCACACAGGAACGCACTGCAATAAACGAAAAAATTGATCTAAAAGCGAAGAACAACTAACCCCATACGAGCACTTTCCTCGCTCTTTCAGACCCAAGGTGCACAACTTTCTGTGGTACAAAGTTTTCGATTCCACTACCTAAAAACAAACCATTCACAATGTTGACAATGCACAAAAAAAAATGAAAATCACTGAGAGCCCACCCTTACATTTTGTAAGTGCACACGTAGTGTCCTTTTGAGGATAGTTTCCTCAGAATGTCCTAAACATAAAATAGCACATTAAAAACTGCTGCAATAAAAGCATAGTCATCATTTTCTCTAGGGCATTCAGGCGAGGAGCTGTTGGCGGAGACGTCTTCTGGAGGGTCTTGTGAAGCTTGTTCAGTGCCTCGGACAGTGCTGTCGGAACAATCTTGCGAGCGGCCTGCGGAAGTCTCTATATCAATCCACTCTGGTGTTGAAGTGAACATACAACTTACCAGTCACACACGTTCCTTTTGTGACAGCTGAGCGACTGGTTAAGGTTTTCTCCGGCAAGACGAAGTCAGCAGAAATTCTTTCACCAGCTACAAGGGAGCTGCCACCTGCAGAGGTTTGGTCAACAGTCAATGTGGGTAAAAAAAAAAAAAGAAATCGCGACACTGAACGCACCCTGTTCATCGGGGCACCTCAATGTGTGGGAGCCGCTTTTTGAAGCCTCTACCGCAGGTCCTGAAGAAATGAAATTACGACAATGTGTCAGTAAGAGGCTTAAAATAACACAAACTGAAGCTCATCCGCACCTTGCAGTGCAGCTTCTGCAGCCATGTCACAGTCACTACTTGAAGCGACGCTCAGAGAACCTGCATATATGTGCAGTTGGTACAAGTTATAAAGCTTGTAGCATGGGGAAACTTAAACAGCTCTTTCAAACGCATAAATTGGTCGAACGTGGAAGAAAAGAGAAGGCACCAACTAGGAAACAAGTAATTTGTGATTTTTGGAATTATCAACAGTGGCAGCTTTCACTGATGAAAGATATACGTACATGTGCACTCAGGCTTGAAGATAACGTAAAATAGCCCTTTAAAGTCTTTCAAAACAAGTTGCGCAGGTCCAGAGCATCAAAAAATGACAGAAATGTAAAGCTGCTGTTAGGAAGGTAATAGCCCACAATTCACAGAATTTAAGACTTTCCAAGTGTTACTTCTGTAGTAAGGTTTCTCCATCGGCTACAAAGATCTTCACGGTTAACTGTCGCCACTGATTCAATACAAGTGGCTGCTATGCACATATTTCAGTTTCAGTCAATCACTTACATGGTGCAGCTGGTTGCACACTGGGAACAGCCATTCTTGTAAGCCTTGTGTGCCCAGGGTCCATGAAACTTTGAGCAGTAAAAGGGTCGCTACAAACCCTGTACGTTGCGTACAATAGGCTGGCCGGCTTACTCAGGAGATCATCGCGTCCAGCATACTACATCCATGCTTTCATCCTGTATTGGCAATGAACTATCAGCTGAAAGGAGAAGTGCTTGAATAGTGATTTTTTATTGTTACCTTCACTTAGCAAGTACGAACAGTAAGCCTACAGACATGCAAACCATACAAAAGCTTTAACACACCTGCTGTCCCGTGGTACGCGGAAGAAACTCGTCCCAGGCTTCTTGTGGGTTCTGACATTGTTGAAGCACCACGATACACAGCAGTAGCTGCCGTAGCTTGGACCGCCGGACGGCATGGCGTCAGCGCGGTCTGAAAATGTTAGTAAGTGGATGCTTCGCTGTCAAATTACGAAAAAGATATGTGCACGTCATGAGTGTACCAGCAAACCCCTTTGAATGATTAGCTAATCGATGCACAATACAAAACCAGTGATACATCTCTGACCCATAGAACTCTGACTTACAAAGATATACGTCAAGACCACGTACAAAGATCTTCAGAAGTTTCCAGGCCGCTATCCCTTGTAATGCAATGGTATCGTGGCCTGGGAACTTTAGAACACCTTTGTACGTACGCAGTATCAGCAGTACATTGGGAAGATAAATCGTAGTTGAAATTTATGCGGTAAAATTATATTGGAAACGTCAAAAAAATTTGTGAGCAGCTTGCACTAGTGGCACAAGGCTAGCGAAAAAACGAAGATGATGGCCACTTGGCTAGTCCAGATTTGCCTCCGGCACACCAAGAATTATTCGTGTTCCGAGCCTTCGGGAAACGCGTCGTGAAGCATGGGAGGCCCAGCGAACGATTCTCAATATTTTGCACCGAGCCACCGAGCCTATGACCTAGCTGCCCAGCTATGCTCAGCGCACAGACGCTCGCGTCCGTGGCAGACGCAGCACGCGTCGCCTCGGCTTGACGCCGTGCCGCCTTTGCTATACTGCATACGTTGCACAATGTTCCCGTCTAGCCGCCGCATAGAGCCACAAACTTTCTTTTTAGCGAACCTCCCAGTCCTTACAAGCTTCAGAAAAAGGTTACAACTGCGTGAATGAGACGCCACGTAAGAAACAAACTCGCACACACGAAGCGCAACGTGTGTGTGTGCATCTTTCTATGTTTGTTGCATGGTGTCTTATTCGTACAGGTGTAACAGTTTTCTGAAAAAAAAATGACCGAACAAGACCAACAACATGTCATTCAACAAGCTTCGCTTGAAAACGTGCACTTGAAAACGCCGACGCAGCCGACGTTGACGAAAGCGACGAAAGCGTCTCGCTGTCAGTCATGCATGGGCTTGTCGCTGGGTAAATGGTGTTTATGACAGTACAGCTGAAGAAAAATAATCGCGTAAGGTGTGTTGAATAAATCGTTTTTATGTATAAAAAACATACCAAATTTGGGCGTATAGTTATTAATTTGTGAAAACAATTTTGTTGCATTGATTATAACTGTGTTTTTTTTTGCGCTTGCGTCCTCTGACGTTTGGTGGGAGCACTAGTTTGTTACGTAGTCGTGACGCACTTCCTGAGGCTTGGTTTTGCGGAGTGTCCGCTCTTGTCTTCTTCTTTCTCTATGCTCGCGCTCGCGAACTGGCGTGCCTCTCACAACGTGTTTGTCGTTGCGCGTGTTTTTCGCGATTGCACACCGCACAAGGAAACGCACGCCGTGTGTGTTGCTGTTGTCCCCGACTTGCACAGCCCACTTTCTGCTTCGCCGGATTCATCGCATGGTTGTGCAGTCATTGGTGCGACCCATGCCACAACGAGATCGCCGCCAACACTTCACATAGCACGTGGTAATTCGAATCGCGTCGCAGGCTGCATGTACTTTGCTGTCATTACTTTTTCCCCTTTTACACTTATTATATGTCATGTGGTACGCTATCTTAACGTTTATTTTTATATTCCTTTTATTCTTTTCTAGGCTGAAGAAAGTGCATAATGAATCATCAAAGTGAGCGCAGAAAAAAAAGCGACAGTGATTCCGACGGTGGTGATGCGCGCGGACATGCTAAAAGGCCAAAAAGTCGTACGATAGCAGCAGGAAGTATTTGGATTCATGGGAGAAAGAATTTCCTTGGCTGACAAGTGTGGCGTCAGGAAACTCGAGGCTTCCGTTCTGCAAGCTCTGCCCGGAAAAACCTGAAGCCACACCGCGGCACGCTGACGAGGCATGCGCAAGGGGCACAACATAAGGGAATAGTGAAGTTGACATCAACTAGCCAAGTGCTGAACTTTCCGAAAAAACATCAAGATGTGCCGGACAAATTGAAGCGAGCTGAGCTGCAACTAGCTGTGGCAACATGCTGCCACTGCTCAACCGCTGCTATCGATCACCTTAGCGAAGTGATTAAAATAAATGGCACTGGCAGCACCCTGGAGAACCTCCGTCTTCATCGCACGAAGTGCACTGCCCTGATAAACTCAGTTGTTTCGCCTTCTCTCAGAGATGAGCTTATTTCTGACATGAAAGGGAAAAAATTTTCACTCATGGTAGATGAGAGCACTGACGTGGCTGTTGAAAAGCTGCTTGCAGTCTGTGCACGATATTTCAGTGAGAAATCTGGGGAAATTTTGACTGCTTTTTTGGGATTATACCCAGTGGTACAGGCTACTGGTGAAGCCCTCTTCCTTGCCCTCACCGAATGCCTTCGCGAGCATGGCCTGGCGTTTGCCGATTGCATTGGTATCGCCTGTGACGGAGCAGCTGTCATGGTGGGGGAACACAACAGTGTGTGGTCGCGGATTAAAAAAGAATCTCCCAATTGAGTGCTAAACAAATGTGTGTGCCACTCCTTAGCATTGTGTGTACAAAAAGCATTTGAAGTTTTGCCATCTAATTTAGGCTATCTGCTGGTTGAAATTCCAGGCTGGTTCTCTCACAACACTCTGCGACGTAAGAACTATATAAAACTTTTTGAAGCTCTTAGAGAGGAGGAGAATGACAAAAGTAAGCTGAATTTGCCTTTCATGAAGGCATCCTCCACACGGTGGCTTGTGCGAGGGCGCATTATCAAGAGACTGCTTGAAAACTGGCAAGAACTTAAGGCTTACTTCAAGTGTGCCATGCAAGAGGGTTCGCAGGAAGTGAGATATAAAGCTCGTACTCTCTGCGACATGCTGCATGACGACGTGAACTATTTTTATTTTTTGTTTTTGTCACCTATAGTTCTCGAGTTTGAAAAAATAAATGCATTTTTTCAATCGCTCAATGCAGACCCGGAAAAAATGCATAAGGAGCTTGACTTGCATCACAAAGCACTGAAATCGAGAGTCGTCAACACACAGGGGCAAAGGCTTTCCATAGCCATGACCGACTTCGGTGCACGTTTCGGAAATGAGATTGCTCGTTGCTGCAAGAGTGATGAATCAATCATAAATGAAACGGCACTAAATATGAAGCAGCGTTGCCAGGATTTTTTGTATGCCTTGCTGCGGGAAGTGGAGAACCGCCTTCCTGGCAACCAGCAGCTTTTTCAAGGCCTCAGTGCCCTTCACCCGTCGAAAGTGTTGTCACAGATGGCACGCTTTCCATTTGAACATCTCCCCTTCCGCCACCTCTTGGAAGGAGAGCAAGACGTAGTGGAAGAACAATACAGAAAAATCTTGATGCATGTCTGGGCTGACGAATCTGTCTTTGACAGCAAAGTTCCAGATGACTGCACGCTATTCTGGACTGGAGTACTGAAGTACGAAAACGTAGTGGGGGACAAACCATACAAAGAGTTAGCCATGTATGCGTTAGCTTGCCTCTCCTGCCCAGTGTCGAATGCAGCAGTCGAAAGGGTTTTTAGTCAGGTAACCTGCATCAAGACTAAGTACCGGAACAAGATGTCTATTGAAATGCTGGATGCTATTGTGCGCATTCGCACAACATTATCATTGAAGTCTGGCTGCTGCGTGCAGTTTTTAGTAACTGACGACATGCTTCAAAGATTCACGTCGGAGATGTACAATTCAGTGGAGTGAGCTCTTATATTTGTCCATTTGTTCATCCTATTCATTCATGTTCCATATTTTCAAATGTATCAGTGATGGAAGTGTCTCGTATATCAAGAGATATTTTGTGTCAGTGTGAATGGACTATGTGAAAAATGTGACTATGTGAAATCGACTATGTGAAATTATTGCATGCGTATTTTGGCAGGAGTGTGCGAGCGATGTGTTACTGCTTTGAGCCACGGTTTCCTTGCTCTGAACCACTACTTCGAAGTAATGAAAACTCAAACGTGGCATTTTGTATTTCATGTAAACCACAGGTAATCGACTTGTCTTTCAAAATTCCTTGTGCAGGACGTCCCACTGGCGTTCCCTCTATAATAAATTCCTTGCTGACTTGTGACAGTTACAACAGCTCTGCCCTGCCTTTGTCTGGAAAAGCTAGCCGATTATACAGTAACCAGTCAAATAATAAATGCTCGCATGCTATTTATGAATAAATATTACCTTCATGTCAAGATAGGCGAAGCACATCAAGCGTACGTGCCCTTAATAAAAAAAGATAACTTATCGTCTGCACGCGCCGCTTTTCTGCGACTGCGTCCAGGCATTGTCAAACGCCGTCTGCTAGATCTAGTGACGCGACCGCAATGTCGGAGACGTTATCGTCTATTTCGGCGCCTGGGGGATTTCAATTGGTATAGTGGCTAACTGAGGCAGTAAAAAAATTAGTATTAATTGTTTCAGTGCGCTTTGCGTACAGCTACAATTACACGTTCAAATTTTCCGCTGTTTCAGCCTCCTAACGTGTGCAGCGGTGGAGACGTGAAACATCACCATTAGACGCGCTTCGCAGCAGCGGTACACTGGCAAAAACAAAGCAAGAGCCGGAAATACGTCATAGCCGCCATGTTGTAACGTGCGCAAAAAACAAAACAAGAGTCGGAAATACGTCATAGCGGCCATTTTGTGGCGCTGGCATCTTTTAAAAGGTCCGTTCGATTCGCCTGCACCACGTGAACCAGTTCACGAGGTGCTGCACCTTGCCATTCGTTTCAGCGGTGCAGCATTGACGACCGCTGAACCCTGCCATTCGTTTCGAAAGGTGCAGGATAGGTGCAGCACCGGTTCATGATTTTCCTGCACCTCGTTCGCTGACGGTGCCGGCTTGGTGCAGGCGCGCGTGCAGCTGAGCAGACGACGCAGCACTTAGACGTAGGTGGCTTAGGCCAACGTTTTTAGAACAATTCAGTGTCACAGCTCCGCTCCTGAGGCGGCCGTGGTGGCGGTCACGCGAACTAGTGGCGCTGCAGTCACGCTTTTCTTCACTTGCTCCTGATCGGGCGCGCGGACAGGCGGGTGCTTTGGCGGGCGCGCGTCGTTCGAAGCGATTTCGTTCCCCACACGTGCGCCTGAATCTTCCGGTTTCCGAATGTTCGCTTTTTTGTTGTGAAAATGCCTTCGTGTTTTGCGCCGGGATGTACGAGTGGCTACAGAAATGACGCCGCAAATCATCATTTTTTTACCCCACCACGTAAGGCCACGGAGTTTAAACAATGGGAACACATGCTGCACCGCAAGGACAGGCGCCTCACGCAAAAGTCCAAGTTATGTGAGAGACATTTCGAAGAGCAAGACATTGTAAAGTATTTCAAGCATGTTGTAAAGGGCCAGGAGGTTTTAATTCCCCGTGGTAACTGGAAGTTAGTGCCAGAAGCGTTGCCGCGTCTCTTTCCTGGCTTGCCGGAGCACATATCTAAGCCAAGAACGACGACATGCACGCGAAAATCACCGAAAAAGCGGAGTGAAATCGGCTTGGAAGCATCGGCTGAAAGTGCGTCTTGTTCGAGTGGCTCGTGTGGAGAGGCCTCTTTGTCCTTAGGCGATTCGCTTGGAGCAGTGGGCATCACGCCACCACCTAGCACCTCAGCAACGAACTCCTCCGGTGTTTGTCTGAACGAACTGGTGACAGTGCCGTTACCTAGTAGGGACTGGAAGCTTGAACTCATCGTCGATGAATGTTCTGGGCAAACTTGCGGTGTTTTTTTCGACAGGCGACTTGTGGCAGGGGAGCTCAAAGTGAGCAAGGCCGTTATTGTGAAAAATGATGGTAGCTGTGTTGTGAACGGTTACAACAAGATGCACAAGCAACTGCATAAGACTGTAGACAGCACTGCTAGCGTCGAGCACCTGCTCAATGAGACAGATAGCTTGAAAATCTGTTCAGGCATTCAGGTAGCTCACACTGGTGTGACAGGAAAATTAGAAAATGTCCATCACAAGCTGTGTTCTGTCCTCACAACCCGACCTGTATGTGCTCGGTGCCTACGCCTCCAAAGGCGAATGCGAGCAAAAAAGCCAATGAAGGCAGCGGTGAACAAAAGCAAAAAAATGCGAAACTTGACCAAAAAAGTTTTCCGAGCTGCAGCTGCAAGGGAGAAGGGGAAGCAAGAAATCACACTGCTCAAACAGGAGCTTGCGAAGGCTTCCTACCAAGGAATAGAAGAAGCTTTAAGTGGCCTTCCTCACTTGCAACGCCTGGCATTCCTGACAGCACTGAAGTCACTCAAAGCAAAAGCTCCGTGTGGCATGCGGTATAATTCTGGGTGGATTTTGAACTGCTTGATGCTGAGAATTTCAAGTTCACGGGCATACAAGCTTATTAGCGAGATGAAAATGTTGCCGCTGCCTTCTCTTAGCCGCTTGGCACAAATTTTGAAAGGCTTGCCGTGCAAGTACGGCTTCAACCCCGTTTGTCTGGAAGCTATACAGAAGCAGTTTCATGGAAAAGCAGATGAGCAAAGGTTGGGGTCTTTGATCTTAGACGAGATCAAGTTGCGCCAGGCATATGACTTCAACAAATGTAGCTACAAGATGGACGGATTTGTTGATTATGGAGGCGTCACGAATGAAGGAACCAACCAGCTAGCCGACCATGCGCTAGTATTGATGTTTGTTCCTCTGTTTGAATCCTGGGTACAGCCAATTGCAGCGTTCGCGACAAAAGGTGCTGCTCCTGGCAAAATTTTGGCGGAACTAGTCCTGGAAGCAGTGGTGCGCCTTCACAAGCATAATGCTACAGTCATTTCCATTGTGAGCGATGGTGCGGGAAACAACCGGTCCATGTGGCAACAGCTAGGTGTTAGTGGCAGCATGGCAGCACCATGCCATAAGATTGCCCACCCGTGTCTCCCTGATGGGAAGTTTGTGCATTTCATTTGTGATGTACCACATGCCATCAAATGTGTGCGAAATCATCTGCTCAAGCACAAGTATGGCCAGGTGGGTGGCAGCTAGAACAATAATTTTCTTTTGTGTCGCCTTTTACCTTCGCATATATTAAAATCAGTTCTTTTTGCATTTCCAGGCTGGAGAGAACCGCATTGATTTCTCCCACTATCAGCTGCTTTACGAAACTGAAAAGAAGAAACATCTAAAAGTTGCCCACAAGCTAACTGAAGCTCATGTGCAGCCGACAAACTTCCAAAAAATGAACGTGAGACTTGCAGTTCAGGTGAGCACTAGTCAGTGATGAAAAACTTTGTAATGCTCTGACGGTGTTACTGTATTGGACAACTTCCTTGAAACATAAAAAAACTACTTTTATACTGCAGCTTTTTAGCCGGAGTACAGCCATTGGCCTCCGTGTCTACAGAGAAGAGGGCACTGATGGCTTTCAGGACACAGCTGAAACAGAGGCATTCACGCAAATGATAAATGATGTATTCGATTCCTTGAATGCTAAGCTCCCTAAGGAAGGAATCAGAGCCAACTCGCCGAAAATCCAGGTGAGCAACACGTTTAAACCGTGGTTCATTCGCCTTTTCTTCAGGTTAAACTGTTTGTGCGGTATTATTTTCCTTGAGTTGATTCATTTTAATGATGTAGCATTCTGTATTTCTCTCAATTTTTCGCAGGTCATCAAGGACTTCCTTGTGATGCTTGACACCACGGAATTTAACCACAATACGAAGAACACGCTCTTGTTCGCGTCGCGTCAAACCACGGAATCTCTGCGCGTGACGTTGCTTTCTATCATCGACATAATTGATGAACTACACAAGGCCGGTGTTCCATATGTTCTCACAGCAAAGCTGAACCAAGATCCACTGGAGGTAATGTGCCCTGGGCCTTTGTACCATATGGAGTCGACTCAAATATTCAATGTCAAGAAATGTGCTAAAATGCTTTCTTTCACAAAGTGTGTGAATTTAGCGTCTTGCACTAAATACCATGGCGTCGGCAGGATTTTCCTGCCGTTGCATCGCAGAGTAAGGGGGAGAGGGCGGGAAGAGGGGAAGTGCTGGTGTGGCTTACGGTTAGGGAAAGGTGCCCCTCTTTTGCAATATACACGGGCCAATTCCCTTGTTTATACTGGGCATACGGAAATGTGCTTGATGCGAAGTTTTTTTGTGTGTGCAGATTCTTTTAGGAATCGTCTAATGGCATTTTAAATGCAGGGCATTTCAGTAACTCATGATGTGACCCGCGTTGAGTAGCGTAGTCCGCAGCCAGGCCACTACACTATAAAAAAAATAGCAGTTACCGGCGCCCGGTTTCGATCCCATGACCCTGCGGGTGGAACGCGAGGTACATGGTGCTCTTCCCACTGCGCCACAAAACGTTAACGCAATACACCACCCCCTATGCGACGCATTTACTCAAGTCCCCCTCGCGGGGAGATGGGTGCATACCCACTTAGGGGGATTGGCTAAGAAGAGCTGTGGTAGAAAAGAAAATGATGGTTAGGAATATAAAGCGGGTATCGGCGTTCTCTCGTCAGCAGTGTGGTTAGGGCTTCCTAAGGTTAAATGGTGATTGAGTGGGGAGAGATAGCAATGATATAACAACCAACAGAAACAAGTGCAACAACGTTAACGTTACGCAAACTACTTAACGTCGTGCACCCCCGGAAATGCTCTGCATTTGATCGTGCCCCTCGCGAGGGGGATGTCTCTTTACATTTACACTGTGCTTACGTGGTCTTTAATTTCTTTTCTTGTCTGTAAACGATGCCCTTCAAAACAGTTTTGCGCGATCGCGTTCTCTCTTACGCAAACATTGCTGCCGTTCCTTTGTCTTCTTTTTTATCCCTCAGCGATGTTTAAACGTTTTTCTTTTGCAGAGATTTTTCGGAATAGTCCGGTCATTCCACGGTGACGACGACAACCCCACGATTATTCAATTCAGCCAGATTTATCGCCTGCTGTCCCTTTTTACACCTGTGAGAAACGCCGTAAAGGGGAACTGCTCTGGACCGGCTGAGGGCGTCCTCGTTTCAATTCATGAAAGTCTTGCTGAAAAGGCGAAAGCGGCAGCTGAGCTAAAACTCGCCGTTGAAGCAAAGCTGGATAAGAAGCTTCTGGGGATGGTTTGTACCGAGGACGTTTGCTGTGACGAACGGGATCATGGGTACCAAAAAGCTGGAGCACATGAGATGGTGGTGTACTATCTAGCCGGTTATGTGCACAAGAAAATCACGAAAACAATAACGTGCAAAGAATGCTGTGCGTTGCTCACAGCTTCTCCTGATCAGTTCAACTCCGAGGAAACACAGCTCAACCAGAGGCGCCTGACAGAGTTGAGGTCATTCAAGCCAGGATGCCTTCGAGAGGCCTCATTTAGGCTGTACGCATTAATTAAGGAAGTAGAAGAGGTTGTGCACGATACGCTTGAAACGTCGGCAGTGTTCGGGGATATTTTCTGGATGGTATTGGACAGGCTTCATGCGACTGCACTGCCTGCAATTGGTTGTAATGAGCACCATGAATTCCTCACCGCAAAGATAATCAAATGCTATTGTTTGATGCGCATGTACTTCTTCTCTCGAAAGAAGAACCGTGAACTGCTTGTCACGGAAAAAGTTCAAAATGCAAGAAAAAAAGCTAAGCTGCTTTGAGCTGCCTTTCTTGCTCAGTGAACGATGCAATACTATTCTGTATGTGCAAGAAATATATGTTCCTTCTGATTTTGCCATTTTTACTTTCTCAGTATTATTATTCTCACCATGTTATCTTCAAATAAGATTCACGGGAATAGGAAAGGAAAAAAACACCGAAATCAGATTGACGAGTCTGTTCGGTAAACGGCGCATGACTATGTGGCATCAGAAACGAGCACTATGCTTTTAAAAAGTTTTACTGCATCTACGTTTTCTTTGAAGGGTGTCTTTTTTTTTTTTTTTTTACAGTTATGCTCACGCGAGGCCGCCTATGCCCACATAAGAATGTACTGGCGACGGTAGCTATAGATGGAGCCCAGACACGTAATTCCACCAGATGAAAATGGGCGCAGCAACAATGAAATGCATGTATACGAAGAAACTGCTGCTTTGGCTCGAACTGTTCCGCCAGCAAAGCGAAACGCTTTGAAATGCGAGCGGTAACACGGCCGCGGTGGACGCCAGGTGGCGCAGAACGGAGCAGTCCGGGGTCTTTGGGCTCCCGCTTCAGCAAATGATTTTTGTGGTTTTTCGTGTGCTGTGCCTCAAGATCTTGCTACGAGTCAACTCATAAGCTGCCAAGGTTCACGTCGGTAGCGGACTTTCACCGGTAGGTTCATTTTTGAGCATTTTTCGGACTTTTACGCCACCGACTACGCCTCGCGTGCTTACCAAACGCCGAGTTGGCGTCTGCCGGGCAGGACGCGCCCTTCCATGGACGCGCCCTTCGTTCCACCTGCTGAGCCAATATGCTGGACGGTGCTGCTGTTATTATGGACGGTGATGAACTCCCTCCGGAAGAGTTCGGAGAGGAACACGGCTGGCGTTCCGCCGCGGTGAAGAAAAGCTCGAGGCGCACGAACGCCAGTGCTACAGAGCGTGCCACGGCATGCGGCGAGAATGCCAGGGGCAATTTCAGTGCTACAAGAAAAGCTCTACACTTGAAGAATCAAGTTATCAAATCATCGAGAATGCCTCGACTGCCTAGCGAGCACTGGAAGATTATCGTCCGTCCAAGGGGTGGCTTGGATGTTGAGAAGGCGGGCTCAGCTAGACTTGGCCGGGCAATCGCAGAGGCGGCTGGAATTGTACCCACGCTCATTAGTCAGGACATTGTCTGCCCGAATGCAACGCAAAATATCATAGTTATTAGCACGGCGTCCCGTGCGAACGCTGACTCTTACCTCAGGATGAGCTGCCTTACATTGGGAATGAAGAAGTATGACATCAACACTTACGAGGCTGCCCCGCATGAGACCTGCAAGGGGGTCATCCGTAAGATTGACGCATCGGAGAGCCAGACGGAGCTGGAGAGGAGCATCCTTACTGAAAGAAACCCCACGGCTCTGGGAGTCAGACGTATTAAGAACACTGAGACGGTGGTTATTGTCTTCGATGGCTACAAAGTTCCCAACTTCATTTATTTCGGCACAGCGCTGGTCAGATGCTCGCTTTACCATCGGCAGCATGACTGCTGCTATGCCTGTGGCAGACTCGGGCACAGGGCGGACGTCTGTCCGACACCGGACGAAGCTGTGTGCAAGAGGTGCGGAATCAACAACCCTGATGAGAACCATCAATGTTCCCCGACCTGTGGATTCTGTGGCGGCCCACACGCCACGACGGATAAAAGTTGCCAGCAAAGGTTTCAGCTTCCATTTATTGTGCGAAGGCGGCGAAGAGAGCGCCGTGCGGAATCAGAGCGTCGTAGTCAGCAAACGGTACCTGCTAACGCCGACGAGGGTGTGAGCCAGCCTGCACACCGCAACTCCAGCTCAAACAGTCGTTCTGCTGCAACTGGGGTGGACAGCCGTGACTCATCGCAACAGGCAAGCAGTCGGTCCAGATCCAGATCTCGGTCCAGAAGTCGCTCCCAAGGCCAGCGAAAGGGAACTTCGTCTAAAGGCCGAGCCAAGTCCCGGTCCAGAGATCGTCGTCGGTCCCAATCCAGAGGCCCATCGCACTCGAGGAGCCAGTCCAGGGACCCGCATGGCACAGTCCGTTTCCAAAGCCCACCCCAACCGGAGATGCAGGGTGGCTCCTGGGCTGACCGGGTGCGCAGCGGAAGAGGTGAAAAGGTAACGGGAGGCACTGCGCCAGAGCATGGTCTAGCGGAGCTAAATCAGCTTAGGAAGGAGAATGCCGAAATGCGCAGCATTATTGAGTCGCTGAGAGCCGAAATGGCTGAGCTTAGACGTGTCAGTACATCTCAAGCTACTCTGGCATCTGCTTCTCCGTGTGTAGGTTCTCCCTCTCCTCAACCCATGGAGGTTCCCATGGTCGTGGAAGCGGGCCCCTCGGGTAACCCAGCCAAGCGTAAGGCTGCGACTTCAGCCGAGAATGTGCAGGCTAGAGCTAAATCTGAAATTAAGGAGACTCTAAATTCAATTTGCCTTGAGATTCACAAACTTAATGAGCGTTTCTCGGCGGTCGATCAACGTCTCACAGTTATGGATCAGAAAATAGATATTCAACATGCCAGAATTCAATGTGTGGAGAATCAATTACAGAACGCCGGCCTTATGGTGCAGAGCCCCAATATCAGGGGAGCAGCTCGGATTCACCCGGATTTCTTTCCAGAGGGAACGCCTTTATCGGCGCCCATTCCCATGAGTATCCCCAGTTCGAATAGTACAGTTGCTTCTGTACAGAACCTGACGGCAGGGTCAGGGAGCACCTCCAATGATCAAGATGGCCTCGCACGCTGAATTTCGTATATGGCAATGGAACTGCAGGGGGATCCTTAGCAAAAGGGGCACCCTGCAGCAATTTGTCCGCTCTCACAGCGAGAAGCCGCAAGTGATCCTACTGCAGGAGACGCTGTCTGATAGTGTAACCCTCCCGGGGTACAAGGCACATGCAGTTAAAGGGGAAGGCAGAGGGATTGCCACGTTAGTCAGCAACAAGTTCACCTTTGTGACACATGATCTAGGGGTAAGACCTAATAAAACGGAGCTCTCCTTAGTTGAGGTCATTCCGAGTTCTTCCAACCTTTCCAGCATTTTTATACTGAACATATATAGTAGCCCTAGTGATCATAGGCAGCGTTTTAGGACGATCATAGCTAAGGCAACCAGATTGGCTGGGCTCTCTCCTCTGGTTGTGGCGGGGGATTTTAACTCGCCTTTCCGGGCGTGGAACTACCCGTATGATTCAGCTAAAGGCAGGAGCTTGTGGCAGGAGACGGGAGATGCGGATCTCTCGTTAATTACGGACCCGATGTTTCCTACTAGGCGCGGCACATCCACCACCAGGGACTCCACCCCGGACCTAGCTTTCGTGAAAAATGCTGGCTCGGTAGGTTGGGAAAATCTTCTGACGGATTTAGGAAGTGATCATTATATTACAGTTACTAAATTACAGATGGAGGCAAAATCTAAAAGAAAGTTTACTTACGTGGATTGGGATAAATTTCGGGAGTCACGCAGCGCTCGAGCGGAACAGGGGGAAATCCCGGACTCTCTGGGGCAATGGACAGAGATGCTGCTGCAGGACGTTAGAGCGGTTACCAGAACCATTGAGACAGAGGTACAGACAAACAAAATGGACAGTCGGCTTGCGCATTTACTGGAGGCAAAGCAGTCGCTATTGGCCAGATGGAAGGGTCAGAGACTTAATCGTAGGCTTCGGAAAAAGATAGCAGAGTTAAATACACAAATTGAAGAACATTGCAAAAACTTGTCGAGGCAGCAGTGGGATGAAATTTGTAATTCAGTCGATGGACAAATGCGAACCAGAGGTAAATGGAATCTTTTAAAACACTTGCTTGACGAGTCGGGCACTAAATCTAATCAGAGGGGGGTCCTTGCTAGAATACTTCATCTTGCTCAAAAATCCTCCTCGGGCGCGGAGCTATTGGGGCAGCTTGCTGAGAAGTATCTACCGCTAGCAGTTGATTCCATGCAAGCCTATCCGGGGTATATGGGAACACCTTGTGCCCATTTGGATGAACCCTTCACCATCAGCGATGTGCGACGTGCCCTGCACGAACTCAATGGCCGATCGGCGCCGGGTCCAGATAGGGTCACCAACAAAGCGCTTCGGAATTTGGAAGATGACTCTGTTGAATTTCTTACTGATGAGATTAATAGGATTTGGAAGGGAGGTGACATCCCGGAACAATGGAAGTTGGCCAAGGTGATCCTCATTCCCAAGCCCGGTAAAGCACCAAGTTTGGACAATCTGCGCCCCATCTCTCTCACGTCATGCGTGGGAAAGGTGGTGGAACACGTTGTCCAGAACCGAATCGCGGACTACATAGAGCACAATGATCTCTTCCCTCACTACCTTATTGGCTTTAGGCCAGGCCTCTGTACGCAGGATGCTATGAAAATCATTAAGTGTCAAATTTTAGATAATCATACCAGAGACACCAGGGCGATCCTAGGCTTGGATATAAAAAAAGCGTTTGATAATGTCCGCCATGATTCTATTTTAGATGCGATCTCAAGTCTCAACCTAGGTTCCTCATTTCATGCGTTTGTCAGATCCTTCCTGTGTGGTCGAAAGGCCATACTTAAAGTTGGAGATCTAGAATCGGATGTGCAAGCGCTGGGAAATAGGGGCACCCCGCAGGGATCTGTTCTATCACCCTTACTTTTTAACATCGTCATGGCTGGTCTCTCGAGGCAGCTTTCTAGAATTTCAGATGTTGGTCATACAATTTATGCCGATGATATCACCATTTGGTGTAGAGGAGGAAGTGATGGCACTGTAGAGGCGGCCCTGCAAGAGGCCATCGACACTACCGAGAGTTTTCTGGAAGACACAGGCCTTTCTTGCTCTCCGGAAAAGTCTGAGCTTCTCCTCTATAAACCGGTCAGGAGGGGCCGTCGACCGCGAGGCTGGGTGCCGCCCCTAGAAAATGACATCCACTTACGTACCAAAAGTGGACGATCAATCCCCAAAGTCGCTTCCATTCGGATCTTAGGTATGACGCTAGAAGCAACGGGTACCAACACCATCACGATTAAAAGGTTGGAAAAAAAGACAGACAGTGTTATTAGGCTCATAAGACGGGTGGCTAACCGAAGGACAGGACTATCAGAGGACAACTTGGTCAGGCTTATACATGCTTTTCTGCTGTGTCATTTTGCATATGTGGCGGCAATGCATGTCTGGAAGAGAATGGAAAGGGACAAGCTTAATGCAATGATCAGGAGAGCTGTAAAGAATGCCCTTGGGCTCCCCAACTACACCCACACCAATCGTCTCCTGCAGTTGGGAATTCATAATACATTGGAGGAAATTGCGGAAGCACAAGAAAGAACACAGGTAATTAGGCTGTCTGGCTCAAAAGCGGGGAGGATGATTCTCGCAGAAATGGGTATTCCACCAGCTCAGATTGAGGCTCTGTACCAAGGGTTGACGAGGGATCAGAAGGAAAACATCATTGTCTCGCCTGCCCCGCGGAACATGCATCCCCAACGTAATGTTGGAAGGAGGAGAGCGCGCGCTCGGGCCCTTCTTCGCCAAGTTGCGGATCTTGACGGGGGGGCCTGTTTCGTAGACGCGGCGCAATATGATGGCCAGAGAGACCGATTCACGGTAGTGGCAATCAACCATAAAGGCATTACAATTAATGCGGCGTCGGTATGCGCCAGAACTGCCAATGCAGCTGAGCAGGTTGCCATCGCCTTGGCTCTTTTAGATCAGCGTAATGAACACATATTTAGCGATTCTAGGGCTGCCATTCGTGCCTTCAGTGTTGGAGCTGTGTGCAAAGAGGCCAAAAACATACTCGGTGATAAGTTGCTTACAACCCATACCATTACATGGTTCCCAGCTCATATGGGAAACATGGACGGAGGGATCATAAATCTCAATGAGTTGGCCCACTCCAGGGCGCGAGGGTTAGCTGTCCGCGGCCATGGAGGACCTTTGGGTCGAACTGGAGATTTCGTAAACAGGGATCCGCCAACTACATATAATGAAATAACCCAACATTTCGCTATGGATAGGAGAATCTTTCCACCTCCACATGCGAAGCTAAATAGAGCGCAGGCGCTTACATTGCGATTACTTCAAACAGAAACGTACCCTAACCCTGCCTTTCTTCACAAGCTTTATCCTGATGTTTATTTAACCAACTCGTGTACAAAATGTGGCGGTTTAGCCACCTTACACCACATGCTCTGGGAGTGCCCTTCGGTACGTGGCACCGATACAGCATCGTCCAGAAAGTGGGACTCCGCTCTCCGGAGTCCAGACATAACATCGCAACTTTGGGCTGTCCAGAGGGCCCACGATGCGGCGCTAGGGCTCGGCCTTACTGTCCCATCGTGGGAGCGGCCCGCCGTGTGCTAGGGCGCACGCCTTCGGACTTGTCAATAAAGTTTTTCCAAACCAAACCAAACACGGCCGCGCCGCACCGCGTTTCCTCCGGTGTAGCAGACGACGCGCAGAGTGCGGAGCAAAGCATGCCTACAGCGCCCCTAGCGGCCGCGACACGCTATGCGGCCGCGCCGGATAGTGGGCGCCTATGGGAAGCTGTGAAACTGAATTGTTCTAAAAACGTTGGCTTAGGCGCCGTACCCGCCTCTACAAATGCGGTGTGTTTTGCCAAGATGTTTGCGCCTCATAAACTGTCCGCATGTTCGATTTGCCATCGGTCAGTGTTTGCTGAACGGTGTAAATTAAGCGAAAAGAAATAAGGCCTGCACCTTGTCGGCACATCGTCATTCGTTTCGGGTGTCGTGCTGTGCCTGCACCGCTGAACTCACGCTGCACAATTTCTGAACTTCGCGTGCACAGCCGTGAATTGGTTCCGACCGGTGCAGGTGAATCGAACGGACCTTTTCTCTATGGCGCAGGTGTAATCTGGTGAAATTTTCATGAGGCGCTGGTGTCGAAGCCCTTTTTCAATCTGGCAACGCTGCTATGGTATAGTTTGACCACGGAGGATGGAAAGGCTTTTTCCTTCCTCCGTGAGTTTGACCAACACTTTAGCGTTGGTAAAAATAACGAAAACGCTATTTTCACCCAACTTGGCTTGGATCTAGGCGGATTTGTGGAACATTGCGGCTTTTCGTCAATGTTGGGGCGCGGCTGGAGTGAGACGCTGCGCGGACGTGTGTCGCATGAGCTCCGGCCCGGTGACCGACTATCAGCGGACGTGCTTTGTTCTGGACTTGCTGTCAGTGGGCTCGTCTGCAGGAGGTTGCCCTGTACCTACGGACACCACTCGTTTAGGCAAGTTTGTCCCCGTTTTCGGAGTTTCCGAGATTTTCCTATCAACCCCGCGGTGGCAAGGCTAGGCCTATCTCCTAGGCCAAGCCTGGGCCGCGTCGCCGGGCGTCTGGCTTGCGCCTGGTGACCGTGAGCCTTGTTGAGCTGACAGGAGTAACGAGACGCAGGCTGGCAGCGACGGGCGCAAGACGCACGGAGCGCAGCAAGTCAAGCGGGGGAAAGCGCTGGTACGGAAGAAACGCGGACCGTTTCTCAAGTTGCCGGCCACGGATTTCAAGGTTGTGTACAGGCCCCGGAACTGGGTCTTGAGTGTTGTGACAGCGAGAGAACTCGGATGTGCACTGAGAGCAGCAGCGCGTCTAACGAGTGCGATTGCCGCGGAAGAAGACATTGTGCGGGTTAATGGCACAAACAACACGTTGACGGTGAGCACACCGTGCATGAATCGCAGTGGTGCATATGCGACTGTGAAGACGCTCAAGCTGGGTGATCGTGATCTGCCGGTTTCGGCGTTCGTGGCGCCGTTGGAGAACTCCGTGCGGGGAGTGATTTACAATGCTTATGATGGATGCCCAGTGGAAGAAGTTCGGGCGGGATTCCTGAAGAAGAATGAAGGCATGGACATTCTGGACGCGAAACCTCTGGGAAAGTCAAAGGCGATTCAGATTAAGTTCGGGGGAAAACGCATACCCCGACAGGTTACTTACTGGAACTGTCTGTACGCTGTGATCCCGTATAGAAATTTAGTCGAGACCTGCTACAACTGCAGACGAGTTGGACATCGAGCGGACGTTTGCTATCGTCCGAAGAGTAACCTATGTCACCGTTGCGGGAAGGACCATCCTGCCCCGCCAGAAGGAGAGCCACCTACGTGCACACCAGACTGCATCGTGTGCCATGGTGCGCATCACACAAGGAGCCGGAACTTCGCCTGGCTCGCAAGCCACCGACAGGCCGGCAGCAGAGCATCGAAAGAGAGAGTGAAGCTGGCAACGATGAGCGGTCCTCAAGGGCCATGGAGCGATCGCCGAGGGGCAAAGAAGGCACAAGCAAAAGCAGAGACCGGTCGAGTTCGTTCCCGCCATTGCCAGGGCGCGGGGGCGGCCAAGATGGTGGACGAGTATCCAGTCCCAACAGCTACACACGCGACACCAACAAAAAGGTGAGCTTGTCAGGCACGGCCTCCCAGTACAAAACCGCTCGAGAGAGGGAGTTAGCAGCGCTGGTTCAGCGACAGGGAGATTTGATTAAAAGAATGGAAAACAGAATCGCAGAGATGGAATGCCCACTTAGAAACGACCAACGGCAGGGGACACAGGCACCAGCAGTGCAAGGCCTACAGAAAGCGACGCAAGACGCGTCTGCTCGCGTACAGGAGAGTGCAGCTATGGAAGTAGAGAATCGGGGGACAGTGAAGAGACCACTGCCGGGGGATGAGGTAGCTAACGCAAAACGATTAGCCGAAACGTCACCAGTAGACATGCCACAGCCTGTTTTTAAGGTCATTAGTCTTAAGTCGGATGTAACAACACTTGCGGATAAAGTAGGCAAACAAGGGAAAAGACAGGATAGGTTGAAGGCTCGAGTCAAAAAGATTGAAGCCAGATTAGACACAATAGAGGAGCGTCTTGGCATGCTCTCCACTGGATTTAGGGATTCCCAAACCCAGGTCATGGGCATGTTTCAGCAGCTTCATACTCTATTGGAGGCAAGACTGCCTCCCGTGGGTGGCCAAGTGCCATTAGTCAACCTGGTGCCTCATCATGGCGCTTCGCCAGCAAATTGAGGTTTGGCAGTAGAACTGCAGGGGCTTTCGTCAAAAGTGGGGTAACCTGCAGTTGCACATACAAAAGCTGGACAGTAAACCAGACATAATAGCCTTACAGGAGGCTAGTGGTTCCGTAAAATTACCCGGATTTAAGGCATTTACAGCGCCAGGAATTGACTCAAGGGGCGTATCCCGCGTCTTCACAGTCGTGCTAGTCCATCGGAACATCACTGCCATTCAGCATTCCGTAGATAGCAGCAGGGAAGACTATGTCCTGCTAGAGATTTTGCCTAAACAAAAGTATGAGAAGAGTCTGTTTTTACTTAATGTGTATAGTTCTCCAAAAGATAAAGGATTGGGCTTGCCACAACTCCTGATTCAAACTCAACGATTAGCAGCTCGCGCTCCGCTTATAGTGGTAGGAGATTTCAATGCGCCTCACCCGGAGTGGGGTTATATAGGAGCCAGCCCATAGGGCAATCGGCTTTGGCAAGTTGCCCGGGATCTGCGATGGACGCTGTTAAACAATCCACAAGATCATACGAGGATAGGCAACAGCATAAACATGGACACCTCTCCAGACCTTAATTTTTTTAGAGGCATCAGTAATGCAAAGTGGATAGTGCGGGACAAGCCCTAGGAAGTGATCACTATATCCTTTCCACGACGTTTATTGCTGCGAAGCATAAAGACAAAGTGAGGGGGCATAGAATTACAGATTGGGACAGATTTAGGAAAAACAGAGCAGACACTGTGAACGGTAAAATTAACGACCTGGATGCATGGGTACAGGCCCTCAAGGAGGATGTAAATAGTACCACGGTAGAAGTGCCAGTTGAGCAGGAGGAGTTTACCGCTGACTCGAGACTATTACACATGTGGGAAGCGCACGTGAGTCTCTTGAGAAGGTGGAAGAAGTAAACACATAATGGCGTCCTTCGCAGAAGGACTGCCAAGTTAGAACGTAAAATCGAAAATTATACAATTGAGTTGCAAGCCAAGCAGTGGGGCCAGATTTGTGATCGCATGAATGGACAGTTTGGATGCAAAAAGACATGGCAGCTGTTAAAGCATCTTTTGGATCCGGCAGCAACAAAATCGGCGCAACGGGGACAAATGACTCGGTTAATGCATCAATATGAAGGCACAATTGGAGAGTTTATACAGGAACTCTGGAATCGGTACATAACTGATGGAGTAGACGGTTGCTTACCACACTACTCGGGGGGGTGGAAAACTCGGAACTAGATGAAGAGTTCACAATTGTGGAGGTGGAGTTTGCCATGGGGCAGCTGCGTACTACGTCTGCCGCAGGTCCGGATGGGGTTACTAATAAAATGCTGAGAAACCGCGATTTCAAATCGGTCAGGGCGATCACTGACTTGATAAATGAGTATTGGGTGGCCGGGGAGATCCCAGCACAATGGAAGCATGCTAGGATTATATTTATTTCGAAGCCAGGCAAGAAACTCAGCTTGGAAAACCTGCGCCCCATATCGCTGACATCATGCGTGGGCAAATTGATGGAGATCGTGGTTCTCAACAGGCTTCAGAATTATGCAGAGGACAAGGCCATCTTTCCCCCAACTATGATAGGTTTCAGGGCCAATTTGTCCACACAGGATGTCATGATACAGTTAAAACATGATGTCGATCCCGGGCATGGCACGGGCACCAAAGCTGTATTGGGGCTTGACCTGAATAAAGCTTTCGACAATGTTTCGCATGAGGCAATATTGAATAACCTATCGGAAATTGGCCCAGGGGTCGGGACATTTCGCTACATCAGATCATTCTTGGAGGGCCGAACCGCCGAAATTTCAATAGGAGATATCAAATCGGACTCATTCGCGTTGGGAGGCAAAGGGACGCCGCAGGGTTCAGTTTTGTCACCGTTCCTGTTTAACATCGCCTTAATTAAAATACCGCCGAGGATGGAGGAGATACCAGGACTCAAACACACATTTTACGCAGATGATATTACTCTATGGGTAACTAGGGGTAGTGACGCGCATCTGGAAGAAACACTACAACAGGCAGTTAATATTGTCGAAGAGTTGGCAGGAGAGGCGGGACTTTCATGCTCTCAGACCAAGTCCGAGCTCTTTGTGGTTCGGGACAAACCCAGAGGGCTACATGCAAGACACTATATTCCGCCACCGCCGTTAGAGGTAAAGGTAGGGGGTAGGCCGGTAGCTGAAGGTCAAACGATTAGAATTCTTGGCCTATATCTGCAAACTAACAGGAAGAATATGGTGGCCCTTGAAAAACTTAAGACCACGGTCAATGCTACTGTCAGGCTAATCAGAAGAATCGCTAACTGTAAGAGCGGGGTTAAAGAAAAAGAACTCTGTAAGCTGGTACAGGCATTTGTGCTCAGCAGGATTACTTACGCGACACCTTATATGAAGTTGGATGCTGCAGAAAAAGGTAAGGTCGAGGCTATGATCTGGCAAGCTTACAAGGCAGCGCTTGGGTTGCCTAACAACACGCCTACAGAAAGGCTGTTAAAACTAGGGGTACACAACACCCTGGATGAATTATGGGAGGCGCATCTAGGGATGCAGCACGCTAGGCTTTCGACAACCAAAGCGGGCAGGATCATATTGGAAAAGATTGGCATTGGAGCAGAGGCTGCCACTGGGGGCACTGAAATTCAGGTGCAGCGAGAGTTACAAAAGGCCCTGTACATAAAACCTTTGCCCAAAAATATGCATCCGATTCACCATACGCAGCGCAAGCAGGCAAGAGCTTTACATGTTGAGTACGGCGAGTACAAAGCGGCAGTCTATACAGATGTTGCGGAATATAAGGACAAAGACGCCTTTGTGATTATGGTGGTGGACAGGCGGGGACGCTTGGTCGCCTCTGGATCGGTCAAAACCCGCTCCTCGGAAACTGCAGAGGAAGCGGCAATAGCGCTAGCTATAACTAATTCGCAGTCGGATTTGATTTTCGGTGATTCAAAGACAGCCATCCGAAATCTGGCGAGGGGCAGAATATCGGCGACCGCCGCACGATTTCTGCATGGGGCCACGGGACGAGAAATTAGAGAAATAGAAATTGTTTGGGTACCAGTACACTCTGGGAACCCTGGGAACGGGGCGGCTCACCTGAATGCTCAAGGTTTCGTAAGCCAGGTAGGTGAGCCGCCAGTTCCGGGGAGGTCCGCGAGAGATGGGCTGGTGTCCTTTCAGACATAATGAATCATTATAAACTAGAGCCGAGGTTTTATCCGCCCCCGCACAAGCGGTTGACTAAGGCGCAGGAATGCGTCTAGAGAAAACTGCAGACGCAATCTTTTCCCAACCCTTACGTGTTCAACAAAATGTACCCGGAGGACATTAAGCCGCAATGCAAATGGTGTCAGGCTGTGGCAACATATGATCACGTACTTAAGGAATGTAGCATAGTGCCGCCACCTGTGGATATTATGCGTGATCCCTCTCTTGAGCACTGGGAGGCCGTGTTGACCAGCTCAGACCCAGTCGTCCAGTTAAGGGTCGTGGAGTGGGCCACATAGGTCGCCGCCAACGTTGGGTTGATGGCCATCTAACACAGAATCATCCTCAGTTGCTTTCTGACGAAATAAAGTTTTAACATCTATCCATAAATCCATTTCGTCAATGTTTACGACGCCGATTCAGGCAACCTATGGAAGCTTTTCTTTTGATGAAGGCACATCGGGCATATTTTTTTCGTGTTTATGGTCGGCTCGGTGTTCACGTCGTTGGCGCACAGTGTGATTGTGTTTGTCGTTGCTATATGCTTTGTGAATGTGAATAGTTAGATGGTGTTCGCGTTTGGAACCGCTGAATTATGTGGTTCGCCTGAGGTTGCGTGAAGACCACGATGTCTAGGACTCGTCAACCTGTTTCAGTACTGACATCCGTGATATTTACATCTGTTGTGTGTGAGGTGGTGACGGTGTGGTAGTCGGTACGTGTCGCCAGTTTTGCTGGGTGCGTTTGTAGTTTTGTGGTTTGCGCGGCCGTTCGGCAAGCTTAGATTCTTGCGCTTGTTCGACGAATACTTTGTTTTACATGCGTAGTAGCATCAAACTGGTATTAGCTGAGCTGTTAAATGCGCAGTACTTGAACCACTACATCATTCAGAAAAGCTGCTGACCATTTCTGATTTCAAAGTACAGGCATCACACGATATAATTTCGATGGCTATCCAGTCAAAGTTTCTTGATTGCGTTAGATGCGAAGATGAGTCGATCACGGTCCATAAATTCACCTTCGATAGAAAGTGCCAATGTGACACCCGCATGCTCAATCAAGCCTCGCTATTCGCTTCCATGGCTGCACGAGCAATGAAAAAACATTCGATTTTGAGCGTGCGGCTAGCACCCCAGGGTTTCTGCGCATGCAGCAACATATGTGGCTGCGGACTAGTTGGTATTCCTTACTTCAAACTGCTCAGCGGTAAGCACAGCAGCACAAGTGAGACGAGAATTAGCACCGATATCCAATTGAAATTTATCTCAACTCCCAAATGTGTTGCCTACTAAAAACAACATGCTTGTGCTGAAAACAAAAAAAAAAATCGAAGTAAAGTATAATATTACAGAGACCGCAAAAAAAAAACGAAAAGCGGTGACATAAAACATGCCAATGAATCCAGGTAAGCCAGTTCTTTGCAGTCGAAAGTATTGAAGGTTCTGGGTGCCATCATGAGGATGAGTTATAAGAACTTGTGTTTTCTGAAACAGGCACTGGCAATCGTATTTCTAATTATGAGAACCCAAAGAAATGTCTCTATCCATGTATTTTACTTTTTGCAAATTACTCTGTAACCATATGTTTAGATACTTTCCCGTTTTACCAATGCACTGAATAAGCGATCTCATTTATGTAATTGAACTTGTGATGTTAAAAGAGCTTTAAACCATGGCCAATCTATACATGGCAAAACTTTGTTGACTGTGCAGGAGGCATCGATTACAGCTTCTCTTGGTTCTGTAGACACAGTTATGTGGGTCAATGAGACAAGTGCCTAATTATACGGTTGCAGGAACATTGTCAAAAGGTAAAAACCAAAGATAGAGATTGTTCTTGGGCTTCTGATTGTTAAAAATGTGGTTGCCAGCCTCTGTTCGAGAAAACAGAAGCTATTGCAGCTCACCTTTATGATATTACCCCACCGCAGTAGTCTAGTAGCTAATGTACTCGGCTGCTGACCCGCAGGTCGCGGGTTCAAATCCCGGCTGCGGTGGCTGCATTTCCGATGAAGCCGGAAATGTCGTAGGCCCATGTGCTCAGATTTGAGTGCACGTTAAAGAACCCCAGGTGGTCGAAATTTCCGGAGCCCTCCACTACGGCGTCTCCCATAATCATATGGTGGTTTTGGGACGTTAAACCCCACAAATCAATCAAATCATCAACCTTTATGAATGATAGCACCAGGATTATCATTGAGGCTGCATGAACAGCTAAAAGAAGCTGGTGACATTACACCTTCGATGTTCCTATCTGCTGAAGAACTGGCTTGCCTGTATTTTTTTTTAATTGGAACTTTCACATCCATGTAACAACAAACTTCGCAAACACTTGTTTGGTCCCATAGCCTAATTGGCTAGTAGAGGGACCAATTGTGTGACATACCTACATACTTGCGCAAGCGGTTACACAGCGACAAAGGACATCAAACTGGATACAATGTTTAAAAATAGAAAAACAAAACAAAAAGGACATGATTGAATTCTACAAAGAAACATAGCGCAGAACATAGCTACTTATAGCACAGAATAATACTAGCACTAGAATAATAATAATCACAATAATATTAACACTAAATGACTATACAGTCGTATTACTTAGAAAGTTCGCATGAAGTGGATACTTCATGGCCAACGAAAAGTTTCTCCGCAGGGGCGCCTGCGCAAGTAGGCGTTTGGTGTGTAACGACACCACGGACCCGAGCTAATGGGGGGGGGAGGGTTTCTACTCCCTCCCACGCCTAGCCGTGCGTGGCTTTGCCGTGTCCGGGTAAAAGGGGATCCTGGGGGTTGAGCCGACGCCGGGTGATTGGACCTTTAAGGCCCTCCAGCGGAGGCAACACACCCCTTTGGCCCCGGCTTCACGTAGACAGCACCCCTGGGCTGACCGACCCAGGGGAAATCCGCAGTCGCCTTTTCCTATCTCTCTCTCCCTACATCTTCGTCTTTCTTACTTTTTTAGCTTTCCTGTCTACTTCTCTCTTCTGCTTACTTCCAATTTTTTCGGCGGCAAGGGTTAACCCTGTGCAAATAGCCTACCTTGGCCTAGGTGCATTGGGTTATAGCAGAGTTGTACGGCTGACGTCTGCAAGCTTTCAGCATCAGCAAACTTGCAGCGTCCCCTCGTTGGGCTCCGTGGTGGGTGGCCGCCAACGCTGCTGAACAACATAAAATTAGCATGCACTAAGCATTCCCCTTACTTAGGGATCGTGCCTCCTCAAAGCGGGTACGCACCGAAGATATCAATTTTTTCATCCGGCCAAGGCAAATCTTTCCTAATTTCCGCGTTATACACTGTGAGAAAACTAACAAGCAAGCCAGAACTGTATCCCCCTTCGTAGTGGCTAGGTGCTTAACCGAAACTCTCGGTGCCGGGTACAAGGTTACCAAAATGGCCAGCGATCTACTCCTTGAGATACGTGACGAAGACCAATTCGATAAACTGAACGCCCTCACAACGTTTGGAGGCACACCCATCAGTATTACGCCACACAGGTCCATGAACTCATTTCGCGGGGTCCTATCGGACGCAGATTTGCTTGACCTGTCCGAAGCTGAACTTCTGGAAGGATGGAAGAGCCAGAACGTGACAAACGTACAGCGTATTAAGATAAGAAGAGATCAAAAGGAAATACCAACCAAACACTTAGTACTTACTTTTGCTTCGAGCTATTTGCCGGAAACCATTCAGACTGGGTACACAAAGACATCCGTGAGGCCATATATTCCCAACCCCCGCCGTTGCTTCCAATGTCAGAGATATGGCCACGGCTCGCAAAGCTGTCGTGGCCGGAAAACTTGTGCTCTGTCTGGAGTCGTGGGCCATGCGTCCGACAACTGCGAAGCACATGCACACTGTGTGAACTATGGCGGTAATCATGCCGCGTACTCACGTTCCTGTTCTTTCTGGAAAAAAAAAAGATCATCACTTCAAAAATAAAAGAAAACATTACATTTAAAGAAGCAAGAAAAAGAGTCTCGCCATTTTATGGCCGCACATATGCTGATGCGGTGCGCCAGGGGGCAGTGTCGCACCAGCCCTCGCCACTCCTCCGGCCTGCGCAGAGCGAGCCATTGGCTGTGGCGCTTGCCCCCAAGGCGGCAGTAGTTGAGTCTACTCCGCCTACTATTGAACAGAGACCAGAGACTCCAGGGTCCTCGGGTCTCAAGGCCTCACCTCGCCAGGCGAGGCCCAAACTTCGAAAAACCAGCTCGCATGAGCGGGCATCCAGTGCCTCCGAGAAGGCAATGGATACGGCGGCACCCCTGGTGCCAAAAGAGCGGCGCGGCTCTCTGGAGCGCGCCAAGGGAACTAAAAAGCTCATAACAGGGCCTGATAATAGCCCTGTTACTTGAACTCGACCTTTCACCTTAAACAAGTCACTCCCTTAACGTACACACAGCACTACTTTACTTCCAATATGGAAACACAAATTATGCATTGGAACGTTATAGGCCTGCTTAAAAACCTCGACGACGTCCAAGAGCTTTTATACAAACACTCACCTCAAGTGCTGTGTGTACAGAAAACACACCTAAAATCCTCCAATACAAATTTTTTACGTGCTTACGTCATATACCGAAAGGACCGAGATGATGCTGTGGCGTCATCCGGTGGCGTAGCCATTATTATTAACCAAGGAGTAGCGTGTACACATTTACCACTCCAAACATCCCTTGAGACGGTGGCTGTTCGAGCGGTACTTTTAAACAAACTCGTCACCATCTGCTCTTTGATGTACCTCCCCACCAACGTCTTGAAAGACGTGAATTCCAGTCTTTAATAGACGAACTGCCTGAACCTTATTTGCTTCATGGAGACCTAAATGCACATAGTGGACTGTGGGGCGATTCTCGCTGTGATGCATGAGGTCGTCTCATTGAACGATTTCTCTTCCGGTGCCTGTTTGTTGAATAGGAAAGAGCCAACCTGCTATAACGTTGCCAACAAAACTTACTCGTCTATAGACCTCAGCATCGTATCACCTTCACTCCTACCCCTACTGAAATGGAAAATCATAAATAATCTATATGGAAGTGATCATTTTCCTGTAGTGTTGAGTTCACCAACAAGATATGAATGTCCTCTACACGTTCCCAAATGGCTGATAAACAAAGAAGACTGGGAACAGTTCCATAACACAACACCACATGTTTGAGTTGGACAGACATATGTAGGTTAAGCATAAATGAATCTGTGCAGTACTTCACAGCTTTTCTAACTGACGCAGCAGCCAAGTGCATACCGCAAACATCTGGAATGCCCGGCAAACGACACGTCCCATGGTGGAACACAGAGTGTCGTAATGCGCGAAAGGAACAGAACAGGGCATGGGGGTTGCTTCGGAACTCACCAACAGCCGAAAATCTTGACACCTTCAAGAAAATAAAGTCTCAAGGCAGGAGAACCCGTCGGCAGGCCAGAAAAAAAAGCTGGCAGAAGTTTTTGTCAGGGATCAATTCATCTACAGAGGAGGCTAAAGTCTGGAACATGGTCGGTAGGATAGCAGGAAAACAAGTACACACACTTCCACTCGTAAACACTCAGGGTGATACCTTGGAAGACCAGGCAAACTTCCTCGGTGCACACTTTGAACGGGTATCCAGCTCGTCCCACTATACTGACACTTTCCAAAAATACAGAAGAATAGAAAAGCAGAAACTAGAACACAAATCCACTAGATACGAGGCATATAACCAAGCTTTCAGTCTAGCTGAGCTCCGAACATCTCTAAACTCCTGCAGTACTTCTGCCCCAGGTTCTGACCGTGTGGAGTATGACATGTTAAAAAACCTACCAGCCGAAACACGAAAAACCTTACTTTGTTTGTACAATGCTATCTGGTTTTCTGGCACTATCCCTACCTCCTGGAAAGAGGCTATTATTATTCCCATTTTGAAAGAGGGCAAGGACTCTTCTTTAGCTTCAATTTATAGGCCTATTGCACTTACAAGCTGCTTGTGCAAAGTCTTCGAAAAAATGATAAACTGCCGACTTGTACATATCCTTGAAACAAACAATTTGCTCGACCTATTTCAGTGCAGATTTCGAGAAAGTAGATCTACCACAGACCACCTTGTTCGTATCGAGGCACAGATCAGAGACTCCTTCGCCCATAAACAATATTTTCTCTCTGTGTTTCTCGATATCGAAAAGGCTTATGGTACAACATGGCATTTTGGAATTCTAAGAGACCTGTCCAATTTTGGTGTACGCGGAAGAATGTTTCATATAATCGAAAGTTACCTGTCAAACCGGACATTCCGTGTCCGTGTGGGCAGTGTTCTCTCCCAAACATTTGTCCAGGAAACAGGCGTGCCACAAGGTGGTGTGCTTAGTTGCACACTTTTTATTATCAAAATGAATTCTTTGTACTTGTCCATCCCCCACAGTATGTTCTATTATACATTGTCGACGACGTTCAGCTTGGATTCAAGTCATGCAACTTGGCAATGTGTAAGCGGCATGTTCAGCTGGGTTTAAACAAGGTCTCCAAATGGGCAGATGAAAACGGATTTCGACTTAACCCACAAAAAAGCACGTGTGTCTTGTTCTCTCGAAAGAGAGGCATGCACTCGGAACCTGACATTCGACTGAACGGGCAACGTCTGTGGGTCAAAGCCGAGCATAAATTTTTAGGCTTAATCTTGGACAACAAGTTGACCTTCGTACTGCACATCAAGTATTTAAAAACAAAATGTTTAAAAGCCATGAATGTTATAAAAGTGTTGTCACGTACTACTTGGGGTAGTGATAGGCAATGCCTCATGAATCTGTATAGAAGCCTCATTCGCACCCGCTTAGATTATGGGGCCATGGTTTATCAGTCTGCGAATCAAAGTGCTTTGAAGATGCTGGATCCCGTGCACCATTCGGGCATCCGCCTTTCTACGGATGCTTTTCGCACCAGCCCCGTAGAAAGCCTTTGCGTTGAGTCAAATGAGTGGTCGCTTCATCTGCAAAGAACCTACATGTCCTTTGTATATTTCCTTAAGGTGAAAGCAGACAAGAGGCACCCCTCATACTCTACTATTAATGACTTGTCGAGCTCCATTCTTTTTCAAAACAGGCCTTCAATGAGGCAGCCCTTCTCAGTTCGCCTGAAGGGTCTAGCTGAGGACACTGGAGTGTCACTCGAACACAGTTTAATGGCTCCTGTAGCATACCCGCCACCGTGGCAGTGGCAGACTATAGATTGCGATGTGTCTTTCCTAGAAGTTACAAAACTTGCGCCTATTGCCCATATCCGAACATACTTCCTGGAACTTCAACACAAATACACACGTCCTGAGCTCTTTACAGATGCCTCCAAGTCCAACTCCTCTGTGTCCTACGCTGCTGTCGGCCCATCCTTTTCGGATGCTGGCCCTCTACATCCAGGCACAAGTATCTTCACAGCGGAAGCTTACGCGATACTTGTGGCGGCTAAACACATCAAACAATTACAAATACAAAAAGCAGTAATTTATACAGACTCCCTCAGTGTGGTAACGGCTCTGCACAGTCTTAAAAAACAAAAAAACCCGGTCCTCGTCTCACTCTACTCCATTTTATGCACACTCTACACACTCAACCGACATGTTGTTGTGTGCTGGGTGCCAGGGCACCGTGAGATTCAAGGCAACATGATGGCGGATCAGCTTGCTGCGTCCGCCCACGAAAGCACCGCCATTACACCAAAATCAATCCTGGCCCTTGATCTTAAGCCGTCTCTCAAACGAAAACTCAGGGACTACTGGCAGAGCAAGTGGGATACACACACACAAAACAAACTACACGTTATCAAGCCACACCTTGGCCATTGGCCACCAGTATCAAAATCACGTCACACAGAGGTAACATTAACGAGGCTCAGGATAGGACACACATACACGACACACTCATATCTTTTCTCCGGTGGCGATCCACCATTGTGTGACAGATATGGTGAAGCACTAACAGTTCTTCACATTTTAATTCAGTGCAAACAATTGGACACTCTAAGAAAACAACACGTTCCTTCACCCTACCGACAACATATACCTTTACACCCTGCAATGTTCGTCGGTAGGGAACCGCTTTTTAGTCACAAATCATTGTTAGCGTTTTTAAAAGAAATTCATAGCTTTCATGTCATATACCCGGGCATACCGCAGCACGACCTCTCCAGAGAGGTTTTCGCTGCGGTGGCTACACAATAAAGCACTTGCCTCACGGCCCTTGGACGCAAGGGTATGAACGAGTGAGGCACTTGTGCTAATGCCATACATATCCACCATCGTTTTTATTATCATTACCTTTTGCCATCTATTCGCACCACACACACCTTTCACGGCATGGTCATGATTTTATTAATTGTATGTTTTTACCCGCTTTACTGCGAGGAATTTTATGGCCCTTATACAGCCGCTAATCACAATCATTGTCCACATTCCTTATCCCATGAACTGGCGCTCTTTGGCCATCAAATGGCCCTTGCGCCAAGAAACACCATATATCATCATCATCAATGAAAAGTTTCTGGCATCTTTCACATCAGTCGGTATCCCATTCCATATGAGAGCGCCGTGAAATTCTATGAGCCTTCGACCGTAGGCATTTCTGGCTACCGGTAAATTAAAACAGTGATTCTCTGCAGCTCTTGTACAGTGCGCGGGTAACGTAAAGGTGCTTAATGGGAATGGCTCATCACGTTTCATTATTCCATGCACTATATCAGCAACACTGGACACGTGGACAGAGTCCAGTGGAAGTACAATGCATCATTTGAAACAGTTGTTTTGCAGTATGCGTCCTGTTTGAGTATGTGATAATCTGGACTGCCCTCTTTCGCAGGCGGCTAATACATTTCAAATGAGTTTTATATGTACTGCCCCACGATGCTATGCAGTAGCTCAAGTGACTGTGCACGAATGCAAAATATAGGATGCGTAAAATCGATGCGCCAAAACATTCACGGGCTTTCAGTAGCGTGTGACACCCATATGCTAGCTTGGAGCATTCATCATCATGTGCTATTTTGCCTTAGTTTTTTTTTTTTTACAGTTTGTTTGAGTGGACTTTCACTTAATTTATTTTTTCTTACCATCAGCATGTTAATATTTTGTATGTGGGCTATATATTGTATGTTCTATAAATTTCAGTTAGAAGCCTGTGCTTATCCTCGTGTCACTAGTGTTGCTTTATCTGCAGTTGCGCTGACTATTTTCAAATCTCTGCACAGATACATTGTATGCATGTTGAAATTGACACTGTCAGACTCGCTCGCTGGATTCCGTGCCGACTGGTTGTGCCCTCGCGATCTCCGACAATAGCGCAGCTCTGGCCGATTGGGTTGGTCCTACGCCACATCCTGCCGCTGGACCCCTACGATGATATTAGCGCAGCTTTGGCTGACTGGATTAGCCCTAGGCCATCTTCTGTCGCCGACAAGAGCTCTCGCAAGTGGTGCCCCGTCCTCAGACTCCTGTGACCGTGTTTCTATCTTTCCTATCTCTCCCATGTCGTCGCTCACTGTCCTTGCGCATCTCTCTCTCTCTCTCTCTCTCTCTATATATATATATATATATATATACCTTTACTTCTATCCTTTTAATCCCTCCTTACTCCCATTCCTCGTGAGCTACTGTTGAGGTGTCGCACTTTGATGCAGACAGTTACGGGGCTCATTTTTCTCCTCTTTTCTCTTTAAGAATCACATAAGAAATCGACACAGCGAAACAACGAAGATGCAGAAAGAACAAATACACATCACTGCGCCATCTCCCAACTAACCTTATGAGAAAGCACACCATTAGAAGGAAACCGAAAGTATCAAACTCCCCTGATCTGGTGGACCACAATGTTGTTGTCAGTGTTGTTGTCACGTGATAACAATGGGACAGAAATATTGAGGCAGATTTCCAATAGTGGTGCCAAGCCTCAAAGAACTGATACTGAACAAACATCCTTGTTTTTGTGTTATTAGTATTTTTTTCTTCCTCTTTTTCTTTTTATCTGTTATTTCTGTCTTCTTTTCTACAATTTGTTTTTGTCCCTATTTTAGATTCTATTCTACTTCTCTTTTTCACCTTTCTCCCTCACTTTTTGATTCTGTTCCTTCCTCATTCTTTCTATGCAACACCTTCTCCCTCCCCACCCTGTTCCTCACTCGCCTATCTTTCTAACCCGCTTGCCCTCTATACTATAAAAAGCCTTGATAAATTTTGCTAGCGTGCCTGGATAGCCAAGTGGGTTTTTTCAGATTGTCAGTACATAGATTTGAATGCCATGTCATTGAAATTTGTTTATGCCAACATTTCATTCTCTTTGCACTCATTCTCTAGTCCATCAGTCTTAATGCATCCCATGCCGGACGTGTCGGGGCATATGTTGTGGGAGTGAAGCACAGCAGGAAGAGATGAACACGATGCCAAAGAGCATGTGCGCGTTCATAGTGATAGTTATTTCTGTTCTCCCATCGCTAACCAATGCTCTGCTTAAACAGCTCCACTTTTAATATAGAAAAAAGTTGTCACATGCCCAATCTTTGACCATGTTCCAAAAAATATTCCAATTTGTTCTTAAGTGTGTGTGCACCATCCGAGTATCAAAGCATTTTTTAGCAAAATAAAGGTATGTTGATTGTTTCGATCTATCCATCTATCTAGCTACCTGCGTCTGGGTGCTCGGGTGGTCACCTCCTTTACTAGTACGTACCAAAACTGGCATAAAAGAGTATGAGTGTACGACAAACATGACTGACGCATTATGGCTTGAATGACATGAAATACCTGTCGAGTAAAGCATGAAACCTTTTCCCATACACATCTGGTGCATACCCATTCCCCATGAAACTCGGGCGTGTCCCGCAGGTTAGAAGCCCACAATAAGGCTTCATTCTCAAGTATCGCTGAAACAGACATTGGAAATCTTATCATGATAACTTTAAAAAGCATATGTCAAAAAAAAAAACCTGCTGGCTCTTTCTGTGAATATGCCGGAGAGTAAAATATTTAGATCACACAGAATAAAAATCACAGTTAGAGCCAAAAATGAACCCAGGCATTTTGTGAAGTAGCCAATTTTTCTACCCCAAAGCCACACGACTGCTTAAAGTTGCGTACACCACGGTGGATCAGGGGCTAAGGTGCTCGCCTGCCGACCTGAAGTTCGGGAGTTTGATTCCGGCCAGGGCAGTTACATCTCTACAACTTTTTACAATGCAACAAGCGAACACGCCTACGAAGAATTATTATTATTATACTATTTGCTTTGCAAGAGGGTGCTTCATGTATGAAATCAGTGGGCACGGCGGCAACACATGGGCGATGTGCTCAAACAACTTTGTTTCGACAGGTGATTCTTATCTGCGCTTCCTTCTATGGGAACGCATGGAGTATGCGCCTGGGCGACCCGGCTGCTGCGGTTGATTCTGCCAAATTGGAACTTCACCCGTTTATCATCGACAACCTCGACATCAGGAACCAAAGTGGAACAGCGCCGTGGCAAGACTGTATAAAGCAAGCACCCTCGCCGGCAACATCCAGTGGGCACGGCGGCAACGCATGGGCGATGTGCTCAAACAACTTTCTTCTGTTTCAACAGGTGATTTTTATCTGCGCTTCCTTCCATGGGAATGCATGGAGCATGCGCCTGGGCGACCCAGCTGCTGCGGTTAATTCTGCCAAATTGGAACTTCACCCGTTTATCATCGACAACCTCGACATCAGGAACCAAGGTGGAACAGCGCCGTGGCAAGACCGTATAAAGCAAGCACCCTCGTTGGCAACATCCAGTGGGCACGGCGGCAATGCATGGGCGATGTGCTCAAACAACTTTCTTCTGTTTCAACAGGTTAATTCATACCCGTCTTATAAGAGCGACAATCGCTTTCTCGTAGTGATGCCATGCCCACGGGTGGTGTATTCTGCTTTTTCATCACTGTGATTGCTGTTGTCGGGTGACGTTGAGACGAACCCTGGACCCGATATAAAAGTACTTGTACAAAGGTTGTGTGATGGCCAAAAGGCAATTCAGGCCAACCTAAGCGGCCCTAGCGACAGGCTTAAGGCCCTGGAAGACATTGTACAGCTTTGTAGGGACCAAGCGGCAAGTCTTGCTGAACTAAAAGACACAACTGAGAGGTTGAATTCAGCTTTGGAAAAGCAACGGGAAAAGCTTGTTGCTTTAGAAGACAGAATGCGGCGAAACAATCTCATGGTGTTTGGTATACCGGAGACTTAAAATGAAACTTCAGAAGAACTTGAAAAAAAGGTAGTTGTAGAAGTATTAAAGAAAAACCTCGGTGTTAATGTGAAAACGATAGAGCGGATGCACAGAGTCGGAAAGCCACATCACAACAAATCCGCAGAAGAGCCCTTAAGGCCTCGGCCAGTAATACTGAAGCTTTATTTATTTATTTATTTATTTATTTATTTATAATACCCTCAGGGCCAAATGGCATTACAGAGGGGAGTGGATTACATTGAATAACACATGGTACATGGTGGGGAGGGAAAAAAACAGCGTTAGTACGAATATAAGCAAAAGTCAGCGTACAAACAAAAATACATTAAATAGGTCCTGCGTATACAATGTTAGCTACGGTATCACGAAAAAGATGGTTGTCATTAATAGCAACAATTTCAGGGGGAAGGTGGTTCCACTCGCGAGAAGAACGAGGCAGGAACGACTGCGCAGCTGTGTTAGTACGATAGGTGATAATTCCAACCTTGTGACGGTGATCGACACGGTTGGAAAAATACTGGGGTTGCAAAATAAGTTTGTCGCGCAAGATGGGGTGGTGATACAATTTATGAAAAGTTTTCTTCGAAGTGACAGAGTAGGCAGGGACAGATTATTTTTCATTGCAGATATACTGGCAGTGCGATTGTAGTTCAATAATATGAAGCGTGTGGAATTATTCTGAACTAGCTCAAGCGATGTAATTAAATTAATGTGGCTGGCATCCCAAATCGAAGAAGCATATTCTAGTTTAGGTCGTATTAATGTTTTGCACAGGGCTAATTTCAATGAAGATGGAGCTTTGAAAAAGTTACGGCGTAGGTACCCAAGCGTACGGTTAGCTTTGTTGATCATTTGTTCGACATGCATTGCCCAAGAGAGATTGGATGTTATGTGGACGCCTAAGTACTTGTACGAGTTAGTAGATTCAAGAGGTATGTCGTTTAAGTAGTAAGTAAATTGGCTGCAAACACTGCGGGACACGCGCATGGCTTTACATTTGTTTATGTTCAATTCCATTAACCATGTACGGCACCAGTTATCAACAGTGTTAAGGTCTGATTGAAGAGTACACGAATCAATTATGTTATTTACCTCACGAAAAATAACGCAATCATCAGCAAATAAATGAATTCTGGATTTAATGTGGCAGGAGAGGTCATTAATATAAATTAGAAATAAGAGAGGCCCAATTACCGATCCCTGAGGAACGCCAGAGTGTACTTCAGTAAAACAAGAATTATACCCGTTAGCGTAAACAAATTGTGAGCGATTTGTGAGAAAACATTCAATCCATTTAAACACGTTATGATCAAGTTTCAGTTGGCTTAGTTTGTGAAGTAAAAGTTTATGACATACCTTATCAAATGCTTTGGAAAAATCCAAAAAGATGCAATCAGCTTGTGATGAGTTGTCCAAAATGCGGTGTAATCTGTTAGTAATCAAATGCTTTGGAAAAAATCCAAAAAGATGCAATCAGCTTGTGATGAGTTGTCCAAAATGCGGTGTAATCTGTAAGTAAATGATACCAGTTGTGTATCACAGGAGTATGATTTACGAAAGCCGTGCTGAGATGACGTGAAGAAGGAATTACTTTCAAGAAAATTTACAAGGTTTGTGAATATGATGTGCTCTAATAGCTTACAGCACGTACTGGTAAGGGAAATGGGACGATAATTAGCAGGGGAACTTTTACTACCAGATTTATGAATAGGAACTACGTACTTTCCCGATTTTCCATTCAGATGGGAGAGTAGAAGTGTCGAGTGATTGTTGGAATATCTTGGCTAATATGACCACACTTTGGCAGCAGCAGCGGATCTGCGCACAGCCTACTGAACCATTGCATATTGTTTTTACAGCGCATGTCGTCGGTGCACTGCCCCGTGTCAAGGGAAATACGGTGGTCATCGTGGGAGTGACTGCTGACCTTTCAAATAGCCTCGACGCATCGCCCCGTATCATATCAGGGCACGGCTGTGATCATCGTGGTCGTGTTTTTGTTGTGCCCCGCTGTGAGCGCCACCTGGATAGCTGTTCAGCTCGGAGCATCTCCGGGTGTACTGAACCACACTTTGGCAGCAGCAGCGGATCTGCGCACAGCCTACTGAACCATTGCATATTGTTTTTACAGGTACTAAAGTTCTTCACTGCTGTTGCTGTGGGTTCTTGACGGAACGTCCCAGCTGCTTTGGAGGTTGACATCGCTTTTCATCGCTGCGTGTGCTTTTTTCAACGCGCAGCGCATGTCGTCGGTGCACTGCCCCGTGTCAAGGGAAATACGGTGGTCATCGTGGGAGTGACTGCTGACCTTTCAAATAGCCTCGACGCATCGCCCCGTATCATATCAGGGCACGGCTGTGATCATCGTGGTCGTGTTTTTGTTGTGCCCCGCTGTGAGCGCCACCTGGATAGCTGTTCAGCTCGGAGCATCTCCGGGTGTACTGAACCACACTTTGGCAGCAGCAGCGGATCTGCGCACAGCCTACTGAACCATTGCATATTGTTTTTACAGGTCAGTACTATCGTTGTTTCTTTCCTTAGTGTTCTGTTGCTTTCTGCTGCTGCTGCTGCTGCTGCCATAGTGTTTTTAGTGTTTTTTGATGTCGCCAGCCGAAATGGAAAAACATTTTAAAGAGTTGAAACAAGAGTTTCGCGAAATGCGGACTGCCCTGGAGAGAGAGCTGCGTAAGGAAATACGTGATGTGAAAACAAGTCTAGACTTTTTTAATAAGCAGTTTGAAGAAATTTCGGCTCTGTGCTCGCGGCTTGAAAAAGAAAACGGTGAGCTAAAGGCTCAAAATGATGTTCTGAAGACTGATTGCAGTCAGCTGAAGCAGGTCGTTCTCAACAATGAACGTAGGACTACCGCCCTAGAACAGTACTCGCGAAACCGAAATATTGAAGTGAAAAATGTTCCTTTCGTGGAGGGTGAACGGTTGACCAGGGTCGTTCAGAAGATTGGTGAAGCTGTCGGCGAATCAGTGAAAGAAGATGACATAGAAATTTGCCATCGCGTGACTGCTAAGGATGCATCTTGCCCTCATATTGTTGTGCAGTTCAACAACCGGTCTAAGCGAGACGCAGTTCTGGAAAAGGCGAAAAAGTTGCGCTTAACGACAGCTGATATTGGTTTCCCAGGAAAGACATTTGTCTACGTCAATGAACACCTATGCTCACAGTTAAAAAAACTACTGGGACAAACTGTAGCGCGCAAGAAGGAAGCCGAATGGCGATTTGCCTGGACGAAAGGCGGCAAAATTTTTGCGCGAAAGGATGAGAAGTCGAGGGTGCTTCAGATAACTACTGAGAGCGATCTCGAAAAGATTGTTTAAATTTGTTGAGCTTCATCCTTTAGCAAAAAAAGCTAGAAGAAAAACAGGGCAAAAAGAAAATGGCTGCAGACTGCTTAACGCCACACCAGTTGAGCCTATTGGTATCTGGTAGAAAACACCACATTTCCTACCTTCATATAAATGCGCAATCAGCCAGAAACAAGGCAGATGAGATAGCAATACTGCTTGAATCGTTTGAGTTCTCCTTTGACGTCATCATGGTTACTGAAACCTGGTATCGCCATGAATCCGACGTTCTTCGTATACCTAGCTATGCCACGTATTTCTTGAACCGCAGTGATAAATTAGGTGGTGGTGTTATGCTCCTGGTCAAAGATGTGTTTGAGTGTGAAATACTCGAGGCTTTTTCTGTGGTTACTGACGATTACGAGATTATGACTGTAAAATGTTCTTCGGGTATTTTTTCTGTGGTATACCGCCCCCCCAAATGTAACATGTGCAACTTTTTTACGTTTTTAGACACTTTCCTGTCGTGGGTCAATGAAAATGGTTACAATCTTACTATCGGGGGTGACCTAAACATTGATATGCTAACTTCCAGCCCCCAACGTCTTGAACTTTGCAATATCATGGAATCAAACGCATTTAAAAATGTTATAAAACACCCCACTCGATTTCATGCCCAATCCTGCACACTTATCGACGTCATTATAACAAATAGCACAAGTGCACCTCTTTGCTCGGGTGTCCTTAAGACACATATTAGCGACCATTTGCCTGTTTACTCAATTTTAAGTCAAAAGAAGCTTCAACTTAGGGATGCAAAGCCACCGCCTACCCCATTCCGGTACATATGTCCTAGCACAATTGATATGTTCGCTGCATATATATCCAAGATAAAATGGGACGCTGTTTTCCGTGAAACTGATGCAGACACAGCGTATAATGTTTTCATCGAACGTTTTAGTGAAGCCTACAACAAGTGCTTTCCGCTCAAAGCAAAACGCAGACCACGCAAGGCAAGAAAGCCTTGGATTACTTCGGAATGCCTTCAAGCTATAAAAGTAAAAAATGCACTTTACCAGAAATTTCTAATATCTAGAGACAAAGAAGACTTGAAGACATTTAGAAAACATAGAAATACTACAAACTCCTTATTAAGGAAAAGCAAACTTGAATATTTTAGCAACCTTTTCAGCCCTGAAAAAACCAAAACGTCCGAAGCCATCTGGAAAAAGTTAAACATGTTGCTCCACCCACACTCGGATGATAGCACATACCCGACTAAACTCATTGTAGACAACCGCGTTCTAACTGGTGATGACCTTGCTGAAGCTTTCAATAAATTCTTTACCTCTATTGGAGAGAGCTCACACGACAATAATTTTGCGCGATTCATGGGTTCGCAAGTAGGCGAAAGTGCATTTCTATTTCCAGTGACTACACAGGAGGTTACGGCAGATTTCATGTCACTAAAGAATAGCAGGTGTTGTGACGTAGACGGCCTGGAAATCCGTCCAGTTAAGCATGTTATTCATGTCATATCTCCTATTTTAGAATACATCATTAACTTAATCTTCTCATTGGGCACGTTTCCTAGTCGTCTTCAGATAGCCAAAGTTTCTATTATTTTCAAAGGTGGTGACAAAAATAGCATGACCAATTACAGACCAATTTCTATTTTACCTGTATTTTCTAAAATAATTGAAAAGTTGTTACATAAACGAATAGTGTCATTCTTAACCAAGCACCACATTATGACGCCTTTTCAATTTGGTTTCACAAAGCAGCGCTCAACAGAAACTGCCCTACTAATGCAAAAAGAAATCATACTCGATGCATTTGAAAAGGAAATATATACACTTGGAATTTTTGTAGATTTCTCAAAAGCATTTGACAGAATCAACCACATTACATTAATTAAAAAACTAGAACACTACGGTTTTCGGGGGAACTTTATAAGTGTCATAAAAACCTATTTGAAATACCGACAGCAAAAAGTAGATATAAATGGCTACGCATCTAGTTTTAAAAAACTGTCACATGGCGTGCCCCAAGGAAGTATTCTGGGTCCCCTGCTTTTTAATCTGTATGTGAACGACTTGACAAACATCGATAACAATACAACATTTATTATTTATGCAGATGATACCAGCTTATTTTTTAAAGACTGCGATTTGCATAAACTAGTTGACAAAGCAAATAGTGTCTTGAAACTGCTGCACATTTGGAGCATAAGAAATTCGCTAATTATAAACACCTCAAAAACAAAATCTGTGCTCTTTCGTCCAATAAATAAGCCCGTAAACTGCGATTTATCATTAGTGATTGGCTCAGAATCTATAAGGATTGAACCGATAGTGAAAACTCTGGGAGTTTTTTTCCACGAAAACATGCTATGGAAGGATCAGGCTGAGTTTGTCCATGCTAAACTTTCTCGTACTGTAGGTATCTTATCGCGCTTACGTTTTCTCTTGCCACAAAAAATTAAACTCTTACTATATAATTCGCTATTTTTATCTACATTAAGCTATTGCTATCTAGTATGGGGCACCACATCGGAAAAGAACTTAGGCCGAATATATAGATTACAGAAAAAGGCTGTGCGCATAATTACAGGTGTTCCTCGCGATGAACATTCCAAACCCATTTTCGAAGCCCTTAATTTACAACCAATGCCTGAGATATACAATACAATTTTAATGAAGCGATATCGTACTTCCTTAAAGAATCACGACTCTTTTCTTACTGATTTAGCGCGTTTGACACCCTATACCTGCCCCTATAGCACACGAGCTACCGATGACTGGAAAATTCCTTACACACGTACTAACTATGGTCGCCAGATGATGAGCTACTTACTGCCACTAACCTTAAACAGTTTCTTACAATAAACCATTTATACTGCTCCGTTCTGTAAATGTTTTTCAACGTGTTAATAAAATGCAAATCGGCATGACCTTGAAGTACATGTTTTGATATTGTATAATAACTGATGATCTCATGCTGCTGTTGCTGTTGCTATGTTGTCAAATGGTGCGAAAGCCTTCGTCAAGCCTTAATGGCTTTTTGCTTTCGCCCCACAGCATCACTGTTGTGACTTTTGTAATGTCTCCTGTGATGTCGGAATAAACTGAATTGAAACTGAATGATGGAACTAATTTCTACAGTATTTCTTAAAAATTTACTATTAATCGAATCATAACCAGGGGAAGAATGGTTGCTTAATTTGTTGATAAGGGAAGCGATACCAGAAATGTCTACTAAAATTGGTGACATGGGGAGGTGATTGGAGCAAAAGGTGGAAGGAAGTGGAACATCAGATGTTTTTGTAAACTGGGCAGCACATGTGTTGTTGAGGGCTGTTGCACACTGATTGATGGGAACTGTGTCACCAGATGAGTCTTGCAATAAGATGTAATTATCTTTTGGGGGATTGATAACACGCCAAAACTTTTTTACATTTGTTTTTAACATTGACGGCAATACATTAGAGACGAAGTTATCTTTAGCTTGTTTGAGTGCCCTGATGTAAATACTAGATGCGGTATTATAAGTGGCCCATCGTTCGTTAGTTGGCGAGCGCTTAGCTGAACGATAAAGGCGTTTTTTCTTGTTAGACAGGCGTTTGATAGTGGTGTTATACCATGGCGATTGTGAGTGACTAGCAATAGTGTAGGTTGGTATGTGCTTTACGGTGAGGCGATGAACTTCGGCAGCAAACATATCCCAGTTAGACTGAACGGAACGGTTGTTAAAACCGGTCAGAAAGACGTCAGTAAATTCAGATAATTCACGATTGATAGCATCGAAGTTAGCTTTTTTTGTAATCGCAAATAGTTTTTTTCATTCTGATGCTTTTAGGAGGGGTAGCGTGTAAGTCAAAGGTGAGCAATGAGTGGTCACTAATACCTGGTAAACAGGTAATAGTTGAAGCATAGTCTGGATGGGTGGTTAAAATCAAATCAAGAGTGTTTTTCGTAGTAAATGAGAGTCGGGTGGGTTCGGTAACTAACTGTGACAAAGAGAAGACAGAACAAAAATCTAGGAAATCTTTAGAAAGCGCTGAAGAGGGTGATAAAAACGGAGGGGAGGTATGCCATTTGATATTTGGGAAGTTAAAATCACCAAGAAGGAACAATGGATACGATGGAAATCGACTGATAATAACATTGACAGAATCATGCAATTCGTTAACGAACGTAGAGGACGAAGATGGTGAACGGTAGCACACACCTATGATTACTTTGAGATGACCGAGCGTTAATAACGAGAAAACTATTTCTAGGTTACTGTTCACATGAATGGGAGATGAAAGAATGTCTCGCGAAACAGCTAGCAACACTCCGCCTCGGCGCTCCGTTAAATGTGACGCATTTACGAAAATTTCCGAATCACGCACGTGTTCAGGAAACCAAGTTTCAGTTAATGCGATTATGTGGGCAGAACATGAGTCTATTGCGCTTGATAACGAGTTGTGTTTGTTTAGAATGCTTCCTATGTTAGTAAAAAGTACAGAAACACGAGGCGTAGTCTGTCGGCCACTGCCCCTTGCGTTTACCTACGGTGACGTTCGTAGCAAAGTGTCGTTACTAGGACCAGAGCTTCGGCTACTTGATTGAAGTTGTTCGATGCTATCGCTAGCTGCATTATAAATGTAGATTTTGCGGTTGAAATGCAGTTTAGTGTAGCACAGTTGAAAATCGGGGGATCCGGGGTAGTTTTTGCCAAATTCAATTAACTTTTTACGAGCAATTCGAGTGCAGGGTGAATAATCTTCAGATACAGATATGTCACTTTCTTTGAAATGTATTCGCTTCGAGAGAATAAGCTCTTTTGTTTTGAAACTGGCAAGTTTTGCTAGGACAGGGCGACACTTGTTTGGGGAGTACGTACCGAGACGGTGGGCTTGTTCGATGGCGTTACTGGGGAGGGACATATCTGCATCGGCTAGCAAGGTATTTAGCTTCGACTCAGTTTCTTTCCAGGGTTCTTTGGCGTCAGGGATACCGTGAAATATCAAGTTGTTACGGCGAGACCGGTCTTCTAGTTCGTTTAGACGCAACTGCAAAAGGTTATTTTCAGTGGTTAGTTCTTCTATAGATTTCTCGGCGGTAGATAGTCGATCACTAAAGGCATCGAGATCCTTTAACTTGCTTTCAATTTGATATTATCGGCTTAGTATATTTGTCATTGTTGTTTCGATTCCTTTTTGGCCAGTCCTAATCGTTTTTACTTCTGTTAATAATTCTGCTTGACTCTTCGAACTAAGGAATGATTATAAGGAAAAGAAAAGGTTTTCAATAGCTGTGGAAAACTAAAAGGGAGTGGTATTTCGGCTAGCGACGACTATTCAAAAGAGACACTGAATAAGCGCAAGCTGCTCTGGAAGTCTGCGTTGAAAGAAAAAAAAGAAGGCTCGCGCGTGCGCTTGAACCGAGACATGCTTACTGTAGATAACGTCTACGTATGGGATTATTCTAAAAATAGCCGTGTCAGGATCCGGCAGTTGCCGAAAACCAAAGGTGCGCCGCCAAAGGATACACCAAGAAATAGTGACCAGTGAAATACCGTCATCCAGGATACAGATTTTCGACTTATAAACCTTAATGCTCGAATCTCGTGAATAAAGTCGGTGATTTAGAACATGTGCTCGCTAGTTATGACCCTCACGTAGTTATTGTTACCGAAACGTGGCTGCGACCAGAAATACAAGATTACGAGTTATTTCCTCCAGGTTTTAAGATAATACGTAATGATAGAGAAAATAGAGGAGGAGGAGTTGCAATCATAATAAAGGAAAATATTGAATTCGTAACCATGAATGGTATCCCTAATCACGAGAGCGCTTGGTGCCAAGTAAAATTAGGAACCAATTTAGTCGTAATAGGAGCAATCTATAGATCCCCTAACACATCAATTCAATACTTAGAGGCGATTCAGCACTATGTAGAACAACAGAAGACTCGAAACCAGCAGTTAATAATTGCCCGTAATTTTAACTTGCCTGGGGTTGACTGGAAATCACTTACCATAGAGTCACGGGAACGAGCTGACTGTGAAGTGCTGCTTGACATTGCTTTCGCTAACGATTTAACGCAGTTGGTACAGGAAGGCACTCGCAAAACGGGAACAGTGCAGGCTATATTGGATCTAGTATTTCTTGATGGACGGTTTGAAGATTATCAGGTAGCAGTAGAAAATGACATATCGGACCATCAACTAGTATTTGTACAAATTAAAGCCAACGTTCCTGCATCAAATGTTAAAGAATGTATTGCGCATGTCCCCAATTTTGATAAAGCTGATGACACGAGCATCGTTGACTACTTATCGTTTCATCTAGACAGTCTGAGCCCTGATGATGACGTCAATTCTTTGTGGACAAGATTCAAAACCATTATCTTTCACTGTGTAAATTCATTCGTACCATTAAGAAAAAAGAGAAAGAATAGGCGTAATCCCTGGATAACACGAGAGATAGTTCGTCTGAAGCGAAAAATAGGACGGCAAAGAAAAGTCAAAAATTATGAAAAGATATCAAACTTATCTTCACAGTTGCGTACAACGCTGAGGCAAGAAAAACAGAAATATTACGAGGAAACACTTACAAACTTCATGGTGTCTTCCCTGCAACAGTTTTGGCGTCATTTGTCACAATCCCTTCAAAGCCAATACAGCATTGTTGTTGACGACAAAATTATAACCGACTGTTCGAAAATTTCGTCTTACCATAATAAGTTCTTCCAGTCTGTCTTTTCAAACGATTCCGAATGTAGTGCTTCAACTACAGCAACATCATTTTTCCATATGTCTGACATGCCAGAAGTACGCATTAGCTATGAAGGAATACTATCGCTCCTGCTAAACATTAAAGAACATAAATCTGTTGGTCCTGATGGGGTTCCAAATGCTTTCTTGTGTAGATACACTGAATGGGTTGCCCGATACTTGGAAATAATCTTTAATGCCTCCTTGCAACAAAAACGGGTCCCAGCCGACTGGCTTGTAGCAAAAGTGGTCCCGGTACACAAAACCGGAGACAAGCAGGATATCGAAAATTACCGGCCAATCTCCTTAACCTGCGTCTGCTGCAAACTCCTCGAACATGTTATATCCAAAGCTATATATCAGTACCTAGAAAATACAAAACTACTACATCCTAACCAACACGGCTTCCGACAAAAGCTATCAACCGTAACGCAGCTTCTTGAGACCAACCAAGACTTTTCAAAAGCAATAGATAACGAAAGACTGGTTGATGCAATATGCCTTGATTTTGCAAAAGCCTTCGATAGGGTTCCTCATAACGAATTAATTAAGAAATTGAAGCAGATTGGCATAAATAACAATGTAGTAGAATGGGTCAGGTCATATCTGACATGTAGGACGCAGTATGTGGACATAAACGGCTACAAGTCTGATCGTTTACACGTAACATCTGGAGTCCCTCAAGGGTCCGTACTCGGACCAGTGTTATTTCTCGTTTATATTTAACAATATTTGTTCCGACATTAATCAAAATATTACTGTTAGACTGTTCGCCGATGATTGTTTACTTTATCGAGAAATATGTAACCATAGTGATCAAAAAATACTCAGCGATGCCTTGGCATCTATCGAGAAATGGTGCGAAACGTGGAAAATGCAAATAAATAAAGAAAAAACGGTTGTTTTGCGAGTTACAAACAAAGTAAAGCACGTAAAAAATTTTGAGTATCAACTAAGTTCCATTGCGTTAGCTACCGTTAACGGATGTAAATACTTAGGAGTAACAATATCTGAAGACCTGAACTGGACCCAACATATCAGTAATATTTGCTCTACTGCTGAAAAGAAGTTATGGTTCTTACGTCGCAAATTAAAACTGGCTCTAGCCCCCGTTAAGTTAACAGCGTACTTAACAATAGTAAGGCCTACACTAGAATACACAAGCATCATATGGGACCCTTATCAAAAAGGATTAATTAAAAACATCGAGCGGGTACAAAGAAGGGCGGCGAGATGTATTCTTTCAAAATATTCTCGTAAAGATTCTGTAACACAGATGCTGCAAGAATTAAATTTACAGCCCCTCGTGGACCGCCGTCGCATAGCCAGACTTAAATTCTTGTTCCTGCTTTCCCAAAATACATTTAACTTTGATGCAGAGCAGCTCCTAATTCCCCGTCAAGTGCGGAGCCTACGAAGTGACCACCTCAGAAAATATCTAGTTCCTTAATGTCGTGTGAACACATATGCATACTCTTTTTTCCCTAGAACAATAAAAGACGAATGTATTACCCGATGCTATACGTGATTCTCAAACTGCAGAACATTTTGAAAACAATGTTATGAAATATTTTCTAGGTGAATCTTCGTAAACGGTGATTGCTGTTTTTGGTGTGTGTGCCTGTCATCTTTTGACTATGAATCTATTTGCTGTAACTTGTCTCATGTACGTTGTAGGATGTAATATTGGGAAGTGTATTTTGTGATGTATGTGATGTAGCATGTAAGTGGTAGAACGTAGTATAATGATGTATTCCTTTTGTATCGGCTACGCATTTCTTTTTTACGCATGACATGACGGTTGTTATGTCAGTTTTCTACCCCACCCCTGTAACGGCCCAATCGGCCAACAGTATCTGGAAGTAAAAATAAAAAAAAATCAGTGCCTTACAACGTATGTCTCAATTCTGAAAGCTTGATTACCACGTGTATTCAACTTTAAAGAAAAGATGTGCCTTAGTTTTGTCGTGCTTCGCATTGCTGCAGGGAGCAGGAGAAGGTGCATGGTCATTTATATTATGGTATACACAGTATTCTATCGCAGATAGATTTATTGTCCTCTTGTCTAGGAAGTGGTCTCCAATGCACCCAAAAAAACACTCGTTCCTTTAAAGCCTCACATGTTGGGTGCCCTGTCAGGAACTGCATTCTTGCTATGGCAAAGGGGCTAAGAAAGCATGTGTTCCTGGAAAACAACCAAGAAGTGGCTTGTAATGAGCCTTTAATGAGTGTGTCTTATTTCATATGATTACCATGTTGCACAAATCACTGGCTCTTGCCTTCTTGCTGAACGAGTTTGCAGCAACGAAGAATTTTGTAATTTGCTCACAGTATTTGTGAAAAAAGTTGAATTCGTCGATCTCTTACCTATCAGCATCAAAGAAGAATGTGACATTTTGTGTGCTATAAAATAAACTTATGTTCCTAATTCTGTCTCCTGTGTGCTTTTGTTGATGCCACACATGCATGCACAGTCCATGTACAGTTCTATTCATGTTTTATGCAATGCAGCAAATAAAAAGAAACCTTCTGCTGCATGGTAAATGTTTGATAAAGTAATCTCTGTGCGAATTACAATACAGGTGACAAATTGCTAGCGGTGCTTTTTCCACGTTATACAAAATGTGGTTGCATCAACAAAGAAACAGATAAAAACCAGTTCTAAGGTAACACACAATACTGCATTAATGCCCTGCTGAGTATAATTGTTTTGTATTGGTATAACTAATTTCTCCAGTCATTTTTTATTATGTGTCTATGCTGAGCATCTTCTGATACACACTGGGGCAAAAGCATCCTGCATCTTCAGCTTCAATCAAGCTCTTTTTTTTTTTAGCTCTTTTCTTTTTCTTTTTTTTTTTACAGCACTGCCTGCTTTACGAAGATTATGTACAGTAGCCTATATCAAAATGGGACTGTGCTGCATTTGCCAAGCCTAAATTTTGCCATGCAGATTCTTTATGAGAAAGAAATGAAACAGCACCATAATTAAAAGATAAGGTGAAAATGGCAGACACGTGTTATGGCCCCGCCGCGGTGGTCTAGTGGCTAAGGTACTCGGCTGCTGACCCGCAGGGCGCGGGTTCGAATCCCGGCTGCGGCGGCTGCATTTCCGATGGAGGCGGAAATGTTGTAGGCCCGTGTGCTCAGATTTGGGTGCACGTTAAAGAACCCCAGGTGGTCTAAATTTCCGGAGCCCTCCACTACGGCGTCTCTCATAATCATATAGTGGTTTTGGGACGTTAAACCCCACATATCAATCAATCAATCAGACTCGTGTTATGTCTGTTGCCTTTTCTGTAGTTGATCCACAGTGCTGCACGATTCTCCCCTTAAAAGATGTATTCAGTAGTACACCCCCAGTGTGTGCTACTAAGCACATAGTGAAAAAGTGCTCCAAACAAGAAATGAGGGAGTTATTCATTTTAGAGTTTAGTATAGAAGCAGAAGCTCCACTTTGGTATGCATAGGTTCTATAACAAAAACAAATTGAGTATACCACTCTTGCATGAAGTTAAAAACATGCCAGAAATTTTATAGCTTAAGAAGAAAGGACAAATGATTCCGAAGACCTAGCACTCATATGTAATAAGATGCCACAATCTTGTGCATTTGAAATAAAGCAATATTCATACCCTTGTTTCTTCTTTGATTGATTTGTGGGGTTTAACGTCCCAAAACCACTATTTGATTATGAGAGACGCCGTAGTGGAGGGCTCCGGAAATTTTGACCACCTGGGGTTCTTTAACGTGCACCCAAATCTGAGCACACGGACCCTTGTTTCTTCTATGGCTTTGTTGATGCCAGGGGTGTATATATTGCCCCTGTACTGCTGTAGCCATGTATAAAACGCAGCAAAGAAAAACAGTTTCTTCTCTACAGTATAAGTACGTTCAAATAATGAGTATGGATTTAGTGACTAATTGCTAATTGGGTCATTTGGACAAAAAAACGGAGTATACATATGTCGTTGTTTCAACAGAGAAAGATATAAAACCAGAGACCAAGTTTACAAGCAATGTTGTACCTATGCTGTCCTGAATGTAGCTATTTCCTTTAGTTATGATCTATATGCCAGTCATTCTTTAACGTGTCTATGCCAAGCATTCTTATAACTCATAATAGAGCCAAAATATGCTACATCAAGTTAGGGCAATGTTTGCTGGGTAACAATAATCAAGTGTCTCAATCATTAGACTACATTTGCATAGACCTAATTTAGCCATGAATTTATGATCAGCACTATATAAAGAAAAAAATGTGGTGACAATTAGAGACACAGCATGCGTGTCCCATTGCCTTCTCTTTATTTCATCAACAGTGCTGTTATTCCCTCCTAAAAAAGTAGTGTTCAATACTATACCTGCATGCACTGTGCAGGTGCCACCAAGTAAATTCCAAACATATGCGCTTCACAAAAACTGTGGGAGTCATTCCTTTCAAAGCCAGTTACATCTGGTGTGTAATAAGTATGCCACTTTTGCCAAACTGTTATGAAAGCATATGCCAGCAATTCTATATCTATATACTTAAAGCTGGACAGAAAGGAAATGTCTTTTAAATGCTAGAAATTTAATTGGTAAAAAACTGTGAATATACATTCAAGAAAGAATCAGATTTGCACAGGACTCCCAGTCAAAAATATTCAATGGGTCCAACTGGAAAATTTCCATTTAAAATCAATGGGTGTTGGACCAGTAGGATTTTCGCCACCCATTGAACATTATCCCGTTCGAATCAATGGGTAAACCCTTATATTCCAAAGGGGGATCCAAGTGGCTCACCACTTCAATGCAACTGGTTCAACAGGGGACCCCATTGGCTACCAGTTAAGTGTGGCTGGTGCTGAGCAATTGCCAGTTAGTTGCAATGGTGCGCACCATTTGAAATTGGTTGGTGACAAACTGGTAGCCCCTTTGGCCTCACATGGCCAGCCCATGAAAACGAAATGGTACGCTGGTGGTTGTCCAATTGGTGTGAATTGGCTAACCCGTTGAATCTAACTGGTGGTCAATTAAATATCCCGTTGATTTCAAATGGTCAACCCATTAAGACTAAATGGTACGCAGGTGGTTGTCCACCTGGTGTGAATTGGCTGACCTGTTGAAGCTAACTGGTGGTCAATTGGAAACCCCATTGACCTCAAATGGTCAACCCATTAATACTAAATGGTATGCAGGTGGTTGTCCACCTGGTGTGAATTGGCTGACCTGTTGAAGCTAACTGGTGGTCAATAGGAAACCCCATTGACCTAAAATGGTCAACCCATTTATACTAAATGGTATACTGGTGGTTGTCCACTTGGTGTGAATAGGCTGACCTGTTGAAGCCAACTGGTGGTGAATAGAAAACCCGTTGACCTGAAATGGTCAACCCATTGAAAATTAATGGTAGGCACGTGGTTGCCCGGCAGGTCTCAGTAGACTAACCCGTTGAAGCTAACTGGTAATCCTGTGGTTCCAGATGTTTGGCCCACTGATCGTAACTGGCATTCCAAACAGCCCCCAATTCATTCTAGTTGGTAAGCAAATTCAATGTGGCTGGTAACCACATGACTTCCCACATTGTTGCAAATGGTCAGCACTTTGATGGTAATTGAGACTCCAATGATTCCATATGTTTCAATAAAAGGTTGAGTTGGGCTAGTTGATACATACTTGGATACATGCAGCGCGAACTTAGACAAAGAACACAGACAAGCGCTCGTCTGCGTTGTGACTCTCTGGTCTTCGACCAAGCTGCACTGCATGTATCCAGATGATTGGCCCAGTGACAAAAGCTGGTGTTTAGCCAGTCACCATTCTACCTGGTAAGCCAATTTAATATGGCTGGCCATTAGTTTCTGGTAAGCACTTGGTTGACGCTAAATTGCTAACTGCATTTCAGCCAGCCAGTGGTTGGTATACAGAGAGAGCCAACTGAAGCTAAGTAGTAGTGTAGTAATTGCAGTCTCTTGGCTGACCTATAAACATGATTATCACATTTCTGCGGATGCAAGTAGAAAATGACAATCCTGTAGAAGGCTGGCTGTCATCACACTGCACTTCATTAATTGCAATTTCACAACACAGTGGAAACAGCACAGGCTGGATTACCTAGTGTGAATGTGACATTAATGCACACTCAAATGCATGCACATACAAGATAAAAACAATGGTAGAGAAAAAAAAAATATGAAAGAATGAAAATTTATTCACACATTCCATAATATTTACACTATTTAGAAAATGCACCAATGGTCCTCCTCTGTTAAACTTCCGCAACGCCCTGGTTGTCCTTCGCCCTGCAAATGTTTTGCAGAATTTATACATTTAGTCAGCCACACAATGGCTTACATTCTTCCAAGTCTAGATGTGATTTAACATAAAAACATTAACATAAAAATAGCTATGCATGTTGAAGGGGTACAACAGCTGTGCCAATTACGCGAATTTGATACAATTCCCCGCTTTTGCGCCGAGCTGCCAAAACCATATTGCGCCACGCTGCGCCAAAATGCCAGACGAGCCTCCAAATTTTCTCAGTCTCTTTCTGTACATGCATGTTGCAAGCAGATGAATATGGCCAAGTTTCTCTTAAAAAAAGGGGGGGGGGGGAGTCCTTTGACACAAAGAACACACTTATCTTACCGCTTGGCAAGCTTCTCAATATCTGAAAGCTTCTCAACAATGAAGTGGTTCATCTGTTTGACTGCCAACGGCAGTACTCCTGCAGGCACGCCTTGATGCTCCAGACGTGCTCTGTAGCAGTCTGAAACAACAAAAATTATCAATAAATAGCCTTGAAGAAACCAGCTGCTTAAAGAACTAATAGCATCGATATTACTTTAAGAACACAAAAGTTCAAAATTGAACTTTTAGTCATATTTCTTGATGCAATGAAGTGTTATATGCTGAATGGCCTAGAATATGCCTTAGCAGCACAGGCTTGAACAATACAGAAAGCATTCTCCAGTTAGCAAAAGTGTTCCGTTCCAGCATTTATTAGAAAAAGGAAACTGCGAACTTAGCGTGCACATGCACAAAAATAATCTAAAAAAGTAACATTTCACAGCTCTCCACTCGCACCATGTAACTGTGTGGATTTATATAGTGCAGGAAGAAAGCAGAGAACACTATTTCTTTTTTTGTCATTTTTTATGAAAGAGATATAAGTTATGATGAAAAAAATGCTGGCAGTCTACACACTAGCTCTATTGTTGGCTTTTCTTTTTTTCGACTATCTTTTTGAACTACCAGTGCATTTAAGAGACTTAAGACTTTCACCTGCCTGCACTCCTGACTAAAACAAATGAATTTAATAGTAAGTAAGAGGCAAGGTGTTGGGTCACATTTTTACAACTACATAGTTTATGTAAAATTGTGTTCATAACTGAAGTCAAAGCAGACAGTAAAGTTTGTAGTGGCTTCAAAATAGACTCAATTGCAACCGAGCTTTGCTGTGATTTCATGTACTAAGAATAAGATTGGTTCAATATGCATTCCAAGAGACTGTCTGCACACTTACCACGCATTACGTCCAACTTCCACGGTGTTAGGGGAGCCTTGCGTGGACGGTTAGGGTACCGTGGACAATGTTTTCCTGCATAACAGATATCCACAACAACGAATTCCCCCGTTACCAACTGACACACACTATGCTTTTGTATTATAACCAACCATGCAGGGAGCGCTCCTTAAGGTTGTCTTTCGACCAGATGGTGACTAGCAGGTCCTTGACAAATAAGGAATCCTTATGATGGGACTGCACATGTTCCCATGCACCTTTCTTGACCATAAGCCCTCGTCCAATGTCCACCTGCACGGAACATATGCATTCTGAAGGCATCCATGTGCAGTGCAACCTGTATTGCATATCATAAACAACAAAGGTCTATTCATTTCACCAGCACTTTGTCAGCCAGTTTTGTGGTGCTGCACTCTAGCATTCTTTCTATGAACTGCACATGGTGGTGTCAGCACCACAGTATTCATTGAGAGAAAGTGCAGCCTTTGTGCAAGACCAGTTTACAAAGTGCCTGCACCTTCTCAGTGAGGTTGTGCTGAATCCGCGCAGCACGAGATGGCTAAAACAGCAGCAGACAAGGCCAAGTGTATTCCTTAATATTTCTGTCCAACAAGTACGTTAGTGAAGTTGTTTTAGTAAGTTGTGTTGCTGACAACGAAATTCATTTTTTTGGGTTGTTCATAAGTTCAGCTTAAAATTTACACATATCTATAATGATCACTGAACTCTTTTTGGAATGTCTTGCTCAGCTGTGCAGAGACAAACTTCTATGACAAGTAATCTATAATGCTCAATCTTGCTTTATATTATTTTAACATGCTTTCAAAAGAACAGTTGTTTGTAATTTGGACAGCTGCACATTATTGACATTCCAGATAGAATACCATTGTTTCACTGTCATTCGGTTGCGGATTGGATGAACCTGGGCGAAGGGCTCGCTCTGTCAAGGTGTCTTGTAGATCCTCAGACACGGAGGGGCTCGACTGGCTGCCATCCATGATCCTTTTCATAATTCTGCAGCCTGCATTTATACATGAGGTGCCGTGCTGTTTGCATTGCCCAGAGAGGAAAAAGAGCTGACAAAATATTTTCATTAAATTTCATCAAACAGCTGTAAACAATAGCCATTTGCAGTCTAAACTCGAAATATCTTCACTTAAAGACTGCCGAACGTTTTATGGTAACAAGCTGTACACACTGCTAAATGTCAGAAGAATGGCATTAATGCTTTCACAGCACAAAATCAGTACAATGAAGACATTTTCTGCTTCATACCTTTCATGTCTTCCAGTGCAGAAATAACCTTGTCCTGAAGCTCCATGTTCAGTCTTCTGAGTTGAGCCATCTCCCTGTCTTTTTCTTCATTTTGTTTTCGCAGTTGGCGAATGATGGTAGATTTTTTCTCTACCTGCTCTTCAAGGTTATCAATGGTTTCATGAGCCCCCTGAAGGCGCCCACTGTCCATTGCTTCTTTGTGGTGCTTTTTAGAATGTGGCCCATCTTGATTTTTCGCCTGCCTCTTCATATTTTCTTTCTTGCTTTTTAAAAGCTGAAGCAGGCGTGCCTCTGCACCACTTGTTGTTTTGTTTTTCGTTTTTTCTTTGATAGGGCTCTGGGCGAAAATAGAAAATAACTTGTTACACACTGTTTACACAAGTGTTGACAGGACCTTTTGTAGGAGGTTTAGATAATAATTTACCTCCGCTTCATTCTCGTAGTCCGAAGACGCCGGCGAATAAACCCTCTTCGGAATACGCGTTCTCTCTCTGGCCTCTGTCTCCGCGAAGTCCTCCGATTCTGGAAAACGTGAGGGCGGATTGCAACATTAACATTTACTGAGTTAGTGTCACATCATCCTCTGACGCGTGCACATTTCACGATCTCTAGCATGCACTTTTATTAGTTTTATTGCATTGTAAATTAACCATCGAACCTCGTGTGAATGCTTAAGTACCGTTGTAACACAACGTCATATGCCGCGAGCGAAATAGTAGCGTATAGACCTTGTCATTAGGTATAAAAGCTGCAGTGCCACAAACAAAGGCGCGTCCTACCGCAAAAGGGCCTTATATACTCCAGGCTGATATATCCGACGCTGTTGGTATCTCTCTGCGGCCAGGTAAATACCAGCGTCATCTCCGTAGAGTTTTCAGGTATATGCATAAATTAATAATGACACCATACTTATTTGCGATTGCACGCGGTAAATTAACAAAATGAACTATGCTAGTGGAGATTATCGATAAAATACTTTGTAGTTACTAACGGTGAACAGTGCTTAGCAGTCAGCCAGGCCAAAGAGAATGCATTTCGCCGGCAACATATCAAACAAAAGCAGGCTTACCTCCCAGTGCCAGAATCCGGGCCCTATAGTAATCGCTGTCTCCACTGTCGTCCGTCCATTTGACTAAATAGAGGGATTTGGACTTGAAGTCTTGCTGGTGACGGGGGAAGAAATCTTTAACGTCTTCTATTGGCACCGTTCCAATTTTTTTATCATCTTCGTACCGGACTCGAACGTGGGTAATCATCTTGCAATGCTGAAGAAAACATCTACACACGTGCGCTACAGCTGGTCAAACGCTGGTCGCACACAGCAAGCAACAAGGGTCGACCGCAGCTGCGGATCTGATAGTTTGTCAATGAAAATGTTATTCTTCATTATAAGTAAACAAAAAATCAGAATAATTTTAAAAGTATTTTTTTACTTTTATAATGTTTGTTTAACGCTACGCTGTTTCAATCAATTCACATGCAGACTGCTGGCTGCAGGGTGTCTATGCAATATGGCAGCCGCTGTGGCCGCAGGCAGCCGGTGCACATTGTCCTATCGCTTACATCGCCGTTTCTGTACTTCGTGTCCCGGAGTGAAATAAGCCGTCTTGTTGCTTCAAGACCTCGCGATGGAGCGCGGTCCGAAGAAAAGAAAGAGAGGACCCTACAAGACTTATTTAAATCCCAAGTCTCAGTTCCAGCTACCAAGGAGCACCGCACGCGCTTGCCCGCCGACCGTAAGTTCTGATCATTTTCAACATGGATGGGCACTTTCGATCGGGGTTTTAGCTTGATCCGGGCCCTGCTGGTATCAGATCAGCGGTTGTCCACAACATTAATCTGCATGTTGCTCAACGACTTCGATCGTTGCGCCGTGTTTTACGGTCTTCCTTTTTACCACCCTTTATAGTTCTGCCCGCGAATGATCGAATGTGCTCGGCCGTGTTAAATTGCTATTTTTTATCAGTGCATTTTCTTTTTCATTAATTTAGCGCAGCAATTTAAGTCCAAATCTCATTATTTTCTTCTAGGGTGCCAGCCCTAGCATGCCTTCTTCGAGTGATGAGGCAGACAGCGACACTGAAAGGGCAGATCCACCAAGTCGAACAACATCACTGAAGAGCCGGAATAGTCACATAGCTAGTCCGGGCTCCGAACGTCCGGAAAGTGAAGAAGATTTCCCCGAGTCCGATAATGAGCCGGTAAATTGAGCTGGTAGTAGAATGCTACGAGAACTATTGTTTCTATACGATAAACCGTTTACTATATCGGCGCACTTGTTCTATCACAGGTAACGTCAAGTGGAGGCCGGTTAGGCTCGTCAGCTGGCAGTGCTATGGAAGCTCCTGCTGCAGCCCCTGAAGCACAAGAGCAGAGGAACAGCGCTGATCCGTCACAGAAATTTCCTGCACGCGAGCCTCACGCCCCAGCAGATGAAGTTATTTTACTAAGGCTTATCAGTTAATTAGTAAGCATACACATGCTATTTTATGCTTATGTATTACGATGGGAAATTATAAATTTTGGTTGGTTTTTTTTAGGACTCTCCACTTCAAGACGGCATTGCAAGCCTTTCTGACGCAGATGATTCGTCACTGTTTGATAAGGATGAAGAGGTAACTTTTACACACTAGTTGCACTCTACAAATATGTGCAGCTGGAAGATTCACATCCACTAGAATAGCCTTGAGCAAGTGCATTGGCACTGTGGTTTTCTCTTGCATAATCAGTTCAAGACGAGTTATCACTTGGGACAATAAACTCTGGGAACAACCTGCAACAGGTTTTCAGACCATGTTCTTAACACTGTCTGTTGTCATGTAATTTACGTGCTATGAGTGAACTAGCACAGCTAACTAGAATAGGCAGATTGGGTTACTGTGGCACTAAATGCTTCTTTTTTTTTTTCTTCACAGGAAGCTTTTTCAAGTGACCATGCTTCACAGCAAGGTTTCCCTGGAGATTTTCTCACATTAGATGATGACATGGTGTGTTTGTTTTCACTGGAAATAACTAGATTTATGGTCAGGTTTTAAGGGCACTACTTTCACAGGCTCTTTTATGTACTGGAAAATGTCTGTGTAAATTGGGCACTGTTAAGAGGGACACGTAGCGGTGATTTGGTGAATGATTCATTTCAAGATCACTGGCTCTTTCATTTTAAAGAATATCTCACCAGTTGGTCTGTAAAAAGTTATCAGCCTAGCAGGCATGATATTTTGTACTGATCAATAACAGAGTTGTTTGCTCATATTCATTGGGCTTATCACGGTTCACTATAACTGAATTCTGTGATAGCTTCATTGACGAAAGCTTTTTTTTTTTTTACTTTCAGCAGCCTGCTGCAGATCCAGTGACAGAGCCTGATCCATCTTGCAAGGCACGCTTTGGAGACCTTTTTACACAACTTGTCACTGAGAAAGTGGTTCTTTCGAAGGGAGATATTCTCCTAATGGCACTAAAGCATGCTGTGAAGAATAATTTGACTCTTTTGGGTTTAACTAGCTTAATAGATTTAATTAACAGAATTTTTGATAAACCTATATTACCTCACTCACAGTATCACCTACATAAACTTTTTAGCGAAACTGGCACCACTATGACTTTTTTCTTTTTTTGTCCGAGATGCTTTTCGCATATTGGCAGTCTTGAGACAAATTCTTACTTGAAATGCTCGAAGTGCAGTCACACAACTTTTGTGTCTTCCCTTTCGGATGCCCCCTTTTTTGTCACTCTCGATGTGGAGTCGCAACTTCAAAGGCTACTTAAGGACTGTGATCTTCTTGATTTAACAAAGCCCCTTCCGACGAATGGGACATTTTCAGACATCTGGGATGGTACAATGTATCGTACTTTTGTAGCCGAATCTCAACACTGTGGACCAAGAATCAGTTTCTCGTTGAATGCAGATGGGACCCCGCTTTTCAAATCAAGTGGGACATCAATTTGGCCCATCCAGCTAATTGTTAATGAGCTCCCTCCACAGCAAAGAATGTCCAAATTGGTCCTGGCCGCATTGTGGTTCTGGAAAGAAAAGCCAAACATGGCACTTTTCCAAGGTACTTTTGTTGAGAAAATGAACGAGCTGTGTGAGAATGGCGTTGAATTACAACGTCAAGGAAGGGTTGAAAAATATAAGGTCTATTGTATCTGTTCAAGTGTAGATTCTGTTGCTAGGGCACCGATGCAAGGTGTAACCCAATTTAATGGGTATTTTGGATGTAATTGGTGTCTCCAAAGAGGTGAGAGAGCTGGCGGGGCAACTAAATACCCAGTTGAGGAAGTTGAACCCACAGAAAGAAGTGAGCTCCAAATGCTAAATGACATGGAGATTGCTTTGAAAGGGGGGGTGCCTGTGCAAGGAGTCAAAACAGTGTCACCGTTGATAAACCTGCCCCATTTTAACATAGTGTGGAGCTTTGTGCCAGACTATATGCACTGTGTCTTGCTGGGGGTAGCGCGCCAGTTCCTAGAATTGTGGTTCAATTCTGATAGTGCCTGTTCAATAAGCCGACATCAGCACATAGTGGACCGCAGGCTTATGTCTATTAAGCCACCAATGGATGTGAAGCGATTGCCGAGGCCGACAAAAGAGCGGAAATGGTGGAAGGCCAAGGAACTTGAGAGCTGGCTACTTTGTTACAGTGTCCCTGTTTTGCATGGCATTCTTGAGAAGCCATACATGCAACACTGGGCTTGCCTAGTTGAAGCCTTGCACATAATGTTGCAGCGTGCAATCAGCCCAACTGAGCTCACCATTGCCGAGGGGCTATTGTTGGAGTTTCATGTGCGTGCAGAACTGCTGTTTGGCAAGTCAGTCATGACATTCAACATGCACCAACTGACTCATATAGCAAAGAGTGTGCGCCACTGGGGACCACTTTGGGCACACAGTGCGTTCCCATTTGAAGCTGGGAACGGCAGCCTAAAAAAAGCTGTAAAAGCAGCTAACGGAATTCCCCATCAAGTCTGCCGAGTCCTACAGATGGAAAGCATGGTAGTAGAACTTCAACGGCAGGCTATCAGTCCAAGTGTAGCAGAGTACTGCTCGTCTTTTGATGGCACAAAAACGCAAAAAAGCGTACTTAGTAGTGGTGGCTACCGTTTTTTCGGACACGGTTCCCGACGTGCATCAGCAGGTTTGCAGCCATCTTTACATGACACTACCCTTGAGTTCACCAAATACAGAAGAATGTTGGCGAAGGGATCAATTATCACTGATAGCATGTATGCATCTAACAAGAGGACCAATAGCTCTGTTGTTGAACTTCAAAATGGGCATTTTGTTATTGTTGAAGAAATATACCATGGCAGCGACAACAAAGCATATATATCTGCAAGGAAATTAAGCTGCAGTCCAGTGATGTACAACTTGGTGGCCATGTCACATGTGCTGAAAGTAAATCACAAGGCAGCGAATACATCACTGGTCGAATGCTCTGAAATCAGAAAGGTGGTTGTGTTTGTGGAACTCGAAAGAGCTTCCTATGTATGCTTCCCTCCAAGTTCCTTTACATTGTAATGTATTTGAAGTGAAGAACCTATGCTGTGTAAGTTTTAAAGGAACCCTGTTTAGTGCACACTATGCCTCAAAACATGAGCGTTTTTTTATGTGAGTGGCCCTTGAAATGCCTTGAGGCGATCGACGTGAAATCGCCACCCGTGACTAGTTAGCTCTTCTAGTAGGCAAGATGTTTGTCATGATGACTCATACCATTGAAACAATTCCGTTTGAGTATATATAATGTATATAGTTCATCAAAAAGTATATAGTGAATCCAAATGTAAATTAATAAACATTGAGTATGTTATGTATATATAACATTGCCACGTCTATATATGGTAATAGAAGATTTGTACGGAGGATTCGCGGGTGACCTGATCATCTCCAAGCAAGCTCACCTAACATCATTCACTTTCTGGATATGGTGATGATTTTTTGTTTCACGATTATGTTTCAATGCATGGTGACAACATGGTGTACCTCATAAAAATTGTTCTTTAGAGCAGTCATGCCTGTGTAGCTCATGAACATACCAAGAAAATGTTTTTAAATGTGCAGTGAAAATGGTTATGTGTGGGCCCGCACATGAGAGCCTCCCCGGCTGCATATTTGAGACCACTGATATAGAGGGATTTATCGTGCTGTGCAGATTAAATTGATTGACCACATGGCTGTGACAAATTGTGAAATATCTGTCTGTAAGCCAGCTTGCTCTCTAGGTTTGATTGTTTTTGGAAATATTTTTTTTTCGTTAAAGTCTAGTGTTTTGCATATTGTATTAGGTATCTGAATATTACCGAAAAGAGATCGGTGGGTCTGAATTTCTTTAAATTTATTATGTCTCTTTTTGTGTGTATTAATGTTTTATATTTGCATTGTGTACTGAATGTTTTCCTATATTTATTCAGTGGGTGCTGTATTTTTTTTATTCTTACTGCTATTGTATTCTTTATTTTAGTGTGTGTGTCGGGGTACTGCAATATTACATGACGCTTTTTATTCTTTTTCATACAAGTTCAGTCTTGTACACTATGCATAGAATGTGTGCTTGTCATTCATACATAATTCATTGTGCCACTGTGAGCATCCTTAAAGGCCAACTCCAGCGATTTTTCGACCATGTCAAGGTAATGGTGTTTCTGTGTTCCTGAGACACTCTTGTCACGAGCCCAATAGCTGAAATGCTCAGGAAATTCGAAAACAATTTTTAATAAGCAAAAAGGTGCAAAACCGAAACCCGACCGGGCGCCCGGTCTGCATATGATGTACTATTTGTTAAGAACTGGAGGCCGTATACTGGTTCTGCCGGCACGTAGTATGAAAACTGTGAAAGCCAGACCAGCGAAGCACCGGCAAAACACCACAGAGGAAGGAAGAAAGCTCTCCCGTGCTATGGTCGTGCCAAACACCACCGCTGTCGTCTTGGGGCCAGCACAATAAACAATGTAGGGGCCAAAGTAGCGATGCCATCGCCTGCGTCACTTTCGTTGACATGACAAACTTGACATCGCACTGACAGTGTTGCCAATAATTCTGGCAAGCGAGGCGAGTTTTTCGAGGCAATCTTTAAAATTCATTTGCAAATAATCTGCGCATCTCTCAAGCCTGTAATTGGCATAAATGACAGGAATGTGCGTAAGAGTGTACCCAGCGAATTTGATTGAGATTCGTTGACCTCGAAAAACCACCGGAGTTGACCTTTAAGCATCCTTAAATAAGTAAAGACATGCTGTTCACGTGTAAACTGTTAACCTGTATGAAACCTGTTTCTCAGTGCTTTACTGAAATGCCAGTTGTATGGCAATGCCTTTTTCCTCCTTTGGAACTAAAATTCCTTTTATTGTGATTCAATTTACTGTTATAAGTATTTGTAATATTTGAAGTATCTTGTACGCCTTGTGTTGCAGCACTGGCCAAGAAATTTTTTTACACCAAAATATGTTCTGTGCTATTTAAATCCTGTTTGCCTTGAAATAAAATTCTTTTTTTTTCAATGTTATTGTTGCCTTTCATACCTTCTTTCGGATATCTTGTTAGTGAGAACATCTAATTGTTTTCTCTTAGTTGCATAACCTTTTCTATCGTATGAATATTAAAAAAATTCAGTCATATCCTGCAGCAGCATTATATGCAGTGACAGGTAGCCCATAAACACGTGACATCAGGTGCTCACTGGTAGTTAGCCATATTCCCTAGTTTGGGAATAAGACATCGTTGGTACATTGTGATGCTGCAAACAGTAGAAGGTGCGGTTCCAATGTGTACTAGTACTTTAACTGCTGCATTTTCATGATGCATATATGGAAAGCTTAATCAGATGCCCTGATACAGTGGTTGTTTGTAAACCAGGCAAGTGTTGTAAACAAGCTTAATTTAATCCAAGGTTTAAGTAAGTGACCGAGCTCAGGGATTCCAAGCTGAAGCACTAGCTCGAATTCTGTTTGGGTAACACACATAAATGAATTGCTTTATATGGAGGGTTGGATGCATCACCGTAGATTTCCATTTATGACTTTCAATACTGCTCAGGTAGAGAATTGTAAAAAATAAACTTCAAAGTTATGCATGTACTGCAATTGGGGTGTCCTATTGGACTCTCCCATTGCAGCTTGGGTCCCATTGACGTCCATTTGAGTCCCATTGCAACCAACTGGAACCACCTATCATGACAGCAGGTCATCCTGTTAGAACTTCAAATATGCAGAGTTGGTTAAAATGTTAGAAGCCACTACATGGGAAGTCCAATTGGACAGTCCCATTGCAGCATGCACTTCCAATTGGGCACCAGTTAGACACCATTTGAACCCCACTTAGCCCCCTTTGCCACCCATTGCTCCTAACTGGAACATCCAGTTGGACCCATTAACTATTTTTGACTGGGCTGCAGTAGTACTGTTTAGTTGATACTGCAGATGATTCAAGTATGGTCACATATATCTTAATGTGTACTGTGCACATACATGTGCATCATCACAGCACAACAAAAGTTATTGCAGTTCATGAATCTAGGAAACCAAGTTTTTGGTATTAATTGCAGCTACATAAACTGCATGCTTACATATTGGGTTCTCTCGAGGGAACCCAAGATGCACTTTGCACTTGTAAATATTGTTGCAAAATGAACTTGTACTGCAAATGAAACAAGTTGTGCAAGGAATACGTAACGGCGACAATTAACAGCATGATGTATAAACCAATATGACAATCACAACTGTATTAGTTATAACAGCCGAGTTTATTGTATGACTTAATGTTTATGGTTGATTTTCTCAGTGGGTGTAGAAAAGCTGTGAGTGAGTCATTGAAAGAGATTTGGTTGTATACAGCATAGCGGTGATATTCCATGCTGGCTCATCTCTTTTTTATATGATCATGTTGGTCCCATAAAAAATTGATCGGCGCAGGCCGCGCCAGAATGTTTGAGAAACTTCTAGATTGTTTTAGACTATTAGCGTGTATGACACGTACTAGAGGTTACTAAGACAGTTTTTATTACTGTGCTCCCAACGCGAGCCTCCGCGATAACGCTCGTTCCACCGACGGTTAGATTATTGGTGGCCGTGAACTACTGCGAGTGTACGTTTGATCGAGTGAACATAGTTTTCCGGGCACAAGTCAACTCGATTTAAGAGTTTTTTTCTATAAACAGCTGATTGCAGAACGTCATGCCATCATAAACACACATGACAAAAGTACTGCACGACTTAGATTGTCAGACGAGAAGCGGTTCTGAATCTCTGACAAATGATTTAGTACATCGAACTGCGTACTTGACGCAAAGCGTGTGAGCTGAAGTGCGTTGAAAGGCTAGCTACTTTGTTTATCATACTTGTATGCGTGATACCTTGAGATAACCACGTCATGTCGTCACGAATCTTGTCTAGAGATAATGTTGACTATGCGAAATAGCTTCCGTTACATATATAGCTAGATTTTTGACAGGCACACCTTCGATCAATGATCGTGCACCAAGGATGTTTATTCGGTGAGGGTGCACATGAATGTGCGTGTTCTCTTCTGTCCGCATTCAATCGCGCTGTTCAAACTTAGAGGAAGCTTGCGCAAGAAGCTCTTACAAGTTTTATACATCAGGGAGTGCCCCTCTCGATATGCTCACAGCAAACAAGCTCTATCGCTAAGCAAATATGCTTCACCGTGTGGCATTTTTGTCCTGCAGTGAAGCCAAACAAATGCTACATTGTTTTTAGGCGCACATACGATCGGCCCTTCCCCATGTGTAGATATCTATGTGTTTAAAGACCACTGTCGTAATCTATGATTGCGACAGTATATATAGCTGCAGCCCCGTTATCTACCTCGATAAGAGAACTTTATTTTGAATTTGAATTCAGAGATATTTTGCATGCGTTGGGTGCACCTTTATACTACATCCAGCGCTTAAATAATGACTGCCGTTTTATTAATTTATATGTACACCTATAAGCGAGCAGGGCTTATTGGTCGGCTAGACAGTGAGTAGATAACGTTATTAAAAACTAATTAGAGCACAACGGGTAACATTTATGTGCAGGAGAAAAAAAGCATGCGCACATATGCAAAAAAACAAAAAAAAAACTTGATAAGTCTATGTGGAAATAAAAGAATACTCTGATAAATAAAACTGATACACACATATGTTAAAATGATATAGTTCATATATACCCAATAATTACATCACTGCACTAGTGAACAAAAATTATGCACAATGACGACTCATCATGTGAATCTGTGCTAGCACACGTGCATTAAATATTCATTGTGAAACGTTGCGGCACGTGAATTCCTGAATAAATGCGAGAGAAAATGATTTTCGCGCGAATGCTGCATGTAAATGACGCGTTGCTTGATCAGGTTACATAAAAGTTAATCCAAATATGAACGAGTACGTGCATGCTAGTACTCAGTTTAAAACAACTTAGGCGAATATCTTTCACTTTCGATCTTAGAAATTAAGCATGTTGTGGAAGAGAACCTAAGGAATCGAGAATTAGATTGCGACTGCATCTGATGCGAAATTCTTAACCAAGTGCATGCATGAGCATTGAACAAAGGTGTGCTTGTCAAGAGTTAACTATATATCATTGTCGGACCTCTGTGAGTTGGCTCTTGACAAGCATGCCAATAAGAATTGTCACCTCGTGCGCATCAAAGTGATATTTTTATGCGCTTTTATATGGGTATAGTTGTACAGCACTCCGTCTGAATTGAAACAGGGCAATTTAGGGCTAAGTAACGCATATACTTTCGTTTCAACAGTTTTCACCTCGGGTCAAATCAGTGTAACTTTGACTCCAGCCTGTAGATCAGTCAGCGTTATCTTGAGTGACCAGATTCGTGGTGATGTGATGTGGTTACCTCGAGCTATTGCGCATATAAGTTATGATAAAAACTAGCCCTCCAACGCGTCCAGTCACAATGTTTATTAAGTGGTGACACCCCCCACTCCATGCACCGAGTTGACTGATTGGGACTCCTTAGAATATGCGTCGTTATCGCGGAGGCTTGCATTTAAACTACTCGTGCCGTGGGTGCAAATAGTCTAAAACAATTTAGTAGAATTTTTTCAAAGGTCGTGGTACGGCCATGACGGTAAAAAGCCTAAAAATGAGCGTGCTCAGCAGTTGCAGCAAAAGCAATAATAAAAACCATACAATGAACTCGGTTGTTATAAACTTCAATTGTGGCTTTCACGTGGGCTCTTTAGCAATTCATAATATATTATGCAGCAAATTAGTGCATGTATGCCTTGAAGCTATAGTTGTTCAGACTTCGTTTACGCGTTAACGTAAACACCGTTAATTACTTTGCACAACGTGTTTCTCTTGCAGTAGGAATCTATACAACGTTCAAAGCGAAAACCCATGGCGAGCCGTGTTTCTGTAGCAGCAACAAATATTTACAGAAAACTTTGTTGGCTGTATTCATTTTGCAACAACTTTTGCTGTGAAGTGTAGATAGACGTGCATGCACATTATGTAAACCGGGATATGTGACGTACCATAGTTTCAGACCATCCGCAGTATAAATTAAAAAGTGCCTATAGCCCTTGTTGTGACTCCGGGTCCTGCCGGTCTCGTTTTCGGTAGCTGGCCCCGTCGCAGGATCCATCGTCCAACAATTCAGCGAGAAGAAGCGCCCGAACGAACAACAGAGATTTATTTACATGTGGAGAAGTGGTCAACTGACCCAAAGAGAGAAGAGTGCGTGTGATACAAAACGTCTTCGGCATTTTATAGCGCCACGTTGTTGACACTGGGCGCCTTGTCCGCATCGTCAGCCAATACGGTGTCGCCGGCACCTCGGCCACGAGGGAGGGGAAAACACCTCTCACAACACAAGGAGTGGCCCAACCCAACACGAGGTCCATATATGGTCCCGGCGCCCCAAAATGTTACCAAATATGGTCACGAACGCACAGCAGACCCCGTAGCTCTCCCGGCGAGGAGGAACCCGAATGGGGAGGTGGGGGTGGACGACACCGTCAGGTCAAGAACCGGTTCTCCCCCAAACACTTCCTGCTTGACTCCCCAGGGCCGGTCGTAACAGTCTCTCGCGCGGGGGGGTGAAGATCTCGATGGGCTGAGGTTTGCAGCCACTGTCCGGAGAGATCAGCGCCGGCAGTCGGTTTGGTGACGACCGTCTTTGATGAAGTAGAGGGCAACACCTGCTTCATTGAGGGCCCAACAGACATCACATACGCACATGAAAACATAACTACTCAGCCGGTGAGCGCCGGACAATTCCGCCAAACTCCACCAGGCAATTTTCCCCTTTAACTGATATTAAAGGAAATACACAATTTATTCAAAATGTTACTCACACTTTAAGGTGACACAAAACAACAACACTGGAAGTACACCGAACCCGAAACCCTGGATAGCCGTGTCTTCAACGTTTTCAAACAAGTACACCTAAAAGAGTAAAAAAACAATCACTAGCTCTTGTCTAGGTCAGGAAAAAAAAATGCCAGAGTTCTCGAGACATCCTCTCACGTCAGGGGCATCGACTTAAGCCATCAGCGTTGCCATGGAGTACACCCTTTTTGTAGCGTATTTCAAACGTATATTGTTGCAAAACGAGGCTCCAACGCAGCAGGCGGCCGTTCTTAGAGGACATGGCCTGTAGCCAGGTGAGAGGACAGTGGTCCACTTCCACAATGAACTTGCTTCCGGCAATATAACAAGCCAGTTTCTGGACTGCCCAAACCAAGCACGCACATTCCTTTTCGCTAGCGCTGTAAACCTGCTCGCGAAGGGTGAGTTTCCGGCCAACATAGAGGACGGGATGCTCTTGATCCCCCTCATCCCTTTGACTAAGAACTGCCCCCATGCCTCTATCACTAGCGTCGCATTGGACTATGAAAGGCTTCGAGTAGTCCGGTGAACTAAGCACAGGTTGGCTCTTAACACTCGCTCCATCACGGAGTGAAGCTTTTCTATCGAGTTAGACGGCGGATGGTAGACGGAACTATGCAATAATTTCACGCCACACCGCTCTAGAAAGGTTGTCGTTAAGGCACTCGTGAAAAAGCCTACCCGGGCAAACACGGACAGAAGTGCGTTCACTACTTCCACGGAACTTAGCTCTTTTAGCGGGACCGCCTCTGGAAATTTAGTAGCTGGGCAGATTAAGGTCAGGATGTGACGGTAGCCTGAAGTTGTCTTGGGCAAAGGACCTACTGTGTCAATTACCAACCGACGAAAGGGTTCCGTGATTACGGGTACCAGCTTCATTGGAAATTTCGCCTTATCTCCCGGCTTACCCACTCGCTGACACACATCGCAAGATTTTACAAACCTCTCTACATCTTTAAAGCATCCAGGCCAGTAGTATTCCTGTAAGAGACGATTTTTCGTCTTCTTTACGCCTAAGTGGCCTGACCATGATTCTCCATGCACCAAACTAAGCAAATCCGGACGATACGCCTGAGGTACGACTACCTGGTCAAATTCTACTCCTCGCCTATCTAGATATTTTCGATAGAGTATGCCGCTCCTCTCTTGGAATCTCACATTTCGTTTGGCGATTCCCTCTTTCGAACTGTCCTGGAATTGCTTAACTGTTGGGTCACCCTTTTGTTCGGTTATTAATGAAGCGGGGCTCACCTGCAGCAGCCGACTGAAATTATCCGAAGTTGGCATGACACACAACTCTTTTGTAGTTCCTAGTACCTGGAATGTGTCACCCTCTGTGCTATCCTCTGTACTACCAGGAATCGGCTTGGGAGCAATGGCATTCTCTATTTGCTCGGTCAACGAGGCGTAATTGACCCCTTCCAATTCGGGAGGAGGTTCAACGTCGCCTTTAGGAATGGTTGCCTCCGCGACTACGGCTTCTGCAGCCTGTTCTCGCACAAGTCGATTTGTTACCGTGGTGTCCAACTCGCAACCAGGCCCGTTGTCGATTTGAGGCTTGTTTGCCTCAGTGAAGGTTGCTCTCGCAGCCAGTGCACGTGCCTTTGATCTAGTCAGTGCCTGCACTATGCCTTCTCCCAACGTTAGACCTTTCTCCTTCAGCATTTGATCTGACTTATTTGAAAATAAGTAAGGATACTGAGGGGGTAGATATGGCGATACCGCGGCTTCTGTTTCCAATGTTCCAAATGCGCCTTTAAGGACAACTTTAGCTACGGGAAGGCACTGACTGTTTGCTTCTACGGCTTGTCTAATCCAGGCACAGTCTCCTGAATACTGTCCGGACTGAACAAAAGACGGATGAACTACGTCCATAGTGGCTGCGGAGTCTCTAAGAACCCGACACTGCTTGCCGTTCACGGTAAGGTCGTACATATAGGGCTCTAACAACTTCATGTTCTCGTCGGCTTCATTTATAGATAAAAAGGCCACCTTTTCTTTCGGGCAGTCTTTCGCGAAGTGCCCTGTTTCATGGCAATTGAAACAAGCAGCCGGTTTTCTCGCCTCAAATTTCCTTTTGCTTGCCTCTGCTGACGCCCCATGGTTAGATGAATTGTTTTCCTCACCCTTTTGTGCGAGACTTGTTGGTTGTTTTCTAAACGGCGCCTTATTCGGCCGTAGGAATTTTTCCCTTTTAGGCTCGCTGTTTGCCCCGAGGGCGCGGCGCGTAACGAATTCTTCAGCGAGCTCTGCGGCTTTTGTTACGGTGTTCACGTCTGGTCTATCCTGAACCCAGAACCTCACCTTTTCTGGTAACCTTTGATAGAATTGTTCCAGACCGATACACTCGAGCACCTTGTCATGATTCCCATACGCCTTTGCCTCTTTGAGCCACTCCCCCATGTTGGCCATTAACTTGTAAGCAAACTCCGGGTATGAATCATTGCTCTCTTTTACGGCGTTGCGAAATTTTTGTCTAAAACCTTCCGCTGACAACCTGTATTTCTTGAGAATGCTCGACTTTACCTCACTGTACTCGTCAGCCTCCTCTTTCGTGAGGCGCGCGATTACTTCTGAGGCCTCCCCCGGAAGTAGGGACAACAAGCGTTGAGGCCACGTATCCTGGCTGAAACCTTGCCTTTCACAAGTTCTCTCAAAGTTGACGAGAAACAGCCCAATGTCCTCCCCTAGCTTGTACGATCTTATTAGGTCCGTCATTTTGAACCTGACCCGCTCTGCGGTACCGGATGCCTTGCTGCCTCCTGTTCTACTATTATGGCTAATCTCTAGCTCGAGGCGCTTCATTTCAAGCTCGTGCTTTCGCATCTTATCTGCCTCGGCTTCTGCCGCTTTCCTTTCGGCCTCCGCCGCCTTTTCTTCGGCCTCGGCCGCGGCCGCCTTTCGTTCGGCCTCTGCCGCTTGCCTCTCCTGAATCTCCTCGACACATTCTGACAGCTCGTCATCCTCCGCCCCCAATGCGAGAATCGCCTCTATCAGCTGTGGCTTTCTTTGAGGGTCCGACACCTCCAGATTCAACTCCCTTGCAAGTAGCAACAACATGGACTTTCGCAGGGATTTCAGATTCATGGCTGCTTCCAGTAGCGCTGTCTCTGTTCCACAAAGATTCCTGTCCTGCAACTAATTAACCTTGACGGCAACGACAGCTCTAGATACCTGCCTTGCCTCAAGTTTTCCGTTAACTTAGTCTACAAATAAGGCTTCAAAAGCTCTTACACGGAATCCTGCCCTGTCACTGTTAACCTTGACGCCACTGACAGAAAGAGCTTAACCAAGCTATCACACAATTTCTGCCTGACGCAAGTTACCTGTTAACCCAATGACCAAGACAGCCCCTCTCTACCAGCTTTTACTTAACACATAGAGTAAATGCCTGGTAAAATTTAACAGAGAAAGCCGGCACTCACCCAGTTCGCAGTCATGTCTCCGGCGTCGTACCTCTCAGAAGTGCCGTTCGGTTCCCTTTGGAAGTCGATGAGCTCGTGTAATCCTTCTCCTGTCGTCCCGTTGTTGAACTTCGGGCTCACTCCGTCCAGTGGTCGCTTTCGGGGTTATCAGCATCCCGCCGCTGCCATCCAGTTGTTGGGACTCCGGGTCCTGCCGGTCTCGTTTTCGGTAGCTGGCCCCGTCGCAGGATCCATCGTCCAACAATTCAGCGAGAAGAAGCACCCGAACGAACAACAGAGATTTATTTACATGTGGAGAAGTGGTCAACTGACCCAAAGAGAGAAGAGTGCGTGTGATACAAAACGTCTTCGGCATTTTATAGCGCCACGTTGTTGACACTGGGCGCCTTGTCCGCATCGTCAGCCAATACGGTGTCGCCGGCACCTCGGCCACGAGGGAGGGGAAAACACCTCTCACAACACAAGGAGTGGCCCAACCCAACACGAGGTCCATATATGGTCCCGGCGCCCCAAAATGTTACCAAATATGGTCACGAACGCACAGCAGACCCCGTAGCTCTCCCGGCGAGGAGGAACCCGAATGGGGAGGTGGGGGTGGACGACACCGTCAGGTCAAGAACCGGTTCTCCCCCAAACACTTCCTGCTTGACTCCCCAGGGCCGGTCGTAACACCCTGCTGTTCCCGAGAATCTGTTTCTCTCAGAAAAATGTGTTTAAAGTCCTCACGAATATAGGAATGAAGGAAAATAGAAGGAAAAGAAAGGCAGGGAGGTTAACCAGCCTATAGGCAGTCGGTTTGCTACCCTGCACATGGGAGAGGGATGGGGGAGATGAAAGAGAGCAGAGAGGGAAGAGAGAAACAGCACATTCGGCAGCACACGCGCGCACACTCACGAATATACATAGCACAGGAAACCTTTGCCCTTTCTCTCCAACTTTAGTATTGCTGACATTCTTTCAACTTTCTCGCAAGTGTAGCATACTCATTTTCTTTTTCAATGATGTAACCCATACATGTTAGACGTCCTCTACTCCCGTGCTGTTAAATGAATGACTATTCCAGATTTTTTGGAGCACTTGTTCAAACTGTGCATGGCAGCCCACACTGCAGGCGTACTACTGAATATCGTTTTCTTAGGAGGGTATCAAACAGCGCTGTAGATGAAATTTAGAAAAGGCAAAAAACACATATTTCTGTCATTTTCACCCACCTTTTCTTTACAGCACTAATAAATTTTTTCCCCATCAAGCAATACATAACTTAATCCCGTCCAATGCGAATACAGCCTACACACGAGCGAAATTACTGTGCCCTGGAAAACACAGCCCTAACTTTACATACAACATTTGGCACTATTTTTCATTATAAGATTGCCTGACATAGCCACATGCTGAATAATGACTGGATAAATCAGTCACAAAAATAAATAATTATATAGAGGATAGTGGAGGTGCAATATTGTTTATCACCTTGGTCTCTGCTGCTTTTATATGCTTCCATGCTGACAAAAACACATAACTCTGTTTTCTCGAGTTAGTAAGAACTTAATTGTAGTTGAAAAGTGGCAGAGACTGGATGGGAATAGAGACTCAGCGTGGTGGCCCCACCTTAAAAACCCTATGAGTGATTTGTCACTTAATCTCTACTCCCGCCTACACGTACCTCTGCCTTGGAGAAGAGTTTTTGTGTGTGTTTCGTACTACATGGCTAGAGCTGCACAGTAACTATGCATGCATACCTGGCATGAACAGAGCCATAGAGGAAACCAGGGTATGAATTTCACTTTATTGTAGGGCACACAATACTGTCACATCTTATTATAAAGCTGACAAGTATGAAATGGAGGATACAAACAATTTTAGTATGTACTCTGAATGGAATACAAATGTTAATTTTTATACGAGCTCATTTAGCAAGAAGGCAAAAAACTGAAGGTGCATTTGTAATTTGGAAGCATAGTAAAGAAATAGTGGATAAAAACGCATCATAGGTAGGCCAGGCCTGTTAAAACCCACATTGTATGTGGCTTCCAGGCACACATGTGCGATTCCAGATAATGCACCGAGGGTCTAAGACGTTAAAGTGTGAATGCAGAAAATGAGAAATAGGCTATTGAGTCTGTTAATGTAAACAGATTGGCAGATCCCACGTACAGGGGGAATCGATGATGTGCGAAGCACGAATGAGGAAGGTTGATGTGTTGCCTAAATTCAGAAGAATGTTACAAAGTGGACGTAAATTATATTGAACACAACTTCCATGTCACGATTATTATGTTAGGACATGTCATTTACCTTCGTCTATTCATGTCCTGTGATACTAAATTTAGTATATGTGGAGCTAGCGAAACGGCTGCGAGTGCGCTATGAACATAGCATAAAGAGGTACGTGTTTTACATGACATGCATATCATGATTAGCATGTTTGCACGTGTCATTTCCCTTCATTGTCCATTCACAACACATAATTACCAAATTTGTTAAACGTGAGGCTAGTGAAGCGGCCACAATTGCATCATGAGCACGGTATGATGTCATTTTTATCAATGTTTGCACCAGTCATATACCTTCATCATCTATTGATGTCTCGTAACACCAAATTTGGTGTATAGAAAGCTAGCAAAACAACCAAAGAGCATTATGAGCATAGCATGTAGTCGTGGTTTACATGGCATGCATGTCATGGTTTCGTCGTTAGGGTTAGTCGCTTATGTTCGCCGTGCAGTCATGTCATATCATACCAGTTTTGCAATATGTCATGTGAACGAAACCAGCGCAAGAGCAGCAAGAACATGGAATGTAAATCAAGACATTCATGACTTACATGTAATGATTTTCATGTTACGACTACTCACTTAATTATGCTCATCATACAGTCATGTTACACCATACCAATTTTGGTTTTGATACCATTATCGAAACGCCCAGGAGAGCCAAGAGTCCTAGGCGGCTAAATAGATAGATACGGTCAAAGTCGCCGAAATTTGCTAAGAAATGCTTTGTATTTAATAAACTAAAAGAGTGAAGCGGCAAAGCAATAAGACAATGAGTGGAGCACAATTTATGGTCTTGCTCTTAGTTTTTATGCTGTAAAGGAAAGGCAGGTTTGGAAACAGCTATACATGATTGTGGTTCACCAAGCCCAGTGCTATTCAGGTGCACTGGGAACTCTTCAAGGAGAGGACAACAATAAATCTATTTGAGAAAAGAAACTCTTCAAGGAGATGACAACAATAAATCTATTTGAGAAAAGATGCATCACCCTTTCAGTGAATGACAGTGCACCTTCTGCTGCTATCTGTAGGTATGTAAAGCACAATGAAATCAAAGCACATCCTTCACTTGTAGGTCAACGCATGTGACAACACAGCTTTCAGAAGTGAATCGTTGTTATACATTAATTTTATATATTCAGTATTCTCAAGAAAGGCATAGTGAGAAGTAGAAATGAACTGAGCATGCAGCACTAAGACTTGGTGGGCCTTCTTCTGTAGTATGCCACATTAAGTTGTAAAACTGAAAACACTGGAGTGTATGTCTTTTTTCTTAGCGCTGTTGTTGTAGCAAGCAGCTGCTGAAAAAACAGTCATCTGCCAGTTGTATGTCTGGTATCTAAAATGTGTAGGCAGGGAGGGGAGGGGGAGATGGGATCGTGAGCAACAGTGGATGCAGACAAGTGGACTATTTTCACAAGCTGCTTTAGTTGTTCTCAGATAGGAGTCTGTACATACAACTTGGCCTGCTCATACAATGCTGAAAAAAATAACTTAATTGAAGAAAACGAGAAATTGAGTGTTTAGCTACATCACACTCATAACAAAAATTTTCCACCGTGCAGCGTTCAATTGACTAGGAAGGAGAAATTGACTTCAATGGTCTATCTATCTAGCTGCTATGTCTGGTCGCTCTCCCGATCACACCCTTAGCTTTGGGTAAACCAAATTAGTATGGGAGGGTAACAACATTTGACGAATACGATTGCCCGTCAGATCATGAATAATGCCGCAAGCTCGTTGCGTATGTTGTCAAACCCTTTCTACCAGATGAGTGGCATACATCTAGCAGGTACGCGGTTATGTGCCCCAGGTGATTGAAAGTTTGTCTACTCAAGAACGACAAGAAATAATATTGGTAATTTTAACACGACAACATCCAAGCAAAAGTCAGTGTTGACCTTATAAATGTAATGAATATATATCAGGGCCCCAGCAGGAATGAAAACCAAACATTCTGCGTAGCAATCAAGTATTTTACCACATAGCCACACCAGGTCTCAACACTGCTGTGGAAATAGACACCACTCAGGCACAATGTCGATTGCATGCTAACTATAGAATTTTATATAAATTACAGATGCACTCTTATGATGCAGCCGTCACGACCAGTTCACGTCAATTGTAGTTAAGCGCCATACAGTTTGGTAGATTTATGTAGCTGTGTTCGTGGCTACCATCCTTGAGAACACAAGTGCATATCAGCTTACCATGTCTGATGTTGCTAGCACTCGTGTTGCTGCTGGCATTATTGTGAAAATGTAAACAACTGGTTATAAAAACATATGTGACTGTTCAACGTACATTTGTACGTACAAAATTCGTCCGTTTTGCTAAATACACCACAGTCATCTTCCTTCAATGATACACGTAAGTCTCAAACGGTAAATTATGTTATTGTACAACATTTTTATACATTAAAAGAAGTCACCACTTTTTCAGTGCTTTTTTTTGCCGTTCTCCTACATGAAAGAAGCTTTGTTTTCCCCCCTAGAAGTTCGCTAACTTTTCAATTACAGAAAAAAGAAAACAGGTGGCTATTTGTTTTTTTTAATCTTCAAAAGGGATATATACTAGTTTGTTATTTGCTTACAAGGGTGCCATTTCACGCCGGGAAATGAGGCACGCAAGGGCAGGAAAACCTACCGGGTGCAAACCACATGTACTACATACCCAGGCGTCGAGCACTTGTTTATGTACAACTATCGATCGTGCAGCTGTATGGGGCTTGAGTAGAGCCATACAGGCTCTTTCAATTTGATTCGTGTTTCTCAACCATGAACGACTCACTTCTACATTTGTGCACGATCGTGCAAACTACATAATGTAACACTTGCATGGCTTAACTGACAGAGAAAATCGGCCTCGCTGATCGATAAAACAGCAGTAATGCCACTCATTAATTGATACATTCAATGAGCAAGCGGCAAAACAGTCAAAGCAACTTGCCGATCAAGCACAGTGAAAAACACTTTCACGCTCAGTAAAATTTGTACAACGAACGGTACCACCTCACACACACAAAAAAATCAAATATTAGCAATCACAAAAATAACGCTGAAGCACGCAGTGACACTGCAAGTAAGGTCTCTAGTGCAAAGGACTATAGTGCAAGTTCAAGCGCTAAAAACACCATCCCCGTTCGTCAAGCATGTGGGCAACGATAAGCACAATCGCAGCGCTCATGTCCACCACAAAGACAATGCAATCAGCACACGTCCAGCACAACACAAATGTGTACAGCTCGCGATCGCGTACAGCTCATTCCACACACGCACGAATGCACACACGCCACACGCCGAGAGAACCTCAGGTTGCCTTACCCCCTGTTACCCAAAAGCCACTTAGAAGTGTGGCAGCTTGGGCTAGTTTTCGGGAAAATTTTCGGGCAATTGAACTTCCAATTAAAAACTGGCATCAGTGCGCGAGATTTCCTTGACCTGGTTTTGCTGTACCTTACCTCTACTTTCGTTCAATGGAATGATTGCATTTATCTGCAGAAAAAGAGTGTTTCAATCGGCTCATGCATAGCACCTCTACTCAGTGATCTCCTATTGGAAAAAATGGGCAAAAACTGCAGGAAAAGTTGGAAGGCTCGCATGTCGTCAAAGTATTTAGATACGTGGATGATTTCTTGGTTCCTCTAAATTGTATTTCTTCTATGTTCCACTCGTTTGCGACTCAAACGATAGGTGTGTTCGAAGATTGTTTAAAGCCTCTTGTGTTGACACATGAAATGCTCGAGAATGACATGTTACGCTTTTTGGATTTAAGACTGGTTTTTAGCTCACAGCACATCTGTTAGTGTTATGAACCACGTGCGCAGAAACCTCTACTTCCTTTTTCTTGGGTCCGAAGTCTAGACATTGGGTCCGAAGCCTAAACAGACTTTGAGAGAGGCAGTGAGCAGTACAATAATCCCTGAAGTCCCTGATGGAAGGAAACTTAGCAAGATAAGCATGATCTATAAAGGAAAGGGAGACAAAGATGACATAAACAACTACCGTCCTATAACAGTGACATCAGTGGTCTATAGGCTGGCGATACAGCTTATAAAGGAAAGACTGCCGGCATGAATAGAGGATGAGGGGGTGCTGGTGGAACTGCAGAATGGGTTTCGGAAACACAGGAGGTTGGAAGACAATCTGTTCTTACTGACGCAGTGCATCGAAATAGCAGAAAAGAAACTCACGCCCCTGTGGCTAGCATTTTTGGATATCAAGGGAGCGTATGATAGCGTGGTTCAAGAGGACTTGTGGGGAATACTAGACACACTGGGTGTAGAAGATGGAGTCACTAATCTTTTAAAAGAAATCTATAAAAGTAACAAGGTAGTTACTAAAAGGGAAAAACAGGTATCCAAGCCCACAGAGGTGAAACGGGGACTTAGGCAGGGGTGTCTACTGTCACCCTTGTTATCCATGATGTACCTACAAGGATTAGAGGCCAAATTAGAAGGAAGTGGACTGGGCTTCAACCTCTCTTTAGTCAAACAAGGAAAGCTCATTGGTCAGGCACTACCAGCATTAATGTACGCAGATTATATAGTGCTAATGGCCGACAACAAGGAAGATTTGCAGAGATTGATAGACATCTGCGGTAATGAGGGAGATAGGTTAGATTTTAGATTCAGTAAGAAAAAATCAGCAGTCATGATTTTTAATGATAACGAAGGTAGTGAGCTTAGAATACAGGAGGTTGCGCTAGAGATAGCAGATAAATACAAATATCTGGGCGTATGGATAAGCAATGGGACCGAGTACCTAAGGGAACACAAAATATACGTGACGACTAAAGGTAACAGGAATGCAGCAGTGATGAAAAATAGGGCACTGGGGAATTACAATAGGTATGATGTTGTGAGAGAAATATGGAAAGCGGTCATGGTTCCTGGGCTGACGTTCGGCAATGCGGTCTTGTGCATGAGATCAAAAGTTCAAACAAGATTAGAAATTAAGCAACGTGGAATAGGTAGGCGTGCTTTAGGAGCTCACGGTAATACGCCAAATCGGGAAGTACAAGGTGATATGGGATGGACATCATTTGAGGGCAGGGAAGCTAGCAGCAAGATAAAATTTGAGAAGCGATTGAGAAAAAGGGGGGAGGAGTGTTGGGCTAGGAAGGTTTTCAGCTACTTGTACATGAAGGATGTCGATGCAAAATGGAGGAAGCGAACCAGGAAATTGACTGGTAAATACTTAGAAAACAGCTGGTGGCCAAACCAAAAAGAACTATCGGTTAAGAAGAAAGTGAAGGAAACGGAGACTGACATGTGGAAAATTGGCATGAAAATTGGCAGAAGCCCGCACCAGAGATCTATCGAAATTTTAAGCAGAAAATTGCCAAGGAAAGGATTTATGATAATACTCGGGGTACTCATCTACTGTTTGAGGCCAGGACGGGAGTATTGCGAACCAAGACATATCGGGCCAAATACGAAGGGGTAGACACAGTATGCAGTGCGTGTGGAGAGGAAGAAGAAACTGCCGAACACTTGATAATGTTCTGTAAAGGGCTTCACCCTATAGTTCAGGATGATGGCGCAGAGTTTTTCAAAGCACTTGTGTTTAGGGACAGGGAGGGGAAAATAGACTTTAGGCGTGTAGACTTAACTAGAAGGAGTTTATCTGATTGGCGGCTAAAATCAAGGCACGAGTGAAAATTAAACACTTCACTGCAAAGTACGGATCCTCAAACTCACCATTTAAGAAAAAAAGAGATGAATCTAATGATTAGTTCACTAAGTATTACGGCTAGGTGGCGTTAGCCGCCGCCCGATCCAAAGGGTACAGCCACATCCATCCATTCATCCAACCATCCGGGTAGCGAGCTCGAAACCATAGAGTTTCCCACAATTTGAGAAACTATGCTTGAAACCCTTGCCGCTCCTTCGTGTAGCTTTCGCGAGCCAAATCTCTTCCCACCCTCTCCAGCACCCGACCATGAGGGGACGTGCGCATGACGTGCCCAAACAAGTCCAACCCCCGAGTACGCGAACAGCGTTGCTTTGTTGACCAGCGTTATTTTGTGTTCTTCTGCCTGTTTCTGCGGGATGGTTTGCAATCGCTAGCTTAGACTAGGTATAGTATATGAGCACAATGAGTGCGCGAACGCGTAGAAGCATTCCACAGCGGTCATCTGCTCAATGCGCTGACCGCGGGGACACGAACACATAGCATAGCTTTTTTCAATAAATAATAAAAGAAAAGCGCGCACATTTTTTTTATTGCGTCTTATTATTTATTTCATGTTTAATTATTCTCGTAAAGCAACAAGTACATAAACTACGCATGTTGTGTGTTAAATAAATAATTTTTGCCGTGTCACGTGGTATACTGTTGACAACGTCAGAGCAGAGTCGTTTATGTAGAGGACCAACGTCACTGCATTGCCGTGTACGTAGGGCCGTTCCTACGCATACGTCGCGCTCTCATTCTGGTTGCGTGCGCCGGCTGGGGGAACGGGGAACAGCTTTCATCTTGAAATTTGACCCATTTCCGCGGCGCGTAGCGTTGCAAAGTTTTGCAGACGTGATCATCAACGCCTCGTCTAGGCATTGCGCTTGTCAGATCAAAATTTTCAAACCTGGTGAGTGGCCCTTTAAGGCTTCGGGTTTCCCCGAGGCGTTTATCGCTTCCGTAGCTGAGACTATCCTGCGGACTAATAAGGCAGAGCAGAGGCAGCGACCGAATCTGAGCAACACGGATACAGAACGTGAAAGGATAGCCGTGATTCTATACAAACACCAGATATCTGACAGGGTCAAGAAAATCGGAAAACGTGTTGGAGTTCGTGTCCTGTTCTCGGCACCATTCAAATTAATCAGCCTCACCAAATCTACAAACTCCCTGAAAACGCAGTCATCAATGGAATGCAGAGTTCAACATAGAAACAGGTATGCGGCATGCTCCCTGGAAGTTGTCTATAGGACCCCCCTTTCTAGCGGTGCTTGTTATGTCGGAACGACCAGAAGGTGTCTGAACGATCGGCTGAGAGAACACGCTAACAATGTTAGAAACGGGAGAGATGGTTTTCTTGCTCTGCACTGCACTGAGTGCAATAGTGTGCCCCTTTTTAAGGACACAGCGACGCTGTACAAGCACAAAGAGGAGGGCACCCGAGTCATTGTCGAGGCCGCGCAGATGGCACGCGAACAGGTGCCTTGCATTAGCAAGCCCTCCCTGGCTCTGTCCGAGAAGGAACTAAGGTTCCTCGAAGGTTTCGGTGCGCGCAAGTAGTTATATTATCTTTACTTTTCTGTTTCGTTTCCTTTTATATTTTTCTTTGCCGTTTTTTTGCGCTATTGGTTTTTCTCTTACTCGTGTTCTGCTCTTTGTGCCATATGGTTTTTGTCACATGGTTACTGTCTCCTTTATATATTTTCGCGCTCTGCGCAATAAACTCAGTTGGAAGTTAGCGCTCGTGTCTTTCGTGTCCTTCTTGTCTCTGTGTCGTCGTTTTGTTCTTGCATTATAACTATCGCCAAAGGCCACAACACACCATACTCAAGGAAAATATGCGCAGAGAACCAGATTTAACGCTGCAGAGAACCTCAGGTTGTCTCAGACCACCATTCTCCAAAAGCCATAGCTTTGTATGGATCCAAGCCAAATTGGGTGAAAATAGCGTTTGCGCCACGGAGGGAAAAAAGATCACCTTTCCTTCCCCCGTCTAGAGTGCCTAGAATATTTCTCCTAGTGTCGTGAACGGGCCGGCCGAGGGGAAATGGTATGCGATACAGCCGCCAGGTGGCAGTACCGCTCTCTGGCGCGCTGCTTTTTCGGCAAGCTGGGAAGGCAGCAAGCCGGAGCAGACGCTTTGCGTTGAAATTGCAGTGGTGGTTTCAGGGCTTAGCACGTGATTGCCTTGTTATCCTGTGTTTTCCATGCAGACTGTAAATAAAGCGTGTGAATTTGAACGAAATGTATGCGAGCTCTCTGCCTTGTTGAGATTTTGTGTCCTCCTGCCGTGCCGCCTCTTCATAGATTGGCCGCTCGCGCGTTACCAATGCTACTTTTTAAATTGCGGTAATTAAGGGGTGGCCAACCGGGGGCTCCCAGCGGTACGACTGTTCAACACAAAAAATCACATATTTCTCTCCTCATCCGCGACCACCATTCCCTCCCGTAGGCGCACTTAGTGCCAGCGGCAGGCTCAATTTCGCAGCCGCAACAAAAAAGCAGATCGTCGGCCCTTTTCAGCGAAGCGAGTGCGTCAGTTTCGGTGCTGACATAGTGCTCTTCCACATTTATGCCGCGGCAGTAAGTACTGCAAAGGTACCCATCTGCAGCACCTACTTCCTTGCTTGACGAAAACACTACGTGTTTCAACACGCAGACGTCACCCAGCACTGTATTGTAGTGCCATGCGAAGCACAATGCTTCTGGGTTACTGGGCAAGCAAATTTTGCTGCAAAATGCCGACGGCGGCGTTATGCTGTGAAACGGGTGCGGCGCCTGTGCTGTTTCCTCGCCAGCGGCAGCATCGTCACAGGCCTGGGAAGTCGTGGGTTCATTCGGCGCTTTACGCTTAGCAGGCGGAGCTGTGCAGTCAGCAATATTCCTCTCTTTTCTTTTTCGAGGCACTGGTTTAGTCAGGTAAGCGGGGCCATCCGGGAAAATGGTAGGAACGGCGTCCGGCGTTAGCGATGGTCGTTCACGGTCGAATTCGATGTCCTCACCGTTGATGACATGCTTGAAAGTTCTTTGGATGTAGCGATCATCAAAATGACGAGAACACACTACACAAGTTTCGTCTAGAACTTTGTCACCTCTTTTGATGTTTCGCGCCCATTCTTGAAGACGAACAGGGTCTGCCGGAGCCCTGAACAGAGACACCTTCTCTTTGAAAGACTTGTACCCGCCTTTGCACAAAGCACGTTCTTCCTTTTTTTTTTCAGGCATAGTCACACACAATCGCTGCACGAGAATTCACGGCACATATTCAAAGCGTAGCGAGAACACGCTTCACCACACGGACAAGTCGCCACCCGACACAACGTTGAAAGACCTGGCCGGCACGCAAACTGACGCGCCAGTTGCAAGTAGCGCCCCCTAACGCCAAATCCAAATCAATTTCCCAGCCGCCGATGGGGAAGGCGCCTGTTCATGACACTAGGCATAGCCTCCTTTATTTTCTGTGCCTGCGCTTTGCCGCCGGGATCAAAGGGAGCCGACCGTCAGGCTGAGTTCCCGCAATCACCACCAGGCGGCGCTGCCTTCCCAGAACCGGCAGAGCCTGTTCACTGACTCCGGTGCTACCGCCGGCACTGACGGGTGGGTCCTTCGTTGCGCGTTTGTAAGCGCGGCCAGCTTAAAAAACAAAAGTGTGCTACCACTCCCGTGTGCCACTTAAATATTTAGGAGAGAACATATGCAAGAGAGAAAGAATAAGTACGCAAGATAGCACATTGAACAGAACACCATACCTTCAAGGAAACGGTAGAGAAACTTGTTTATTGCGTATTAATTCATTCGCAACCTGCGGAAACGAACAAGAGGGCGTCGATCGAAACGTTCCTCACTCGCACACAGTCTGACGAGCTTTAGTACCCTCGTTGACACTGTTCACAACCAGCAATCACAATCACAATTTTTTTTTTTTCTGATCGCCGTGTCACTTCTCAGGGCGTTTGTCGAAGGCTGCAAGTAGCGCGGATATTCTTCGAATACGCTAGGCACCACACCTTTCATAAGCCTTCGTGTTTTACATCCTTGCTTAAAATCAGAAGCAGCGAAATGATGACTGCACACGGTTGAGTAGCAGGAAGTGGTGTTCGGCGTCCAATTGTCTCGTGAAATGACTTTTATCCACTTTTGCCGCAACTCCTCGTCACTTGGAATTTCGTGGAATGAAATTCCTACTTCCTTCTTTTTGCTTGAAGACTTGCAACCGGGCACGCAACAGTACGCCATCGCACCTGACGCGGGTCATCACAGCCGAATGAACCACGGAGACTTGTGTGCGTAGGCCGCTGCACGAGACAGAAACGAGAGAAACCGTAAACTAACATTCCTGATTACTTAGCGAAATTCGCTGATAGGTGCGCGGAAAAGCCTCACGAGAAAGAAGCGCGAAAAATGATAGCAAAGCATGAAACCGGCCCTGCAAACACGAGGTGCAAACGACGTTGTTTGTTTACACGTACTCACTTATTGCCGCGTGTCATCTGTTCACGCAACACAATGAAGCAACAGTTAAATATTATACTTGCTGAAAGTACTACGCTGCGAAGATAGGTGCGCGGAAAAGTATTGCCAGAAAGAAGCGCGAAAAATGACAGCCGCGCTTGACAACGGCCGTGCAAACGTGGGGTACAAACGACGTTGTTTGTTTATACGCACTCATTTAATGCCGCGTGTCATCTGCTCACGCAACACAATGAAGCAACAGTTACAATTATACTTGCTGAAAGTACTACCTATCGTTTTGGTCGTAAATAATTGGTATTGCAAACGTATGCGACACGAACAAAGGTTTCCTGGAGATGCGTCGCCGCGGCTGAATGCGCCGACTCGATTCTGGGATGCGAGTGCCCCTGGCGGACAGCAGACGCAAAAAGAGAGGAGGATGCGGGAGGCGGCCGAACGGGCCCGGCGGACTGACTGCGCGGGCACAGAAAATAAAGGAGGCTATGCACTAGGAGAATATTCTAGGCACTCTACCCCGTCCTTCCTCTGTGGTTTGCTAATACCGGGTCGTAGCAGTCACACTATGGTGGCTAGAATTGGAAGGTGACGCCAACGGGAGCTCGGAGCCGCTCCTTCGTTTCGAGCAGCGCGGCGGTGGCGCTGTCGGCGGAATGGTGATGCTAGTTACGCGCGCGCGCCTTGAGCGCGCGGACCTTTCAAAGATGCTGTTGCTGAAGCATGATTCAGATAAATTGGCGATTCAGATAACTCACTGTGACGATGGCTGATAGAACGCCATTTCAAGCATTAAAAGAAATTGGCTGCCGCTGCAAGACTTCTGTGACGTTGAATCTGCGCAAATTAAAGCTTTCGTTCGCATATCCCTGCAGTGTTTTGGAGTGCAAGGCGACGGCGTTTTTTTAAAAAAAATATTACCAAAGTTCTGGGCGAGGAAAATAAAACAAATATTTATTGCACATCATATTATTAGGAAGATCTATTGCACATCATGGAATACAGGGTAAAATAAAATAAAATGAAAAAATACGCACATTTACATACGCTCGGGAGTAGTTAAAAACATTGAAACATTGCACACAGACAGCGCATCGCTTGGCACTAAGTAATAAGAGGCATACAATCACTTTCCACTCGGCAAAAAAAAAATCAATAGAGCTTAAAGTTACAATATCAAACTCAGAGCACGCGTCTAAGCTTCAGCAATTTCATTCTTTCCTGCTTAGCGTTTCGTTTGCTGTTCTGGGCTTTCACATGAAAGTGGAGCCTAGTAAGAACATAAAACTTGATAATTTTGTTTGTGAGGGACATACTGTGGTCAGGGCAGCCAACAAGTGTAAGCTTTCTTAACTGCAAGAAGGAAACCAAGTCCATGATGCTGTCAGGTTTGACTTCTGTAACGCTGAAGCAGTGGGTAAAAGGGTAAAAGTGTTCTCGAGAGTGGTCACGAGTTCATTGAGCTTGACTGATGGGTACAGCAGGCCTCCTCGGTCAACAGCAGCCGTGAGGGATGCTGCAGCTGGAGATGGATCGTTCTCGCCTTGTAGGAGCTGCTGGCTGCACTCTGCACATTTGGTGCTTGCAACGCTTTTTCTTGCCACATATCCAGCCATGTAGAATATGAGTCTGGCATCGCTGCTTTGCACGACCATGTCTGCATGCTCGGTGCCGTATTCATTGAGCACTTCATGTGCTTCGGCAAGGTTTCCTACGTCAAGAAGCTCGTCTAATTTCCTCCGAGGAGTGAGGTCCTTTCCGTTGTCAGCTCCCAGCAGACTTCTCAGCAGTCCTGAGGACACATTGCTTCCTTTCGGTGGTTTTGCCAAATTCTGGAAGCTCAAAGTGTTGACCGAGATTAGGAACTGGGAGGCAGTCGGATGATCATTGCATCCAGACATTTGTCGGACGATTCCAAACAGCCTCTCCAGGGGGTCCTGACTCAAGCGGCATGTCATCATATAGCTGAAGTTCAACTTCATCGTCAGGTAGCGGAGAAGGTGTAGCGTGCTTGATAAGGTAACACGAAGCCCCTCGGCTGTACTGCGGCTTAGGAAACCTCCGGAGCCAGCAGCTGTTTCCCAATCGTCCAGGTAAGTCAAGAAGTTTTGAATGCACTTCTCGTGCATCCCTCCAGGCTTAAGTGCACCCGAACTGCACCTTGAAGTCATGGCCTCAATGAGCCTTCTCATTCTTTCCACAAAGCTGACTGTCGCCGCTGTGCTCCCATGCTTTTCTTCGATGGTTGCATTGTACAAGAAAAGGCCTCTGAGGACTTCATCACTGTAAAGCCGCACTGCATAATTTACCCTCATTTTCTCAAAGCCATTGGGATGCACAACCGATTTGCTAATATGAGGCATGGCTTTGAGAGTCGTGTCATGCTGTTCATCAAGCTTCCGGGCACAGTCAATAGGGTCAACACTGGCATGGCCTTCTGGCAGTTTCACGCCCGTTCGAACAAAGGTGTTCCTCACACATTTAAGAAGGTGTGGGAAGTCCGAGATGAAGTGCAGAAAACGTTCTGGGTCTGTAGGGTGCTGCCTTCTACATACTGTGTTTTCTTTCCTGCCGTGTATGCCGAATGAGTGCCACATGCTTCTGTTCCACGCAGCTCCATCAGTGGTGATAAAGTCTACGTGCAGACCGGCGTTTTCGCTCATGACTACTGCTTCGAGGCTTATTTTGCCTAACGTCTCGGACTTCACATTGCTGCGTGATGCGAACACACCAATAATCTGGTGCCACGTGCCTGTAAAAGGCACGAACAATACTACAAGGCCATGGTCACATGCTACGGAGCGCTCACTCTCTGGTGTGAACTTCCCAAGGTCCACAAAACCTTCGATGGTGCCATCGGTTCCCAAGCTCAAGTGTTCAGATAGCTTAATCTCATCAATTAACAGCCCACCATGGCGCTGGAACAAGTCCATAGATTTTGTTTTTTCCGCCACAGCAGCAAACACTTTTTCGCTCAGGCCGAATCCACTCCTGTAACGCTTGAGATATCGACGTAGTGATGTTCGAGAAGGCAACGCCATGATGTTGTTTTTGCGTATATGCTCATAGAGGCGTGGGCTTTTCATGGACATAATAAGGCACTCTAGAGCCCATTCACTTTCATACTTCATCCCTTTCGTGGATTTTCTTTTAGCCGCAGCAAAGCACGCCTTGACTTGTTGCTGCTGCTTAATGGGTAGGGCCTTCACCGCTTCTTCAAATGCTGTAGAATCATTCCGTGCATTCTTTTCTTTCATTTGTTTGATGAGTGATTTAGCCTGCAGGACACTCAGGCGACTCCTTTTCGCTTGCGCTGTTCGCAGCTTAAGCCTGTATGAAAGCTTTTGGGACTGGGCCACATTTTTGCCTTTTCTTCGCCTGTAGGACTCACGATTCAGGAGTAGTCTTCTGAGGTGCTTGCATTGTGGGCAGGCTTTTTCTGGCGTTGGAGCAACCCCACGGCAAGATGGGCTGAAGGTTCTGCCATCAAAAGTCTTCTCCTTGTACTTTAAATTCACTCCAAATTCACCAGTTTTACCAAACCCTCTGCATGGTATCATGGAGTCGACGTCGCGAAGCAACTCTTCTGCCATTTCGATGTCGGTAATGTCAAGGGTCTTTATTTTTGTGGCTTGCACAAAAGCTGTCGCTTGAAGTTTGTTTTCATCTGATGTCATTAGCACATACTTGTCAATAGTCAACTTGTCACCATCTAGTGCGCAAACTGTAAACACCGTGGCGTTGTCGGCTCCAGCAATTAGATGTCGAGCCCAGTAAGCGCTGGGAAGACCACACTTGCGGACGTCGGGAATTGCGGGCACATTCGGAACAGGTATTTGGTTACTGTCGCTTTCTGTGCTGTACGAGCCAGCTGTCTCCTCGCAAGCAGACGTGCTTGGTTCCTGACGCCGAATTTTCGATGGTAGGCCGCAAGTGGATGTTCTTGACGTCCTTTTCTTCGGCACTTTCTTTGAAAGATACGCAGGAACATTTGGGAATATGGTTGGCACCGCGTCAGATTTCAGCACCGGTTTCCCTCGGGGAATCTGAACAGTTTCGCCGTTTATCACATGCGTGTAAAAACGCTCAATAAACTGCTCGTCGAAATGAAGCTCACATAGCGCCGACTTCACGTCCAACGACTTGTCGGCACGGGGTACGGCTCGTTGCCAGGCTTCGAAGAGGGCAGGGTCTTTGGGAACAGAGAAAAGAGAAGCACGCTGACCTTGCTCCCTCGATGACACATAGCCGCTCGTGCAGCCAGGAGCAAAGCAGTGGCGTTGCCTCGCTTTCGTAGTGCTGGAGTTCATCCTAAGGTCGGCACTCACACTGTCATGTCAGCAACTAAATACATTTGGCCATAAGCGAGACATCAACGCGGAAAACTGAACACACCCAGACACGCTTCCAGAGGCGAACCAGCGAACCCAGCGGCGAGTCGACGAGAGAGCGCGGAGCGCGCGCTTCGCCCGCATCACTATGCCGACAGGAGCGCCGTGGTGGCCGTCGCGGCGGCGCTTGAAAACGAGGATCGCGCGCGCTCGGCGAATATGCGGGCGCTGGCGTCACCTCCCAATTCTAGCCACCATAGTCACACTGCCCGGGACATCTAGGAGGCGTTGGTAGTACACATATTTGCCTAGTCTTCGTACTTGCGGGCAGCGAATTGTACTTGCGGCTTCGTTTATTGCTGGTTACGGTTTTGTTTTAAAAGAAAGAACGAACCGTTTTGAACTTAATGACTTGATTCAAAATGATGAGCCTAAAGGGATGAGGTTGTGAAGCGCAAACGGTGAACATTTGCTAATATGTGTTTTCGTAAAAAAACGGCTCCAAACCACGGTGGCTAGATGGAAAGGTGGCGCGAGCGTGGCGCGAAAGGCGATCCGCCGTTCCATGAAAAGTAGCGGTGGCGCTGCGGCTCGTAGTAAGATGGAATGGAACAACTTCCGAACAATCCGGACTACGCGTGGGAATATTGTAATAGAACAGAAGGCAGCAGAAAGGGGGGTGGTATTGGGGCATTCATTCATAAAAGTACAGACTGGTAAAGGGTCAAGCAGGAGTGCAAGGAACATTTATGGCTAAAAGGGAAAGTGGCAGGTCAAATGACACTCCTTGGTTTCGTGTACTTGTGGACGGGGGCAAAGGCCAGAGAGGAAAACCAGACAATGGTAGAGTGTATATCAAAGGACATTCAGGAGTTAGGAAGAGAGTGCGAGATAACTATACTAGGAGACATGAATGCGCACATAGAAGATATAGATGGCTATACCGACCCGACAGGCAAAATGATCATGAATATGTGTGAAAGGCATGATTTGATCATTTGCAACAGTACCGAGAAGTGTGAAGGGCAAATAACATGGGAGGTAGGAAGGCTTCAGTCGACGATAGATTATGCAGTGATGTCACATAGGATGTATGATAAGCTCAGGGGAATGCACATAGATGAAGGTGGCTCCAGAAGTCTGGGTAGCGATCACAAACGTATCAAGCTAAGTTTTAGAAGAGCAGTGAAAGTGGGAAGGGGACAAGATGAGCAACTACAGGAAAATTTTTATCCAAAAAGGCAAATTGAAATAGCCACTAAACAAATTGAGAAAGTAATCACGGAGGATAATAGGACAGTGTGGACATACACGAATCTAATTAGACTCTTTGAGCTAGAGCTTGCTAAGACGCGTGACAAGTCACCCTGGAAAAGAAGACACAAACCCAAAAGTTGGTGGGATGAAGAAGTTAAGAGAACCATAGCAAAACGTCAGGAAGCCTCTAGGGAACACAGACATGCTAAGCAGCGGGGTGAACCGACAGATGATTTTGAAAGAAAATGGGCAACCTTTCTAAGCTGTAGAAGGGATGCATCCCTTCTGATCAATGAAAAGATTAGAAGGAAGGGAGCTCAGTGGCTGGCAGAAGTACATAAAAAAGATAGAAAGGCAGCTGCGAAATTTTGGAACCATCTAAACTCCCTAAGAAATGAGACGAGCCTAGAGCAGAGATTTATAACTACAGCCCAAGGTGCTAGGCTAGAAGGGGACGAAGCTATTGAATATATAAGAACAAAAGTGACAGAAAAATTTCAACAAAGAAGTACTTTATGCACCACGATAGACAAGGACGAATCAAGTGGTGCAATGGCTCCATTTTCGCAACAAGAGTGGGAAAGGGCTGAGAAAAGTGTTCCTAGTAGTACATCAACAGGCCCAGATGGCATTCCAATTAAGCTGATAGAGACATTAGGTCCGAAGTCTAAGCAGGCTTTGAGAGACGCAGTGAGCACAATAATAATCGATGGTGAAGTTCCCGATGGATGGAAACTTAGCAGGATGAGCATGATCTATAAAGGAAAGGGGGACAAAGCTGACATAAACAACTACCGTCCTATAACAGTGACATCAGTGGTCTACAGGCTGGCGATGCAGATTATAAAGGAAAGACTGCAGGCGTGGATAGAGGATGAGGGGGTCCTGGGGGAACTGCAGAATGGGTTCCGGAAACAGAGGAGGTTGGAAGACAATCTGTTCTCACTGACGCAGTGCATCGAAATAGCAGAAAAGGAACACAGGCCCCTGTGGCTAGCATTTTTGGATATCAAGGGAGCGTACGATAGCGTGGTTCAAGAGGAATTGTGGGGAATACTGGACACACTAGGCGTGGAACATGTAGTCACTAATGTTTTAAAGGGTATCTATAAAGGTAACAAGGTAGTTATAAAGTGGGAAAAACAGGTATCCAAGCCTGCAGAGGTAAAACGGGGGCTTAGGCAGGGGTGCCGCCTGTCACCCTTATTATTCATGATGTACCTACAAGGATTAGAGGCAAAATTAGAGGGAAGTGGACTGGGCTTCAACGTCTCTTTAGTCAAACAAGGAAAACTTATTGATCAGGCACTACCAGCATTAATGTACGCAGATGATATAGTGCTAATGGCCAACAACAAAGAAGATTTGCAGAGATTGTTGGACATCTGAGGTAATGAGGGAGATAGGTTAGATTTTAGATTCAGTAAGGAAAAATGAGCAGTCATGATTTTCAATGACAACGAAGGTAGTGAGCTTAGAATACAGGAGGTCACGCTAGAGATAACAGATAAATACAAATATTTGGACGTATGGATAAGCAATGGGACCGCGTATCTGAGGGAACACGAAATATACGTGACGACTAAAGGTAACAGGAATGCAGCAGTCATGAAAAATAGGGCACTGTGGAATTACAATAGGTATGATGTTGTGAGAGGAATATGGAAAGGGGTCATGGTTCCTGGCCTGACGTTCGGCAATGCGGTCTTGTGCATGAGATCAGAAGTTCAAGCAAGATTAGAAATTAAGCAACGTGGAATAGGTAGGCTTGCTTTAGGAGCTCACGGGAATACACCAAATCAGGGAGTACAAGGTGATATGGGATGGACATCATTTGAGGGCAGGGAAGCTAGCAGCAAGATAAAATTTGAGAAGCGATTGAGAGAAATGGGGGAGGAGCGTTGGGCTAGGAAGGTTTTCAGCTACTTGTACTTGAAGAATGTCGATACAAAATGGAGGAAGCGAACCAGGAAGTTGACTGGTAAATACTTAGAAAACAGCAGGTGGCCGAACCAAAAATAACTATCGGTTAAGAAGAAAGTGAAGGAAACGGAGACTGACATGTGGAGAATGTGCATGATTAAGAAGTCCGCACTAGAGATCTATCGAACTTTTAAGCAGGAAATTGCCAAGGAAAGGATCTATGATAATACTCGGGGTAGTTTTCTACTGTTTGAGGCCAGGACGGGAGTACTGCGAACCAAGACATATCGGGCCAAATACGATGGGGTAGACACAGTATGCAGTGCGTGTGGAGAGGAAGAAGAAACTGCCGAACACTTGATAATGTTCTGTAAAGGGCTTCACCCTATAGTTCAGGATGATGGCGCAGAGTTTTTCAAAGCACTGGGGTTTAGGGACCGGGAGGGTAAAATAAACTTTAAGCGGGTAGACTTAACTAGAAGGAAGTTATCTGATTGGTGGCTAAAGTCAAGGCACGAGTGAAAATTAAACTCTTCACTGCAAAGTACGAATCCTGAAACTCACTCATTAAGGAAAAAAAAAAATATAGTTTTTGGTTCATTAGGTATTACGGCTTGGTGGCGCTAACCACCGCCCGATCTAAAGGGTACAGCCATATCTATTCATCCCCACGGAACACCTACCAGTCGACTACCCCATATTCTAGTACCAATACCTCGTTTGTCGCCGGTTCGCTGTGCTGAGTTCCCTCACCCCGTCGCTATGAACGCCGTTGAAAGGGCAAGGCATCGATTGGCTGCTTATCCAGATGCATTCCTAAAGTGTTCCAAGCAGGTAATGACAATAATATTGTGGCGTTGGTGATCAGGACATGCTCCAATAATTGTCACAGCCTCGTGAAATGGGCCACTTTAGCACTGGCGTAAAGCGTGCCCTATTATCAATGTCCTGGCGTTAAGCTTTAGTTTGAATGTCACATGAGCAACTGTGCGCGGCTGATTTACGGGGCGTTAGGAATAACAAGAACGGGCTAGTTTTAACTGCGATTTGCATCAAAATGACCGACGCATAATGCTGTCGTGCGAGATTGCACGTGACGATCTGATTTATAACTGGTGATTGTACGAGTAATAGTGCATTTCATGTATGACACGACAAGCAAGCATTAAAGGATCTGGGCCAGTTGGTGACAGTCAGGGGCGGATCCAGCCTCTCATTTTAGAGTGGGGGGAGGTGTTCGCTCGAAGTAACACTCGAGAGATGGGCAGGGTTATGCATGCATTGTTTTTACTAGAACAAACGCTCATTATAGCATAAATACTCTAAATGTGTGCTCACAGTGGCCCCACTCATTTGCCCTAATTAGTCGTAGGAGGTGAACGGCAAACACCGAAGAGAGAGGGGGGGGGGGTGCTGACACAGGCTTTGCGGGTGGGGGGTCGCCCCTTTTGCCCTAGTGACTGGACACAAGAAGAGAAGGGACATACCGCAGCCCCGTGGTTTGTACCATCTTCTCGTCTCCGCGTATACGTGCGCTGAGTTAAAATATGTTCACGCAAGCCTAACGTTATTAATTGAACTAGCAGCAAATACCGCAGTAATAGATTTTGATAAAGAGGTGCCATTTACTTTCTTCCAAGTGGGAACACGGCTCGGAGCCAAAACACCACAGCTTGATGCGTGGCCTTGTAGCATGCTCCATGTTTGCAAACGGGTAGGGGCCTTCAATATTCGCACTGTCCGTAGACTGACACATCGCACAGCGGATAGAGAGAAAAACGCCTTGAGGAAGATCAACCGCCAACGCAGCACTGTCGCATGGCTAGTGCGTGTCCTGCCACCACCTGCCGTCGAGGCAGAGAGCTTTCGTTAACATTTTTTAACGAATGAGTGGCACTATTGAACATACGGGCGTGGTGCCGCTTGCGCAAATCAGATTTGCAGCAGAAATATTGTCACATTCTTTCTAGTGAAATGTACCAATGTGAAATGCGTGGTGATCGGTGTGTGGTAATCTGTTGGCTAGTCTGCCCTGCTTTATTACGCTTTGGTGGTGGGTGCCCCTCGCATTCCCAAAATGTGATATTGTGTAGCCTTCAGACAGCTTCCAAAACAATATCAACACTCTTCTCTGACCTTGTCTCTTCTTCCGTAGTTACACCGTAACTACTCAGTCTTGCTCTGTGCAAATCTGTTGATTCCCAATCACCAACTAGCCCAAACATCTGTCTTATCAATATTACCAGCTTCCTCTCGCGAGGCGTGAGAGTCACTCCTGTCGTCAACTGACTACTGTGTTCAGGCAGAAGTGTTTATCTGGGCTTAAGGTCGTGGCAAGATTTTGGCCCCCACCCTTCAAACTACCAGTAAGATGAAGTCAACGACTTCTTACTGCCATCAATAAAGTTGTTTCTTCCTCATTACACTTGATTTTATGCTGTTCTAAGACGGAGAGGCAAAATAATTTGTTCTCGTAGAATATCCCCAGTTACAAGGAGCACTTCCAGCACTGTCGTCTTGCACTCAAGGCAAATGAGTGTGCTGATGCTTGAAATAAGTAGTAAAAAGTGTGAAAGTCAACTATCCCCGAAGATTTGCCATAAACATGTTTTTGTAGTTGCACCGTCATAAGTGATGTGTACGGTTTGAAGCAACATGAGGGATAAGCAGCTGCGCTCAACACATTTTGCCGTACATTGCATGTCCTGGTCCTCGTGCATGATTTGTTGCCGTTGCTTTGCTTTCTATAAGAGCGATGCCTATGAGCATGCATTCGCATTGGTGCAAGCAATCGTCATCTCTTTTCTTGTTGCTAGTAGTAGACGTAGATTGTTGTACTATATCTAATTTATTTTTTGGTGTGTAAGTGGACTGTTTGTAAGTGGGTAAACTTGAAAGTTCTATTCAAAATGGGGCACTAGTGATTATACCATAGTGGTTTCCATGAGCAAATTTAATACTTTCTCCGTCACACCGAACACTTGGAATCGCAAGGGATTCTGATCAGCACTGATCACTTTCAAAAGTGCCCGGTGTGACACAGGGGCAATACGGCTGTGTGCCTAGATGAAAATACATAAATATGTCTGCAGCTGTCACAGGGGGCAGGTTTCGAGCTCTAGTGGAAGGGGAACTCTTCTCACCCCTGCATTTTCTGTTAGTACATCCGCTGAACGACGTCATCGAGCCCTTATTTGGTAGACATTGTTCTAAACACATCTGAAGGAATGCGCTTGAAATAAAGCAACGAACTCGAACACACCCGCTGAAAAAATATTACCAAATGTGTTGCACTCAGTTTTCTTGGGCAGACCGTTAAGTGCCCGCCAGTTTGTTTACAAACTGTGAAACTGTCTATGGAAGTTGCGTAAGTCCGCTAGCGACTACAGCAATGCGGGAAAGCCGCACTTACAGGTGATCGACGTGTTTGGAGTGTCAACTACCAGTGATGAAAGAAGAAACGCCTCCTTTCGGCCTTGTGCCACGGGGGTACAAATCTGACCCCAGAGCTGGATTTATTGGAAGAGTCAGGCTTACTGAGCAGATAATGGCTGTGCTGAAGGAGCCCTCTTTTTAAACCAGTTCGCTGCAGCGGAGAGTTCAGCTTTTCTGTAGTGCATGGTTGCTAGCGGTGTTGGGAAAACCGATTCGCAGCTCTGCTACCTAAAGGTAGCATGTACAGTAACCCTAACTCCGCCCAGCCATGCAAGCCTAAAGCTTGCTACTGCCCTCTATCGTGACGCAACAACTGGTGCTACAGGTGCAAAAGCTACCTTCGAGCATGACACGTCAGGATGCCTCCCGCATGTTTGCAAGCAGAGGCTGCAACAGAGGAAGTTGGCAGTGGCTGCAAGGGGGACTCTGAAATTAACATATGAGCCATGTTAACGTGTAGCTCTAGCTCTGAAGACCGCATGAAAATCTTAGGTATCTTCAAGGTGTGAATGTGACCCGTTTGTGAAATCTCGTCGCCGTTGGGGCAGTATAGGTCGCACCTGGACGTTTTAATTTTTCAACTGAAAGACCTACCAAGTTCGGCGATTTAAAAGGCAGGAATGTTGTGCAATTGCGCAGAGTAAAAGTACGTACAGTTGAAACTCGCGACAGCAAAATTGGCAAGGAAAGCAAAAAAAATTCACTCTTGCGAGAATTTTGTCAGTGCATTTTAATGCCAAAAGTCATTAAGCTTACATTGCTGAGCCTTTCCCTTTAGCAATTTCATAGCCCTTAACTCACATTCTAATTAGTGGCTCATTGCCACATCACCTTGTCTACGTCCGGAAATGCTGCAGCCGCCACACTTTTGTTTTTTGCAACATGCCATTTTCAAGCATGCCAAAAATGGAGGCCTTGTTCTCGATGATTGTAAACAGCAAGCTGCAAGTAATCCAGAGTTTGCTGGGGATTTTCCTTTTTTTTCTGCCTTTTCTCACCTCCGTAATAATTGCAGCCTTATCTTCCTGCATGATAAACTTCCGCTCCTACGTTGTAGGTGGCATCTTTGTGGTGAGACAAATCATACCATCACTGCATACAGTTCACGTCTCGGCAAGCATGTGCAGCAGCAACGGCTATGCAAAGCCGACGCAATTAAACAGCATGTGGATTTGGCTTCATAGTCCGAAATTACGAGTCAGCATAACAAGGTGTTTTCGCGTCAGCCCAATGAAATATTAACACATGTTCACTGAAATGCCACCTCAGACCCTTGTTGTTTGTTCTTAAAATGTAGTTGGACAGCTGATTGCATTCTTGGTTGGGCCACTGTGCAGTCACCCATCATCATCAGCCTGACTACGTCCACTGCAGGACAAAGGCCTCTCCCATGTTTTGCCGGTCAGCTCGGTCCTGTGCTTGCTGCTGCCTCTTTATACCTGCAAACTTCGAAATCTCATCTGCCCGCCTAACTTTCTGTCTCCCTCTCACCCGCTTGCCTTCTATAGGAATCCAGTCAGTTACCCTGAATGACCAGCAGTTATCCTGCCTACACGCTACGTGCCCGGCCCATGTCCATTTCTTCTTCTCGATTTCAACTATGATGTTCTTAACCCCGTTTTTTTCCCTTACCTATCTAGTGGGTCAGGGAACTTATCACTTATTTAGTGAGGCAAGTCTAGCTGTATTATTTGAAAAGCTAGAGGATGTTAAATGGGATGTAATCAAGCTCAGTGAGGTAAAGAAGACAGATGAGGCCTATGCAGAGGTACAGATTGGGCACATCCTTTGCTATCTTGGCTTGGCTGATAGAAAAGAACTGGAGGTGGGGTTCCTTATCCACAGCAACATAGCTGGTAACATAGAGGAATACTATAGCATTAATGAAAGGGTGGTAGGTATCGTAATTAAACTCAATAAAAGTTGCAAGATGAAGGTGGTACAGGCCTATGCGCCTACATGCAGCCATGATGACGTATTAGCTGACACCTCCATGAAGATGTGGAATTGGCAATGAGTAAGGTAAAAATTTAGTATACTATACTGATGGGTGTAGCTAGCAAGGACGACGAGACAGCATGATGGCCAAAACAAGAAGTGATATCGGTTTATTCAGTCACTGATTATATAGGCGCACGATAGCGCGCCGTGAGTATCTGCGCAGGTCCGATGCGCAGTCGAGATGCAAATAGCCTTGCCGAATACATCCTTTCCGTTAACAATGAAATTACATACCCACCGAAACTGTGGTAAGTACATGGCATTTCAAAAAATGATATCATACACTTGGTTAAAGTCCTTGTCATAATGAAGACTCTGTGGTGGCTTCACAGTTGGAGTCGACCTTCTCAAAGCTGGCGTCGGTGGTGAAGTTGACTGACGCACCACAGGTGGCGAAGGGTCGTCCGACGTCGGAACTTTGCGACGTCTGGCATTGGCTGGCGAGGTTGAAGTTGCCACTGTCGGATGGCCACCAACGTTGTTGTCTGCTGAGCTGGTATCAATGTCGTCGTCTCTTTCCTCGATGAACCGCTCGCCAGTTTGAAGTAGGTGACGACGATTGCGCCTTAACAGCTTCTGGTTTTCCGTTTTGACAAGGTAGGACCTTGGATATGGCGAACCCACCACTTGAGCTTTCCGGGACCATGCAGCGTCTCTGAGCCTCACGACGTCACCGTTCTGCAGAGGAGGCAAAGGTCTTCCCCCTTGGGCCTGGCTGTGCTTTTTGACGTCGGTTGCGGTCACCGTACTGAAGTCCGGGAGGTTGGCACGAAGGCGCCTTCCTTGCAGTAGTTCACCAGGGGATCGCCCGTCCTCCAGTGGGGTAGAGCGGTAGGCCAGCAGGCCCAGCCAGAAGTCGTCGCCCGAATCTGCAGTTTTTTTTTAAGATGCGCTTCACAACCTGCACACCTTTTTCCGCAAGCCCGTTTGACTGCGGATAATGAGGGCTTGAAGTGACGTGCGTGAAGTCGTATCTCCTTGAAAACAAAAAAAATTCATGGCTGAAAAATTGTGGGCCGTTATTAGTGCATACTTCGATGGGCACGCCAAATCTGGCAAAGATAGCGCTCAGTGCTGCGATGGTTGATTGCGCCGACAAGTCAGGTAGTTTCTGAAGTTCTGGAAAGTTTGATAAGGCGTCAAAGACAACGATGTAAGAGTCCCCCGCAAACGAAAAAATATCAGCTCCAACTCTATGCCATGCACAACCTGGCGCGGGCCGCATTTGAAGCGGTTCCTTGGGCTGTTTGTAAGCATACTTGCGGCATGTAGGACAAAGTTGCACCATGGAAGCAATCTCAGCGTTAAGCCCAGGCCAAAACACGAGGCGTCTGGCCCTTTCTTTGCATTTTTGCATGCCGAGGTGACCTGCATGGATTTTTTCAAGCATAGTTTTTCGCATGCTTTTCGGAATAACAACCTTCGACGCCTTTAAATGTATTCCGTTGACAAATGAGAGTTCTTGCTCAAAAGGCTTTAGTTCACCTTGTACTGGAAGCCCCGCCGACAAACTTTCGATCACCGACTGTAGGTAGCGGTCACGAGCCGTTGCCGCTTGCAGTTCTTTCTGCGTTGCTTCTGTGACACGGTAACCTAGAAGCTGGATGCGTGAACTTCCACGTCGGTAGTAGCACCAGCGTCGTCTTGGTTGTCAGCAGTTGACCGGGACAACATGTCAGCAAGAACAAGGTGCTTCCCAGGAATATATTGCAAAACAAAATCATACTTGAACAACCTCAAAAAGAACCGTTGAAGGCGAGGTGGCATGTCACTAATTTCCGTTTGAGCAATTGACAAGAGTGGCTTGTGGTCCGTTTCAATTGTGACTTTCTGGCCGTAGACGAACTGATGAAATTTTTCGCATCCAAAGCAAATTCCTAGGGCCTCCTTTTCTATCTGTGCGTACAGTTTTTCTGCCTTAGTCAGTACTCGAGATGCGTAAGCTACGGGCCGCCACTTGTTATTGTGACGTTGCAGAAGGGCGGCACCGATGCCGTCCTTCGATGCATCGCAAGATAACCTTGTTTCCCATCGTGGGTCAAATATTGCGAGCACGGGAGCGGTGGTCAGAATTTGCGTGACGCTTTTCCACTCTTTGGCGTGGTTATCTGTCCACTCAAACTCAGAACTGGCCTTGATAAGAGTTCTTAACAGGGCCGTTCTTTCAGATAGCTGCGGCACGAACTTTCCAAAGTAGTTCAACACACCCAGCATACGTTGAACATCGGCCTTGCATGTTGGCACTGGCAGTTGAACCAAACTTTTTACGAGCCCTGGATTTGAGGATATGCCGTTCGCACTTATAATATCACCCAGAAACCGTAGCTCTTTTACGCCAAACTTGCACTTGTGCAGATTAAACGTTAATCCAGCTATTTCAGCAGTTTTGAGGACTGCAACCAGGCGCTCATCATGCTCTTCCTTCGTTGAGCCCCAGACCAAGATATCATCTATATATGTGAGCACGCCTGGCAGACCGTCAAATATCTGACAAAGTGCCTGCTGAAACACCTCGGGTGCAAATGAGATGCCAAAGGGTAGCCTTAGAAAACGGTATCTGCCAAAAGGCGACGAGAACGTACAGATTTTTGATGTTGTCTTGTCTAAGGGCACCTGATGAAAGCCGGCGTTTGCATCCAAACAGCTAAAATAAGTAGCATCGGTTAGCCGTGCTTCCAAGTCCTCGCGTCTGGGTAAAGGGAAATGCTGCCTCTTGATATACTTGTTCACTCTTCTGGGGTCCATGCAAACCCTTAGAGCACCGTCTTTTTTTTTTTACCAGTACCAGAGGGCTTACCCAGTCGGTTGGCTCATTTTCTTTGACGATGATGCCCCCCTGGATCATTCGCTGTAGTTCCTTCTTCAGAGGTTCCTGAAGTGCAAGTGGAACTCGGCGAGCAGGCTGAACGATCGGAACCGCGTCTGGATCCAGGACCATTCTGTACTGCGTTTTCAAGCAGCCGAGCCCTTGGAACAGGTGCCTGAAATTTTTCAAAAGTTCATACTCAGACGAGGCATTGACAGCGTCCACCGTACGTCGAACCAATCCAAGCGCTTCACTGGCATCGAGCCCAAGGATGGCTTGGCGCCCATTCTTTACGACGAAGAATTTCACGCTTATCTCGGTGGTTCCGACAGACACTTTCTGTGACGTTGTTCTGTAGCTTGCAATAACGCCCCCGTTGTAGGCGCGCAACACTGACCCCGTAGGTTGCAACGCTTCTTTGGATCCAAGCTTACGGTACGTTGTAAATGGAAGTAAGCTTGCCTGCGAACTGGTGTCCACTTTGAACGTCACTTCTCTGCCATTTACTCGAGCCTTGATTGTCCAGTCTTTCTTGCGATAATTTTCGGAGCCGATTTCGAGAATCTCAAAGTCATTCTCAACGAGATTAGCTACTTCGCTAACGGCGGTAGACTTCTGGCAACAACTTGCAAAGTGGTTGTATTTGCGGCAAGAATGACATAATTTACCATACGCGGGGCATTGCTTAGGTTTATGTTTGCGGTTGCACTTCCTGCAGCAAATATCTTGATTATCGCGACTCTGCTTTTTTTTCCGCTGCTGCCGTTTTTTCGTCACCGTTTCGCCACTTGAAACTGCGTCAATGCTGTCTTCCGTCCTATTCCAAACTAGGCTCCTTAGTGCCGCTGCTTCTGCCGCTTTACACATTTCCTCGGCTTTAAGTAGCGTCTGGCCTCTCTCGGCAAGTATTCTTTCACGCAGCTTTGGGTCGTTCGTACCAAACACAATTTGGTCTCTAATCAGTGAGTCGTGCTGATCCCCAAAGTTGCACTGTGTCACCTGCTTCTTTAAGTACCGCACAAACTTCTCAAAAGGTTCTTTCTCCACCTGGCTTCGTGTACGAAAAACATATCTTTCGTGAATTTCATTGCTCACCTCGGAGAAGTAGGCATCGAACTTCCGCACGACCGTGTCGTAAGATTCCTTGCTTTCTCCGGGCCCGTACTGAAAGTTGTTGAAGATGTCGAGCACTTCGTCTCCCGCGAAGCTCAGCAAGAGCGCCACTTTCGAGGAGTCACTTCTCGGGGACTTCTCGGCTGCCGTTGCTTGCAGAAAAAGCTCGAAGCTTTGCTTGAAGCGCTTCCAATTTTCAGACAAGTTGCCCGATAGGCGCAATGGCTCCGGCGGCTTCAGTAGGTCCATGGCGATTCCGCGCCGTTGCTGCCGTGTTTCGGTCCGCGGTGGCCACTTCTGACACCATGTAGCTAGCAAGGACGACGAGACAGCATGATGGCCAGAACAAGAAGGGATATCGGTTTATTCAGTCACTGATTATATAGGCGCACGATAGCGCGCTGTGAGTATCTGCGCAGGTCCGATGCGCAGTCGAGATGCAAATAGCCTTGCCGGATACAATGGGCAAATTAATGCCAAGGTAGAAAAAAAGTAAGTCGGAGAGCAGGCACTAGGGGATTAATATGGCATTGGTACTAAAAATGCCAGAGGGGAGTTATTAGTAGAATTTGCAAAATGCAATAGTTTACGGATTTTGAATACTTTCTACTGCAAATGAGTGAACCATAAGTGGACATGGAGCAGCCAAATTGTAAAAATAATAACTAAATAGGCTTTATACTGAGTGTACACCCAGGCATCATGAGGGATGGAGATGTGCATGGCAAGGTACGATGCAGTGACCATAGAAAGGTACGGTCTCAAATCTGCCTAGACTTGAAGAAGAAATGACAGAAACTGATTTGAAAGAAGCCAATCAATGAGCTAGCACCGAGAGGGAAAGTGCAGGAATTCAGACTCCCGCTTCAGAACAGATACTTGGCTCTTATCGTAGAAACCAGCCGTGGCGTGGAAGCAATGAATGATAACCAGACGACTATCATTATGGTATGTGCAGTGAAAGTAGGGTGTACGGTAGTTAGGACACTGGCAAGCTGTCCTGAGAGACGAAGAACCAAAAAAATAAAAAAAAAACATAAAAAAAACATCAGAGCATGAAAGCTTCAAACACAACATACAAAATACAACTGGTAGAACTTTTGAAGTTGATTAATAAGCGCAAGGTATCCTATTTAAGAAGGTAGAACATAGAGAGAATTCAACACTCTATAAAGATTGGAGAAAGCGTCAAAGCGGTGAAGAGGAAACTTGGAATAGGCAAAAACCAGTTCTATGCACTGCGAGACAAGGAAGGCAAAGTTTACCAATATGGATAAGATAGTTAAACTAGCAGAGGAGTTTTACAGAGATCTGTACAGTAGCCAGGCCAACCACGACCTTAATATAAGAACTAGCAGTAACCCAAATGACATCCCTCCAGTAATGACAGAAGAAATCAGGGAAGCTTTGGAGGGAATGCAAAGAGGCAAAGCTGCTGTTAAGGATCGGGTAACATCAGATCTGCTGAAAGATGGAGGATCGATTCTGTTAGAAAAACTAGCGACCCTGTTTACGAGGTGTCTCCTGACGGGAAGAGTACCGGAATCTTGGAAGAATGCTAACATCATCCTAATACCTAAGAAAAGAGATGACAAGGACTTGAAGAATTACAGGCTGATCAGCTTGCTCTCCGTCGTATACAAACAACTTACAAGGTTAATTGCGAAGAGAATTAAGACATTAGAAATGAATGAAAGAATGAATGAACAGATTTAATTTCTGGAGAGATACAGAAAAACGCAGCAAAGCTAAAGGCCATTTGGCCTGACGTGGCTTTGCTACGCTAAAAAAGTTCAGCAAACAGTGCTATATTGAATAATAATTATCACAATACAAGGAGCAGCATAATAACAGAACACAGAAATAGCATAAAAGCAAAAATAGGTGACATATAAGTACAACTAATAGGCTGCATAGACACACAGAATCAAACATTGAGGCTCTTTTCATTATATATAAAAAAAACATATACTTACATATTGATATATTCATATAATACACTCATATATTCATACATACATCTGTCCATATGTACGTACATACTACTGTATATACACACGTTCTGTACCTAAAGGTGAGAGTATATGTGGAACCTATCCGGAAGTTTATTGGAAACATGATGTTTACTATACTCAATGAGATGTTTTATGTGATATTTGAATTGCGTTAATGAGAGGTCAAAATTTAATTGTTCACCTAAATGATTTATAAGCTGTGGGGCGCGGTATTCAATTAAGGCTCTACCATATCCAGTCCTAATTGCAGGAACGCAAATTTGTTGCCTACGGAGCGAGTATTTGAGTGCGCCTTCCTGTGCCGCAATAGTGTGCAGTTTATTTTTATAAATGTAAAGTAATAGCTTATATTCATACATTTGTCTTGCTTTGAGTATACCATATTTTATGAATAATGGACTGCTAGGCATCTCCCTTGGGTTGCCATAATAATCATCGAATAGGCGGAGAATTTTTTTCAGTAAGATTTCTAGCTTATTTAAATTCTCACTTGTAGTGCCCCATACTAGCATACTATTATTTAAATGCGAATAAAAAAAGCGCAGTATATCTTTTTTTTAGGCAAATTGTTATAAGTGGATTAATTTTAAATATACACCCAACAGTCTTACTTAGTTCGAATGCGAGACTATCAACACGAGTATTCCGAGACAAATTTTCTTGGAACCACACTCCGAGGAACTTTTGCGATTTAACCTGCTCCAGCCTTTGCTTTTTGAAAAAGATGTTAATGTCGTCCTCGTAGGGCTTGATAGGCTGGAATACTGTGTACTTACTTTTAGATATATTAAGCACGAGCTTATTTTGATGAAGTCATTTTTCTAATTTGAGTAAGTAATCATTTACTTCAATTTCAAGGTGCATGAGTATTCTACCTGTAAAAAGTATGTTGGTGTTGTCAGCATAAATAATTAATTTTGGGGATCATGGAATGTTACACAGATTATTAATATATGTTATAAATAGTAACGGTCCAAGGATTGAACCCTGGGGGACACCATTTTTTACAGTTATCATTGGGGAAACAAGGTTACCCACCTTAACATATTGTTTTCTTTCGGTAAGGTAACTTTTTATTAGTTTAGCTGCCACGCCCCTTACACCATAATCATGCGACTTAGATATCAGAATATCAGGTTTGACAGTGTCAAAGGCCTTCTTCAAGTCAATGAAAAGACTCATGGTGTAGGTTCTGTTTTCCACGTTTTTTAATATCTGCTCTTTCGTATCTAATAGCGCCGACTCCGTAGACTTACCCTTTTGAAACGAATACTGTGCTTTATTGATTATCAGGTGCTTAGTGAAAAAGCATTCAAGTCTGGAGTGTATTATTCCTTCAAAAACTTTGGAGAGTACTGGTAGAACCGATATCGGGCGGTAGTTTGATAATAAATTTTCTGCACTCCCTTTATGAATAGGACAAACGCGGGCTATTTTTAGTTCTGAAGGAAAAATGTCGGTTTCTTACATAGTGTTCATGATGTATGAAAGAGGGTATGAAATTAGTGACGCTACATATTTCATCGGGCTGGCTGCTATTTCGTCAACACCTGCAGCAACATTGTCACGTATTTTACAGATTAATTTTTCAACTTCACAAGGTGTAACCGGAGTAAGGAAATGTGAGTGTGATAGACGCTTTCTATCTGCTACAGGCAGATCTGTTACCCCACAAGATGAGTCTGTGTAGTCGCCAGCGTTAACAAAATACTCATTCATGGCTGATAGTGCTTCAACATCTGCAAAATCGTCTACAAAATCAGTGATATCGTCTGCAAAATCAGTGATGTTAACATAACCTTTTTTGTTAAGTTCAGTTAAGTTATTTACTTCATTCCACATTTTCCTGGGATTATTGAAGATTTTTTCAAATGTGTATTGATAATATGATATCCTGGCTCGTTTGATGTCAGCATTTAGCTTATTGCGGAACTTTTTGTAGCCTTCAAGAAGCGATAAATCTCCATATTTTACAAACGTGTGATACATTTTGTTTTTTTCATGTATTCGGTCGTACAGTGCGTTGTTAATCCATGGCTTGCGTATCTTCTTCCTCGAAGGCTTTTTCGTTAAAGAAAAGGCGCGATCATATATGCTCTTAATTTGCTCAAAAAAAAAAAAAAAGATTGAAAGCCCGGTTTGTATCTCTTTCTGCGCACACTATATTCCAGTTCATCGAAGCAACTTTAGCTCTGAATCGGTTTAGTGCGCTATTATTTATTTTGGGATACTGTTCCACGATCTGCTTTTTATTTTGTGTTGAAGATAATAATAAAAGAGAAAATATATGTAGGTGGTCACTTAAATGGTATGACAATAACCCTGAAATACATTTTCTGCTTGGAAGATTTGTGACACATATCAAGCAGCGTCGAAGACTTTTCCGATATGCGACTAGGCTTTGTTATCGTGTTTGCACATGCGTATGGTTTCAAAACCGACTGAAGTTGTTTAGAGCAGGGAGAATCGCCTAGCATGTCAACGTTGACGTCACTGATAATTAAAAAAGGCATGCGCATTGTGTGTAGCTTTTGTAAGAGAGTATCTATGTAGTCAAGGAATTCTTGCTTTTTACCAGCTGGTGGCCGATACACCATGACAACAATTACGTTAATAACTTTGACTACAAGACATTCAATGCACGGTGAAATGTACGAGAGATCATCAATTATTTCAGGATATAGTTGTTCTTCGACGTATACAGCGATGCCTCCGCCTCGACCGGAATGACGTACCAAGCCATTGTAAGTATAACCAGCAAATCTTGGTGAGACATTATTTGGTGTTAACCAAGTTTCAGAAAATCAATCAACCAAAGGAACAAGTAAGATTTTGAATAGGATACTCGACAATCTACCACATTCATACTATCAATCATATAATAGGGAAATGCTCAGAATACAGGCAGCTACTGTACATAGCCTTCATAGATTACGAAAAGGCATTTGATTTATTAGAAATACCAGCAATCATGCAGACACTGTGGTATCGGGGCGTTGACGAAGCATATATAAACATCCTGGAAGAAATGTACAGGGGATCAACTGCTATCATAGTGCTTCATAAAAAAGCAACAGAATACCAATCAAGAAGGGTGTAAGGCAGGGGGATAAAATCTCCCCAATGCTATTTACCGCGTGCTTACAGGAGGTTTTCAGAAGCCTAGAATGGGAAGTTAGGGATAAGAGTTAATGGAGAGTGCCTTAGTAACCTGCGCTTTTCCGATGACATAGCGTTGCTGAGTAACTCGGGGACGAATTGCAACTTATGATCAATTAATTAGACAAGGAGAGCAGAAAAGTAGGCCTTAAAATTAATCTGCAGAAAATGAAACTAATGTACAATAACATCGGAAGAGAATAGCGCTTCGAGATAGGTAATAGTGCTCTTCAAGTTGCAAAAGACTATGTCTACTTAGGGCAGGTAATAACCGCGGAGCTGAACCACGAGATTGAAGTAAGTAGGAGAAAAATGGGGTGGAGTGCATTTGGCAAGCATTCTCAGATGATGACTTGTAGATTTCCACTATCCCTCAAGAGGAAGGTATATGGATGGAAAGTCCTTTATTGAAAAAAAAAAAAAAAGAGGCACAGGACCTCTGTGGGTATAAGCAGGACTTTCTAACTATACTACTAGTTCAGTGTCACGGGTTTTACACTTATTGTATTCACCATCATTGGTACTGAGGCGGTATAGGGTCAGTACTGTGGTTTGTCGGACCCCCTAAACCACTCTGATCAGACCGCTCTGACTTCCATATTGGGCAAATAACTGCGTGTCCGGGTCCGTAAGGAGCGCTTCACGATAATTTGTGGTTTGCAAAGCTTGTATGGCCATTCGCCCTTTTTCAAATGCCGAACACTGCCACAGTAAGTGGTGAAGGTCTGTGCGGCAACGCAGCCCGCAGTGATTGCACGTTACTGTCGCAATGTCTGGTTGGCGCCATTTTGCTAAAAAAGCATGTTGTGTATGCAAAATTTGCGTAGACCTTATTAATGAAGACTTCTTAGGAGCGTGAAAGCTTAAATTTGCTGGAAAATAGGACTGGTAGGGTAACCTGTGCAATGCGTTTTTGACTAGCATGACGCAGGGACGTCCGTACATAGTGCATTGTGGCTACCGAGGGAGCCATTTGATTTAAGAGCTCATACGGGTTCACCCTGAGGGGTGAGGGCAGAGAAAGATTGGTCGACCCACCTGCGGAAGCAGCAGCGGCGTGCGCCGCCGTATTGCCCCCGGGCACACCCGTATGCCCCGGCGTCCAGATAATTTCTATTGGCCTATCGGCTTTTTCATGCCCATGAATGATGCTTTGAATAGCAGCAGCCGTAGCACCCTCGGACGCTGGGTGAAATATTTCCGAGTAGGCAGCGTGATAGTCGGTAAAGACACGAAGGGGTTTCTGTGTAGTGTATGAGAGGCTTGCAGTCGCTCTCCGCATGTCAAGTAGTTCGGCATGCATAGGGGTGCCGTTCGGTAGATGGCACCTGTAGGCCCCAGTGCACTCGGTGGTCTGCGCGCAGATCCATGCTATACAAGCTTCGTCATTGGTAATGGCAGCGTCCGTGTATATGTCGATGTTATCTAAGCTCGCTTTCCTTAGTTGTCGCGTGGCAAGAAACTGGCGGGCAGTATTATTGTGACGAGATATGGGGCGACGGAACAGTCGAGAGGCTATTGGAGTTTCCCATGGGGGTAAGGACCGATTAAGAAGAGGTGCATCATCATACCGCTGACAATCCCAGGCCAGAAGGCGACGACCTTGTGGCGTGTTTTCCAGGCGGATGCCGTGTCGAGTGTGGGCTTCACGAATGACGTCTTGCAGAGGGGGCAAGCCCCCTGCGCTTTCAAGGGCGGATATCTTAGTGCGTTTAGGGAGCCCCGTGATGGTACAAAGAGTAGCCTCATGAAGGCGTTCCAAATTTAGGATGACCGTTGGAGAGAACGTGTATATGGGTGTACCGTACAAAATCTTTCCAACAGCTGCAGCTCTTGCTAGAGTGCGACAGGCTTGTTGTCGTGCACCTCCGTATTTGTTGGACAGACGACGTATCATATGTAACGTGGCTGGCCATGCCTGCCGCAGTCCACGTACCCACTTTTGTGGGCTGTTGCAGCTGGCTATTGGTAAACCTAAAACTTTGATTTGTCCGTTTTTTGATTGTATAGTGTGTGATCCAATATGGAATGAGATACAGATTTTCGGGTTCGTGCGATTCTTGCCGTCTATACTTATAAGTTCTGTCTTATGTGGAGCCAGCTGCAGGCTTACTTCCTTAAGAGTGGACTCTAAACTAAGGAGGGCTGCCTGCAGCTCAGTCTGCATTGATTCTTTCTCAGAATAATCCACTGCCTCTGTCCATATAGTAATATCATCGGCGTAGATGGCGAATCTAGCCGTGGTGTCCCGTTCAAGGCTTTCTGCTACCCTGTTCATGGCCAGATTAAACAGCGTCGGTCCTAAAATAGATCCCTGTTGAACACCACTGTCCAAGTAGTAAGTCTTCGGGCTCCATCCAGGCCCCGCCGCGGTGGTATAGTGGCTAAGGTACTCGGCTGCTGACCCGCAGGGCGCGGGTTCAAATCCCGGCTGCGGCGGCTGCATTTCCGATGGAGGCGGAAATGTTGTAGGCCCGTGTGCTCAGATTTAGGTGCACGTTAAAGAACCCCAGGTGGTCTAAATTTCCGGAGCCCTCCACTACGGCGTCTCTCATAATCATATAGTGGTATTGGGACGTTAAACCCCACATATCAATCAATCGGGCTCCATCCAGGTGATGCACCGCTTAAGCGAATGGGCCGAGTGGCAAGGAAATTTCGAATCCATATCTGTGCACGCTGACTTGGGTAGCGCTTGGCTAGTTCTTCAAAAATAGCGTTATGGTGAACATTATCGAACGCTTTCTGCATGTCGACGGCCAGCAAGTAGTCAGGTAACATCTTTCTTAAAGTACGATTGATAACGCGCCGTAGCAGCCAAAGGCAGTCATGGGTGCCGAGGTTGGGGCGAAAACCCGTCTGGGCTGGATGGTATCCTGGCCGGGTTATCTCAAGGTAATGGGACATGCGTGTGTGAATCATGCGTTCAATGAGCTTACATGAAGTAGACGTTAAAGATATTGGCCGGAGGTTCTTGCAGAGGGTCTTCTCTTTTCCATGTTTGGGAATAGGATAAATGAGAGACAGCTTAAGGTTCTCTGGAACATTTCTTGAGGCCCAGAGGTCATTGATTACCGCCAAAAGTGCGTCCTGGGCTTCAGCTCCGAAGTTGCGGAGTTCTTGCCATGTGATTCGGCCATGGCCAGGCGCCGATCGAGGACGCCCGTGTTTGATGGCTGCTAGCATTTCTCCCATGCTAAATTGGCGATCAAGATTCGAATCTGGTTGCGTTATGGTGCAGGCTTTCGGAGATGTAGGCGGAGTGAGTGAAGCATGAGGAAAGAAAGTGGTAATAACTTCGTCTTATACAACGAATGGATCTGCTTTGAGGAACAGCTCGGCCAGAGGAGAGTTGCCTTTTCCTTTCCCGCTGAGGCTATGAAAAATGCGCGATAGACCTTGGAGGCCTGGTACACGGCCAAGGCGTTCGCAAGTGGATTGCCAGGCTTCACTTTGAAGTTGGAGCTGATATTCATAGATAAGCTTAAATTGGCGCTTATTTTCATGAGGTCGGAGTGTCGTTTGCCGTGCGAGCGGTATGTTCTGACTAAATAGTCTGCTGTTTTCCATAAATTGCCCAAACGGTTATCCATCGGCTGAGTATGGTCTTCGCATGGCACTGTTTCGTGTGCCAGCTCACGGGCCTGTTGAACAATGTCCAGATGGCGCTCAACTGTCGAGAATGATCCAGTAACATTACTACGAAAAGTATTCCAATTAGTCATCGTTGTTGTTGTTTTGATCCGGAGGCGTTTTCTATTAAGTGCCATGAATATCGGGAAATGATCACTGCCCCATGACTGGCTGGGGACTGTCCAGTGCCGTACAAATCGGGGGCTAGCGAGCGTGAGTTCTGGGGTTGTGTCTCTCAGCGCTTGATGTAGTCCTATTCTTGTAGGGGTTTCGGGGGCGTTACAACTTTCTACAGAAGAGAGTTCAATAGTGTCATAAAGATATTTTCCGCGTTTATTCGTCTTTCGGGCACCCCAGGCAGGGTGATGAGCATTAAAATCACCTCCAATGAGCAGAGGGAGGTTCTTAGATGCTTGCTTAAGCGTCTCCAGCCATGTGTATGGTCCAACTGAAATATTTCCTGGGCGAAAAAATGCAGACACGGTCACGAAGGGCTTTTGGCCAGGAGTACAAATTTTAACAGCTACTATTTCGCGAGCATTAGAACTGAGATCAGAAATGTCTAGTTGAGTGGCTGGGCAGTCATTACGCACCAGAAGCACTGCCTGGCCTTTGGGAAGCTGCCACTTATGTTTTATGGTTGGTGTCTGAAAAGCACGGTAACCAGGAAGCGAGCACGTGCCGCGCGTCTCCTGGAGAAGAAGGAACAAGGGGCGATGCCTTTGAACTTAATTACGGATAGTGGAGAACGTTTGATTAAAACTACGACAATTCCACTGCACCCCCTGAGCGAAAGAGCTCATGAGAAAGGCCCTGGTTTGTGGCGCTTATTGTCATCAGCGAGGACGTTGCGCTGCAGTTCATCTAACATATTTTGAAACAGAGTTTGCATGGTATCAAGGGCTTGTGTTAGAGTGTTAACCATCTCCGACCGAATCGCATGCTCCAGCTTTCTAGATTCTTGAGCACGTTCTTGTCGCAGGAGCCCAATAATGTGAGAATAGGCGGAGTCCTTTTCTGTGACCGGTTTAGAACGACGTGTCGGAGAACGGCTCTTTCTTTTATTTCGGGACCGACTGCGGCTTGACGTTGAGGACCGATTTCCTTTCTTTTGGTCCAGTACGAGGTCGCGCAGTCTCTGATTTTCCTGTCAGAATTCCTGTACTTCTTGGCGAAGGCTGTTGATAAGCTGTGCCAAATCGGAAAAAGCGGCAGTTTGAGCCCAGGTTACTTTCTGAGACGTCAAAAGGGTGGGCTGTGTGGCAGATGTAGATGATGAATCATTAGTGTTGCGAGGAATAGCTGATTCAGATATATTTCGTTCAGGACAATGAGGGCTGAGTGAAATGTGTGTGGACGCTCCGCAAGCCACGCAATGAGGAAACTGTTTACAGTTTGGGTCGACCTTATGCCAAGCTTTTCCACAGTCTCGGCATACTGGCGGAAGGAACAGTATTTGCAACATGGCCCAAACGATGACAGTTGTAGCATCCAACCGGGCGAGGCCGATATTCGTGAACACGGATGACTTCATATTAAAACACCAAGCGTTTCGGTAAGGAGTCTGTATGAAATGTCAAAAGCAGCAGCTGTGTTTTACGGAGCATGCGCACATCGGTGATTGTTGCCTGTTCACAGCGCAGATGCGCTTTGATGTACTCAATTGTTAGGCAAGGTCTGATCATTATTACCCCACGAGAGCTCCCGACTGCCTGTGGCTGAAGAGGCGATGTGTGGACATCCTTTACTCGCACGCTACCATTGACTATTGCTACTAAGCGCGAGAGTGTGCAGTTTGCGAAAATGACCTTCGTCACGAATTGTGATCCGTACGCAGTTACTGGTTATGTCAAAGCGGAGAATTGACATTTCTGCAATAAAGGTTGACGGAGCGTTTTGCTCTATGGCGTCTGTAAGGGCTTGTTTCGGAATGTCTGTCATATGCACTTTGTTTAGCGGCCTGATCAAAAGAGTATAGCGGGGCCGACTCACCCGTTCGGCGTGCAGTCTGTTCGGCGACACTTGGCGTCAGTAGTACACGGCGTTATTCTTTTGTACCCCATTGTCGAGAAGTTCGACGGTGCCGGTAAAAGAGCCTGCTGCCGTGTCATGAACACGTGGGCACGAGGTTCGGTAGACGATTCTGACTACAACGTAGACTGCGTTGCATCCATTGTCTCGTTTTCGTCAGATAGCGTCGGGAAATCGCTTGAGTTCACTGGAACGCTTGTGCATGCCGCGGTCGTTTTCATAGTAGGCGTCTTGAGATTTGGAGAGAAACGCGCCGGGCGTAACAGGTTCACCAGGCACGGCATGGCCGCGCAGACGCGGTGCGAACGTGGCCGCCGGCAGCTGTGCCCTAGGCCAGTTTGAAGCTTCTCACTAGGCTTAGGGTGGTCAGTTCGCAAAACACAGAGAAAAAGAGAAAAGGGTTCTCCAAAAATGCTGTCTGTGTGACACAGGCTCACCGTGTAACTGGCATTCACTTCTGCGGCAACGAACCGTGGTCTATCAGCCGAAAAAACTTGTCAAACTGACAAGAAAACAAGGAGCCGAGGTCAGGCACGTCTGCCATCGTGGGCGCTCAGCAGTGCCCCCAGGAAGGTATATAACAGCTGCATCTTGGCAGTACTTACCTACGGAGCAGAAACCTGGAGGCTTACAAAGAGGGTTCGGGGAAAATGCAGCCAGCGATGAAAAGGAAAATGGTGGGTGTAACCTTAGGAGACAAGAAGGGAGCAGTCACCCATACTGATGGGCAAACCATCATCATCAATGTTGCCAGCTTTTTTTTTTTTGTAAACAATGATGGCTGTGCAAATGCACTGTGCCAGTAGGTTTGCACAGTTTAAGTCTACCATGAATGCACTTGTGCAGTTTTTTAATGCAGTTAATTTTAAGATACTAAATTATTTGTGCACCCTTTAAGCAATTGCGGTAAGAAAGAACTGCAATAAAAGTATATTTCATAATCTCTAGCTATGAAATGCATAGAGTCCTTCGGGCATTCGTCGATGCTCCGAAAAAATTGAGGGCCCCTAAGCTTCACTTTAAAAGCTGAATGCAATATTCTGTCCCTAGTGTGTACTTGCATCACTTTGTGTATACTTTTTATTTTATGATAAGTTTAAATTGTGGATTACAACAATCTCCAATGTTATTGATAAATTTGAAAGTGGCTAGTGTCAGTCAAACTTTCGCATATGGCTGCATTCTGTGTATTTGGTAGCACGCTTTGGACCACGAGCACACATGGGGGTGAAATGTTTTCAAACTTGCTATGCACCGACTATGGAAACAGGAAAGAATAGACAGGAAAGGGAATAGACACAGTAACATGTGTGCCTTTTGTAATTGGTGGCTGGCTTTAAAGGGCCACTCACCAGGCCCTATAACAAATTTTAGTTAGACCATGAAAGTTTTGTGTCCGATGAGGAGCATTATGCCACAAAGTTTTTTTTGAGTCAGTTTATTAAGAGCTGAGAAAACTTTTTTTTTGAAGCGGCGTGAAACAAGGATGGGAGGAGGGGAGCAAGAAACCCTTGCCGCTTCCCTGCGGAGCCTTTGCAAGCCAAATCTAATCTCTACCATCTCCGGCATTGGTCCAAGAGGTCACATGCGCCTGACGTACCCGAACGAGCTCAACCCTTGAGCACGCAAGCGGCATTGTTTTGTTGATCAGCGTTATTTTGTGGTCTACTGCCTGTTTTGTGAGATGGTTTAGAAACATTAGCTTAGATGCTGTAGAATATATGAGCACAATGAGTGCGTGAAAACGTACAAGCTTTACTTTAGCTTCCACGGCTGTCGTCGGCTTGATGCGCCGTCCGCGGAAACACGAACACATGCGAAGCGGCGGCACATTAGCCCAGCATCTCATTGCAATTCAGGGGAGAAAAAAGGAAAAAGACGTGCACATTCCTTCATTGCATCTTATTAATTTTCTCAAACTTCAATAATCTCTTCTAGCAGCAAATTACACAAAGTACTTATGTCTTGGTAAATAATTTTCGCCATGCCATGTGCCACTGTTCTCAATGTTAGAGTGCAGTTGTCTGCATAAAGGACCAATGTCGCTGCACTTTCGTGTACGTAGAGCAATTCATATGTGCACGTCTAGCCTCATTCTCTGGGTGCATGCCCGCGAAAAGAAGGGGAAGCAGTAGTCATCTTGAAATTTAACCCATTTCCGCGGCCCGTAGCGTTCTAAATTTTGGCAGACATGATTGTGAACGCCCCATTGCGCATGTCAGCTGAAAATTGTCAAACCTGGTGAGTGGCCCTTTAAACCATGAAGCCATGATGATCACATGTTCTGATGCCCAATTTCAATTGTACGCTTGCACCAGGCAATATTACTACTATATTACATGCTGTATTGTGAAGCCTGTATACAGGACATGGGTATTTGTATAGCATGAAAGTAATTTTAGTGCATTTCCTAGCAGAGGAAGTTATTTTCACTGTATTTCCAAGCAGATGCGTGGCGGTAGAACACCTGCTTGCCATGCAAACTATCTGGGTTCGATTCTCACTTGGACCCGTAAATTTTTATTATTTATTTGATTTGCATCTTGATTTTTTGGTCCCAGACAAGGTGATTATTTTTCACTTACAACCAACGATGCCCATGTCGACAAAGACCCCAGAGTTTGTACGAAATTAGCTTTTTATAGCTATCGCGCTAATATTATATTGTGGTAAAAACTCCGTTCTTTCAGGATTTCCTTATTGCTGGTTTTACCTGTAGTTAAGAACCATTCATCGCACACTACCAATGTACCGGGGAAGTTATTCATGCAAACGACGAGGGTGATATCGTCGACACATTCAACCGGGATACACTTGCAAATATGCTTGAAATACATGCTATGGATAATGCGGTTGCATACCTGTCAGGTTCGTGGCTCCCTTCGTAGGCTCAATTCGATGCTGCGAAATGTGTACAGCTTGTTAACAGACTCTGCAGGTATCGCGTGGGCTGTTTTTCCGTGAATCTGTGAAGGCACCACAGCCAGAACAGCCCCTCCCGATGCACTTGTCGGGCTTGTCATTGCACCGCCGCGGTGGTCTAGTGGCTAAGGTACTCGGCTGCTGAACCACAGGTCGCGGGATCGAATCCCGGCTGCGGCGGCAGCATTTCCGATGAAGGCGGAAATGTTGTAGGCCCGTGCGCTCAGATTTGGGCGCACGTTGAAGAATCCCAGGTGGTCGAAATTCCCGGAGCCCTCCACTACGGCGTCTCTCATAATCATATGGTGGTTTTGGGACGTTAAACCACACAAATAAATCGAGGCTTGTCATTGCAGCCGCTTTCTATCGGGAAAAGCACAGTCGAAGTTGTCCTTTTGTTGGTTGATGCTTTAATGAAATGCGGAAACACATGCTTCGTGACAGAGTTACAGCCTTTAGTTCATGCGTGCGTCTCTCATATTCATATGGTGGTTTTGAGACGTTAAACTTCACATATGAATTGGTTCATGCGAGTGTAATGAAATCCTATTGGCGCGTCCAATGCTTGTGGAGTTATATCAACAATGCAAACTGTGAGGAATCTTTAGCATATGACAATGGTATTTCTTAATTTATTCATGTACCCTAAAGGCCCGAGGGCATTACATAGGAGGGGGGTAATAGTATGCATACATAAAATCAACACAAGCACTAAAGTAATGAAAGGTTGTTCTGAAAATGGAATATCGTGCAAAAAAAGATAGGAAAAACATTGAAATGTAAATAGAAAAAGTACTTATATAAGGACAAACTGCACTAAAAGGAAAACAAGAACAACAAGGCTGAACATTTTTTTTCACCCACACAGTGGTCAAGTGACAAAGTGAGCCAGAAAAATGGCGATGCGCACACGTGAATTTGAGGCAGTTATACAGCGTTGCTCAAACATCAAGATCATTTGTCAGTGAATTTGTAGTGAATTTTTGTACAAATAATATCCTTATGGAGCATATTCCATTCATTAATAGCAAGAGCCAGTGGCAATTATTAAAACAGGTTTGTATGGACAAACAAAGGTTGTAGTTTGAATTAATGATCGAGACTAGAGAATATTGGATTGGCAGGTTCAATAAGTGTAGACAGTGGTGAATGATTATGATAGAGATTGTGGAAGAGAGAAGTGAGAACAGTCTACGTGTCTGTAAGGACGTTAACTTTAGAGATATTTCTATTTCATTCATGCTAGAAGTTTGCGAGTATTTCTTTGTTATGGATCAGGCACTTTTCTTTAGAAGGGAATCTATTTATGAGGTAAGCCTGGTGAGGGCTCCATATTTAGGAAGCATAATCAAGTCTATAGTGGACTAGTGTATTGTAAGCTAAAAGTCAAGTAGCAGAATTGGCAAAGTGGAAGTTTCGTCTGATGAATCCAAGTGTCTTATACGTGCTGTTAGTGATAGTGTCAATATGTAGCTTCTATGATGAGTCACTCGTTAAATGAACTCCTAGATACTTAAAATTGAATTCATTCTCAACATGTTTTTTATTCAATTTTCAATGAGGAGTTCACTTCAATAATTCAAAATACATAGTTCACAGTTAAAAGTATGCAGACGAGTTATTGTGTTTGCTTTTGTAGTAAATGTAAGAAGCTTTGTTTTTTTTTTTCAAGTTGACTTCCACCTACCAGTCCTGGCACCACTTAACATATTATTACGACGTGTATGTGCCGTAACAATCAGGCGTAACAATATTAAGATCCCACTGCAGGTTGTCAGCATCTTCACTCTTATTCACTCTTCTATATATTGTGCAGTCATCGGCAAAGAACCTTACTGTGGAAGTAATAAAATTAGCTATATCAATAATGTAAATTAGAACTAGAATCAGTCTCAGCACAGATCACTGAGGCACTCCCCTTTTCACGTGCGTTAATGGGGAGTGTTTGTCTTTGACTACAATGGATTGGCACCGGTTGGTTAAAAATTTTGATGACGCGGCATGTGACGTGGAGAGGAGTTTTCCGTCTTTTGCTATTGATATTAGGGCCTTGGAGCCTTGATTTGGACTCTCAACTTTCTAAAATTTTTTGCTATTGCTTCTTAACATGTTAGAGATATCATAGTTATAAAATTTGTCTTTTGCTGTTTCGATTTTCGTTCCGCATATCTGCGCGTGTTCACGGTAACGCTTCCAGTCATCCTCCGATGTCGTCAATTTCGCTCGCGAGTATAATCATTTCTTTTTGTTTATGCAGCATTTTACTTGAGACTTCAACCATGTGCTTTGTGTTGATGCAGCTATGGTGACTTTCGGAACATATTTTCCTCTTTGTGAGGTAAGTTTATCATGGAGGCGGAAATGTTGTAGGCCCGTGCACTCAGATTTGGGTGCACGTTAAAGAACCCCAGGTGGTCAAAATTTCTGGAGTCCTCCACTACGGCGTCTCTCATAATCATATGGTGGTTTTGGGACGTTAAACCCCTCAAACCTAGGTAAGTTTATCGCAAATAAGTGTCCAGTTTTTGTTCGCATCTCGGTCACTAAAAGAGTTTAGAAAATCAGTAGAAAAGGAAAAGAGTTGGCTTGATATCGTGTTAATATTTGCTCGCCCATAGTTGAAGATGTTTTTTTTTTGTATGACGTGCTTTTTTTTCTGACTAGTTGAAATTCGCAGTGTAACATTTTGTGATCGCTGACACCTTCTAATACATTAACACAAATACTGCTTGGATCAGTAGTCAGCTTGAGATCTAAAATCTATTCGCCATACGTGTGCACAGGAACCATTTGGCCTAAGCAAAACAAGCAAAGCCCACCAAGAAAACTTTGACACTCTCGTTTTTTTTTGTGCTATTGAAACTCATGCATTCTTGCCAGTCAATCTTGGAATAATTAAAATCACTTGCCAAAATAATTGGTGACAATAGCAATCGGTTCTGCACTTTGTCAATAATAACATTCTTCGAAGTAAACATGCTATGCGTCCGCACAAGGATTATTCAAAAAAATGTGCTGTGGGATGTTACAATGACAAACGCGTGAAAGAACTGATCGCTATTGCTGGGTAAGCCACTCTTAAACATTTTCGATGAACCAGCATCGAAAAGAAGTTCATGACTTCCGTGTTTTCTGGCGGCAAGGGTTAACCCTGTGTGGCTATCCATCCTTCCTCCGCCACTCCCTGATCGCCCTCAGAAAAGAGGGCGCACCGATGAAGTCTTCCAGTTTTATGGTCACCAGAGAGTATCCTTTCCCCGATTTCACGTTGTCCACGCTGACACACCCGGCAAACCAGTGAGAACAATTTCACCTTTTCTTGTTTCGAAGTCTTTGACAGAAATCTTTGGCCCAGGATATAAAGCTTCGAGAATGGCAAGTGGTGACCTCCTGTTGGAGCTCCGCGACCAGAAACAATATGAAAAATTGCCTAACCTAAAGAAATTTGCAGATACCAAATTAATAGTAACCCCACACCGAACCATGAACACCACGCGTGGCGTTGTCTCAGATGATGACCTGTTAGGGCTGACGGAGGCTGAACTCCTGGAGGGTTTTAGCGAACAGAATGTCATCAATGTGAAACGAATTAGGATGAGGCGCGATGGCAAAGAAATCCAGACTAAGCACTTAATACTTACTTTCAATTCAAGTGTACTGCCCGACTCCGTTGAGGCAGGGTACATCAAGCTTCGAGTGAGGCCATATATACCGAACCCTCTCAGATGTTTTAAATGCCAGCGGTTCGGCCACAGTTCTCAGAACTGCCGAGGCCGCCTAACTTGTGCGAAATGCAGTGCTGATGAACACACATCTGATGCTTGTGAAAACTCTCCTCACTGTGTGAACTGTAACGGGGAGCATGCCGCATACTCACGGTCATGCCCCAGCTGGAAAAAAGAAAAGGAAATTGTCACGATTAAAGTAAAACAAAACATTTCATTTAGGGAGGCACGAAGGCAGGTGTCCTACCTGCCAGAAACCAGCTTTGCCGAAGTGGCGCGTCAGGGGGCAGCGCCACGACGGCCCCCGGCGCCTGCCTGGCACACGTGTAGTGAGCCAGCGGTGACGCCATCCGCCCCCACGGCGGTTGCAGCCAGTGCTGCTCCGCCATCGAAGAAGGACCCACCAACCTCCGGGCTGGGGGCCGCGAAGGCCTTGTCTTCAGAGGCGAGGCCCTCAAAAAAACCGCAGCGCTCGCAAGAGCGCTTGTCCAGTGCCTCGCCAGAGGCAATGGACACAACTTCGAGCGTGAGGGCGCAGCAAGCGCCTAAGGATCGGCGCGACTCCGTCGACCGATCCAAAAAAGAAAAATCTCGTGTCACGGCCCCTGGAAAGGGTCCGTGAGCTAATTTTCTATCCTTGAGCACACAGCACAAAACACATCTAAAATGGACACGCAGATTTTACAGTGGAATGTGAGAGGACTTCTCCATAACCTCGATGATATTAGAGAACTCCTTAATAAACATACTCCAAAGGTGCTGTGTGTTCAGGAAACACATCTTAAGTCCACACAAACAAATTTTCTAAAGCAATATGCTATCTTCCGCAAAGACCGTGACGACGCTGCCGCCTCGTCGGGCAGTGTCGCTATAATAGTTGATAAAGGTGTTGCCTGTAAGCAATTAAACCTCCGAACTTCTCTTGAGGCAGTTGCTGTCCGAGCAGTGCTGTTCGGGAAGCTACTAACAATTACTTCTATTTACATTCCTCCGTGCTATCAACTTTCAAAGACAGAATTTCAAAGCTTCATTGATGAACTTCCTCCGCCATATATAGTTGTTGGTGATCTAAATGCACATAATCCTTTATGGGGCGACTCCCGTTTGGATGCACGAGGACGCCTAATAGAACACTTTCTGTTTTCGTCAGGTGCATGTTTACTTAACAAAAAAGAATCAACATATTATAGCACTACGCACAACACATACTCTTCTATAGACCTGAGTATTGTCTCGAGTACACTAATCCCTTATCTGGAGTGGTCTGTTCTCAAGAACCCCTTTGGGAGTGACCACTTCCCGATAATGTTAAAGTTAACAAAAGAAGATACATGCTCGCCCGACTTTCCTCGCTGGAACACCAAGTCAGCCAACTGGGAACTGTTTCGAGAAATTACATTTTTAGACGGAGATGAGATTGCTGATTTTAATATAGACGATGCTGTAGCATTCCTAACAGGTTTTATTATTGACGCTGCAGTGAAATGTATCAAGCAAACCAACGGAATGACCAATAAACGTCGCATTCCATGGTGGAACGACGATTGTCGGAAAGCGCGCAATAGACAAAATAAAGCTTGGAGACTACTCCGAAATTACCCAACAGCTGAAAACCTCAACAATTTCAAACAGGCTAAGTCCCAAGCCAGAAGAACGCGTCGTCTTGCAAAGAAAGAAAGTTGGAATAGGTACATCTCCGGTATAAATTCTTACTCCGACGAAACGAAGGTTTGGAATAGGGTAAACAAGTTAATGGGTCGGGAGACACACCCCCTACCTTTGGTAAATAGCCGAGGGGAGAGCCTGGAGGAGCAGGCGAACTGCCTAGGCGAACACTTTGAATACGTCTCAAGTGCATCAAACTATACAGAAACGTTCTTAAAATTCAAAGAACGCGAAGAGCGACAGCCCCTTAAATGTAAACGTCCATCCAGTGAGTCTTACAACTGCCCATTTACATTAGCTGAACTTAAGGCATCTCTTGCGTGCTGCAACAACTCAGCGCCAGGTGTTGATCGTATAACATACGAAATGGTCAAGTACCTTCACCCCGAAGCACTAAAAACACTCCTAACTCTCTTCAATAACATGTGGGCAGCTGGGTATATTCCATTGTCATGGAAAGAAGCTATAGTCATCCCAGTACTTAAACAAGGCAAAGATCCGTCTTTGGCCGCCAGCTACAGGCCAATAGCGCTAACAAGCTGTCTATGCAAACTATATGAGAAAATGATAAACCGGCGCTTAATCCACTTTTTAGAAAGTAACAGTATACTAGACCCCCTTCAGTGTGGTTTCAGAGAGGGGAGGTCGACAACAGACCACCTTGTTCGCATAGAGACATACCTCAGAGATGCATTTATTCATAGGCAGTTTGTACTTTCGGTATTCCTAGACTTAGAGAAGGCGTATGACACCACATGGCGATTTGGGATTCTCCGCGATCTTGTCACCATGGGCATCCGTGGGAACATGCTAAACACAATTAAAAGTTACCTGTCTAACCGAACCTTTCGCGTAAAAGTGGGAAATGCTCTCTCTAGAGCTTTTACCCAAGAGACTGTTGTTCCGCAAGGGGGTGTGCTTAGTTGCACACTCTTTATTGTAAAAATGAACTCCCTGCAGTCAGTCATTCCAAGTGCGATGTTTTATTCCGTGTATGTTGATGATGTGCAGATGAGTTTAAAATCATGCAATATGTCTGTCTGCGAACGACAAGTGCAGCTTGGAATGAATAAATTCTCTAAATGGGCGGATGAAAACGGTTTTAAAATAAACACGAAGAAAAGTACTTGCATACTTTTCTCCAACAAACGAGGGGTAATGCCAAAACCAAATGTTGCGATCAAGGGAGACCAACTCTCTGTGAGCAGCGAGCATAAATTCCTGGGAACCACTTTAGATTCTAAACTTACGTTTATTCCCCATATTAAATATGTCAAAATGAAATGTTTGAAAGCGATGAACGTCCTAAAACTCTTGTCACGTACAACATGGGGTAGTGATCGAAAGTGCCTCTTGAAGTTATACAAAAGCCTTGTCGGGTCGCGCCTTGATTATGCCTCTATAATTTATCATTCCGCAATGCCAAGTGCATTAAAAATCCTAGACCCCGTTCACCATCTGGGTATCCGACTTGCAACCGGTGCTTTCAGGACAAGCCCGATCCAGAGCCTCTATGTAGAGTCGAATCAGTGGTCACTTCACCTGCAGCGATCCTATAGCAGTTTCACATATTTTATAAAGGTACGTGCAAACATCAAGCATCCATCTTATTCAACTATAAACGATATGACCGCTGCCACCCTCTTCCATAATCGACCTACAGTGAGAAAGCCGTTCTCCTTGCGTGTGAGAAACTTATGTGAGGAAATGGGTGTTCCGCTGCTGGAACTCTGTCCTACGCCCACAGGGATACTTTTACCGCCGTGGCAGTGGCAGCTTATACACTGTGACACCTCATTTGTTGAGATCACTAAACACGCACGAGAAGCACATATTAAAATGCATTTCCGAGAACTCCAGTCCAACTACTCATGCGCAGAGTTTTATACTGACGCTTCTAAGTCGCATGCAGGGGTGGCTTATGCAGCCGTCGGACCATCCTTTTCGGAATCCGGCATGCTGCACCCAGAAACTAGTATATTTACGGCTGAGGGTTATGCACTATTGTCCGCTGTGAAGCATATACGGAAATCAAACATACAAAAATCAATTATATTCACAGACTCGTTAAGCGTCGTAAATGCATTAAGATTCCTTTTCAGATTCAGAAATCCGATAATAATTGAGCTATATTCCGTTCTGTGTACAGCGTATATGTCCAACCAGCATATTACTATTTGCTGGGTACCTGGCCATAGAAGTATTGAGGGCAATGTGTTAGCTGACCAAATGGCCACGTCAATTATAATGCGCGCTATTAACCCCACTGCTACTGTCCCTGCAACAAATCTAAAACCCTTTCTACGAAAGAAACTGCGAAACCGCTGGCAACGCTTGTGGGACACAGAAATAAATAATAAGCTTCATTTGATTAAGCCGCGGTTGGGTTACTGGCCCTCCGCTACAAGAACACGGCGAACTGATGTCCTATTCTGTCGCCTCAGAATAGGACACACTTATGGTACTCATAACTTTCTTCTGACTGGCGATGAACCTCCTACTTGTGGTAGATGTGGTGACAGGCTAACCGTCCTCCACGTCCTCCTGGAGTGTGCGGAAGCTGAAAGGGAGAGAAAGAAATATTTTGCTTTAGCATACCGCTATAATCTTCCTTTACATCCGATTATGTTTCTCGGTGAAGAGCCGCTTTTTAATACAAAATCAGTTTTAAGCTCCTTAAAGAATGTAGTACTGAATGTGTTTAGTCCAACATTGAATGTTTTTAGCCCAACAGGTTCATAGCACATCCTCTGTTCAGAGGATGCTGCTGTGATAGCAGATTTCAATGAGCCCAGGCCTCCATGCTCTTGTTTTAAGGGCTCTGTCGAGGCACTGGTGCTCCATGCCAAGTTTTTATTTGACATACTTATCACTTTTAAATTATTTTATGTCTCCATAGCTCACATCATTTGTCATTGCCATAATTTTACCATATGTATATTTTTACACACCTACAGCGACTGTTTTTTAGGCCCATTTACAGCCACGTCACATTTGTTTTATCTACACTGCACATCCCACAATTCATTATCATCGCTCTGGCGCTCTTTGGCCATATCTGGCCCTTGCGCCAATAAACACCACTAATCAGGAAAAGAAGTTCATGATGGTGTCTTACAGCTGTGGGTAATTTCTTGCGACGGTGAAACAGGAAAAAAAAAAGACTTATTAGAACTTTTTGTGCCTTCCTTAGCAAATCAGGGTGACAGCTTGTCAGCACATCGTTTTTTCTCCTTTGCACGATGACCAACAGTGCACGCATCATCAAAAGCAAGAGCAACTGCGGTAGGCACAAGGACTTTTGCCTACCGCATGAAACTAAACGCTCAACGTCAGCGCCACCGCATTTTCGTGATCTATTTCTGTTAAAGTTCGTCTAGGTTGTCTGTGGCTGCTGGATGGATTTGGTAAGCGCCACATGGTCAGCATGTCAGGAGACATTCTGACCTACGAAAAAAAAAAAAATATATATATATATATATATGATCATGCAAAAAATAACTCTACCTTTTCAGTGTCCAAACAAAGAGGTGTGACCAGCGCGCCCAACAATTTTCAACAAGTGCACCTTGAACCCATACATGAGTGGTGCCTTAATTGAAACTTTCGACAATGACTGTTTTATAATGCTGTGTTGATGATATAGTTACGTATCACTTCCTCAGTCCCAAGATGAAACATTTGGCTCGGTTTTTTTTACAGGTCTTCATTTTGCTCTTTAGTATACAAAGAAACTGGAAAATTAAAGTATTCGCTATGAACAACAAAGAAAACTTGCAGAGATTGTCTGTCCTCAATTGGGCCCTGTAAGTCTTAAGAGGTGTGGAGGTCCACAAAGCAGTTTCGGTTCTGGGGGCAAAGGAAAACGTTTCACTCTTGATTTACCTCCACACCCTGGATCTCCTATGCCCTTCAAAAGTCAGATGTTTGAGGAAGGGCCTGGTCTTGTCATGTCTGATATCATTGGGGGGCAACGAAGTGATTCCTGTTTTTCAGCTGGCCAGTTGGTGTTCTTTAGTATTTTTCTGCGCTTCCTTCTCTTTGACGCGGAATTGGCGGACTGAACTGAGCGTCTTGCTGTGTCCATCAATTAGAGCTTGTCAGGGATGTGGGTTTAAAAGACAATTGCCTGCTCACACGTATCTCATACTGAGTGCTGCCAATACAGCATGCCATATCTAAGAAGAATTTGCACAGTTAATTTTTGTGTCCGTAGCACAATACGAATGTGCAACACAAACCGATCGACCCCCTCTCTTAAACTAGTGCTTTGCATGCTGTCTGCCTGACGAAGCTTCTTTTTCATTCTTTGACCGCCTGACACTATAAAAAAACTAAATGCAGTCGACAGCAGGAAGACCTATTTCCACTTGATGGTGTGAACTGTGTCTTGCTGTGCTGCAGCGATTGTGAGCAGACTGTTATCTTGATTCCAGTCTGCTCACTTTTTCCGAGTTTGTTGAAGCTTCTTCAAAGAGGAACATATTCAATAGAGAACTTCTTCAATATTTCTCCGCTAAGCCCAAATGCCTGCTTTCGTTTGAGCTAGTTGGTGCATTCTTGAACACACATTTGGGTTGCGCAAAAAAACACGGAGAGGAGCACGCAGGAAGTTCTTGTGTACTCTAATTCATCCGTGTTTTTTCACGCAGCCCAAATAACTGCTGTGGTGCCTCTGTAGACAGTCAGGTTAAGCACCAAGTCTCGTGGTGATGCCTAGCCTGATAGAGTTGGTGTTTGACGCTGCACACGATAGTGCCTTGGAAAGAGGGTTCCAGAACGCACACACATGTGAAAGATTCAATGACCTTCCTCGGTTATGTCTGGCTTCTTGACAAATTGCAGGTAGTCCTGCAGCTCAAAAAGCCTTGCATTCGCAATTAAGTCCATGGGCTGCACGTTGAACACTGTCATGAATCTGAGTGTGCCCATAGCAATGTGAATGCCAGCAAAAATCCTCAGTCTTGTGGAATTTGTTTCAACAGACTTGTCTCTTGCACAGAATAAGGATTCATCTTGTATGCACACTCCTCACAGAAATCCTGCATAAAATATTTCAAAAAATAGTTCACAGGAGCACTTGGCTGACTGGTAGGCCTCGCTACTTCATCTTCAATAAAGATGCCAGCAAACCTGATGAAACAGATGAGGCAAAAAGTTATCGCACAGCTCGCAACAACCGATCTGTGTGTTGGGCTTGTTTGGTGCAAGCAGTGAACTGTTTTTATTCTCTGCATGGAACCAGACTAAGCCTGTCCTCGTTTAAGGGCCAGCCAAGAAAATTGTACTGCTCTTGGAATAGTTATCCTCATTGATTGCTGAACGATTCTGGTCCTGTACATCTCTTTGCAGGCAAGTAATTTGCTACAACTTGGTTGTCATTTCTCTAGGTCAAACCGTTGCTAATGTCATTGCAAATAAAATTGCCATCTAAAAGATCGGTATTGCACTCTGACAGAAGGGCTTGTATTTTTTCATGTGGCACATACTTTCCTGAAAGTGATTGTCTTTATAATCCAGTCAGCGATTTTCGGTTCGCTAGTGTAACTCATAGAGTACCATATACAGTGGGCTCCCAATAAACGAAACTCACTTAAACGAAAATGCCTCATTAACAGAACTAAACCGGCTCATATAGCTGGATTTCTATGGGTTGCGCAGTAAAATTCATCGCTTAATCGAAACACTATTTATTGGTCAACTACGGTTAAACGGCACCAACACTAAACGCAACACAGAATTGACCATAACAAAAGTAGTCTCACAACCATGGAATAGTCTCACACAAAAGTAGTCTCACAACTACGGAACGCCATAGCCAGACAAGTTAATCCAGTAGCTATGCTGGCTTGCGCCACAGCTAGAGGTGTGCGCCGAAACGTCGGCGTGCCGCCGCCGACAGTTTTCGCTACGCCGCTGACGACAGCTAATCGGCGCGCCGCCACCCCCGCGGGTGTGTTGTTTGGGCGCGCCGATTCAATTTTCTTTAGTAAAGCTGGTTTTTATTGGCAGTTTATTATGTCACCAGTAAATTATCCACCATTTCTTGATTCTGCTCTCTAGTAAACGTATCCCAATCAATTTGCCTGCCAGTTACAGTTAAATAACTGGATCAGAAAAAACGCCAGGCCTGTGCGGAAGACGCACGACAGTCACAGCGGGAGCTAGAAGAGCGGCCTTTCAGAGCCTTTTCTAAACACTCATTGCGTAACTGCTGCACTTGCTTGAAATCCACTACAGCATTAATAATAAAAATTTTAGGGTAGTAGGCTAGCATTCGGTCTGCTACCTTTCGTCATTTTTCTGAGAAGCGTGGTATCCGCTAAACACTTGCAAGGAATTTTGTGCCAATTGTTCATGCAGTGACTGACGACGATGAGGAATTATGCCTGAAGTGAGCATGCGCCACAGCTAATGGCTGAACAAGAACAATTTTTTGTAATGGGTCGGAGCATTGGACGACCCGCATGCTATGCTATTCGCATTGTGCGACTGGTTAATTGTTCTTTCACTGTTTGCCAACAAGTCCCAAGCACTGGTGTGGCTCAGTGGTAGAATATTGGGCAGGCACCCAGCGGACCTGGGTTCGAGCCCCACTGTGTCACTAATGCAGATAAAACACTAAGTACGTAATGTCTTGTGTTTCCTCCGCATTGTCATGCACTCGTCGATGATCAAATCGAGTAATCTGCGCCTTACTTCACCCGTGTCCTATCTTCGACTAAATTCGACTAACTAAATCTAGATGCCGATTTTTCTCAACTGTGTTTAAAACAGTATCACTAACGCAGCTTGATGTGCTAGTTGCTTCGTGATATTCAGAAGAGAAATCCAATGAAAGACACGAAGACAACAAAAAAGAACCACAAAGAGCAAGCATTGGACTTCAAACACAATGTTTATTGCAGAAACCCCAGCCACACACAATCCAGCAAGGCGTGCATAAATTATGCTATTTGGGTCATTTGACAATTGTGCACCTAACAGTGTATAGGTGTTACAAACCGCAAATTTTCATGAAACACTACAATATCGACGCCACCGTCAATATTGTAGTGTATGTAGCAACGCGAATTCTTCATATGTAAGGAAAACTGATGGATGATTTAAACATGACGTTTTGCTATGTTTTGTTTTATTTTGAAGACTTTAAATACTTTGCGTTCAAGCTTATTTTTAATTTCTTTGCCAATGACACTTATTGATTTGAAATCGGAGACGTACAGCCATTGCAGTGCAGTGGTGAGTTTTCACCAGGACCTGTAGGGAGTTCTTGTAGTCTGTCATTGAAGCTGACTGGTTCTTCCGACCTTTGTAGACACGGCCACGTGACAAGGAAATTTCGCATCTCGTACGTCTGTGCTGCAAAGGCTGTAGGTGTGTGCCCCTGATTTCAAATCGGGGTGTCATAAAAATGGAATTGAAAAATAACATTCAATATGAAAGTTGCGAAGCCTATCAATATAACGAAAAAGGCAACGTGACATATGTGATGTGTACCCTCAGCTTTTAGTCAACGGGCGCACATGGCATTGATATTTTGGCTTTGTGGAAATGCGCTTTTTGCGACACACTGACAGGCTTAATTCTTGCCTTTGTATTGTTAAATGTGCAACATACTAGGATCAGATAGGCTTTTTATGCATGCGCTGATGATTCATGTGTGTGGGGGCTTTCTTTAATAAATATTTAGTTTTTAGTCCAGCACTTGTCCTGTCTGGTTCCTTTGCTGTTTTAGTGCTTTTGGATGGTTTTCATAAATTATAGTTCGCTAAAGATTTTATCGTCATGCGAGTGATGTAACTGCCGTTTTCACACACATCCTCTTCTCCTCATAACTTCCCATCATGCGCATATATGAATTGATTCATCAACACAGCGCGTTTTGTTTCACGTGTTCATGTTATCATTCAACCACAAACTATACAGACCGATCGACCTCCTTTCAGCATGTTGTACGAAATATTCAGAAAGATAATCTGAATTGTGCATAGTGTTTTACCGTAGATCATCGTTATGTAAGTAATCGAAGAATTGATAAAACTGCCAAATAAAAAAAGAACCCTCTATATGACAGATTACGAAACGGCATTAAACTCTCAAGAGGTATATCAGCGCTTCTAGAAGTGTTGTGCCCAGTCGTTCTGGCACAGGACATTCGCAAAGACGGGGTCGAGGCAGCTTGAAGATACTAAATTTTCTTTAGTAGAAGAAAACTTGACGTTTATTTAGAATAATTACGGGATAAGCATTTTGCCACATGATGGACATATCGTGAAACCAGATGAACATATGTCCACTGAGCCCACGCCCCCCTGCAGGTCGACATTTTTTACTAGGAATCGTCACCACAGTTTAATCTGACCCTTTTTTGATGTGAGAAGGGCTGGTGCTTAGGTCTCACGCTCGTGAAATGGAGCAAAAACAGGACCGCCACTCGCCCCGCTCAATTATCGAGGCTGGTCATCAACCGCCATGACACCGCTCTCCTCAAGCAGGGTGGTGTGGCCGGGAAGGCACGAACTCTTGCCTTGTCGGGCTGCATAGGGGCTCACTTCCCATGTCAGGAGCACATATTTGGACGGCCATCAGCAGGCCCACAGCCCTCCGGCGACCTGTTTCTTGTATTAGGAGGAAAAGGAAAGGGGTCATCAGTTTCTCCGTGACTCGGCGCTGGACCGACCCAACGTGTTCCACGGACAAGTAAATGTGTGCGATTACATAGCTACTCTACTTCAAGAAAAAGAAAAGGAAAAAAAGCTGCAAAATTTTTTTTTACACTGGCAATGTAATTTACTGTTTTGTGATCCCTGCCCCCCCCCCCCCCTGCAGCATCCCCCTCTTTTTTTGTTTGTTTGGAAGGATTCTTAGTAGAAGAAAACTGCATTTTCAGGGGGTCACGGGGTCACGCATACCTACAATTGCGGAGGGAATTAGGTGGCACTTGAACAGCCTTCATTGAAAAGCTGCAGCGTTTGAGTCATCCCTTGTAAGGCCGCAAGGTTGAGTTGAAACGAAAAGGAAGTTAAAAAAGAAACAGATAGAACTTCAGGTATGCGCGAAAGTTTTTACAGTAGACAAGCGGTAGTACACGATTTCTCATAGCATGAAAAAAAAGTTACCGAATTCACGGCAGCACGCAATGCTTTCGCGATTTTGTGAGATCATCAAATCTGGAAATCAAGGAGCAGGTACAACTGGCCATGTATACCATTAACCGAATTACTCGCAAACGTGAAGAAAGAAGTGCACATTTAAGGCCTCAGTATTTTGTTAGATGTCATTCGTATCGTATACCGTTTTCTTGTATGAGGATGAAGAAATGGACAGGTATTTTAGCCATTCTTTGTTTTGTGGTAGAGTGTGCATAGGGCAGGCGGGACGCTCAAAGAACCTGAAATGTCCATCACATCATTGTGAGGAGACTCGCCTGCTCGACTGCAGAGAGTTCAGTTGCTCGCCAGTTTTTAACGATACCGAGTAATTAAATAAATGTGAGAGGGAACTGACGAAAGCATATATCAAATGCCTCGATATGCGATAAAGAACTGACTGAAGTATACAAAATTCACAAAAAAACAAACAAACATAGTCCTGATCGTGTACCTCCCATTGCGTTATCACGAAACGACGCTGATCATCTTTTCAGAGAAATGTAATTTGGAATGTATCGTGCCCTGGGTTAAATGTTTCTGGTTTTTATGGTGTATGGGCACATGTTGGTTATTTATGCAATTGTCTCATTCGCAGTATTTTAATCTGTACTAGCTGCATCACGTGTAGCACATGTTCGTCTTGGTTTTCTTTTCGAAGTGTGGCAGCTTGGGCTAGTTGGTATGACATGGTGATAGTTATAGCGCGAGAACAGAACGACGCAGAGACAGAGACTTTAGCGCTCGTGTCCTTCTTGTCTCTACATCGTCGTTCTGTTCTCGCGATATAATTATCGTCATTTCTTTTCGAACCGTGATGCTTCATTAAAAGTACTGACGACCAAGCTTGCATGTTGAATCTTGTTGTGTGCATGCGTCCTTCAAGGCTGGGTTCGTCATTCTTTCAAATGATATGCCAGCAGGTTATCATCATAAATCTTGTGAGACATGCAAAGACAAAAAAAAAACAGCATATCCACGGAGTGAATGATGATTGGTGGGGCGAAGCGTTCGTCAGTCTGTGCTTTCTTCTGCCCATTCGTTCTTGCTTCCGTTTGTCCGTGCGTCCGTCCATCCGTGTGACCGCCGGTGCATCGGTCCGTCCGTGCATCCCTTCATGCATCAGTACGTCCGTTCCGTCTGTCCGTTTGTGCAGCCATCTCTCTGTCTGTCCATGCGTCTGCCCCTTTGTCTGTGCGGCCATCAGTCCGTCCATCTGTACGTCCGTCCGTCTATCTACTGAACCCTCCCATGTACAGCCATCCCACATATATTGATCCATGTCTTCATTATATAGAAGTGCCCCCATTTCGGCGGACATATTAAGGACCTCTCTTTCGGGTATGTGGCATGGGTGGCTACATACACCATCAGAGGACAGACAGACCCACACCTCAAAAAGTTCCGCCCCCCCCCCCCCCAAAAAAAATGCTGCACATGTGGGGAAGCAACAAATACATTCAACATACGTACCATGGTGACATGGTACGTTCTGATGCATTTTTGATTCCAGCCGCGGTAATCGCTATTTGACGAATGCTAAACGGGTGGTCAAAACGTCCCTGAAAATTAATAATGTACTGTACACGACTTGAAATAAGTAGCCCCCCTCGCACCATTTCCCCCCCCCATTTTCATTGTGCATGCTCAAAAACAAACATTTACGAAACGTTTGTCTATTCTCTTCTAGTAATCTCATATGTTGTATTTTGCAGTTAGTGCTAAAAGCTCTGAATTTCAGCCAATTGAGCAAAAAAAAGACGCAGTAAACCGGTTTTCGAACTTGTGGTTTCGGTTTCCACGGCAACGGAGACAAAAAGGGGCCGTGCACCGCTCAAAATGAGCCCCACGCCGCCGCCGGTCGAAACGGCCTCGGCCCACACCTCTAGCCACAGAAGGCGGCAGCAGAAGCTGTTAGCTGCGTTAGGCCTACTTGCGTATCTACACATGGATATTTCGGCACGATGAAGAGCACAAAGAAGCGGCCCCATCTGGCACTCTCGCTTGAAAACAAGCTCGAAATTCTTAAGGAGCTCGGTCGAAGCGGCCTGACAAAGACAAAGGTGGTGAATAAGTTCAACATCTCGAAGTTGACGCTGTCACAGATCCTGAAGAATAAAGAGACAATCGAAGGAGCTGTCAAAAATGGAACCTTCACCTCTAAGCGGATACGAATGTGGACGACGCCTTATAAAGAACTTGGAAAAAGTTTTTTTCGTTTGGTTCAAACGTGCGTGGAGTTCGAATTTTCCGATAAGCGGACCCATTCTGGACCAGAAGGCGCGAGAGATTGCCCTGTGTATGGGTGTTGAGAACTTTGCCTTAAGCGACGGATGGCTCAGTCGCTTCAAGAAATGCCATGGCCTTGTTTTCAAGGCAATCTCAGGTGAGAGTGCTGCAGGGAATAGAGACATTTGCACCGACTGGCAACAGGGGTGCCTTCAGGAAATTTCGAAAAGCCGCGAGAAGTCTTCAACATCAATGAGATGGGCCTTCTTTATAAGGTGTTCCGTCAAAGACTCTCGCCTTCAAAGGCGAAGCCTGTAGTGCTGGAAAACGCAGTAAAGATCGAGTTACTGTGCTGGTGGGTGCTAACATGGCAGGTGGTGAGAGGTTGAAGCTTTTAGTTTTAGGAAAGTCGAAGCACCCACATTGTTGCAAGGGTGTTCGACACCTTCCCGTTACGTACAAGGCTAACGGAAGAGCCTGGGCTACTATGGCAATTTTCGAAAACTGGCTACGGGAGCAAGATGCAAGATTTACAAGGCAAGGCGGGAAGGTTGTCTTGATCGTGGATAATTGTCCTGCCCATCGTCAGGTTGATGGACTCAAGTCCATCAGTCTCGAGTTCTTGCCAGCCAATATCACTGCAGTGATCCAGCCAATAGATCAAGGGGTAATACAGAACATAAAAGTTCATTACCGGAGACAGCTGCTCCAGCGAATGCCGCTTTGTGCTGACACTGACAAGTACTACAATGTAGATTTGTTGGCTGCTATTCACATTTTGGCCCACGCCTGGGAGCAAGTACAGACAACAACCATACAGAGGTGCTTCCACCATGCGGGCTTTCAAGCTCAAGAACTAGTACATGAAGAGGAAAGCCTGGCTGATGCTGATGCTGATGCAGTATTTGATCAGGTTGTGCCTTCTACCCCTTTCACACGACAGGACTATGAGACGATTGATGAAAGTGTTCAAGCCTGTTGCCAGGAGATGCTTGAGGAACTGATTGCTGAAGTGCAAGCTGACAATCAACCTTTCTCCAGCGATGAGTGTGATGACATCATTGCCAGTGCAGAGGTGCCACCGGACAGTGCAGCTAAGGAGGCTGTTGAACTTTTGCAGCGATATTTTGAGCATGAGAGTTGTCCTGACTTTCTGTCTAGCTTGTCAAGCATGGGTGCTTACTTTGTTAAGAAGCAGCTCAAGCATGCCAAGCGAACCACACTTCACTCATTTTTTGCCCCTACTCATCCTGATAAGTAAGCTAGGGTTGGTGCAAACGAAATAAAGTTTTTGCTTCATGAAATATGTGTACGTTGCTTAAATGAAACTTCTGATAAATGTAACAGTTTTCTGGATCCCCTTCGAGTTCTGTTTAAGAGGAGTCTGTTGTAGCCTTGAGGGACGAGCAGAGCCAGAGTGGCCGTGAACGAAGAACAGTAAGAAGGTTTATAACTGCATGAATACGGAGTACAAAAGAGCACTGGGTGCCCGGTTTGCAGCGCTTATATAGCCTTGAAGCACCAGCGCTATCAGCGTGACGTCACACAGGCTTCGCATGACACCACACTCCTTCCCACAATGTTTATGGCCTATACCAATCGGGAGGTTTTCTTGCACGAGCACTGCATCGAAGAGTCTGAACACCTAGAGGAGACACAGGTATTCGCAGAGGGGACGTTGCCGGGGCAGAGCCTTGATGTGGACTTGCATTTGGTTGTTCCGAGGGAGCTGAGTCTCCGGGTTGCTCCGGCGGTGCGGTAGCAGGCCTGGGAGATGCATGAACCGAAAGGGGACGGGGGCTCATAGGAGGGGCTTCGGACCCAGGGTCTGGAATTGAGCTGGGCACGAAAGAGGGACGCTCACTGGGGCCTTCTTCGCCACTCTTAAAGTAGCGCGGACGTAAATCGTCTACATGCATGAACCTGTTTTCAGATCCTACGCGCACAAGGTACGTAACGGCACTGCACCTTCTTTCTATGACACCTATCAGCCACTTGGGATCACCTGGACGAAGGCCTTGAACCAGAATGCTTTCCCCCTCTTTGTAAGCTCTTTCCGACCCTCTTCTTTCGTCAACTTGGGCCTTTACTTTGGAGAACCGTTCTTCCATCCGTCCCTCTAGGTCTGGCTGTAGCATAGTCAGGCGAGTGAGGGGCGACCACGACAAAAACAGTTCTGCTGGTGTCTGCCTCGTGGTTGTGGTCGGTGTGTTCCGGTATCTGAACAAAAAGAGATCTATGCGGTGCTGTAGGGTCTTACTCTGGCCCGATGACCTTTCGTCGAGAAGCTGTCGCGTAAGATCCCGTTTCACCGTCTGGACACATCTCGGCGCTTCCATTGGACGCCGGGTGGTATGGAGGTGTTCTGGTGTGCCGCACTCGGTTCTTAAGCAGGAACTCTGTGAAACTCTTTGCTGTGAACTGAGGCCCGTTGTCCGTAACAACCTCCTCTGGACGGCCATACGATGCGAACACCCCACGCAGCCTCTCTACGGTCTTCTCGGTCGTTGTTGAATTTATCACAAACACCTCCACCCACTTCGAATGTGCATCCACCAGCTCGAGGAGCCACTTGTTTGCGAATGCGAAATCCAGGTGGAGTCGCTGCCATCTGCAGCTCGGCCAACCCCAAGCTTGTAGTGGGGTCTTAGGTGAAGCGTTCTGCATCAACTGACAAGTACAGCAACTTTTAACAACATATTCAATATCTTGGGTTAACTGAGGCCATCAGACATAGCTGCGCGTGAGTATTTTCATACGCGTAACTCCGGGGTGACCTTCATGACAAAGTGCCAATACTTGTTTACGCAAACAGTGCGGAACAATTACCTGATTTCCCCACGTAACGCACTGCTGATCTACCGATAGTTAATACTGGCTAAGAAAGTATGGTTCGAATTCACTATCAGTGACATGCGCAGGCCAGCCATTTTTCGTGTACCACAACACTTTCGATAGCACTCTATCAGTACTCGTTTTTTTGCTGATTATGTCAGCAGACAGTGGAAGTTCATTGACAACAGAGAAAAATTGTACGTAATCTGAGACACCTCGCTCATTCGCCAACGGCAATCGCGAAAGCGCATCAGCGTTTCCCTTGTTACTGCCTTTTCAGTACTTCCATCTGCAATTGTACGCCGCCAGTAGCAAAGCCCATCGTTGCATGCACGCTGCAGACAATAGTGGAACTGGTCTGCCGTGCCCCAGAAGGCTGGCTAATGGCTAGTGGTCCGAATCAATGACAAAACTACGCCCAAATAGGTATTTGTGGATTTTCTTCAGCCCAAAGACCACGGCGAGAGCCTCTTTTTCAATGTGAGCATAACCTTTCTCTGCTTTGCTCAGTGCCCTAGACGCATAAGCAATAGGTTTTTCCACCTTATCGATCTTATGAAACAGAATGGCGCCCACGCCGTATATGGATACGTCACACACCAGCCCTGTCTCTTTCGTTGGGTCGTAGTATGTCAAAACGTTTCCTCCCGTCAATCATGTTTTTCTTTGCTGGAACACTTGCTCTGCCTCACGGGACTATTTGAAACCTTTTTCTTGGTTCAACACGTCATACAGTGGTCTGAGTCTCGTGGCCACGTGGGGAACGAACTTAGCATAGTAATTTATCAACCCTAAGTAAGCTCTTAACTGTGCCTCATTTGCAGGTGCAGGGGCCTCCGTTATGGCTTTTACTTTTTCCTCTGACGGGTGTATGCCCTTTTCATCGAGAACGTGCCCCAAATACAGGACGGAAGTTTGAAAGAACTTACATTTCTCTTTTTTCAGTCGAGTGCCTCTTTCTAGAAACCGGGACTGCACAATTTCTACTTTATGGAAACATTCTTCAAAAGTAGCTCCTGCTATCAGCACGTCGTCTAGATAGCACGCTACCCGATCAAGTCCTTTCAACTCGTCATCCATAACAGCCTGGAAAATCGAAGGTGCACTTGTTATGCCATAGGATAAGCGCGTATGCTTGAATAACCCCAAATGCGTGTTGATAATGTCACGGGGTCGTGACGTTGCCGAAGACAGGAGACTTCGTGTTGGGATTTGACTGTTTATTTGGGCGAACCTGTGCCCGGTAAACGGAAAGTCCAATTACAGCAGCAGTCTCGCACAGATAGCAGTCCCGGACTGATAGCGGCGAACGGAGCGTCGGCCTTCGATCAACAACTGACAAGCGGCGAAGCGCATCGGCATTTATACTCTTTCTGTCGAATGTTCTAGCGTTATCGCTGGCGGTGGCGTAGGTTCCAAAACAATCTGTACCGTTCGCACAGTGGGCGTGATCTTATCGAAATGATCTACTACAGTTCGGAACCTTCTCGAAAACTGCAGGCGCGGTTTGCGCTGAGAATCGTGTGGTGTTTTGGGACGATAACAAAAACTTGGGAAATGGAACGTGGCATTGACCCCCTCTGAAAAAAGGCATCGTCCCGATGCTTTAACTAAAGATGAAGGTACAATAATAATGCAAAAAAGTACAATGAATAAATTACGATACAACAATAATAATAAAAAAAACACTGTTTCAGTTTTGTTAACGCGCATAAAACGGCTTGAGGCGCGCGACATGTACAACTTCAGGTCGCGATCGGCGTCGTTGAGAGTTCGTGATGCCGTCTGGGACAACCTCGTAATCAAGTGGGCCGAGACGTCGAACCAACCTGTTCGGTCCGAAGTACCGTCGCAGAAGCTTTTCATTTAGTCCATGTCGGCTTATCGGCGTCCACACCCAAACACGTTCACCGGGCTGGTATTTCACGAAGCGTCGTTGAAGGTTGTAACGGTGGCTGTCGGTCGTCTGTTGATTTTTGATACGGAGACGCGCATGTTGTCGGGCTTCTTCGGCGCGTTGAAGGTACTCGCTCACATCAAGGTTTTCTTCCTCGGTGACGTTGGGTAACATGGCATCGAGCGTCGTTGCCGGGCTCCTTCCGTAGACCAATTTGTATGGCGATATCTGCGTCGTCTCCTGCACCGCCGTGTTGTATGCGAAGGTCACATACGGAAGAATGGCGTCCCACGTCTTGTGTTCGACATCGACGTACATTGACAGCATGTCGGCGATCGTCTTGTTAAGCCGCTCGGTGAGGCCGTTGGTCTGTGGGTGGTACGTTGTCGTCCGGCGGTGGTTTGTTTGGCTGTATGCCAAGATCGCTTGAGTTAAGTTGGCAGTGAAGGCCGTTTATTTGCCAGTGATAAGGACCTCCGGGGCGCCGTGACGTAGGACGATATTTTCGACGAAGAACTTAGCTACCTCGGATGCACTGCCTTTTGGCAGGGCTTTTGTCTCGGCGTAGCGGGTGAGGTAGTCGGTAGCTACCACAATCCACTTGTTTCCGAAAGCCGACGTCGGGAACGGCCCCAGTAGGTCCATACCAATCTGCTGGAAAGGTCGGAAAGGTGGATCAATTGGCTGCAGAAGTCCCGCTGACCTTGTCGGCGGTGTCTCGCGTCGCTGACAGTCCCGGCATGTCCTCACATAACGAGTGACGTCGGTGGTAAGACGTGGTCAGTAGTACCTTTCTTGTATCCTCGCGAGCGTGTGAGAAACACCGAGGTGCCCTGCCGTCGGATCGTCGAGCAGGGCCTGCAGGAGTTCTGGTCGCAGAGCTGAAGGCACCACAAGGAGGTACTTAGCTCGAAGCGGAGAAAAGTTTTTCTTTTGTAGAAGACCGTTTCGTAGAAAGAACGACGCAAGTGCGCACTTGAATACCTTCGGGACTTCGGCGGTCCTGCCTTTGAGGTATTCTATTAGGGCCTTAAGTTCCGGGTCGGCCCGCTGTCGTTCAGCGAAGTCGTCGGTAGTTATCGTTCCCAAGAAGTACTCGTCATCCGGGTCGTCGGGTAGCGGTTGGTCGACAGGCGCATGAGAGAGACAGTCGGCGTCGGAGTGTTTTTTGCAGGACTTGTAAATGACAGTAATGTCATACTCTTGAAGTCTCAGGCTCCATCCTGCGAGGCGACCTGAAGGGTCCTTCAAAATGGCTAGTCAACACAAGGCGTGGTGGTCGCTCACAACTTTGAAGGGCCTGCCTTAGAGGTAGGGGCGAAATTTCGACGTAGCCCAGATGATGGCGAGGCACTTCTTTTCTGTTGTGGAATAATTTGCTTCGGTGTCTGGCGACGGAAGTGCGACGGGGTGGCGTTTTGGCGTGGATGGGGAGGAGCGTTGGGGCGCACTGCAGCGGCGTAGCTCACAGTTTCTGGCTCGGGCAGCGGTGTTTGGGGAATTCGAAGTGATCGCCGAACTTCTTCTCTAACAATGTCGGCGATCGAATCCACTTGAGGGTACGCCGAAGGCAACAGTTTGCGCAGCTCTTCCCGCACGATCGCTCGGATCGTTTCACGCAGGTTTTCAGAGTCACTGGTTTGAGCAGCAGCGCATTCTGGAGTTGGGCGACGACTATACTGTCTGGTGCGCATGTCAAGGGTTTTTTCGATGGTGGTCGCCTCGGATACAAATTCTTGGACGGTGTTCGGTGGATTCCTCATTAGTCCCGCGAAGAGCTCCTGTTTGACCCCTCGCATGAGGAAACAAACTTTCTTCTCCTCAGGCATGTCTGGGTCAGCGTGACGAAATAGGCGGGTCATCTCCTCTGTGAAAATTCCAACCTTCTCATTTGGTAGCTGAACCCGGGTCTCTAGTAGAGCAGCGGCCCTCTCTTTGCGAGCGACGCTCGCGAACGTTTGCAGAAATGCGCCGCAGAAGACATCCCACGTTCGGAGCGTGGACTCGCGATTCTCTAGCCAGGTTTTTGCTGTGTCTTCCAGGTAGAAGTACACACGACGGAGCTTTTCTTCGTTATCCCAGTGGTTGAGGGCGGCCACACGCCCTCAACCCTAAGTTCTAGCCATGTTTCCGGGTTTTCAAACGAGGACCCATGAAACGTTGGTGGTTCCCTGGGTTGATGAATGACGATCGCGGGCTGGAACGCTCCGGTTGTCATTGTCGCTGCAGTAGAGGTCATGGCCTTGGCCTTCCGCGCCTTGTCTTGTAGAAGCCCGTACTCCGGTGGGAGACCTTGCTGTCGGCGGCTTGTTCGCCGCTCTTGGTTGGTGTCAATGTCTTCTCCGCGACGTGGGCTGGGTTCACAGCTTGGCGGGGGCGTCCGATACATTAACGAAGCAGCACCTCCACCAGATGTCACGGGGTCGTGACGTGGCCGAAGACAGGAGGCTTCGTGTTGGGATTTAACTGTTTATTTGGGCGAACCTGTGTCCGGTAAACAGAAAGTCCAATTACAGCAGCAGTCTCGCGCAGATAGCAGTCCCAGACTGATAGCGGCGAACGGAGTGTCGGCCTTCGATCAACAACTGACAAGCGGCGAAGCGCGTCAGCATTTATACTCTTGCTGTCGAATGTTCTACCGTTATCGCTGGCGGTGGCGTAGGTTCCAGAACAATCTGTACCGTTCGCACAGTGGGCGTGATCTTATCGAAATGATCTACTACAGTCCGGAACCTTCTCGAAAACTGCAGGCGCGGTTTGCGCTGAGAATCGTGTGGTGTTTTGGGACGATGACAAAAACTTGGGAAATGGAACGTGGCAATAACGACTGGCAACTGCGCTTCGGGATGCAATTCTAGCTGCTGGTATGCAGTGGACAAATCCAACACCGTGAAATATTTGCAACCGGCCAGCTTTACAAACAGATCCTCAATCACGGGAAGGGGGTAATGATCTGTTCTTAGGCATGGGTTTAGTGTCACCTTGAAATCCCCACACACTCTGACCTGGTTGTTTAGTTTCGGCACCACTACTAGTGGCTACTAGTACCTGCTGAACAGGTACTAGCACTCCGGTTTTCACGAAGTTCGGCCGTTTCGAAGACACTGCTTCTTTAACTGAAAATGGTACCGACCGCGCTTTACAAAAAACGGGAGTGCTATTGTTATCTTTAAGCACTAACTTAATGGCCCTGTTCTTAATTAGACCCAAGGTAGGCTCAAAAATTTTAGCATATTTTTCAAGCAGCAATGCCACTTTGTCCAAGCAAACCCCATGAACATTAGCCCAGTCTAACTTCAGTGCTCCCCGCAGGGGCGCCTGCGCAAGTAGGCGTTTGGTGTGTAGCGACACCACGGACCCGAGCTAACGGGGGAGTTTCGGCTCCCTCCCACGCCTAGCCGTGCGTGGCTTTGCCGTGTCCGGGGAAAAGGGGATCCTGGGGGTTGAGCCGACGCTGGGTGATTGGACCGTTAAGGCCCCCCGGCAGAGGCAACACACCCCTTTGGCCCCGGCTTCACGTAGACGGCACCCCTGGGCTGACCCACCCAGGGGAAATCGGCAGTCGCCTTTTCCTATCTCTCTCTTCCTACATCTTAGTCTTTTCTCGTCTTTAAATCTGTCCTGTCTTCTTCTCTCTTCCATTTACTTCCGATTTTTCATGGCGGCAAGGGTTAACCTTGTGTAATTACTCAAGCTTGAGTAGTTATATTTGGTTATAGTGGCAATGTACGGCTGGCGTCTGCAGCCTTATGCTATTAAGTGCTTCAGCGTCCCCTGGTTGGACACCATGGTGGGTGGTCGCCATTGCTGCCGAACAAAAAGTACACTACTATGGGAACACCTGCATTTCCCCGTCTCCTAGATCGTCTCCCGCCTAAGAGGGGACGCACCGATGACATATCAATTTTCAGCCAACCCAGACAATGCTTTCCCAAATTCCATGTTGTGCACAGCGAAAACCCAACAAAACAAGCCAGAGTAATATCTCCATTTCTTGTTGCTAAATCCCTGACAGAGGTCTTTGGCCCAGGATACAAGGTTACAAAGATGGCTAGCGGAGACCTTCTCCTTGAGTTGCCTGAAAAACACCACTATGAAAAACTTGGCAGTCTCGTAGCATTTGGAATATCCCAGTATCTATTTCACCTCATAGATCAATGAACACCTCACGCGGAGTTGTTTCAGAAGCAGACCTTCTTGAAATGTCTGAACAGGAACTGCTTGAAGGGTGGAAAGAGCAAAATGTCACAGATGTGAAACGAATCGTCATCAGACGAGACAACAAAGAAATACCTACCAAACATTTAATACTCACCTTCGCATCTAGCACACTGCCTTCATCTATAGACACAAGATACATCAAACTCTCTGTCCGTCCCTACATTCCCAATCCAAGACGGTGTTATAAATGTCAACGATTTGGTCATGGCTCGCAGAACTGCCGGGGTCGGGAAACTTGTGCAAGATGTGGTAGCCACGGCCACCCATCTGATACCTGTGTTACTACGCCTCACTGCGTGAATTGTGACGGGGAACACGCCGCGTATTCGCGTTCGTGTCCCAACTGGAAGAAAGAAAAAGAAATAATCACTCTTAAAGTCAAAGAAAACATCACATTCAAAGAAGCAAGACGACGAGTGTCGCCATTTTACGGCGCAACATATGCTGATGCGGCGCGTCAGGGGGCAACGCCGCACCAGCCCTCGCCACCCCTTCGGCCTGCGCAGAGCGAGCCGTCGGCTGTGGCACCTGCCCCCAAGGCGGCTGTAGCCCAGGCTACACCGCCTACTCCCAAACAGAGACTGGAGACTCCAGAGTCTTCGGGTCTCAAGGCCTCCCCTCACCAGGCGAGGCCCAAAATCCAAACTAACAGCCCGCACGTGCGGGCATCCAGTGCCTCCGAGAAGGCAATGGATACGTCGGCACCCTTGGTGCCGAAAGAGCGGCGTGGCTCCTTGGAGCGCGCCAAGAAAACAAAAAAGCAAATAACAGGGCCTGGTGACGGCCCTGTTAAGTGAACTCAAACTCCCCGTCTAAACAGCCACTCGCTTTTCGTACACACAGCATTATTTTACATTCACCATGAACACTCAAATTATACAGTGGAACGTCAGGGGCCTTCTCAGAAACCTTGACGACATCCAAGAACTCCTACACGAACACTCACCAAAAGTGCTGTGTGTACAAGAAACACACCTCAATTTAAAACACACAAATTTTCTTCGCAAATACATTATTTTTCGAAAGGACCGTGATGATGCCATGACATCATCCGGAGGTGTTGCCATCATAGTGAATCAAGGAATTGCATGCACACACTTACAACTACAAACATCCCTTGAGGCAGTGGCTGTTCGAGCGGTTCTTTTTGATAAACTAATCACAATCTGCACTATTTACATCCCTCCTAGCTATCAGCTGCAAAAACGTGATTTACACTCTTTAATTGATGAACTTCCGGAGCCTTACATTCTCCTTGGAGACTTCAATGCGCATAGCAGGCTATGGGGAGACTCTCGTTGCGACACGCGAGGTCGACTGATTGAACAATTCCTTCTCTCGTCGAACGCATGTCTCCTAAATAGAAAAGAACCAACCTATTATAATCTCGCACATAACACCTACTCCTCCATAGACCTAAGCATAGTGTCTCCATCTCTTGTGCCTCTACTCCAGTGGAAAGTCGTCAGTAATCTGTACGGAAGTGACCACTTTCCCGTAGTTTTGAGCACAACTACAGCAATTGAGTGTACACCCCGTGTTCCCAAATGGCTCATAAACAGAGCCGACTGGGAACGGTTTCATACCATCGCTCGTATAGATTGGAGTGACCTATGTACTTTAAGCATTGATGTTGCTGTCGACTACTTCACAGCTTTTTTGATTGATGCTGCAACAAAATGCATCCCACAAACAAATGGGCACCCAGGAAAACGGCGTGTGCCATGGTGGAACTCTGAATGCCGAAACGCGCGCAAACAGCAAAACAGAGCTTGGAGGCTGCTTCGGAACTCACCGACAGCCGAAAATCTTGACACCTTCAAGAAAATAAAATCTCAAAACAGGAGAACGCGTCGGCAGGCCAGAAGAGAAAGCTGGCAGAAGTTTTTGTCAGGGATCAATTCATACACACAGGAGGCTAAAGTCTGGAACATAGTCGGTAGGATAGCAGGAAAACAAGTACACACACTTCCACTCGTGGACACTCGGGGTGATACCTTGGAAGATCAGGCAAACTTCCTCGGTGCACACTTCGAACAGGTGTCCAGCTCATCCCACTATACTGACACTTTCCAAAAATACAGAACAAGAATAGAAAAGCAGAAACTTGAACACAAATGCACTAGATCCGAGGCATATAACCAAGCTTTCAGTCTAGCTGAGCTGCAAATGTCTCTAAACTCCTGCAGTACTTCTGCCCCAGGTTCTGACCGTGTGGTGTATGAAATCTTAAAAAACCTACCAATCGAAACACGAAAAACCTTACTTTGTTTGTACAATGCTATCTGGTTTTCTGGCGCTATCCCTACCTCCTGGAAAGAGGCTATTATTATTCCCATTTTGAAAGAGGGCAAAGACCCTTCTTTACCCTCGAGTTATAGGCCTATAGCACTTACAAGCTGCTTGTGCAAAGTCTTCGAAAAAATGATAAACTGCCGACTTGTACATTTCCTTGAAACAAATAGTTTGCTCGACCCATTTCAGTGCGGTTTTCGAGAAAGTAGATCCACCACAGACCACCTTGTTCGTATCGAGGCACAGATCAGAGACGCCTTCGTCCATAAACAATATTTTCTCTCTGTGTTCCTCGATATCGAAAAGGCTTATGATACAACATGGCGTTTCGGAATTCTAAGAGACCTTGGCGTGCGCGGAAGAATGTTTCACATAATCAAGAGTTACCTGTCAAACCGGACATTCCGTGTCCGAGTGGGCACGGTTCTTTCCCAAACATTTGTTCAGGAAACAGGCGTGCCACAAGGTGGTGTACTTAGCTGCACACTTTTTCTCATAAAAATGAATTCCTTGCGCTTGACCATTCCTCGCAATATGTTTTATTGCACATATGTCGATGACGTCCAGCTTGGCTTTAGGTCTTGCAATCTGGCATTGTGTGAGCGGCAGGTTCAGTTAGGTTTAAACAAGCTCTCCAAATGGGCAGAGGAAAACGGATTCCGACTGAACCCACAAAAAAGCACGTGTGTCTTGTTCTCTCGAAAGAGAGGCATGCACTCGGAACCCGACATTCGACTGAACGGGCAACGTCTGTCCGTCAAAGCCGAGCATAAATTCTTAGGCCTAATCTTGGACAACAAGTTGACCTTCGTGCCGTACATCAAGTATCTAAAAACAAAATGTTTAAAAGCCATGAATGTTTTAAAAGTGTTGTCACGTACTGCTTGGGGTAGTGATAGGCAATGCCTCATGAACCTCTATAGAAGCCTCATTCGCACCCGCTTAGATTATGGGGCCGTTGTCTATCAGTCTGCTACTCAAAGTGCCTTGAAGATGCTGGACCCCGTGCACCATTCGGGCATCCGCCTTTCTACGGGTGCTTTTCGCACCAGCCCCGTAGAAAGCCTTTACGTTGAGTCAAATGAGTGGTCGCTTCATCTGCAAAGAACCTACATGTCCTTTGTTTACTTCCTTAAGGTGAAAGCAGACAAGGAGCACCCCTCATACTCTACAATTAATGACTTGTCGAGCTCAACTCTGTTTCAAAACAGGCCTTCGATGAGGCAGCCCTTCTCAGTTCGCCTGAAGGGTCTAGCTGAGGACACTGGAGTGTCACTCGAACACAGTTTAATGGCTCCTGTAGCATACCCGCCACCGTGGCAGTGGCAGACTATAGATTGCGATGTCTTTTTTAGAAGTTACTAAACATGCGCCTATTGCCCATATTCGAACATACTTCTTGGAACTTCAACACAAATACACACGTCCTGAGTTTTTTACAGATGCCTCTAAGTCTAACTCCTCTGTGTCCTACGCTGCTGTTGGCCCTTCCTTTTCGGATGCTGGCCCTCTACATCCAGGCACAAGTATCTTCACAGCGGAAGCTTACGCGATACTTGTGGCAGCTAAACACATCAAACAATCACAAATACAAAAAGCAGTAATTTATACAGACTCCCTCAGTGTGGTAACGGCTCTGCGCAGTCTTAAAAAACAAAAAAACCCTGTCCTCGTTTCACTTTACTCCATTTTATGCACCCTCTACACACTCAACAGACATGTTGTTGTGTGCTGGGTGCCAGGGCACCGTGAGATTCAAGGCAACGTGATGGCGGATCAGCTTGCTGCATCTGCCCACGAAAGCACCGCCATTACACCGACATCAGTCCCGGCCCTTGATCTTAAGCCGTCTCTCAAACGAAAACTCAGGGACTACTGGCAGAGCAAGTGGGATACACACACACAAAACAAACTACACGTTATCAAGCCACACCTTGGCCATTGGCCACCAGTATCAAAATCACGTCTAACAGAGGTAACACTAACAAGACTCAGGATAGGACACATATACACGACACACACACATCTTTTGTCCGGTGGTGATCCACCATTGTGTGATAAATGTGGTGAGGCATTAACAGTTCTTCACGTTTTAATTCAATGTAAACATTTAGACACTCTAAGAAGACAACACTTCCCACTATCCTACCGACAACATATACCTTTACACCTTGCAATGTTCGTCGGTAGGGAACCGCTTTTTAGTCACAAATCATTATTAGCGTTTTTAAAGGAAATTAATAATTTTCATATCATATACCCGGGCATACCGTAGCACGACCTCTCTAGAGAGGTTTTTGCTGCGGTGGCTACACAAGAAAGCACTTGCCTCACGGCCCTTGCACGCAAGGGTACTAAACGTGTGAGGTACTTGTGCTAATGTCATACATGTCCACCATCGTTTTTCATTATCACCAACTTTTGTCACCTATTCACACCACACACACCTTTCACGGCATGGTCATGATTTTATTACTTGTATGTTTTTACCCGCTTTACTGCGAGGAATTTTATGGCCCTTATACAGCCGCTAATCACAACCATTGTCCTCATTCCTGTCTCATGAACTGGCGCTCTTTGGCCATCAAATGGCCCTTGCGCCAGAAAACACCATATATCATCATAACTTCAGTGCTGACAGCCAGTCTCGCCCCAACAGCATAGTGTTAGTACTCTCCTTTGTTTTCACGACAATTAGCAGAAGTTGCTTGTGCTGACCATTGTGCTCTACAGAAACGTTTAGCTTCCCTTTTACCGTCAGCGGAGTGCCACCGTAGGTTTTTAGCCTAAGACTGCATGGCTCTAAGGGTAGGTTAAGCCAGTATTTCTTGCACAGTGACTCTGGTACAATTGATACAGACGCCCCTGTGTCAATCTGCATGCGTACACTTTTCTCATCTAGCTTCAGGCAAATTTCGTAGAGTCTGGTGCGCCCCTCACAGGAATAGATATTTTACAGCACATGTTCACTCGCGTCACTTTCCTCGTCTATCACGTTCGCAGCGTCTCTACCTTTGTCCCTACACATCTTCGCTAAGTGTCCAACCCGTTTACACACCCGACTGCGAAATTTGCAGATAGATGCTTCATGCTCTGAGCCGCATCGGAAACATTGCAGTGGTTCCGCACCCCTGGTGCCAGCAGGCATCCCCGAAGTTTTTTCTCTCTAGCGTGGTGGGCGTTTCCCGCTATCTGTTTCGCGGTTAAGGGTGCTGATCATTCCTTGCGCCGACTTGGGCTGAAAATCCTGACTTTCTTTCCGGGCCAACTCGATACTCCTAGCGATATCGCAGGCCTCTTTAAAAGCCAACTTGCTTGTCTTTAACAGCTCTGCTTGCGTTTCTTTGTCACAAAGTCCTGCCACAAACCGGTCGCGCAACGCGTCGTCCAGAAACGTTCCGAAATCACAGGATGTCGCTAACCGCTTCAGCTCTACAGCGAAGGCTGTCACCGCTTGCCCATCTTGTTGAAAAGAACGATTAAATTTGAAATGCTCGGTAATCACGGAAGTTTTGGGAACGTACTGCTCTTTCAGTGTCTGTACTAACTGTGCGTAAATCTTGTTTTCTGGCTTTTCTGGCTCCAGCAATGTTTTCAGAGTTTTGTAGGCTTCTTTCCTACTGCCGTTATAAACACTGACACTTTTAGGTCATCGCTCACCTGGGAGGCCTACAGGAAGTGGTCGAACCGCTCCACGTAGGACTGAAAATCTTCGTCACCATCCTCGATGAACTAATCGAACCTTCCCAACGTCGCCATCCTGCCTGTATCTTCCCAGCGCTTCGAAACCACCGCTAATGGTGTCTTGTAGCCCAGTGGAATTTGAATCCCATTCTCATCGCCAGTCTGTTGTAGCCTCGAGGGACGAGCAGAGCCAGAGTGGACGTGAACGAAGAACAGTAAGAAGGTTTATTACTGCATGAATACGAAGTACAAAAGAGCACTGGGCGCCCGGTTCACAGCGCTTATATAGCCATGAAGCACCGGCGCTATCAGCGTGACGTCACACAGGCTTCACATGACACCAGAGAGTCGGCTGTAAGTGAGCTTTTTTTACAAAAAGAAAAAAAGGTAAAGTTCGCTGTGTGAGAAATTGAAAAAATATATTTGTTTTTGAATTATGCTTGCTCAAACAAATCACCCCAAATGGTGTTGCAGAGACTGAAGTGAATAAATGTATTCCCATGCTTTTAATCACTTATAGGTAATTTTTTGCCATCTATGAGCACCTGAAATCTAAAGAAATTTCCTCACCTTCCCGAAGAGAATTGTGAGAAAATGCGAATGCATTTCTTGTGCCGGGAGTGTGCAATGTAGGGAACGCGAGAAAGAGTGGCAAAAAACTGTTTACTTATGCTCTCCTACACTCTCTCCACACATGCAGTAGCTCCGCTGAGCTCCCGCGATGCGAGTGTCCTTACACGCCAGGTTGTGCTCCTCCTCTCCACTCACTGTCCGCTGCTCTACCCGCAGCACCTGCTCCGGTTGCGAGGAGCGAGGATAAGTGTGCCTGCAGCTGTTACGAAAGAGGGAGTGAGAGTGGAGAGAGAATACCTGCTGGCGCGCAGACACCGCCAGATGCCTGATATAGCCCGACTAAGAAATGTATTCACTTTAAAAAAAAGTGCACGCGAGACATTCTTTCATGGCTGAAGAGACACCTGCATAAGTGGCACCACATTTCGATGGAGGTGAGATGCTAGAGGCCCATGTGCTGTGCAATGTCAGTGAACTTTAAAAAACACCATATAGTGGAATTGCTAGAGCCCTCTGTCACGGATTATGGGCTGCTGCTGCAGGCGATGAACTGAGACTTGACTTTGTTAACAACACACCACATTTAATAAACACCCGCATGGCACACCCTCTATATCCAAATATGCAAAACCACTAATAATACCTTCATATTCGAACTCAAACCCACTAAGCTTACACTCCAACCGCGCTACACACTAAACCGTCCTAGTCAACGTCTCTAGCCTCATAGTCTTGCTCAAGATTCGTGCTGATCTTACCTGACTAAGCAGATTCCCAGCTCGTCAATGTCCGGGATTGGTCACGCTGTGTCACTCTCGGGGTTCTCGACGCTCTAGATGAATGTTGTCGTTCCTTGCTGCCGAAGTGGTCGCCCATCGTCGTCCTTGCCTGATGCCGGTGACGTGGAGATGTCTTGGTGGTTGGGCCTAGCAGCCGCTGGCGATACTCGGTGCTGCACGGTGACGTGGCCATCCGGAGACTGTCTTCGGCGGCTGGCTTCAAAGAGGGTTTGCACCAGGAACATCGACGCTTGCTGTGCGCGGCGGCTGCATCCCAAGCAGCCTCCCTCAAAGCGTGCTGAGGCCTCAGTCTTCTTGGGACGCCCGCAGGTTGCAGAGTCACTGTCCTGCCGCTTTCGTCGCCAGTGTGTTTGCTGGTGATGCAACCTTCTCTTGTGAAGCCATGTCGACAATGCCAGCTTGTCGCTGCTCGTGCGCTGATCGTCGCTGGGGTCACGCGCCTCGAGCCTCGCTGTACGGTGCACGCGTTTGCGCAGCATCGATCGTCTAAGCTTCGTTGTCTTCTATTTCCCCCTATGCGGAACGGGAAAAAGCACAGATAGAAATGTGTCGTCTCAAACTCCTGATTGCTTTCATAGAAAAAAGAGATGGTCCTGTGGAGTGTGTTTGAAGCAGGTCAAATACGGTAGGTGCGAGCACGCGCACTGTACAGCGAGGCCCGCGGCACGTGACCCCAGCGTGAATCGGCGCGTGAGGAGCAACAAGCTGGCATTGTCCACGTGGGCTTCGCAAGAGAAGGTTGCATCGCCAGCAAACGCACTGGCGATGGGAGCGGCAGGACAGTGACTCGGCAGCCTGTGACGCGAGCATCCCGAAATGAGAGACCTCGACACGCTTCAAGGGAGACTGCTCGAGATGCAGCTGCCGTGCATAGCAAGCCACCCAAGATAGTCCCCAGGTGGCCACGTCACCGCGCAGCATCGGGCATAGCCAGTAGCCTTTATGCCCAATCACCGAGACATCGCCACGTCACTGACCTCAGGTGACGTCTACGGGCGACCACTTCAGCAGTGGCACGAGTGGCGACATTCCTTGTGTAGGCTGAGAACCCCGACAAAGACACAACCGGTCCATACAATCACGAGCAGCGCGTCAGTTGCAACAAGTAAGGTGAGGAGAAGCATCATGAGAAGCACTAAGGCTGTAGAGACGTCTATAAATAGTTAGGACAGTTTCGTCTGCAAAAGAATTAGCTTGGAGGTTTACTTTGGCAGTTATTACTCTTGGTTTTGTACATTTGTTGTATATAGAGGGTGTGTCGTGTGTGAGTGTTTATTAAATGGGTTTTGTTGCTAATGAACTCATGTCTCAGTTCATCGCCTGCAGCAGCAGCCAACTGAGAATATGTGACACCCCCACTACAGTGTTTCTCATATTAATATTTATTTATGTACCTTAAAGACTCTAGGGCATTGCATATAGGGGAGGGGGGTAGTAGTAGCATACATAGGTAAAATTAATGCGAATAAAGTAACAAATTTATTTGAAATATAAAGTAATATCAATATTTACAAAAAATAGAAACGCAATTATGAGAACAAGCTGCGCCAAGAAGGAAAGTGTAACAAAAATGAATGTGGCTTAGCATTTACCTTTTAAACAGTAGCATGAATTCTGTTGTAGCAGAGAGACAAAGGAAGAAGGATGCTGCTACATTGGAACATGAAAACCTACTGATTTCTTTCAAAGTCTATGCGCACACCCTGCTCGCTCCTGTGCTCACCTCATCGTCATCGTTGCATCAGCACGTTGGCACGCGACAGCCAAGATGGAGGCTTGGTCAAACGAGTGCACATGCTTTTTCTTTGTTGTAGATTGCTTACTGAATGCTGAAGGGTGAAGAGTAGAAATAAAAAAGATTATATAATTCGTAAAGGTTTGTACATAACCTTGATAAGACAGATGCTTGGGCTAGGCGATTTGGAATCAACATATTTGCATAACGCACAACAATAAGTAGTCAAGGCATTGTACATAAACGGGTTTGAGTCTGTCAATTGACACTTTTGCTTCTCCCACACGAAATGTGAAGTGCTTGTCTTAACGCTCTATCAACAGATGCGGTCCAGTGTGGTCCAGTGTTGCAGCTATTTAAGAACTGCGTCTGTTCGAAGAAAAAAACATGAGTGGGGGTTTGTAAGTCGTTCAAGAGGAATGACTTGTGTGCCGCTTATGTCGGAGCGCCACCGGGCGAATTGCCTTGAAAACATTTATTTATTTATTTATTCAAAATACCTTACAGACCCAACAGGGCATTGTGTAAGGAGAGCATAAAAGGAATACATACACGAATTGATACCATTTCCATACAAACAACAATATAAACTAATTGTCAATTATTATACAAGTCCTAACAGAAATAAATAACAATGAGAAAATAATAATAATTTTAACAGGAATAGAACGGCAATGAGCATCAGATAAGTATATCCATGAGATAATGACGTAAAGCAAGCTAAAGAACAAGCACAAATTGTGAAGACTTTCCATTATTCAAAAGAAAACATCACTGAATAAAACACAACAGAACTGAATGGCATGTTAGTATTCAAACCATCAAACAAAATAAGTTTAAAGTAAGAGAAAAAAAAAAGCGAAAAACTAGTAGTGAATAAACGCGTAGGTGCCGATTTCGATATGAATAAAACGAGCAGTTAATCCTGGAAATGGGTGAGTAGAAGGTGCCGGAATTTTTCCTGATTGTGTTCATCTACGATTTCATCTGGAAGGCTGTTCCACATGCGGATGACACGGGGGAGTGCAGACCAGTGAAAAATGTATGTTTTACCGTATATGCACGTGAATGAAAGATGATTATTTAGTCTCTTTGATGTGAATAGATCTTTGCAATCTCATTGATAATGGCCTTGTTTCATGTTTTCATGTACGTATTTATCAAATAATGAAAGGAGGTTTAGATCACGTCGGTTGCTCAAAAGGGAAAGTGATAAGTTTTTTTAATTTGTGTTATGCTTGCGCTATGATTGTAGTTTTGTGAGATGAATCTAGTGGCTCTATTCTGGATCGATTCCAGCATGTTAGTTAAATAGCTGTAATGAGGGGACCAAACTGCAGAAGCGAATTCTAGCTGAGGGCGAACAAATGTTACGTAAGCTAAAGCATGTATATTTGTGGGCGTCTTACGTAGATTGCGGCGTATGAACCTTATGATCGTGAGGCATCACTGGAGATGTTGGTGATCTGGGTAGTCCAAGAAAGGTTAGATGTGAAGGTTACACCTAAATATTTAAAAGAGTCAATACTAGATATAGGAATACCATTAATAAAGTAAGAAAATTCAGAGTTAGAATGTTTGGGAGAGAAGGACATTAGTTTACATTTACTTGAATTAAGGGACATCAGCCAACTACTACACCAATTGCTGATGAGGTAGAGGTCACTTTGAATTATTACATGATCACAAGTACTAGTTATTGCTTGGTAAATTATACAGTCGTCAGCGAAAATGCGCACTTCTGATGATAAATTACTTGATAAGTCATTAATATAAATAAGAAAAAGCAGTGGACCGAGAACACTCCCTTGCGGCACACCAGAACAAACGTAAGAAAGTGGGGATGAAAAATCATTAACAATGGTGAATTGCTGCCGTTTAGTAAGAAAGTTCCATATCCATGACAGAGTTGATGAATCTATACACAAAGAAGAGAGTTTAGAGATTAAGCGGCAGTGAGCAATACGATCGAAAGCTTTGGAAAAAGACAGTCGATTTGCATGTTTAGATATAAGTGATGATGTAGGTCAGTCGTGAATTCGACAAGCTGTGTTTTGCATGATAGGGCCTTTCTAAATCCATGTGGGTTTGGGAAGAAAAAGTCATTCTGCTCTAAGAGATAGTAAATATGGGAGGCGATTATATGCTCAAGCATCTTACAGCAGATGGATGTCAGAGAAATGGGTCTGTAATTTTGAGGTGAGTTTTTATTGCCGCTGTTAAACACGGGGATGACCTTTGCAATTTTCCAGTCTTGTAGAAGCTGTCCTGTTGATAGTGATTGCTGAAAGATGTGACATAATATTTTACTCGAGGGTGAGCTGTACTTTTTAGTATCTTAGTGTTAATCTCAACGCCCGCTGATGTGGACAGTTTAAGATTATTTATTAAAGATGCGATTCCGTCAACAGTGATTTCAATGGGCTGCAAAAAGGGGTAGTCAAGATAGGCTACATCGGGGACTTTTGTACGATCTTAACTGGTGTAAACTAATGTAAACAAAGTATTGAAAGCGTTAGGACAGTCTTGATCTGGAATAGGAATGTGGTCGTCATTTTCAACGTTATTTTGTTATCGTGACGTTCTGGGCACACTTGTTTCCAGAACTTCTTAGCGTTAGTGGTGAGCAGTGACGGCAGATCATCAGAAAAATACTTATCACGAGTGGCGCGTATCGCGGAGCAGTAGCTATTCAAGAAGTCTCTGTACCTTTGCAACGAAGCAGCAGTTTGCGCGCGTTTAGCCGCCGCATACAATCTCTTTTTTTTATTTCTTAATCTGGTAAGTGATTTATTGAACCACGGATTTTGTTTATCATTTGTTATTTTGATTTTAAGAATATGTTCACTAACTAATGAAGCTAACTTGTTTTTGAAGAGTGTTCAGTTGTCTTCTACGAATCGATTATGAAAGGATGGTAAAAGTACGCTCTCAAAGAATGTGCATAATTCATAATTTATAACAATGTAATTACCTCTATTATAATAGCCAATTGTTTTTGTTTTAGCTCCAGCAAGACGAAATGGGACGTTAAGAATCATTTGAATTAACCAGTGGTCGCTTAAGCCATCTATGTATGTTATATTTGATATAGTATTTGGTGCCATTGTTAATGCCAAGTCAAGTATATTCGAGTCACGAGTGGGTTGGCTTATGATCTGGGCTAGGTTAAAATCTAATGTTAAGGCAATGAATGCAGTGGAAACATGGCAATTCGATGAAAACAGCTTCCAGTTTATTGAAGGAAAATTAGAGTCGCCAAATAAATAAACGAGCTCAGTTGGACATGTTTTAACAGCATGAGTTATGGTGCTTTGTAAGTCGCTTAGAAATGATGGATTAGTGTCTGAATGATGGATTAGTGTCTGGAGGGCGATAGCATCAACCAATCAATAACTTCTCAAATCGAGTTCTGCAAACAACCCATACAATTTTTATATTTGTAGCAGATGCCATTAGATAAGAGGTTAATGTCTTTTTTATGCCTATAATTACGCCTCCACTCCTTCTGTTAACGCGATCACAACGGTTAATGTTATAGGTATTTTGTAGGGACTAATTTCATTGTCTGAAATATCTGCATGAAGCCATGTCTCAGTGAAGATGATTATGTCAGAACCCGTGTCATCAAGGAAGGAACAGACCTGGTTGAGCTTTCGCAGAAGCCTGCAAATATTAGTAAATGATATGGTGAGTGACTGTAAATTCTGAGGCTCAGGTGTCTGCTTGAATTCACAGGTGCGAGTACCACGCCTTAGCTATCTGCTTAGTCGCATTACCGTGCTTGTTGCGTGGTCGTACACGTATGTTACATCATCTATGCACAATCTGTCAAGAGATAGCTTAAAGAATTTTTTTCTGGCCTTGGCGAATTCGATAAGCTTTCTTCTTGCCTCTCGCGTAGCAGGAGAGAAGTCTTTCCGAATAGAAAACTTGGACCCCTTAAGCTTTCTTGCAACGGACAAGATGCGCTCTTTGTCCTTATAGAAGGTCATTTTCGCAATGATGGGCCTCTTTTTGCTGTCAGCATGTTTGCCTAACCTGTGCACTTTTTCGAAATTTGTGCTGGTGTCACAGAACGAGCGCTAAAAACGGGCGCGCCGCCAAATTCTTGCGATAACGCGCCCAGAGAGACGCGGCGAGGTCAACGAAAAAAAAAAAAAAAAAAAGAAAAGAGAAAACAAGCATCCAAGGCTCCCGGGGCGCGCGACGCCTCTCCTCTCGGAAGCGTGGCTTTGCCGATGAACCTCATCATCCCACAGTGGTGGCCGGGCAAGCGCTAGAAATTTCCAGAAGGAAAGGGGCGTGTATGCCGAGTTGAGTCATCTGTCGGGGACGGCCCCCGTACAGTCTCGCGCCTCTCCCCAGCCTCCGCTGCGCTTCGCGCCGACGGAATGAGGAGAACTTTCTGGAATGTTGTGCGGAAGGTATTTAATCGAGCAGCGGAGATGAGAGATCAGGAGAAGATGGAAGTAGCGCCAGAGGGCGTAGGGATTCCGCCGTGTAGTCGGCGAAGGTTTGGTCCGTAGGGACGAAGCCGGAGATGAAGAGGATTTCCACCTGAGGGGTGAAGGCTCGAGCTACAGGCAAGAGCGTGTGTTTACCGCTATCGAGCGAAGACGCGTGGCAACAGCTGCGTGTGTGAAGCCGACGTGTTTCCGGCGAAGAAGTTTGAAGCTTGGAGAGTGGCCAATTGAAGACACGAGGTTTCCTGGAAGAGAAACTTCGGGACAGCGGAACGGCAACAACGCTGGACTTTGAGTGAGTGATTCTCGGAAGAGTATCATTCAGACTTTGGTTCCAAGGACTTTGGACTGAAAAGGTTTTCTATCTCTTTAGTCTTTAAGGGTCTTGGTTGTTCAATGCATGCGACTGCATTGTAGTGTGTACTGTTGTCTGTGTCCGTTGTTCGAGTGTGGCTAATTGTACTGGGTAGTGTGTTGATTGATTGGTGACATATTGTACTCAGCTATTGTGGAGTGAACATATTGGTGTATTGTTTTTCTGATCTGCCATTATTGAGAATATAATTTTGTTTGTTTATCAACTCTCGGCTCTGACTTGTTCTTTGGGCCACAACCGGCGTCTGCTGGCGCGCCAATAAGGACCACTCCTAAATTGTCCACGCTTTCGTGGTGCGGTTCGGGGGGCCGATACTTCGGCTCTTAGAATTAGCCCGGCGATCGCCTCCCTATTTAACGGGACCGGTGTGACAGCTGGATAAGTTAATGTCGAGCTTTTGGGAACAGAATTCCACAATTTTCTGCTCGGACAAAGCCCAGTCTTCTTTTTCGTCATCCGCAACGTTAAAGAAAAGCAAGTTCGAGTGTCGCATTCTGTTCTCAGTGTCTTTGCACTGAGAAGAGATAGTGGCCAAGCGATCAGGTACAGTGCGAAGGGCGTTAGCACTGGCTTCGGCATCACCCGAGCTGCTTCCAGACGTAGAAGTAAGTGACAGTGAAGCAATCTTTGCGTTCAGCAACTTAATTTCACCTTCAACGGCTTCCTGTTTCATTTTCGAAATATTAAGCTTTGCGAGAAGTGTTTCCTGCCTTTCTTCTAGCTTATCAATTCTTTTCTGAGCAGCAGCATGACCAGCTTTTGCACTAGTTAGCTCTGAAAGCAAGCCTGCTTGTGCCTATTCCAATTTTTAATTGTGTCTAGAGCAGCAGAAAATGCCTCTTCTTGAGCTTTAGTCATTGGTCCCGGATTTGGCTCAACATCGCCAGACAACATAAGTGTTAAGGCAGACAAGGCATAACACATTTTTGATGCACTAACTATAAATCGCTTAAACACATCTAGGTCTCGGGGGCACGATACCGCCAACAAACAATAATTATTGGATTTAGCACAAGTAGCGCCTTTCAGGGAACTAACCTGGAAAGGCAATGGACGTAACTTTCCACCCTGGGAATGGTGTCATGCCCGGAAGAAGCGGCTGCTGACTGACGATTATGAAGGGTGTCAGCAGCGTCCAATGCAGTTGTGCTGTGTACATGTTGCCAGATGAGCTGCCCGGCTGGCTCCAAACTTGGCATCTTGTGCAACCATTGCAGCCATCCTGGAGGGGAATCTTCTGCAGCTACGTTGCACGAACCGAGGAGTCCAGAACATATGATCCAGGTAATGGCGACCTGGAAAGGCAATGGACGTAAGCTTTTTATCCTGGGAATGGTGTCGTGCCCCTGCACGACATCATTGCACACATCTTGCAATCACTTCGCAAGCATCTTGCAAGCATTTCAGAGAAGAGGGGTTATCGAGCTTGTTTTCATGAGCATGCTGTTGGCAGAGGAACTCGGCAGGCGGCTATAGTGAAGTACGGTAGACTAACTGCATCGGAGCACACTGAAGATCTTCTTTGAATGTACTTCGTATTATAACGAGAAGAACCAGAGGCAAAGCGTCAATCTAGTGGTCAGTGTCATCATGAGCCATCCGCGCAGCCTGTGAAAGCGTTCCACTAGGCCATTTGATTGAGGATGATAATGCCATACGCGTTTCTTATTTTGACTCTTGTTTCATTCGGTTTTCACGCACAAAGCCTATCAGGAATGCTGTACGCAAACCGCACGACTCCCTGTTTGAGAAGGTTGGGGATCATTGTAAATGGTTCTGTTAGTTTCGCGCACAAGATATGAACACTCGGTGTAATTTCAGAGCTTGGGCGACGACTAGTGATATGGCTGGATTATCTGACAGAACATAATGCCAACACGCTTGATCGACGGCTGACACTCTGCTCGCTGCTATCAGTATTGAATTGAATTGTTTATTTTTTCGGCAACAAAAGGGGTTGCCCTAGGGCTATGGCAAAAGGCAACATTTAAAGTCGCCTGACTAGGCCCCTAGCCCCAGGCAGCACAATCACACAAGCAGCAGTTTAATACAAAACGAAAATAGGTTAACAAATGTAATTCAAAACCTTATACAATTCTATGTTCAACTATACAACAATATCAGGCAAACTATACGCAGTTTGTATTCTTTTCTGGAACCTGTAGTCAAACTTTGTGTAATAAATCCTGTAGTCAAACCTGTTGTCAAATATGTGTAATAAATTAACTCTTGTTACACGCGAAAAAAATAATTTTTTATACTTTTTAACAGAGATTCAACCCAAGCATTTTGACAAAAAAACACAAAAACACACGCGCACATATTAATAGAGCTACAAAAAAGGAGACAGAAGAACATGACATTATTGCTCGAGTAGAAGCTGTTTAACTTTTTTCCGGAAGGCTAGCAAAGAAGAGCAGCTGTGCATCACATCAAGTAGAGAAGGGTGCATTTTCAAAAGAGTTGGTATCTGCCATTGGAGCAGTTGTATGCCATATGCTGTCCTAGTCTGAATTTTTTTAAATGCAGTGCGTCGGAGACTATAATGCGGATCAGCATTAGTCAATAATAATAAAAATATTTCTGGGTCTGATTTCAAGTTCAGGAAGGCTCTTCGGCTAGGCATTGATTATATATGTCCTAAATAGTCAATATGTTGCTATATTTAAAATAGGAAGAAACATGTTGTGGACTTGATAAGTCGTGAATGAATGGTAAACCACGTTTTTGCATTAGATAAAGAACATGAATGTTTGTTTTTGACGTAGCGCCCCAAACTAGTATATAATACTGTAGCCTTTTGTGAACAGCACAATGGTAAAGTTGTCGTTTTATGTTCTCGGGTCACAACATATGA